>NC_140582.1:495842678-496525178 GCF_964204655.1 Triturus cristatus | reverse complement strand
CATGCTAGAAAAATGGCACTTTCTCTCAATAGCCGCATAAGAAGTGTTGAGTAAAGTGCTTGCTGACCAGTGATGATTAAGGAAAGTGTCTTTGCAACTCCACAGATTAGCCGATATTTGAGATTTTTATTGCTTTATTTTCAGGTGCCCTAGGATGCAGGAAAATTGTGGCTCCAAGGCATCTCATTTTCAGCAGATCGTGTAAATCACCCGACTGACTGAAAGAATTAACTACTTGGACTTTTGCCAAACCTCTTTGACTCGTGTCTCTTGTGAGGTCAAACATAAATCGACCCCGTTTTTTGGAAATAGAAGCATAATACACGCGCAGTGATTAATGACTCTTGCGCAGGGCTACATACACTCGTCCGTCCCGAAGAAGACCCGCCGTGACGCTTATTAAAAATCTTTGTGCCTTACATAGGGTCGAAACGTCGACGCATACTAAGTCTACGCAACGTCTCAGTTCAAAAGCCTATTCACATATGAACAAGAGGCGTATGCGATCAATCATATGGACTTTACCAAAAATCGCACTTTCCCAACTATTCCTTTATTTGTTATACTAAGTGTATTGTCTGTATTTACTTCTACATGTCACCCCTCTTTCACAATTCTTTCAATTGTACCATTGTAGCCCAATTTATTTGTTACTTCTCAAAATATTGATTGAAACTTTCGCTTGGGTGTTGTTCTTTTCTCTTCCTGAATCATGGATACATGTTACATGTAATGTATTTATATTGTGAACATCCCAAAGCAATTGCATTTCCCCGACAGAACCATTGTAGCCATATAATACAAATACCCGGGTTCTGAGGGACACAGGGTCACCCCATTATTTTTCATAATGGAATACAGGTAAGTCAAGGTATTGAAATAACTGTACAGATTACGTTTTAGTTACTTTTTAGATTACTTTCTAGCTTACTTTTTCTACTCCATGTGATATGCCTAGATATCACACTGGGACATTTCCTAGAGAAAAGCGAAGGAAAATCAGTTTTGCAAAATTGTAATTTTGCAGGTTTCCATACAATCGACTCCACACTTACAAGATTTTTCAGAGAAAAACAGTCAATAGGTTCCTATGGAGAGAAAAAAAGTTAACGGTTACCAGGTAAGGAATCGGTCTTTCGGGAGGAGTTTCGGGGGTTAGAACAAGGATTCACCCAGGGTCAAGGATGCACTCATGTTACACCCTCAGTGGCATTAAGGTGGTCGGGTGCAGAGTGCTGAGGCCCAATGTTATCAATGGGGATAGGGCTTCTCCGATTGGTGGCTGCTTACGAGCAGGCCACTGGGTTGTGGAAGCACAGCTCCTGGTGTTAGGCTCAGCGCAAAGGGTGATCTGGTCTAGCACACAAAATGCACCCGCAGCAGCGCAGGGGGGGCTGGGTGCAGGTTTGGCGCCGGGTACCCTGTTGAGTTTAATGGAGATTTTCCGGATTCAACAAAGACTACAGGCTCGGGGACTAAGTTCTTCTGGAGGTGACCACCGATTGGAGAGGTAAGTTGGGATGCTGGGACACCGTCTGTTGGGCCACCCAATGTTGTGGGGCTTCGGGTGCATGTGTATCTTAAGGTGTCGGTTTTCTGTTACCAGCTCCGGTCTCTGTCTGGGGGATCCTCCAGAAAGAGGCTGCAGGCTTCGCTGGGAGATTCGAGGCAGGTCAGTGATCAACAGATCTCGGGTCAGAATCACTGGAGAGACCTCGTGGTGTTGGTCCACTCTAACTCGGGCAGTGGGCGACTGGTGCAGAGTGATGCAGACTCGCGGGTTTTGCCGGAGCTGGAGTCTGTTGGTGAACAAATTCATTGTTCACAGGAGACAGTCTTTTCTTTGGAAGGCAGGGCAGGTCCTCGGGGTTCTTGAGGTTGCTGGCTGCAGGATACACTGAAGTTTCGCTTCTGCAGGTTCGAGGTGGGGACTGGCCGTTAGGGCTGGGGCTAAGTCAGTGGGCGTCCTCCTCTTAGCTTCGGCGTGGTTCTTTGGTCCTCCTTCTTTTCTTCTTTATCGTTGCTTGTCTGAGGAGGCAAGGTGCAGGGGTGCCCCTAAATACTAGATTTAGGGGCGTTAAAGGGAAGTAAAAGGTTGGGACCAATGGGTCCTTTCCTTGGGGTGGGTACACCCCCTATTATGCCTCACTCTGGTTGGCTGAGTCCCCCCATCTGCAAGATGGGGACTCAGAGTTGTGCTTCACCTCGCCTCCCCACCTGAGGGGTGTGGTTGGCAAAGGGGGGCACACCTCCCGTCCTCACTTGGTTTTCCCGCCGGTTCTCCTGCCCAAAGTGGGGGTCCGAACCGGTGGGGACCAGTTGCTGGAAGCAGCAAAAGGCCTGGGGATGCTCACAAAGTTGGCAAGCCTTTGAAGCTTCCCCTTCGTGGACCCTGCCCACCCTGGGGGATGAGGCTTGGCACCTTGTCCCAGGATGTGCATTGTTTCAGGCCCCTGAGAGCAGCAGGCTCTCGACCCAGGGATCCAGAAACATGTCTGGTGGTGGCAGCTGGGGAGCAGCCACTCTGCATGGACACTAGTGTTAGGTCATTTTTCAGGGGGCATCTCTAAAATGCCCTCTGTGTGCATTTTTCATTAAATCCCACACTAACATCAGTGTGGGTTTAATGTGCTGAGAAGTTTAATACCAAACGTATCAGTTTTCAGTAAAGCCATTATGGTGCTTTGGAGGTTGTAATGATAACCTCCCATCACCATTTACGTTTAATGGCATTACTGCACTTACAATGTCTAAGAATTGGCTTAGACAATGTAGGGATACAGGGCTCATGCACCTGTACCCTCACCACTGGTATAGTGCACCCAGCTAGAGGGGTTGCTGATCTATGCCAGGGCAGTGGGTTGCAAATGCACTGTGTGAGTGTAAAGGTACAGGACCTCTAAGGGTGGCACAATAAGTGCTGCAGACCTTAGATGCCTTCTCTGGTCACAGTGCCCTGGGTACCTGTGATAGCATTTACCAGGGGCTGACCTGTGGCCAGAGATGCCAGTTGGGTTTGGTCTTCAATTTCAGTTTTAGGGAAAGAACATAGGCCTTGGGTACCTGTTTGGCAGGAGCCCAGGGCACACTCAGTCAAAGTACATCAGCAGTTCAGCAAAAAGTGGGGGCAACCATGCAGAAAGAGGGCCCTTTCTCACAAAGGGGCCTGATCATAAGCTTTTTTCAGTTCAGATTGTCTTCTGCAGTGGGCTGATGAGGCTGTGCTACACATGCTCCGATCATCTGCCCTTTGCCTAAACATAGTGTGTATTTTAGAATGTTAATTCTGTCCATGGACTTCAAACCTTGGGAATCCAGGATGTCTGCATTCCTCAAGTACTGTTCAATGCATGTCTCATGTTACTGATAACCTAACAGGGTCCTGGACTGTACCTCTCATTCACCATGTGTTCTGTTATGCCCATTTCTCTTTCATCCAGACTTGTACAATATCCTGACTGTGGTCCTAGGCATCTTCTGTGCCTCTTTTGAATGGTAGCCCTCTCATGCGGGCACTTTCATGCTCAGTCCCTTTCATATGCACATAGTCTCTACACCTCTGTTCTTTTTTCTGATATGGGTCACCATTTATTGTACACTAGACAGACATAGTCCTTTGTCCCTAGTTATTTTTCCATTCTCTTTGCATGTGTTCAGCCCATTCACCAAAGTAAGTTTGACCCCAACCTTCAAATTCTAAATCTGGAAAAGATCCTCTAAATTAATAAACACATTTACCTTTTGTCATATGAAAAACGGAGTCTCTTTTTGCTGCAGTTATTAAACTACAAGATGTTGTTTCTTTAGGTACTGGCAAGACCACATTCATCCGAATGCTTGCTGGGAGACTGAAGCCCGATGAAGGAGGTAATGATTGGACTTAATTCAGGATTTGTCTAACATCCTCTTTAACAACTCACCTGTAGAAGTCTGCTACATTTTAAGTATTCTCGTTTTACCTAGTATGTTATTACCCAGCTTCTTTATCAACTTTGATCTCAATGTTTTGTTTTATAGGTGATGTGCCAGTTCTTAATGTTAGCTACAAACCACAGAAGATCAGTCCCAAGTCTACAGTAGGTTTTTATATATTTACATTACTGTGTACTTAAAGCAGAGGCTGTGAGTTCAGACTTTTAAAAACATGATTGTGTTGTATGGAGTTTATGGAGTCAGACGTTCTCTTCCAGGGGATCCTCATCAATAGTCATAAGCATTAGAATATTCCCGCCCATGTGCGGGATCCCGGAAACAGTATATTATATGTGCCCCACATATATATATCCATACATATATACCTATATGTATACACAAGCAATTGCAGCCCCTAACACCCTAGAGCTGAACCATGCTGTAAGGAATTTCCACTACACATAAGAAAAAAGCATTATAAACATGAGAAACAACATTATAACTTGTTTGGAAACTGTTTTAATGCTTAGAAAACAGCAGAAATTCTTAGAAAACACTGAAAGCATAGGAAGCTCCCAGGCTGCATTGCAAATACCCAGTCTAAAAAGACTGAAAAGCTAACTCATAGCTACATAGCAAAAAACTGACACCGTGCCTTTAAGGCACACCTGACCCCCACCTTCCGATCATGCCTCAGGGGTGGCAGTTAGGTCAGTTGTTCTTTCCGGCTCCTTCTGGAAGGATCCTGGCAACAGAGCTCCACTTTTTTCTGAGTTTCTCAGGAAATATTGTCTGTTTTTCAACTGTTTTTTCCCTTACTTCGACGTTTTTCATCTAAGTCAGTAAGAGGCTGCCTTTTTTAGGCATTTTTGGGCATTTTTTCCATCTTAAAATGCCCTCTCTTTTCGATTCTTGCCCTGCATGTGGCAAGAAAAAGGCCAGGACTGACTCTCATAGGGTCTGTATCCTGTGTCTACCGGAGGATCATGATTCCAGCACATGTCCTCACTGCCAGGGCCTGTCCAAAAGAACTTTGAAGGACAGAGAGCGAAGTCGCGCTTATGGCCTGGCACAACCATCCAGAGGCCGATCTCCGGTGAGGAAGGGCTCCAAGAGGCATAAAGATTCATCTAGAAGCAAGTCCTCTCGTCCTTCCGCCTCAGCGTCGGGCTCGGCGCTGAGAAAAGATGTTCCGGTAGGTCGTGTTTCGAAAAAGAGGTTCTCGACAGCGGGCTCGCCGTCGAGAGCAGGTCCGACGTCGACGTCGAAGTCCAGACCGCCATCGTCAACTCCAGAGATCCAGAGCCTCTCCGCCGTCGTTAACCCGGCGACGTTCGGCGTCGAGAGACACCACCCCTCCGCCGTCGTCAACCCGGCGGCGATCGGCGTCGAGGAGCAGGGAACCTCCGCCGTTGTCAACCAGGCGACGATCGGCGTCGAGGAGCAGAGAGCCTCCGCAGTCGCCAACCCAGCGGCGTTCGGCGTCGAGGAGCAGGGACCCTCCGCCGTCGACGACATCTCAACGTCGATCGGCGTCGAGGAGCATGGACCCTCCGCCGTCGTCAACCAGGCGACGACCGGCGTCGAGGAGTGTCACCCCTCCGTCGTCGAGGGCACCATCCCCTCCGTCGTCGAGGCGCCATCGGCGTTCGACGTCGAGGCAACAGGATCCTCCGCCGTCGTCATCCAAGCGACGTTCGGCGTCGAGGTTGGCATCCGTCTCGACGTCGAGAGTGGCAGCATCTCCGCCGGCGTCCCCGCGGCGTTCGGCGTCGAGGGAGAGAAGGCCTCCGTCGTCGGCTTCACATCGCCGCTCGACGTCGAGGCGGCAGGCTTCGCCCACTGAACATGGCCGCCGGTCCACATCGAGACGGCGTTCGACGTCGAGAGAGTCCCGGCGAGAAAAGAGACGACACCACGGATCGACGTCAAGACCGCGCTCGACGTCGAGACAGGCCTCGGACAGGTCGGTGGTCCTGGTGACAGTCGGCGTCTCGCCATTCCTCCTCCCACTCAGGGGCCTCTCCACGACCGGCAAATCCACGAGAACCTGCGGTTCAACCCCGTAGGTCTTCTCCTCAGACTCAGACCATTAATCTGTCGCCCAGATGGCTACTGCCAGCACATCATTGGCAGGACTCAGGGCCTACAAAGAGGATGCGGGAATACATCAGTCCAGTGCATGATTCTCCGCTGCAACGGCTGGTGGCGGCTGTGGACAGAGCTAGTCCCCCCAGGCCAGCACGTCAGAGGTCTCCGGACGACAGGCGACGCAGATCGCGCTCCCCCAGACGGGAGGAGCGTTCACCTGGTTCACGGGCTCGTGATCATCGCCGGAAGCGCAGAAAGACTCCATCATCGTCCTCTTCCTCTTCCTCCATGTCCTCCATCAGGGACTATTCTCCCACGCTCTCGGGCAGCCCAGTGTCCAGGGTCTCGCCCGTAGACGACATCAACACCTACCAGGAGGTGTTGCAGCGGGGAGCACAGAAGCTGGGGATTGAGATGTCAGTCCCCCAAGTCACCACCTCGGTGATTTTTGAAACACTTCACCAAAAGTCTGCCTCTCGTCCGCTGCTACCTTTGGTCCCAGGAATCATGGAACCAGTCATGGACACTTTTCTCACCCCGGCGACTGTCAAAGCCGTTCCGGCTCGTATCCTGAAAAAATACAAGCCAGCTACCTCTGACCCCGTCTTTGTGAAGATAGACCCACCTGCGGACTCTGTCATAGTGGCAGCGGCAAGGAAGGGTCAGACGGCGTCGGCCTCCTCTTCCGTCCCTCCAGATAAGGAGAGCAGAACCCAGGACTCATGGGGACGCAGGGCCTGCTCTTCTGCGGCGGCGGCCCTCAAGATCTCCAGCGCGGCGGCGCTTCTGGGCAGGTACGACAGGGCCCTCTGGGACTCGATGGAGCGTTTCAAATCCAAGCTCCCCAAGGAGGACCAAAAGGACTTTGAGGAGATTGTTACGGAAGGGGCACTGGTGGCTAATCAGTCGATTAGCACAGCGGCGGATGGTGCGCTAATCTCAGCCCACTCTTACACACACGGCGTCTGCGCCAGGAGGTCGTCCTGGTTGCGTCTGACAGGGCTCAAGCCAGACGCACAGCAACGGATTTTAAACCTCCCGTTCTCTGGCAACTCCCTCTTCGGCACTCACACGGATGAGGAGATGGGGCGCATGAAAACGGAGCTGGACACCCTCAAAGCCGTGGGCTTGGAGAAGAAAAAGGAATTCAAGCGCCGTTTTCGACCCACCCAACGCAAGGGGCCTCAACAGAGGGTTCAAACCCCTCAGTGGTCTCAGAGCAAACCCCAAGGGAAAACCCAGTTTAGAGGCGGAAAGTCTGGCAGGGGCAGAGGTGGACACCAGCAACAGTCCTCCACTACCACAAGAGGAGGAAAGTCATGAGCTGTGGCTTCCTCTACGGCCGTTGCCCACTCCAGTGGGAGGAAGTGCATCACAACATCTAGCAGAGTGGGACAGCATCACAAAAGATCGCTGGGTGCTGAATATACTGCGTCATGGATATGCGCTACGTTTTCGAGCGCGTCCCAGAGACATCCCGCCAAAGAGGTCCCGTCCTCACCACCTCAACCTGCTCAAGCAGGAGGTGAGATCCCTTCTGAAAAAGCAAGCCATAGTAAGGGTTCCTCCTTCGCAGGTCGGAAAAGGAGTGTACTCCCGGTACTTCCTGGTGCCCAAGAAAGATCAAGAGCACAAGTTTCGGCCGATTCTGGACCTTCGTCTCCTAAACAAAGTCATCGTCAAGGAGAAGTTCCGTATGTTGGCGCTTCACCAAATATGTCCACATCTACAAGTCGGAGATTGGATGTGTTCGGTGGACCTCCAAGATGCGTATTTTCACATTCCAATAGCGAAACATCACCGCAGGTACCTACGGTTTGTGGTTGGAGGCAAGCACTACCAGTACAAAGTGCTCCCATTCGGACTCAAGTCGGCCCCGCGAGTCTTCACCAAATGTATGGCAGTGGTGGCGGCCTGCCTACACAAGCAGGGTCTCTTCGTCTACCCGTACCTGGACGACTGGTTACTGAAGGCTCCAACCCAGCAGCAGGTGAAGAAAGACTTCCAAATCTGTCTGAGACAGTTGCACGCTCTCGGCCTTCACGTCAACATGGCGAAGTCCGTGCAGCAGCCCACTCAGTCCATCCACTACCTTGGCTCCGTTCTGGACACAAGCGTGGGAAGAGCGTATCCTTCGGAGGAGAGACTGTCTTCAATGAAGAGAAAATGCAGGCTTATGCAGCAGATGCGGAGGCCGTCAGTTCGGCAGGTAGCATCTCTGCTGGGTTCCATGGCGTCCTGCATTTTTCTAATTCCCCACACCAGGCTGCGAATGAGACCTTTGCAGCAAGCTCTGGAGGACCAATGGGATCAGTCCACAGGCCGTTGGGGAGATCGAATCTCTCTCTCCCAGGTGGCGAAATCTTCCCTAGCATGGTGGACTCGTCAGAACAATCTGTTGGTGGGAGTCCCGTTTCACCAGCCACTTCCGGTGCAAACAGTGGTAACAGACGCGTCGCTACAAGGATGGGGGGCCCACATGGGGTGCCTCCAGATACAAGGTCAGTGGTCTACAAAAGAACAGGGCTACCACATAAATATGCTAGAGCTTCGAGCAGTCCATCTTGCTCTAAAGGCGTTCCTCCCAGCAATCGAGACCGACTCAGTCCTGGTGCAGACCGACAACACCACGACCATGTTTTACCTGAACAAACAGGGCGGGACTCGGTCACACCCCCTCTCCCTGGAGGCGCAGGCGATCTGGCACTGGCTGCTCGCCCGGAACATCTCGGTGGTGGCAGTACACCTTCCAGGGGAGTTGAATATCAAGGCAGACGCACTCAGCAGGCACTTCGAAGATCAGCCCGACTGGGTGCTGCACGACGACGTGGTGGCGGACCTGTTCCGTTGGTGGGGTCGTCCAGACATCGATCTGTTTGCAGACGACGACAAATTCAAAATGCCATGCCTTCGCGTCCAGATTCCACCGTCCAGGGACCAGGGGGAATGCTCTTTTGATGGACTGGTCAGGGACATTTGCCTACGCCTTTCCGCCCCTGCCTCTGATTCCGAAGGTGGTATCCAAGCTGCTCAGATCCGACATGAAGATGATCCTCATAGCTCCGGACTGGCCGCGCCAGTGGTGGTACCCGGACCTTCTTCATCTCTCAGTTCAACCTCACAGGCGGCTGCCTTGCAGTCCAAGATGGGCGGGAGGATTCTGCATCCCAACCTTCCCTCACTGAACTTAACAGCATGGCTCCTGAGGTCCTGCAATACGGACATTTAGGTCTACCGCCTGACTGCATGCATATTCTCAAGGAAGCGAAGCGACCCTCCACAAGAGCGTCTTATGCGTTTAAGTGGAAGAGGTTCTTCATTTGGTGTAGGGAGCATCACCATGATCCTACAAAGGGGCAGGAGGACGTCATCCTTCCGTACCTCCTTCACTTAGCTAGATCAGGCTTGAAGTATGCATCCATCAGGGTCCATTTGTCTGCCATTACAGCTTACAGGAGGTCTCCCAGTCAACCTTCTTTTTTCCAGATGCAGGTGGTCAAGGACTTCTTGCAGGGGTTGAAAAAAGTTTACCCCCCTGTTCGAAACCCTTCGCCTCCGTGGGAGTTGAACTTAGTGTTATCCAAGTTGATGGTCCCACCTTTTGAGCCGATCCACAAAGCTTCTTTACAACATCTGTCGTGGAAGGCCGCCTTTCTGGTAGCCATTACATCGGCACGCAGAGTAAGCGAAATCCAGGCTCTGTGTACTAAAGAGCCGTACACGGTTTTTCACCAGCACAAAGTGGTCTTAAGGGCACATCCATCCTTTCTCCCTAAGGTAGTGTCTGATTTTCATATTAATCAGTCCATTTCTCTGCCATCCTTCTTCCCGAATCCAGCGACCCCGGCTGAGCGGTCGCTCCACTCCTTAGACCTCAAGAGGGTACTTAAATTCTACCTGGCAAGTACCAGAGGCATTAGGAAGACGGACCAGCTGTTTGTCAACTATGGCGCCATGAGAACAGGCTTCCCAGCGGCTAAACGATCCATTTCCAGATGGATTGTTTCCTGCATTACCCTAGCCTACCAGCTGGCGAAAAGGCCCTTACCTTTGGCCCCTAAGGCTCATTCTACTAGGGGGAAAGCGGCCACAGTAGCTTTCTTGCATGACGTTCCAATGGCAGAGATCTGCAAGGCGGCCACTTGGAAATCGGTCCATACCTTTACCAGGCACTACTGCCTCGAATCCGATTCCAGGGCGGATGCCCAAGTAGGCCAAGCATCCTTGAGGAACCTGTTTGGGTAGCTGAGCTATCTGAGCATACTGTTCCTTCTCGGTTTATTTTCTTTCCTTTGCCCGCAGGGGGATGAGGTGAGGCTCGCTATTCTATTCTAATGCTTATGACTATTGATGAGGATCCCCTGGAAGAGAAGGATTAGTTACTTACCTGTAATCCTAGTTCTCTTCCAGGGGTATCCTCATCAAAGTCCTAAGCAACCCTCCCGCCTCCCCGGGCAAAGGTGTAATAATTTTCAGAGGTTGTTATTTTTCTTTGTGCCATGACTTTTCAGTCTCCGCAAAGAACAACTGACCTAACTGCCACCCCTGAGGCATGATGGGAAGGTGGGGGGTCAGGTGTGCCTTAAAGGCACGGTGTCAGTTTTTTGCTATGTAGCTATGAGTTAGCTTTTCAGTCTTTTTAGACTGGGTATTTGCAATGCAGCCTGGGAGCTTCCTATGCTTTCAGTGTTTTCTAAGAATTTCTGCTGTTTTCTAAGCATTAAAACAGTTTCCAAACAAGTTATAATGTTGTTTCTCATGTTTATAATGCTTTTTTCTTATGTGTAGTGGAAATTCCTTACAGCATGGTTCAGCTCTAGGGTGTTAGGGGCTGCAATTGCTTGTGTATACATATAGGTATATATGTATGGATATATATATGTGGGGCACATATAATATACTGTTTCCGGGATCCCGCACATGGGCGGGAATATTCTAATGCTTATGACTTTGATGAGGATACCCCTGGAAGAGAACAAGGACTGCTTTATACACTGCATAGTGCTGAAATAAATTAATTCATATAGGCTCAACAAAAGTAGCCATCTAGATTTCATTCAAAGGCACTCATTTGTGGAATGCTTTCTCTAGCAGTGTATCTTTTACTGAGCTTCTGCTTGTTTATGCCTTGTCATTAGCCTTGCAATCCTTGGTACCTAAATCCATGTTCATCTTTTTAAGGTGGCTGTGAACTGGATTCACTTAGATACCACTGCCACCCTTGGTGGTGTACAAAACTGGTTTGAATGGGATCTTAATGGATGCTTCCATTGATCCCATTAGGTGGCAGTGGTTTTTACTGACTAGTATTGATGGAATAACTTTCCTCTGTCCCATACCTCATAGGAGCAGTCTTAGGCTTGGCTTATGATTTTCATGCTTGAAAGTTTACCTAGCAGCTTACAGTTTATAAGGAATGTCCATTTCGTATCCTATTTTCACCATGAATGTTTTTAGAGGTCTTAAAAAGCACGTCCATTAGTGAGATTACATTTCTGTTGTAGATAATTGTTAGCACTTTACACGTTGGTTGACCCTCCCTTTGAAACCATGTAAAAGACTTCTTCAGGAATTTTCTCCATCGTTTCCTGCTTTTTAAAGAAAAAGTAGCGACCTCTCAGAAAAGTTGTGTATTAACATAAATTATATTGAAATTGTCTGATTGACAATTTGTAAAATAGTGTTCGAGGCATATGAGCTGCAGATTGTACACTTAGCATAGATCGCCATCTGGTGTTGGGCCCGGATGTTTGCAGTTTGTTTTTCTTCTTGGACAGTCTTTGGAAGTCACGAGTTTGGTGACTCCTCCTTCGGTCCGTACTGCGCATGGGCTTCGGCTCCATCCTCAGATTGTTTTTTTTCCGCCATCGGGCTCGGATGTGATACTTCGTGCTCCGGCTTCGAACTTCTACGGTTCCAGCCTCGACGGAAAATCCTCGTTTCTTCGAGTATCTTCATCATCATCTTCATCTCTCGAAGCGGCACTTTTCTCCATCCCGTGCACCGGCCTTCGGGCCCTCCTCGACTCCGGTCCCGGCCGATGGAAAGGACTCCGTTCAAAAAGTGCCCAAAATGTGGGTCTAAATTTCCCCACACCGACCTCCATCAGGTGTGTAATCTTTGCCTCTCTCCAGAACACGAGGCCAGAGACTGCCCCGCCTGTAAGTCTTTTCGATCGAAGAAAACCATCCGGGATCGAAAAGCTCGACGCACCATGGCGCACTCATCGTCTGCAGCTCCACCGGACATCTTCGGAGACGGCGCCGAAGCTTCGGGGCAAACACACACCGAGCAGGAAGAAGACGTCGTCAGCGCTTCCGAGGCCGACGACTCCGACGTGGAGGACATCACACCGGCGCAGCGGGCCGTGAGTACTGTGCCCCCTCCCACCCCCGCGCCCAAAACCAAAGAGACTCAGGTTACTCCCTCGCCTGCCGGCCTGGGCAAAACCAAGACCAAAGCTTCGATCACCCCACCTTCGGGCCCGGTGTCGAAGCCTCCAAAGTCTCACGGCAGCTCGGGATCGAGCCAGCCGACGCCCGGTGCCGAAAAACAGCATCCGGCACCGAAGAAAGCAATATCCAGCTCGACTCCGAAGCCACCGGTGCCGAAGCCTGGACTCTCGGTGCCGACCAAACACAAACACAAATCTGTCTGCACCGACGCTCCGGCGCCGAAAACTCCTTCGACGCCGAAAAAACCGGAGGCCTCAAAAAAGCATGGCGCACACAAACCATCGAAGTCCTCGGTTCCGAAATCACCGGTGCCGACGGACGATTCGGCGCCATTGGCTCTGTTTACACCAGACCCTTTACAAAAGACTCTGTCCAAAGATCCAAAGACTGGGCTATTGACTTTAATTATCAAGAAAAGACGCCTTGATACTCCGGCTCCTCCTCCACCACCCAAACGGAAGGACTCTGCTACTTCTCCCCTCAGAGTGCCCTCCCCACTACCACCTCCCCTACCTCCTCCACCTCCTCCACCCCCTCCCCCTCCCAGGTCTCCGCCACCTTTACCTCACTACTCTCCGGCCCCGTCCCCAGATCCGGATGACGGGGACCCAGACAATTATCCGGCGGACGCCCCAATGGATCCCACTCCACCAGGGACCCCAGACCCGTGGGAGGATTACAATAACCCTGATGTACCCGATATTCCTCAGGACGACCTATACCCATCCAGGCCGTCTCCTCCAGAGGACTCCTTAGGGTTCCATCATTTAGTGCAGAGAGCAGCACACTACCATGGGGTGGACATGCACACTGAACCAGTGGAAGACGACTTCTTACTGGATACATTCGACATACAGGACAAATCCACCTCTATCTTACCCATGCTTAAGGGTGTCACCAAGCATGCCGCAGAGGTGTTCAAAGACCCTGTCAGGGCCAGGGTACTAAACCCTAGAATAGAGAAAAAGTATAAGGCGGCACCCACAGACCCTGCATACATTAAGGGCCCTGCTCCCTTAGATTCCCTAGTTGTCTCTACAGCTAGAAAGCGGGCTAACTCCCAGTCCTCAGGAGAAACCCCACCGCCAGACAAGGAATCCAAACTCCTAGACGCGTCTGGCAAGCGCACCGCCTCTCAAGCTGCAAACATGTGGCGCATTGCAAACACACAAGCGCTACTTGCGCGCTATGACAGAGCACACTACGACGAACTTGAGGCTCTTATGCAGCACCTCCCCGAGAAACACAAGCGTAGGGCTCATGAGCTAATACAGGAGGGTAAACTCATTACAAACACCTCCATTAAATGTGCCCTCGATGCAGCCGACACTGCTTCTAGAGCCATAAATACCAGTGTCCTGCTTCGTCGCCATGCCTGGCTCAGGATCTCAGGGTTTAAGCCTGAAGTCCAGGCGTCCATACTCAATCACCCCTTTGACCAACAAACTCTCTTTGGGCCCAAGGTAGACGAAGCGTTGGAAAAGATGAAAAAGGACACAGACACAGCTAAGTCTATGGGGGCACTCCAAACACAAGCCTCTAAACGTTCCTTTCGACGCTCCTCCTTTCGTGGCACAGGCAGAGGCTTCTCCACCGATAGCACCTCTACCTCCTACAAATCCCCTCCTCAAAATACCTTTTCAAAGGGCAACCAAAGAGGTGGTTACAGAGGCAACAACAATAAGGGCAGGGGCAAAACTAACAACACCCGTTCTGCCACCCCGCCCACACAATGACTTCCCTCCGCTCCCCCCAGACCATTCCACTCCGGTCGGGGGCAACTACAAAACTTTATCCACGCATGGGAGTCCATAACATCGGACAAATGGGTGACCCAAATCATTCGGTCAGGGTACTGTCTCGAGCTAACATCTACCCCGCCCAATATCCCACCAAGGCACCGCCCAATGTCTCAAGAACATTCCACACTGCTCAAACAGGAGGTACTCTCCCTCCTCCAAAAACACGCTATAGAGCAGGTCCCCATCAATCAGCAAAATCTAGGGGTTTACTCCCTATGTTTCCTAATACCAAAGAAAGACGGTACCCTCAGGCCAATTCTGGACCTCCGGCCTCTAAATGCCTACATACATTCAGACCATTTCCATATGGTCACCCTACAACAAGTCCTCCCGCTCCTCTGTCAGGGAGACTTTCTCACAACCTTGGATCTGAAAGACACATACTTTCACATTCCAATACACCCCTCTCACAGGAAATACCTCAGGTTCGTGGTGGACGGGCAACATTACCAATTCACGGTTCTCCCCTTCGGGGTCACCACCGCACCATGGGTGTTTACCAAATGCCTAGCGGTAGTAGCAGCACACCTCAGACGTCAACACATTCACTTCTTCCCTTACTTAGACGACTGGCTGATAAAAGCCGCGACTTCCCACCGATGCGTGCAGCATACAAACAGCACCATCCAACTGCTCCACCAGCTAGGCTTCACGGTGAACTACCAAAAGTCCCACCTCATACCATCTCACACAAAGCAATATCTCGGGGCCACTATAGACACCTCCAAAGGTATTGCCTATCCAAATATGCCAGAATCACAAGCATTCAAGCCTTACGCAAAACATTCCTTCCCCAACACTCTCTTCCAGCAAGAGTGTTCATGAAGCTCATAGGAATGATGGCGTCTTGCATCTTTATAGTGCCCCATGCAAGACTACACATGCGTCCACTTCAAGAGTGCCTAGCACAACAGTGGAACCAGGCCCAGGGTCAGCTGACGGATCTGGTGTTGGTGGACGGCCGCACACATCACTCTGCAGTGGTGGAACACCACAAACCTTTCCAAAGGGCGGCCGTTCCTGGACCCGGTTCCTCAGGTGATTCTAACAGCGGACGCATCGCTCTCCGGCTGGGGAGCGCACCTCCTACACCTCACAATGCAAGGTCTATGGACGCCACAGCAAAAATTGCTCCACATCAACCATCTGGAGCTCTTGGCGATCTTTCTAGCCCTAAAATCTTTCCAAAAACAGATTTCGGGCAAAGCAGTCCTCATTCGCACAGACAACATGACTGCAATGTATTATATCCAAAAACAGGGGGGGACACACTCTCCCCAGCTCTCCCGCTTAGCCCAGAGCATATGGAGATGGGCAATTCCCCAAAACATCTTTCTCCTGGCACAACACGTTCCAGGCGTACAAAACACCATGGCAGATCTGCTCAGCAGACAAACGCAACAACTACACGAATGGGAACTGCATCCGCAAGTTCTTCAGCCATTCTTCCAACAGTGGGGGCATCCTCAGATAGACCTCTTCGCCACCCACGAAAACAAAAAATGCCCAAGCTTCGCCGCCAGATACCCACACCCATTGTCCAAGGGCAATGCGATATGGATGAACTGGTCAGGCAGATTTGCATACGCCTTTCCACCTCTCCCACTAATTCCATTAGTGGTCAGGAAGCTACAACAGCACTCCCTCACACTCATTCTGGTAGCTCCGACGTGGGCCAGGCAACCGTGGTACACCACGCTACTACAACTATCAGTGGTACCACATCAAAAACTGCACCTATCCCCATGCCTCCTAACCCAGAACCATGGAGAAATCAGGCACCCGGACCCATCTCAGCTCAACCTGGCGATCTGGCTCCTGAAATCCTAGAATTAGGATACCTTAACCTTCCCCCTGATTGCATGAACATCATCATGGAAGCCAGACGCCCTACCACTAGAGCATGTTATGCCGTAAAGTGGAAAAGATTTGTTATTTACTGCCGTAACAATACAATCAACCCTTTAGATGCATCCATACAGCACATCATATGCTATCTGCTCCATCTTCACAGGTGTAACCTGGCATATTCATCCATACACCTACACCTAGCAGCGATCGCTGCTTATCTACAAAACAGACAGCATTTATCTCTCTTCAGAGTGCCCGCTATTAAAGCCTTCATGGAAGGCCTTAAACGAGTAATTCCTCCCAGGGCACCACCTTCCCCTGTATGGAATCTAAATTTAGTTCTTACACGACTAATGCGTCCGCCCTTCGAACCAATGCATAAATGCGAGCTACAGTTTCTCACCTGGAAAACAGCTTTTCTCGTAGCTATCACTTCCCTTAGAAGGGTTGGTGAAATACAAGCGTTCACTATACAGGAACCCTTCATACAAATACATCACAGCAAGGTCATACTTCGCACAAATCCGAAGTTCCTGCCCAAGGTCATTTCCCCCTTCCATCTCAATCAAACGGTGGAATTACCTGTCTTCTTCTCGCAACCTCAATCTGTTGCAGAAAGAGCCTTACACACACTCGATGTAAAAAGGGCCTTGCTATACTACATACAAAGAACGCAACCCTTCAGGAAGACTAAACAATTGTTCGTCTCCTTCTCTCCACCACATAAAGGCAACCCCATTTCTAAATCCGGGATAGCTAGGTGGATTGTAAAATGCATACAGATTTGCTACCAAAAGGCTAAAAGAACATTATCTGTTCCGCCTAAAGCCCATTCTACAAGAAAGTTAGGGGCTTCTATGGCCTTTCTAGGGAATATACCCTTAGATGACATCTGCAAAGCAGCCACATGGTCTACACCGCACACCTTCACAAAACATTACTGTGTAGATGTGCATTCCAAGCAGCAAGCTAGAGTGGGCCAGGCTGTACTAAAGACACTATTCCAAACCACTGCAACGGATACCGGTGGTCGCCGCTAGGGTTGGGTACTGCTATATAATCTATGCTAAGTGTACAATCTGCAGCTCATATGCCTCGAACGGAATATGCTACTTACCAGTATGCATCTGTTCTTGGCATGTAGAGCTGCAGAGTTGTACACGCCCACCCGCCTCCCCGGCTACCTGTATCCGTTCCAGTACATCTTATTTAGATACTACACACATGGGTTTCTCACTGTGATTACCAAGCTCCATCATTTCCCTGTTGGCGAAAAACAATCTGAGGATGGAGCCGAAGCCCATGCGCAGTACGGACCGAAGGAGGAGTCACCAAACTCGTGACTTCCAAAGACTGTCCAAGAAGAAAAACAAACTGCAAACATCCGGGCCCAACACCAGATGGCGATTTATGCTAAGTGTACAACTCTGCAGCTCTACATGCCAAGAACAGATGCATACTGGTAAGTAGCATATTCCTTTGAAAAAATTACTTATTTTGAAATAAACCCAGTCTAATGTTTATCAGTTCAGTGTAGATATGAATGATGTGGGACTGGTAATGCTTGTAGATAACTTTATGTTGCAAGGAATTTAAACATAATAATTAGACCTAAAAGATATCTCTGATACTAAAGTAGCATTTTTGCAAATGGTAACAGAGTAGTTTTAACTCCCATCGGTGTCTATTTGTCATGTTTCCGAGGGTACAGAAGAGTGCCATTAAAATATTTTCATTGGTGGTGTGTGTGTGTCCTTTTGTGCACTTATTGCTTGATTTTTTTTAAAGTACCTACATCAGTGTTTTACTTTTAACAGGGAAGTGTACGTCAGCTACTACATGAGAAGATACGAGATGCTTATACTCATCCACAGTTTGTAACTGATGTCATGAAGCCTATGCAGATAGAGAACATTATTGACCAAGAGGTAATCAATCTGCTTTACCAAGATTACACTTGTGCTCTTATTTTAATTGTGTAATTTAATGTGATCTGCATACTCTGGTCATCTAGTAGTGGACTCGGATGTTGCAAGTTGTTATTGTTCAAAGAAGTGTTTCAAGTCACAGAATGATGTGACTCCTCTCTGTTTGTAATGTGCTTTGGCACCAATTCCATTGTTAGATTGTATTCCTCCACAATCTGCGTTGGATGTATATTGACAGGCTCTAGGACTCGACGTGTTCAATGTTCTGTTTTTTCGAGCCCTTGTGGTTTAATCTTCGTTGGGAAAGACTGCTCTCCAGCTACACTTATTATCTTTTTCGACTTCGGCACACGTTCGAGACAGTTGAGGAAGCCCCAATCCATGAATGTCGTGGCACCTGCACACTTCCGGTTGTCCGTGCTCCTGCTCCAGAGAATGTGAAGGTCATAGAATTGACACCTTTCTTGAAATGCCCTCGATGCCATGCTAAGTTTGCTTGGACCGATCAACCCATAGTCTTCAAACTTGCTTCTCTGCGGGCTGCAACAATGGAAACTACAGCAATAGGCTATGGAAGACACCCCAGATATTTTGGGGGAGTTGATTGTCTAAATTCAGAGAGGAAGAAGATATAGATTCACTTGGCATCCTACCTCACCAGTTCTGCCCTGAGGAAATCCATTCCGGTGCCACCAAGGAACAAGAGAAGGAAGAGACTCCATCCACTTCAGCGGCCCATGCACGCAAAAAAAATCCCATGGTTAAAATCGCCATAAGCCTCATAAGAGGCCGCTCACTGTGGCAAAGCAGGATCTCGGGAGTCAAGCTCTCGACTCCCCTCAAGAGCCTTTAAGTTCATAAAGACCTTCTGGCTTTGAAATACATCAACCCTCTTCCAAGCCTAATGTGTCGCCTGCACCGAGACAGCCATTGGTGCCTCAGCAGAGTCTTACATTTTGAAAGGCCAATCCTGGAAAAGGTATTGAAGGAGTTCGACGAGAGATAAAACTAATGTTTATTCATCCTACTACAGGGAAGTTTTCCTCCAAGGTGTATTTACCAAAATATGCAGAACATTTGCCAAGGAAAAGGAGACTTCCTTTAAACAGGAGGGCATCCAACATGATTGCCATGCACTTTCTACAGAAATGTGGCAGCATATATGTTCTCAACAGCTGTCGGCACTGGCACAGCAAATTGCATGGTTACCGCCCACTTTTTGCCTGATATCTGATGCACTTTGGCTGAATGTGCACTTGGCCCCTTCTAATCATGTTCCCAGTGCCTATGCTCTTTCCCAAAACTGCACCTTTGTTTCCACAATTGGCACATCTCTGGCCTACATATAAGCCCATTGTAAAAAGGTACCACTGGTTCAAAAGGCCTTGTGACCAGAGAGGGGCTCTAAGGGCTGCAGCATGCATTGTACCACCCTCCGAGACCCCTCCCCTAACACAGACAGTCGTTGCAGACTGTGTTTTGGTGCAGGTAAAACTTGAGTCGACATGGCCCACATCACAGTGTGCCTTGCCTACAAACACCCCTGTATTAGGCCTCACGGCCCTAAGGCAGGGTATACTATACCATAAATGAGGGCATACCTGCTTGATCAATATGCCCCTACAGTATCTAAGTCCATCCTAAAACATTGTAAGTGCAGTGAAGCCATATTGAATATATGGTCTGGAAGTTGTCATTGCGAACTCCACAGTTCTATGATGGCTTTGCTGAATGCTAGGACGTTTGGTATCACACTTCTCAGCATAATAAACCAACACCGATGCCACTGCTGGATTTATTACAAAATGCACTCCGAGGGCATCTTAGAGATGCCCCCTTTAAAAATGACCAACTCTCTCATGTCCAACTGATCTGTCTGCACCAGCCTGCCACACACTGACCTGTTGCTGACCCCCTGAGTTGCGAGCCTGTGTGCTCTTGTGGGTCGGGAAAAAAGCCTGTTTGGGGTGAGGAGGTGTGTTTCACCTACTCCCAAATAGGGGTTATTATTCAGGGTGGTGAGCCTAAAACGCTTCCTGCTTGTGTTATCCTAGCCATGGCCTCTCCAGCAAGTGGAGAAGCCCACCCCCCTGACCACGCCCCACTTTTGGTGGCAAGATCTGCGGGAAATTTAGTATTCTGGCGAGGTGTCCCTTCTCAACCAGGACCACCTCTAAGGTGTCCATAGCTGAAGTAACCCCCTCCGTAGAAAATCCTTCATGTTAGATGTACGGATGCTAGCCAATACGATTATGGAATGCCCCTCCCCAAATGGAGGGGACATACTAAGGGTGTAGTCACCCTAAAGATAAGTAAACCTATTGGCTGTAGTCTGGCAGTACCTGTAACACCCCTAAATTCAGTATTTAGGGGCACCCCTGAACCTTGATCCTCAGATTCCTGCAACCTATGAAGGACAAAGACAGCATGCAGCAAAAGCCTGAAGATGCCCACTGACTTGGCCCCAGCCCTACCAGTCTGTCTCCAGCTTTAAACCCCCTGCAAAGAAGACAACGCCTGTCCTGTGGTCAGCGACTTCCAAAACCCCGAGGAAGACTGTTTTCTCTTCAACAAAGTTTTGATCTCCCGTCTAGTGGCCCTGTCCAGGAGAATCCAACTACAAGGACTCCGGATCCAGCTGGAACAGCTGACCTCTCCTGGACTCCACATAAACACGTGCAGCCTCATCACGAAGTGTCCTTCTGACCGCGACTGGATCCAGTAATGAAAATCCGACACCTAAAGGCACTCCTGCAGCCTCTGCCTCCGACCCTTTTGGAGCCCTGCAGACGGTGCCCAAGCGTCCACCAACACCTCTACTTACCTGCCCAGTTGTTGGTCACCTTCGTTCAGCCTCCTGGTCTCAGTATGCAGCCTCTTTGTGCGACCGAGATTCCCCTTTACTTGCATTGGGTGCCCGATTCTGATTTGCACCCTGCACCCGGCTGCCCCTGTGCAGCTGGTAGTGTTTGGTTAATGTTGCCTTGTAGTTCCCCACTGTGCTGGCTTTAACCACCGGGGCCTGTGCCTTGAAACGGCGGATACTTAACTGCAACCATCACCTCTTGTGGGTGCCCCCATTCTCTGACTAACATTGGGCCCAGTGACCTCTGCACCCAGCTGCCCTAGTGCAGCTGGTGGTGCAGTACCTTGCTCAGTGTTTGTCTAAACTCCAGAAGACTGGATGTGTAAGTCAAGTACTTAAAGGTAAATGTACATTACTGTTTTCCTTCCATAGAATTGCATTGCACTTCTGCCTATTGCACTAAATGTTTCTCTCTTACATTTGCTAAGTTTGCTACTGTTTGACATTACCAAAGTATTTTAATGCTCCTGTAAAGTACTTTTAGGCCTTTACAACACAATACCTACTGTATTTGAAAAGTATTGCTATTCTTGAAACTGCTACTTGCCTGCAACTGAGTTCCTCTTGGTTCTATAATAAAATAAGTTATAACCTTTCATACAAAACAATTGGTCTTGGATTCAGTCTGAAGGCATGTAATCACTTGCCTGAGTGTGTACAACAAAAGCTTAACACTGCCCTCTGATATGCCTAACTGCTTGATGACACTACCACAAATAAAGCTTTTAGTATTATTTACTTTAGCTTCTGGGGGTCCACTGGACTCTGTGCACACTATACCTTACTTTGGTATAGTATATACAGAAGCAGCTTCCTACAGTGATACACTATCTAATAATTGTTCTGGTGGAATATCTCTTTAGGATTGACAACGACTTTGCAGACCTACTCAGCAGGCTGCATCATCAAGTCCACTAGTAGGAACTCCGCCCACTAGTCCTATCCAGGAAGGCTGTACCACACATAGAACTGTTAATCAAGAAAATGTAAAATGCCAAACGTAGTCTCCAAACCTAGCACTGATTGGATTGGTTACCCCATTGTTCAAGATGACAGGGACTGAAAGATGTGCTTTGCCTTCTCCACCTTAGAGGTGAAGTTGGCAGAAGTGGGCATACCTCCTAGTCTCCTAAATTTTCCCGTCAGTTTTCCATTCCAAAGTGGGGGTGTAAACCAGGGGCTGCCATCTGCTGCGCATCCCTGGGGGGTGGGGGGGGGGGGGAGGTGGTGGTGTCCCCCCCTCCTCCCCCAGTATTGACAGTGCTGGAAGGGGAAGCTTCAAAGGCCTACCACCCTTGTAATGGGCCCCCCAGCCTCTACTGCCAGCAACAGATGGCATTCCTGGTTTGCACCCCCACTTTGGGCGGCAAAGCCAGCTGGAAACCTTAGCAAGACTTGGAGGTGGAGGAGGCTAAGTTAAGCACACTTTTCAGTCCCCTCCATCTTGAAGATGCGGGGACTCCACCAATCAGGGCTAGTACTATACCCACTACCAGAGGAGGGTGGCACAATAAAACGTGTACTCATCGCCCCGCACAGACATTCGGTACAGAGCAGTTGCCAGTAGAAGATAACGTATTGGAGTTGGGAAGCATCACTTTCTAAGGAAACACCGTAGTTCACATACGAAGTGCCGGTCTGGATGCAAATGTTTTTAAATAATGGGCGAGACTGGAGCCATGTAAAATAACACTGATTCAACAACAGATGAGCTACACGCTCTACACAGGGACTTCCTGAACATTTATGGTGTCAGTTGGCATAGTTGTAAATATGCCTATAAAAGTAATAAGAAGCAGGCCGCAACGAACAGTAGCAGACAACCCGTGGTTCTTTTGAGTTTCATTGCATCTTGGTCCTGAGGAAGGTGGCTTGGCCACTGAAACGCGCGTAGACCATTACCACCCTTGAGGAGTGGTCCTCGAGAGTTAATTCCATCAAAAGTTGTGTCTGCTAGCAACAACAAACACTGCCCTCTCGAATACAACTTGGGACCCCTCATAGGGTCGAATCTCTTTTGATTTGTGTGTACTTGCATAAATGCGGACTGAATGAGTGTGAAAGTTTGGGATGAATGAATAGATATAGATTGCTGTGGGTTTATATATATATATATATTTGTATTTAAAGAATGATTTCTGGACAAATTATCAATTCTGGCGTCATGGTTTTAAAAAGATAACAATAGTATTGTACATATATATGTATTTTTGCAACAATTTTTATTGAAATGTACACCAAAAAAGACTAACATTTATACAAAAAAGTTTTTAATGTCTAAAGAAAATATGCTATAAATGCAATAAAATAAAGAATAAAATATAATCTGTCTTAATTTTTTATAAGGTTGCAGAATATATATATTTTTTTAAACAAACTTTATTGCAGTTTTATTAAGACATGACCGTAATCACAGCAATGACTAACGTGAGATGGACCGTGCCTAAATAAATCATGTTCCCTAGAGCTCCTGTCAAGGCCTCCCAAACAACCTCTTTTGCATCAGTATTCCTCTACTAGCATCATCATAAGACAGGATCGTTTCCTAAATACTCAATTTGGGTTTACATTGCGCCCTGTACACTTCTGGGGAACCCCTGGACCTGTGCATGGTATAACTACCTAGTGTTAAACTATATACAGAGCCAACTTCCTACAGCATGTACACATGCATGTATATACATCTTAATTGTACTCATCTTCACTGGTAAAGGAATTACTTTATAAAGACTGCATGGTAAAGGATGTTTCCCTGTAGTGTGTTGTATAGTGGTGTGTTCCAGGTGCTTTTGAAACGGCCTAGATTTCTAGTCCATCATTAGTTTTTCTGTGGTATCTATTGTGTTGCCTTGCCCAATACTGTTTTGAAAGGCCACCCTAAAAGATCACATACAGCTGCTACAGTTTTCTATTGGATTCTATTAATGGACATCTGAATTTTTGTGCTACTCTTGCCTTTTTCTTTTAGAAAATGTTGCTTGGATGTCACACTGGTTAGTTTGCTCGTGCATCCCAGCAGGATCCTTTTCTTTGCCCTTATTTTCACCTCTGTACCTTCCATGTTGCTTTATATTACTTCCCCCAGTACAGAACCAACAGTGTCAGTAAATGGATATTTAAATGGCACTGGTAATTTGGTGCCTGTGAGCTCCATCTTTGTATATGGCATGTACTAGAAGCACATGCATGTCAGCGTGTAGGTAGACCTTTGAAAATCAGCTGTGTAATGGGGAAATAATGTGTTTTTAAATGTGCACTTTATTGTTCGGAATCAGATATGTGGTGGATTCTGTGCGATCAAATGATCTTAATACAGCCATAAATTTCATTTGTTCTGGTTTCCTGCCCCATGACATTGGAATGATCCAGGATGGTGGAAGACAGGGAGGGTATGGAACTCTGTCTAATTTCAGGTTGATCTAATTTATTCTCATCTTATAGACCATGGTGGTGTGCATACATGTACTTGCTTGATCATGTCTCTTTAAATACAGCTCCTGTTCATGGTCCAATGCATTAATTTGCCTACAGGTGCAGACATTGTCTGGTGGTGAGCTGCAGCGTGTGGCATTGGCTCTTTGTCTAGGTAAACCTGCTGATGTCTACTTAATTGATGAACCCTCTGCCTATTTGGACTCTGAACAGCGTCTTATGGCTGCAAGGGTCGTTAAACGGTAACTTTGCTTTTTATGCTTTCTAATACGTTCAGCTTGAATGATTTACTTTCCAATCCAAATGCTAGATTTTAATATACTTCTCTTTTATTTAGTTTCATTCTTCACGCCAAAAAGACAGCCTTTGTTGTAGAACATGACTTTATCATGGCCACATATCTAGCAGATCGTGTAATCGTTTTTGATGGTAATCCATCCAAGGACACTCGTGCAAACCGGTAAGACTGTAATTCTAGAATTAACTTTATGATAGGAGATACATTACCGTGTTCTTACCTAACACTTTACATACTCCACTTGTGTTGTAGAATGAAGTCCGATCCTTTCAATGTAGACAATCAAAAACGATGTGGGGTTAATTGTAGATGCTTGCTGGGTGTAGACAATGCTCTAATATGGCTTCAGAATAAATGCCTGCATTTCTATGGTGCATTGACTGTAGGAAGACGATTAGCTTCATCCAGCTTTCCCTTTCTGACAATTGAGGCCGCATTATACAAAGGATGGGTTATGGGACAGGGTACAATTGGAGTGTGCACTTTTCACCTGCAGGGTTCTTTGTGTTACATAAGGGGCTGCTTGTGCAGCTCCTATTGTAATATGACTCACATCATTGCAAAATGTGCAAAAGCAAAATCACAAGGGAGTGTTCCCACAGTTGTATAAAGGCATGGCCCCATGCAAATGAGGGAAGCGTTTGTCATTGTGCCCTCACAATATTACAAATGTGGGAGCAATACAGATACGTTTTCAGGAGGTGCACTGATTTTGTGCCACATAGAACGTGGTGCACATTAGGTGCACCTCTTGAGGGCGCCTCTGTGAAGGAGGGGGGAAGAGTTCCAAGGGCATGCCTTGAAAAATCTACCCACCCACTCTATGCTGAATCCGATTTTATCATGGCGAGCTATTTGTTAAGGCCTACAATTCAGGTGAGAGAGCTCCAACTGGCAAAAACAGGTGTTCTGTTCATTCTGAAAGAGAATGAGCATTAAAAATGCCTTTAAATATTGTTTTTATCTTGTCGCTTTTGCTGTGTGTTAACTCCTTCTGTGCTCATGGCGGAATGGTTCCGGCACGAGCACAAGTGTGCTCGTGACAGAACCATTCCGTCATGAACACACTTGCAAAAACTCGATTTCCCTTTTTTTATTTTTTTTGCCTTGGGAGGAGGGGAAGAGCTTCCCCAACCTCCCAAGGCATTGTTTTAGTTTTCCTTGTAAAGGCGTTTCTTTTTCACAGTTTCGGTGCTCGTGGGGCTATCTCAGGCCCCCGAGCACCAAAACACATGGGAGAGGTATCGTGGGAAAGGGGAGATTCGCCCCTTTCCAATTGTACCCTTCCCTAGTGGATCCCTACTTGGGGATCGCGCCAGGAGCGTCCCCTTGGGCAAGGGCTTTGCTCCCCCTTTTTAATTCTCACACAACCAGTCTTTCTGAAACACCCCCCCCCCCCCCCCCCCCCCCAAGGAGGCAGATGGGGGCAGTTGCCCCCGATCTGCCTCCCGCAGGGGGGTGGGGCAGAAAGCCCACTAGGCACCAGGGATTTTTATTTTCCAAAGCTCGGGGTGAGGGCTGCCCAGAATGGGCATGCCAATGCCCCCAACCCCCTCAAAAAATGCAGCAGACTTTCTGCCCCCCAGGAGGCAGTTGGGGGGCAGTAGCCCCTGATCTGACCCCTTTGGGGCAGAGGACCCACTAGGGCCATGGATTACTCTGGCTTTTTTGTACGTAGGGGTGGGGGCTGTCCAGAATGGGCGCACCAATGTCCCCACAAAATAGTCATTCTTTCTCTTCCCACCCCCCTCTGACTTGGCCCCAGCCTTACCAACCTGTCCCCACCTCGAACCTTCTGAAGCGAAACTCCGGTGTGTCCTGCAGCCTCAAGGACCTGCCCTGCCTTCAAAAGAAAATACTCTTGTCTCCTGTGAACACCGGATTTGTTCACCAACAGACTTCAGCTCCAGCAGGATCCACGAGACGGCCCGAGTTCGAGTGGCCCAACACCAAGAGGAGGTCTCCGGCGATCCTGACCTGAGATCTGGTGACCCCTGACCTGCCTCCAACCGACGCCTGAGTGTCAAACCGGAATTCCCCTCCCCCCCATCGACCAGGAGCCGGTAAAAAGATCCAACCATAAAAGGCACCCCTGCACCCGACGCCCCACGGCCTTGGGTGGCCCAACCGATTGTGCCTAACCAACCCCCAACATCCCAACTTACCTCTCCAAGTGGTGGTCACACCCAGAAGACCTTCATCCCCGAGCCTGCAGTGTGTTTGCAAACTAGAGACTCCCCATTATAAGCTACAGGGCGCCCGACGCCAAAACAGCACTCTGCACCCGGCCATCCTAGTGTCGCAGAGGGTGCACCTTTTGTGCTGGCTTAAACCCCCATTTTCCCTGAGCTTAAGTCCAGGAGGTTTGCTCCCACAACCCAGTGGCCTGCTCGTAAGCAGCCACCCATCGGAAGCCCCCTACCCCCCATTGGATAACATTGGGCCTCAGCACTCTGCACCCGGCCACCCTAGTGCCGCTGAGGGTGCAACCAGAGTGGCTCCTTGACCCTGGGGACCCCGGAGTCTAACCACAGAATACCAACTCCCATAACCGAATACTTACCTTTGAACAGATAACCCTATTTTTCTCCATAGGATAACATTGACTGTTTTTCTATGAAAAGTTTCTAAGTGTGGTGTTGGAAGATCTATGAAACCCTTTAAAACTGTAACTAAATAACAAAAACGATTTTACTTACCTGTTTACAGGAAATGTCCCAGTGCAGTATCTGGGCCTACTGCACTGTGTAAGAAAAGTAATCTGTAAAGTAATCTACTTGACATTCTACTAAAAAGCCAATACAAATTATATGTGCAGTATATCAAAAGCATTGCATTACTAGTAGCTCTAATGTAATCAAATCAAAGTGCATATAGAATTGCAATTCAAACTGTTTATAAACTGCATTACTACTATAAAGTATTTATTGCTTACCTATGCCAGGCTTGCTTGGTTGTAGAGAATTAAATAACTAAAAGAATATTTTTATACAAAACCAATTGGTCTGAAGTTCAGTCTGAGTTTGTGATATCATTTGCTGATTGAGTGTGTACAACAAATGCTTAACACTACCCTTTGATACATCCTTATTGCTCGACCACACTACCACAAATAGAGAGTAAGGTGCGATCTACTTTTACCTCTGCTTCCCTTTGGGGTTCCACTGGACTTTTTGCACACTACCTCACTTTGGTATAGTATATACAGAGCCAGCTTCCTACAGATTTGAATCTCTGCAGAAGCTGTAAAGCACAAAAATGTGTTGGAACTCAAGTCACTGTTCTTGGCACTAAAGGCCTTTCACTCTTATGTAAAGTGGAAAATTGTCCATATCCCGACAGACAACACAACTTCCATGTTCCACCTCAACAAACAGATCATAGGGGTTTTTTGTAAACTAGCCCAGGACACCTGGGAGTGGGCCATTCAAAGACACACCTGGTAGCAGTGCACGTGCTAGGAATACAAAATATAGATGCAGTCAGACAAACAGGCAAGGAAGCTCCTTGCACTAAAACGGATACTGAAGGATTGGGTACTACAAGGAGTGTTTTGAAAGTAATGCATTCTAGACATCTATCTGTTTGTTACGCCAGAAAACGCAAAATGCCCAAGCTTGTGTGTCTAGGTACCCACGCCACCTGTCAAGAGGGAACGCACTATTGATGGACTGCCCAGGGAACTTTCCATACACTTCCCCACAATACCTCTTGAAACAACTAGTTCTAATCAAGTGCAAGCAATCGCCCAGGACTCCAATCTTCATAGCATTACAATTGACAAGACAGATAAGATACTCTGACAAGGTGGAGATCTCACAAGGGACCGTAACAAAAAACAGCCAAGCTCACAGGACTTGCTGACCATGAAGGAGAAACTATTTTGCTACCCAGGAGCGGTGACTCTGCAAAGGTGGAGGAGCGTTGCCCCATTATTTTAAACCAGTGCAAAGTAAAAATAAAATGGTCACCGAACGTCCGTTATTATCATTTTATTTTTAGTGTTGCAGTGGAGCCAGGTTGTTGGGACGGGCCGCCCTCCCCTGATATCGAAGCCGGAGGAGCAGTGGTAGCTGCACCTTAATTGCGCATGACGGTTTGGCCGGCCAAACTGTCATGTGCACTTTGCATGTTCTCCACAGGCTGTATTGTACAGCCTGCGTTGAGAACATGCCCAGCCTCCCAGTCCCTCTCTGAGCACTGAAACACGGTGCTCAGACCAACTGCAACGCTGCTGTAAGGCAGCGTTGTTATTTGTCGGGGATTCAGGGAGGCTATGTGCTTCCTGGTTCCTCGTGGAGGACAGGCGGCAGCTGGGGACAGCCGCAACCCGGTACATTTTCTTTTCTTTCTTTGTTTATTTTCCTAATCCCCGCCACCGTTCCCTGCCAACCACCACTGCTGCCACCTGGAGCTGGGCAGCCTCAGACTATAAGCATTGCTCCTTAGTACTTGGAATTAAGACTCCTGAGTCATCCGCAGAGAGGCCAGGAAGTTCTAAGGGAGGCCGGAAGGCCATCTATAAGAAAGTGCTAAACGAACCAATAGATTTACTAGCCCAACCGGAAGGGAACAATTACCAGTAGAACATGAAACAATACTATCATTAGATACCTTACCTTGTATATTTAAACCCACGCCTTTCTATCACTCAATGTCCACTTGGCAGACCCAGCATAGGGGTAAATGGAAACCGAGGAGACACCTTAGCTTGGACTCTTGTGATTATGGAGAGCAGGTGGAGGAAGATTAGGGCCCATATTTTTAACACCGGGCAGAGACAGCCCCCTTTGCAGAGCACTAGCTATCATTAGTGAAGCAGGTTCAGTAGCACTGGGGCTCAGGGGTGTGAGGGCCTGTTACATGTGTTATGATTGACTTACTTTGCAAAAGGCATATGGGGGATCATTTTTCTGTGCTAGAATTAGGGAAGAGTGCACCCTTTCTGCACAAAGGGGGCCAACTCTGTGAGCTACTTTTTTTTCTGAACGAGACCAAGCCAGTTTCAAGGTTAGGGTAATGACTAGTCATGCTACTCAGAGCCCCGGCTATCATTAGTGCATCAGCTGCAGTTGCATTGGGATTCAGGAGTGTGAGGGGCTCACATTAACCTATTTATGGGGAGTAGTGTTTTTTGGCCAGTTTGTGTTTGAGGAGTTCGCACTTTTAGTTTCACATTTAATATCATTTATGACCTGTTGAAAAAGTACCCCTGAAATGATTTCATTAACCCGACCCTCTGTGCTCTGCATTGCTGCTCCCCAAGTCCTTGCCATAATGTTTTGGAGGGGGGCGAAACTTTTTGTTCTGAGTCCCCCATAAGCAAAATGTATTTAAGATTTCTGCACTAGGTGATATGTAGGGAGAAGTTTCTTCACTACACCGGTTATGAAGAGATTCCTAGAGGGAACAAAAAGGATAGCGCCACCACAGGCATCGCATATGCCCATGTGGAATATATACCTAGTGCTCACACAGCTAATGAATGAACCTTTAGAACCAATGCATAAGCCAGAAGTCAAATATTTGACATTAAAAACAGCTGCCTTAGTAGCCATCACATCCCTACGCATGGTCGACTAATTGCAAGCGAGAACAATACAGGAACCCTGCTTACAAATAAATAAGGAGGGGTTGGTTATGAGAGCAAAGCCAGCCTTCCTCCCAAAGGTCATCTGTAGGAAAGTAGCCCATTTTTACATGGTTACCGCCACTTTTTGCCTGGTAAATGATGTAATTTCTGCTGTAAGTGCACTTGGTCCCTGCTAACCAGGTCCCCAGTGCCAGATCTTTCACTAAACTGTACAATTGTTTTCCCCAATTGGCAAACCTTTTAGCATCCTCTGTAAGTCTCTAGTAAGTGGTACCCCTGGTACTTGGGTCCAGAGGTACTAAATAGGGTACCTAAGGGCTGCAGCATGGATTATGCCACCCTAAAGGACTCCTCACCAAGCACATGCAAGGCTGCCATTGCAGGGTGCGTGTTTTGGTACAGACAAAAATGAAAACATGGCATTTCATGTCCCCTACCACTGCATGTACTATTTGTAATTCACCCCTACAGCACGATCGACAGCCCTAAGGCAGGCTGTTTGATATTACATGTGAGCGCATACCTGCATGAGCAGATATGCCCCTGTGCTGGTCAGTCCTATTACTACCAGTACGTAGCCAGGGAAGCCATTTTAAAACATGTGCTGGACACTGGTGAAAAAGAGTTCCCCAGCTACATGATGGCGTCACTGAGGATAGGAATGTTTGGTATCAACATCTCGTATTGATAAGCCCACCTAGATTTCAGTGTTCCATTTACTAATACATGCACCCGAATTGCACCTTGGAGGTGTCCCTGAAAATCTCCTAGCCTCTGGTGTGCTTGCTCACTGACTGGTTTTTGCCAGCCTACCATTAAGACACTGTTCTGACCGCCTAGGCTGAGAGACTTCTGTTCTCAAGAGAAACAGAACAAAGGTCTGTCTCGGAAGGTGGTGTCCCACCCCACCCTTCCCACAGGATGTCCAGTTGATTAGCCTTCCCAGAGCAGCAAGCTTCAAAGAGCTGCTGCATATGAAATGCGAATCTGGCTCCCTGCACAGGCGAGGAAGCTGATCCCTTTGTCCAGAGCCCCTTTGGCACCTGGACAGGAAGCAAAATCAGCTAGCCAGGTAGGTGTGCCGCCCCCAGGCTAGTACCATCCCTAATGTGGGTTAAACTAAGGTGGACATGACTTTTCAGAAGTAGCCATCTTTGTGATGGCATACTTGGGGAATTCTGGGGCAGGCTTATGCCCACTTCCCTAAGGAAGTGGTCATATAGGGGGCGTAGTGACCCCTAGGGTCAGTAGCCCATTGGTTACTACCTTTCACTTCCCTAACACCTATAAATTTAGTATTTAAGGAAGCCCACCCCCAGGTTCCAGGGACCAGATTCTGCGAACCTGAAACACAAAGAAGGATGTGAAGAGTTGCATCCTGCAAGAACTGAGGACCCAGCAACTGACCTGGCGCCAACCCTGCTGATCTACCTGCGGACTTTGACAATTGTGCCAAAAGTCTACTTGTCCTGCAGCTGCTGAATCCCCAAAGCCCGGGAGACTTGCCAGCACTTCACCCAGGAACCAAGTCCTTCCAAGACGTAGCGGACCTGCCTCCCATTGTAGAAAATAGGCCTCAGCTAGGCCTACCAGTGCAAGGGGTTCGCCCTTCTCTGCACAGAGTCCTCCGACTATTAGAAAGAAGTTGGCACAGAAACTGAAATAGAAAATACATAGTTTATTAAACCTCAGGAGGTGGAACCACATTCACCCAGCACCCTGTGGTGCTGAATGAAGGTAGCACACAGAGTAGAAGAACCATGGGTCTTTTATACCCACACACGGGCTCAGGAAAAGGGCGGTGCAAGCATACATGAGAAGAGTTACATACATAGATGGTCATACAGAAATGCACCGTCAACAGTAAAGGAGGAGCTAGCAGTTGCTGACTCTGGTAGAAACAACCTGATAGTTACAGACTAAAAACAGATGCATGGACAGTTAGATATTCCTGCGCATGTGCAGGGTAGCAGAGTCTAAGTATAGCCAGTCCTTTAAACAGAGCACAAGGGAAGACCAAATGGCTGCCAGAAATACAAAATGGATTCCACAAAATGTACAGGATAGCCTCTAAATACCAGATGGATTCTGCTAACGCTAATTTAATCGCAGCCAATTTACGACAGACGACTCTTTTAGCGTTAGCTGAAGACATCTCCCATAATCCAGTAGGAAAAATGAAAAATATGCATATTAATTTTTAATAATTTTTTTTTGTTCATAAATATCCTAATTCATTGCTAGGTGGGCATTTCTCATTCTAAATATTGTTAAGCGGGTATGTATGAGGTATAAACAGAAGTACAAAGGGAACAGAGAATTGGGTCATACAGATAGCAGGAGAGAGTAATTACTATTATCAGAAACAGAATTATTAGCTTTCTAGTCCTAAGCAAATCCTAGAACCATCCAGTAAAAACATTTTCAAGGCTCCTATGCATTTCAGTTACCATCAATTTCAACTTCAAAAACATTTTCGCTAGACTTTTCCAGTGTTTCCTTTATGAGGGCTAGAGTATCTATCATTATACCCAATACAAACATTAAAGCAGTCAGACATATTATTTACAAAAATGATCCTGGATCCAGAGGACCAGGAGAACTACACAGGACCATGAGAATTAGGACGAAGAGCTGCAAAGGGTTGCTCCTCCTCAAAAATGGGACGATCAATGGGGTACATTTTCAACAAAAAGAAAAAGAAGTCCTTGGGAAATTAAAGCCGCTGTACAACCAACCAGAGGGGAGTCTTCTCCCTGTGTCCGTTTGAGCCTCACAGGCAGGCTCTTGTTGTTCCCACGGTGGAGCTGCACAACTCGCAACTCAGGAATCATGGCCTAGTTTCAAGGGAAAAGTTTCTTCTTTCAGGATAGGGGAATCACCCACCAGGGCAAATGCGCTCAGCGATCCTGTCCAGTGTCTCAGGCAGTGCACCAGTTTTCTTCATTTCAATCTAACAGGCACCAGAGACACAGCACCTGTACCCTCAACTCAAGTCCTTCCCTAACTCCTGTATTGCTCTGCTGGCACACTGCTCTTTCGTTGGGGCCATAGATCTTGGCCAACAAAGGTGAAAACTTTACAGCCACTTTAGGACCAGGATTCAGAGGCCTGATGCTAGGATCTCTGAAGCAACCCTTGTTTCAAAGGGGGTTACCTCAAGCAAAAACTTTCTCGCCTTCCTGGTCGGTCTGTGACTCTCGGCTGGGCATCAAAAGCTTGATCCACGATTTCTCCTTTCTGATTTGTGACCCCGTCTTTCGCCCAAGATAGTAGCAGGGGTACTCTCATCACAATGCTTCCGGCCTTCTACCTTCACTGAGGTCCTGGTTGCCAGTAATGCCTGTGCTGGTTACCTTCACTTTGACTTCAAGCTGGACTGGTGCTGACTCCTCAAGCTGGATCTGATGTCCGCGCCCCTCTGGCAATGGTTGAAAAGCAGCAAATATCTATTGGGGGACAGAACAAAAGGTCTTTAGACAAGGCACAGAAATAATCTATCAACAGAGAGGATAGTCTCAGAATACTTCCTAGTCTAGGGACGCCCCATATATTAACAAGGCACCTTGGAACCACTTTCATATATGTGAGAGTAAATAAAACAGCCTGAACCTATTGGCAAGTATAAAAGGAACTCTTTAGTGAACTGACAAGAGTAATACGTCACCCAATGCCAAGCAGTCAAGGAAGTCTGTGTTCATTTCTAAAGACCCTCAAGAAAAAGGAAATGTTATACACGTTTACTCCTAAACATTGCATTATTTGTACAGGACTGCAGACACTTCTAAAATGATTTTTCTTAATTAAAGCACCTACATTGTATACTCCGGACCATGCTCTCATGTTATAGGAGCAACAGGAAAGTCTAACACTGCTAATTTAACAAAGATTCTTATTACATAAAGAACTAAAAACTTCAACATAATGGGTACACGTTCTCCAGTGGAACATCTTGTGACTAACAGACTCCTATAAAACAATATTTTCCTCAAAAATGTTTGCTAAGGATCACATAGACCTCTTCCCTGCATTCTACATTTTCACAATCCAAACTATGCAACATTAGTTATAGTAAGGACTGTCAGTTTATTTACACAGACTAGCTAATAAAACTAGCAATGCCCTTGCAAAACTGTATGTAGCATGAGAATAACAAACAATAGTGGTGTTGTCACCTGAGAATTTTCAAACAAAAACTACCCACAGCTAGTTCCCCTTAAAGATCAAATAAGGAAGCAGCAATCTAGACTACTCATCCTCTCATAATTCCATCAGAGAGGACGGGTAGTAACATAGCAAAATATATTTATTCGTTTTATTAATGCTAATGTTTAAAACAGTATTACTGAATAGCCAATTAAATGTCTCATGGTTATTTCACAGACAGTTTAGACAGGCTCGAAAATAAATTAAGAAAAAGAGAGAGAACACATAAATTTGCCTACCCTTAATTTGTAGAGGAGCTAGCCCCCTCTCCCCAGTTTTGACAGTAAGAAACCTGTACCAGGTTTCATTCTGTCAACACTATCAACCCCAATTTGTAGCAACTGGGCATAAACAAACTGAGGAGCTAAATAGCACATTTCAGCTAGCCAAAGAATTTGAATTCAACCCTAAAAACATTTATAATATATATATATATATATATATATATCAGAGCCATTGTCTTTTAAAGAGAGGTCACATATACTATGTTCATTGAGTGCACACAAAAACTTGCTTTTACCAAAAAAACGGTAAGCAAAAACCTCTTTCTTCCCCTGCCATTTCGTCTTTCAAATGTCGAAATGTCAAAGCTCATGTGAACCCGAGCCCTGCCAGGCTTCTAAATGTAGGAGTTCGGCCTTTAACCTATGCAGCTGTTCCAGCTTGTATGCAAGGTTGTCATGCGGTGCTCCCAAGTCAAAGTGACCCTAGAGACCGAAGGCAGAGCAGCAAAACCCAATCTGTGTCTACCAGCAATTTCAGAGGTAAGCTTAATAACTTCTGCCAGTTTTTGTACATGGGTATATTGAGAATCAGGGTGCTGAGTGCTTGAGCAATATAAATGTCAGCTATGAAGTTTTATGCGTACATATGTGCAGTTACTTGAGTCTAAGGCAGTTTAAAAGCTGCTCTGACTGGAGAAATCTCATTTAAATAGCGAATTTTTACTCAATTTCGACTTTGGTTTTTAGGGCACTTAAAAATTAATATCCTACAATGTTTTTGCATAATAGTCATCCCCAGAATGTCCTCTACATATCCCAGAGATGTGGCATCAGAAATGTATAATGTATGCCCTTATAAAAATGAGTTTTGTACGCCTGGATAAAGTGACCTTTTCACATGCAATTGACCCCCTATTGCTGTATAGCACGGCTTAAATGCAATTTGGATGCTAGGAGGTCACAGTATCATTATTGGGCATTATAAATATTAAACTAATTTAATGCACCTATTTGAAATCACAAAATAATAAAAATATATGTATATTTTTTTTTAAATTAATCATTTTGATGAGTCCACATATGAAAAGCAAGCTGCATCCCTTTGCCTATCATATTGAAACACATTAATTCTTAGCCCTAAGCACAGAAGCTTATCTTGAAACATCTTAAGTCTGCGCCACTTTTAAATGAAGGACAGTCATTATTATTTAACATCATAAACCACTCTTATCCTTATTTTAAAAAAAGGCATTAAGAAAAGAAATCCCTACTGTCAATCTGCCCTCTGTTTATCAAAAATCATGAAACTATATTTCTAACTTTTAAAACAGCAGTCTGAAATGCCGCATTTTACAACGTGTTTGACTTTAGCTGTTCTCTGTGGCGGGAGTCCGCAGAGAATAGAAATAGTCTTGCTGACACAGCTGTTTGACACGTAAAGGCGTCGAATTCACACGCCTTTCAAGTCAACCTTTCAAGCCAACACAACTGTCGTTCTGTATAATGTGAATGCCTTTGAATACCCTATACAAAAGATAAATGCTGTGACATTTTGTATCTGAATTTAGTCTATTGTAAAACACACAATTTCGTTTTTCTCTTTACACAGGTCATCTTAATTTTAACTTTCTAAAGGTAAAACTCTTATCCGATAATCCATGTTAGCTTTGCGCCACAATTTCCACTGAGAAAATTAATTCTCAATTGGAAAATCGTTTTTATATAGGCATATAGCCCTTGAAATTTCAAGCAAGAGCATCATTTTACTTTTTGTCTAGGATTAATGCAACAGTTTTAAAAAAAATAAAAACAGTTTTCTATGGAAAGTCTAACTGGTCTTTGCACAAAATAGGGCCGAGGAAGGCTCCTTGAGTTTCGTTCCTCAGCTGCCCTGTCTCATCAGAGAAGAGCTAAAAATAGCCCCTCAGCGCAGAACCGGGCCACAGCGAGTGCTCCGGGCCCCCACCTCTCTCCAAGGCTGTCCTGCTGCAAGCATTATGTTGTGCTTCATCAAGATTCAAGGTACCATTCCAAAAGCAACACATCTTTTGAAGTGTGCTAAAGACAGGCATGCCAAAAATAGTGCAGAATATGCAATATTATAATCAAAGTAGCACTTAAGGTACCTTTAGTACGATGTGCCGTTCAAATCAATTCAGTTAGAGAAAATTATCCTCATTACCTGCCTATGTGAATTGCAAGTCACATATATCAAAACAAACCAAGTTGGCCAACACAAAATATACCATACTCAAAGCCACAGTAAGCGTTACTAAACTACCTTACCAATCACAGGCATCAAAACCAACAGCAAGCGCCGCAGACACTTACCAATCACTTGGTGTCCAGATTCATCCTGCCAAGTTCTAAAATCGACCAAATGGTCACTGCACGGTGAATCAACAGAAGAGATCTCAGTCGAGGACCGGTGCCACCTGGATGGTCAGATCAGAAAGAAAGGAAGTCGCAGTGGATGCCAAGACTCTGGTCTTATCGGGCAGTGATCACGTCCAGAGCGAGATCTGCATCCTGCAGGCAACCAATGACTACTGTGAGGACTTTGTGACAGCAGAAAGCAGACACCTAAAAACACCACTCCAAGCCAGTTGAAGTGGGCCAACTGTGCCGTCATGGTCCCCCAGCCCTCCAGAGACAGTGTCCACTGTAGTTTTGCCCCCAGTGAACTCTCACACGTCATCTGCAGCTTCTACACACAGGCCCCCTCTACCACCACTGCTCCCAGTAAGAAAACCGGACACCTAAATACAGCTCTGCTCCTGTCATCCCTGGGCTGTGGAGAAGAGGTCCAAAGGTGTCCCTTCATCATGAGGCCTGAGTTGTCCTGTTGGTTCAGCCGTAAGCCCCCACTCCCTCCACCCCAGTCGAAGCCTGCGCCCTAATTTTGTTACATTGGGCACCTGGCCATCCTAGTGCCTCTGATGATGTTCTGCTGGTGTTGCCTTTGACCTTGCCCACCACCCACCTTAACTCCTGGCGAAGGGTCCTTTAAGTCGCTGTACTATACCTGAATGCCGCATTAATTTTACCTCCCATAGGATAACTTTGCAGCTTCTAAAAATTGCACTAAGTGTCAACTTTTGAACTGAAAAGAAATTCTATTTAAAAACCTACTTACCGGAATCATTTTCTTCTGATTCCTAAACATGTATGAAGATACTTGCTATTTTTATTAATCGGTGTAGATCTCCTTTCAGTTGTCTCATTGTGTGTATTTCCAGATGTCTTGCACTCCTCTGTGATCAGCCTAAGGCTGCCCCAACACACTTTCCTACATCATTGCACACTTCAATGTTAACCAGTCCATCCAGCTGCCCGGGATGTTCCAGCAACCTAATGCACATGCAGAAAGGGCTTTGCATGCATTAGATTTGATGAGGGGAGTTGTGAACTAAATGCAAGAGGCACAACGGATGAGGAAAGGAATTCAGTACTCTCCCTTCCTTTGCACCGGAGGACAACGGTTCAGTGTGTTCAAAGGGACCATGGCAAGATGTGCCATACAAACAATCTAGACCTGATACAAGAAAGCAGAAATGACAATGGAGGAGGAACAGAGAGCATACTCCATGAGGAAAAAAGGGGCTGCGCACTCTTTTCTGGCAAACATTTCAATTAATGAGATTCACAGGGCAGTGTCATGGCCAACCACACACACCTTCACCAAACAATATTGTGTAGACATTTAGACCAATGCAGCGGCATAGGTTAAATGGAAGTTATTAAAACAGCGGTTTGCTAACACACATTCAAGCAGCCTCCCAAAGGAGAATACTGCTACAAAATCAGGCTATTCAATTGTTTAAGATCCCAAATCAGTTAATAAAATGTATTCTGTTATAGCTATTACCTCAATTCAAACGTTTTATGAATTGTAGGCCGTTTCCTCCTGCAAGCTTTTCAGAAGGACTTAACCAGGTTTGCACCCCAGTTAGAGCAAATGCTCGGCAGGTTTAAGCAGCATCAAGCACCACTAACAGTGTATCAGTACATTACAGCCTATATTTCACCCCCAAAAATAATTTCATTTAGAAAGTCTTGTTCCTGTGTTTATTGTAGCTATTAATTTGTCTCTGCATGTCTTGTTTATTTTTGCTGTTAATGTTTCTCGATGTCCTGGTCCACCCCCTTCTTTTTAGATCGAAGCCTACCAGACAGTACTGTCTAGTTTGCTAATGACATCTTAGGGACATTTGCAAAGCTTCCCAGGGAATGCATTCCGCCTGTTGCTTTCCATTGGCTTTTTGGTTTATAACTCACATTTTCTTGCATTCTATTTGCTGGCCTGATTTGTTTTAGGCTGTCCAGTTTGAGTTTATCCTTTCCATTTCTCAAACCTTATTTGCAGTATCCTTCCAAGTGTTCCCTTTCTGTAAACCAGCCTTTAAATCTTGTTATCTTGTCACATTTGCTGTGCTTCAAAGACAGAGGTCAAATGTCAGGCTCCGTCTTCAGAGGGAGCCTGGTGTTGACTTTTCTTTCTCTAATTTCAAAGTGAGAGAATTTATGTAACAATCGTGCTGGCTACTGGGGGTAACTTCGAAGTGTGGTGGAAAGAAATATTTCCACACATAGTTTGTGCGCTGTATACCTTTATCAGTAAAGCGGCATGTCTGTGAAAATGTAATGGTCATTTCAATTGAAGATGTGTTGTCTGTAATGGCAGTGCACTACTACACCATACATACTGCACTATACGCCACTCCACTCAGCACCACTTCACTCTACTCTGTGCCACTCACAGTATGCCACCCCACACCACTCACACTGCCACTCCACACCTTCACACTGCGTCACTGCACTCTACTCTGCACCATTCCACTCTACGCCACTTCAGTCTACGCTTCTCTACTTTGCATCACTACGCCAATGCACTTTACCCCAATCTACTATACTGTGCGCGTCACTCCACGCCACTATGCTCCGCACCTCTGCACTCTATGCTACTGCACTCTTCCATGCACCACTCCACTTCACCCTGAAACAACCTACTCTGCCATTCCATTTAATGCCACTGCACTCTATACTGCACCACTTCCCTCTGCGCTATTCTGTACCACTCTACTCTAACCAATGCTCTCTGCACCACTTTACTCAAAAACCATACACTCTACACCAATCAACTCTACGCCACTATACTCTACAAAACTCGACGCGACTGCACAATTCGCCACTACACCATTGCGCTCGGTCACTACACTACTCCTTTATTCTACTCTGCACTACTCTCTGCAGTACACCACTGCACTCCAAGACACACTACTCTCCAAACCTGCACTGTTCGCATCTAAACTCTGCCACTCTACACCATTGCACTCTACGTCACTGCATGTTTCACCACTCTATTCTACTCTGCACCACTGTAATGTACGCCACTGCTCTCTACCGCCTTCTACAACACTGTACGCCAGTGTACTGTACACTACTGCACTCCTAAGACCCCCTACTCTGCAAGACTGCACTTAATGCCATTGCACTCCACAGTACTCCTCTCTACACCAATGCACTGTGCCACTCTAATCTACTATGCGCCACTGCACCCAGTTCAGCTCTGCACCACTGCAGTCTATCCTACACCACTCCATTTTACCTTACACCACTCCATTTTACCCTGCAGCACTTCTCTCTCGTCTGAAGCCATCTGCCCTGCTCCACTCTGACCCTGTACTCCATTAAACTCTACTCTAGGCCACTCCACTCTGAACCTGTACTCCATTAAACTCTACTCTGCCACTCCAATCTCACCCTTTACTTAATTAAACTCTACTCCACTCAGTCTAGGCCACTCCACTCTGATCCTGTACTCCATCAATCTCTATTCTACTCATACTCTAGGCCACTCCACTCTGACCCTCTACTCCATTAAACTCTACGCCCCTCCGACCCTGTACTCCATTAAACTCTACTCTAGGCCACTCCCCTCTGACCCTGTACTCCATTAAACTCTACTCTAGGCCACTCCACTCTGACCCTGTACTCCATTAAACTCTACTCATCTCTCACCCTGTACTCCCATTAAACTCTACTGTACTCGTACTCTAGGCCACTCCACTCTGACCCTGTACTCCATTAAACTCTACTCTTGGCCACTCCACTCTGACCTTGTACTCCATTAACCTCTACTCTAGGCCACTCCACTCTACACCACTTATTTCACTCTGTGCCACTGTCCGACAACTCCACTCTACAACACTTCTTTCACTCTGTCACTGTACGACAACTGCACTCTACTCAATTCTACTTCACTCTGACACTCTATACCTCTCCAGGACACTGTGCCATTCCACTCTAATGCAGTCGACTCTATGCAACTCTGACAATCTATTCCGCTCTACAGCACTCTACGCAACACCTTCTACACCACTCCACAACACACTATGCCTCTTCACAACACTGTACTCCCTCCACTACACTCCACAACACTATGCCACTCCATGACACTCCACTCAAATTTACATGACTCTCTACACTGCTCCACAACACTTTACTTTACAACACTCCATGCCACGCTCCATTACGCCACTAACCGTTTAGCCATGTTATACACCAGCTTGGCAGCTGTTCAACATGGTTAAACATTTTGGCACAACCAATAGCTCTTGTGTAGGCGAGACCTATTGACTTTGCCAGTGCTTGTCTAGCTTTATTACATTGGTCTTTATGTAAGATGGCATTGGAGGTGTGCATCTGTTCTTTTAATGCCAGTTCCTGAGTTTGAAGTATATCTCCTGTGCTTCACTGAAAATGTTGCTAGACCTTTGTCGCATATAGTGTATGAAAATAACTCTATGGAGTGTTGTGGGCTGCTTCTCAATGGAAATAAAATATTTCATTTTGTCTAAAAAAAAAAAAAAAAGTAATTTTTACATATTTACATTTGAATGTGATGTCTTTAGTTTGACTATTCATAATCCGTGTTCATTCTGAAATAAACTACTGGAATCATTTTCTGTTTTATGATAGCGGCTTGCATTGTACTTAAAATGTTTGCAAGGAATCTAACCTACAATTATTTCACTCCTAGTCCACAAACCCTATTGGCTGGAATGAATAAATTTTTGTCACAGCTTGAAATCACCTTTAGAAGAGATCCAAACAACTACAGACCCCGAATAAACAAGCTCAATTCAATGAAGGTAAGCAAAATGTAGCAATTTAACTAAATATTTCTGTATCTCCCCTTTGAGTATGATTGAAGTACCAGTAACTTGTATTTTACAGTGCTTAGAAATGGGAGAAGTGTGGTAGGGAGAATTTAGAAAAAAATGATAGGTTAACCTGAAATCCCCTTCACTTCATTTGAAGTTGGGCACATGTGAATAGAGTATTGCTGATTCTCCAGTATTGAATCTTTCATAGATTCACATGCTTGTATCTTCCCCGTCGTCATGGTGGGAGTCTCACGGTAACAGAATGACCACAGCAGTATAAGAAAACTGCATAGCAAAATCCCATAGGGAATCCTCTTATTTGGTAACCAAATCTCAGCATTATGTGGTCCAAGACTCAGCCAATCGGCTGCTAGCCCTGCCCTCACACTCCCCAGCAGAGCCTTCCTGCCTCAGATTTCCAACCGCCTTCGTGTGAGGAGGAGTCTCCCTGAGCCTTGCTCAGTTTTGTTCCTGTGTGAACTTTTGACCTCTGGTTCATCTAGAATTTTCATCTTTTGGCTGGATTAAGGTATTGTGCTTCACCTTTTCTTGTTCAGGATGGCTGAAAGCTCTAAAAAGAGGCTTTTCAGGCCCTGCAGATCCTGTGGAAAGCCTCGATTGTTCTCTGAGGACCCACATAAGGACTGCTTATATTGCTTGCACCCTAAACATGTGCCTAAGGACTGTAAACATTGCAGAACCTTTTCTGCGAAGACCCTCCGTGACAGGGAGGCACGTCTTCTGCTGTGGCTTCAGAAAAAGGTCACTTCAGATTCTGACTCTGAGGAGGATTCTAAGTCTTCAAAGAAGAGAAAATCTTCAACTTCGGAAGATAGCTCAGAGCTGAAAAAGCAGAAGACAAAAGACAAAGGGGCCCCTGCGTCTTCATTACCTCATACTCCTCTTAAAAAATCTAAAGAGTCAAGAGAAGTTTCCTCAGCCCCGTCGACGAAAATTAGAGCGTCGCCGGCGATTATTGCTTTGAAACCGTCGACGACTACGTCGACGACGACCCCGTCGACGACCACCATATCGACGACGACAGCGGCATCGACGACGACTAAAACCTCGTCGTCGAAAAAAAGCCCGTTGACTATTCCGTCGACGGCCACATTTCCATTGTCGACGAAGACTTCGTCGTCAACGACTACGATGTCGACGATAATACAGCTTACTCCGTCGACGACAGTCCCGTGTCGACGGGAACTTTTAAATCGCCTAAGGTAAAGAAAATAACATTGAAGTCTATGACGTCGTCGACTGGCTCGTCGACGAAGCAGACTAAGTCTACAGATTTTACATCATGGACAAAAATTTCTCCGCTGCCGCCTTCTACTTTACTAGACTTACAGTCCGATGATGAGGAGTCTTCAGGAGTGGCTTATAGTCATTCCCAACTTCGCATTAAGAGTCAGGAAACAGATGAGGAGGAATTTCATGAGGTGCAAGAAGTCTTCTCATTTCAGGATCGTCCTCCGAAAGATTCACGGAGATATGAATCTTTTCAGGAGTCTTATGCCTACGAAGAAGAGGAAGAGCCTCAACATACTTCTAGAGAGGACTCTATTTCCATGCCGGTGTCCTTGGTGACTGACTTACGCCTGATGATCAACGATTACTATCGGCGTTTCCCGGAAGCAAACACTCAAGCGCCACAGACGGTGGAGAAGCCGACGCAGGTACGACCACCTCACTCTTCTCCCAAAAATTCCACTCAGAAGATCCGATCGCCACCGATTATGACAATCAGAGATGACTTAGAAGACAGTGACGCCGATCAACTGGAAGAAGGAGAACTCCTTCAAGATAACCAAGTTGACGATGAATGGGATCAATATATTCTCCCAACTACGCCGTCGCCATCTCCAAAACCGGCGAATTCTCCGCCGCAAGATATAGGAGGTTTCCATCACATCATGGAGAAAGCATCAAAGCGCTTTATGACTTTAACCCCTTCAGTGCCCGCCCCTTTCCCCGCCCTGTGCCGGCCGTTGTATTAGCGGGCGGGGTTTATGACGAGCTGGTCTCGTCATGGGCACAGCGCAACCGCGGCCCATGACTAGACCAGCTCGTCATGGGCATTGAAGAGGTTAAAGAGGAGTCACGCAAATCTATGCGATCTATTCCAATAATCGACCATATTTGGGAGGAAGGCTTAAAGATTATGAAGAACCCGGCTTCAGTGGCTGCTTCAGTTCCTCGAATAGACAAAAAATATAGGGCTCCGGAATCGTCTCCGGCCTGTTTGATTGGTCATCCTCGACCAGACTCTGTGGTGACACAGGCCGCCCAAAGAAACTCAAAAAATCCGGTTTCAACAACAATGGTTCCCCCGGACAAAGACGGAAGACGAATGGACGGTGCAGGGAAGCGCTTTGCGGTGAGGGCAGCGTCTTCCATAAAGGCTTCTAGTGCATTAGCCCTCATCAGCAGATTCAACCGGTAGATGTGGGGCGATATAGCTCCCTTGCTCTCCCATCTTCCAGAAGATTTAAAAGAAGCGGTTGCTATTCTACAGGATGGAGCTAGGGCAGCAGCTGAATCCATCGACATCGCTATGGATTTGTCCTCAGTGGCTTTTCGACAAATGGCAGGAGCAGTAGCCCTGCGCAGACAAGGATGGTTGAAGGCCACCTCGTTCAGACCTGAGGTACAGGCCAAAATAGTGGACATGCCATTTGATGGAGAGAACCTGTTCGGGAAACATGTCGATGAGGCCCTCCAAAGTATCAAAACAGATACAGCGCGGGCGCTGGGATCTCTGCAACAGGGCAGGTTTCAGTCCTTTCGGAGGAGAGGCTCCCGAGGACAATTTACACAACGATCCTCGTTCCAATCGAACAGATATCAGCCGTACCAGCAGCAGGGATCTCGCCAGTACTCGAGCAATCAACATTTTCGATCTTCCAATAACTATCACCAACAGTCCAGGGGAAGATCATCTACGAGAGGGAAGTCGCAGCAGTCCAATCGACGACAATGACTTGTCCAACCCATCCGACACCTGTCCGAGAAGAACCGGACTTCATTTTACCCAGGTTGGCTGTCAATAACAACGGACAGATGGGTTTTAGATGTAATACAACATGGCCATACTCTGGAATTCGTAGACAAGCCTCCAATTCAGCCCCTTATACACAGGAGGCAAGAACATCTATCAGCCCTCAAGGCAGAAGTGATAGCGTTATTACAAAAGGAGGCGATAGAAGAAGTTCCACGACTTCAACGCGGGACAGGCTATTACTCGCATTTCTTTCTCATAAAAAAGAAAGACACATCAAAGTGGAGACAGGAAATGGACCTGAGAGGTCTAAACAAATTCATTCAAAAGAAATAATTTCGAATGTTATCCCTGCAGGAAATGCTTCTCCTGATTGGCAGAGGAGATTATTTGGCATCCCTGGACCTCTTAGATGCTTATTTTCACGTCCCAATCCACGTAAAACACAGAACATTTCTACGCTTCATGGTGGCGGGGCGTCATTACCAATTCAAAGTCTTACCTTTCGGACTAAAGTCCGCGCCGAGAATATTTACAAAGTGCATGGCGCCAGTTGCGGCCCACCTAAGACTACAAGGTCACCAGATTTTTCCTTATCTGGACGATTGGCTTATCAAAGGACGTTCGTTCGAACACACCCATCGCTCCCTTCACGTTTGCATGGAACTTTTTGATCAGCTAGGTCTCAGAGTCAACCTAGAGTAGTCCCATCTCAGACCAGCGCAGTCCATTCAATTTCTGGGTGCTCTAATCTGCACGGAGGAGGCCAAGGCTTACCCGTCAGAGGAGCGTATTCGAAAGATCATACGGTTGTCGACACAATTGCAAACAAAAAAGTCCGTTTCAGTAAGGATCTACAAGTCATTGATGGGAATGATGTCCTCTTGTATTCCCCTACTCCCAAATTGCAGGTTCCGCATGAGGCCTATACAAGAACTGCTAGACGAACAATGGCTTCAGTCGCAGGGATCCTTAGAGGATCGGATAGTAATCACTCCTCAGATCAGACACGCCCAGTCATGGTGGAAAATCAGGAATCATTTAGCGGAAGGACTAACTTTCGAATCACAGGTCTACAATTTCGTGATGATGACGGATGCTTCTCTTCAGGGTTGGGGAGCGCATCTTCAGGAGCTCGAAATTCAAGGCCACTGGTCAAAGGCCGAAACGCAGCTCCACATCAACTTGCTAGAGCTGAAGGCCGTGTTCTTGGGACTCAATGCTTTTCTACCCAGAATTCGCGGATCGACGGTTCTGGTGAAAACGGACAGCTCCACGTCTTATGTTTTACCTGCTATAACAAGGGGGCACAAGGTCGAAACTTCTGTCAAAGGAAGCACAAGACCTTTGGAAATGGCTTCTAGCTCACAACATCTCGCTTCAGGTGCAACATGTTGCAGGAGTGGACAACACACGAGCGGATATTCTGAGCAGATCTCCCGAAATCTCACGAGTGGGAACTACATTGTAAGCACCTTTCCAGAGTGTTCAAGGTATGGGGCACACCAAGGCTGGACTTATTCGCGGACCGCCACAATTCGAAATGCAAAAACTTTGCAAGCAGGTTTCCGCAGAAAGGATCGTGGGGCAATGCGCTACAGATGTGCTGGACAGGAATGTTTGCGTATGCCTTTCCCCCCTTTCCTCTAATACTGAAAGTCTTAAGGAAAATGAAATCAGAGCCGTGCCTTCTGATTGCACCAGCGTGGCCGAGACAAGCGTGGTTCTCCGAACTGATCAGCCTCTCAATAACACCCAGGATACAGTTCCCATTAGTGCAGGATCTGATAACGATGAACAACGGACAGATACTGCATCCAAATTTGAAATCGCTCAGCTTGTCAGCATGGAACCTCACGAGCATGAATTCCACCTGTTAAAGATCCCTCAGGACTGCAGAGACATTCAGTCTCCACGAACAAAACATATGCGGCGAAATGGAAAAGGTTCTGTCAGTGGTGTGCATCTAACAACTTGCATCCATTTCGGGTCTCTTCTGATCAGATTCTCCCATATCTACTGACATTGGCAAAAGCTGGACTCTCTCATATGTCCATAAAAGTACACCTAGCCGCAATTTCAAGGTACACAAGAGTGCCTGATCAGCCCTCTCTTTGGTCTCAAAGAATTATTAAAGAATTCCTCAGAGGGCTCTTCCGAATGTTCCCTCCTGTTCAAAGGCCAGTTGTTACTTGGAACCTGAATACAGTTCTTACACAGTTGATGAAACCGCCCTTCGAGCCTATCCATAAGGCGGAGTTACAGTTTGTCTCATGGAAGACAGCGTTATTGTTAGCGCTAACTTCGGCAAGAAGGGTCAGCGAGATTAAGGCGTTCTCGATTGCAGAACCATTCCTACAATTCAGGCAGGACAGAGTGATTCTCAGAACGAATCCCAAATTTATTCCTAAAGTCCCTTCCAGTTTTCACCTGAATGAACCAATAGTTTTGCCTACATTTTTTAAAGACCCGTCAACAGCGGCAGAAAGAGCATTGCACTCTTTAGACATTAAACGATGTCTCAAATTCTATATCGACAAGACCCAATCATTCAGAAAAACAAATCAGCTTTTCGTAGCCTTTGCTGGCCCCAGGAAAAGGGGTGGCACTTTCTAGATCTAGTATCTCGAGGTGGACATCGTCAGCAATATCCTTGTGTCATGTCAAGGCTGGGAAACCTTTGCAAAATGCGCACACCTGTACTAGACATTATTGTCTGGACGCAGCGTGGAGAAAGGATGCAGCAGTGGGACAAGCAGTTCTACGGCACCTATTTCATTAAGGTATTTATCATGGATTATAGCGATCTATGTATGTACAGATATATGTATATTTACGCAGATTTTTCAAATAATGCAATGTATGTTAACATGCTATCCAAAAGAGCAGAGCCCACGTTTATTGGGGGTTCTAGCCTGGAAATGCACTTTGGGATAAGTACTGCTTACTATTCTGATACAAGCATGTGAATCTATGAAAGATTCAATACTGGAGAAAGAACTAGTTACTTACCTGTACACTATGGTTCTCCAGTATTATCTTTCATAGATTCACATGCGCCCCGCCACCTCCCCATTTCTCAGGCAGAACCTCATTGTCTCTAAGTGTTTTTTAGTCTCGCACTCGGGGCTGGAAATCTGAGGCAGGAAGGCTCTGCTGGGGAGTGTGAGGGCAGGGCTAGCAGCCGATTGGCTGAGTCTTGGACCACATAATGATGAGATTTGGTTACCATATAAGAGGATTCCCTATGGGATTTTGCTATTCAGTTTTCTTATACTGCTGTGGTCATTCTGTTACCGTGAGACTCCCACCATGACGACGGGGAAGATACAAGCATGTGAATCTATGAAAGATAATACTGGAGGACCATAGTGTACAGGTAAGTAACTAGTTCTTTCCAACTTTAAGGAATCATGAGAGGTGCTTAAAAAAATCAAACAACATAGTCCATCATGGTCCTAGTTTATTTCTTCCTTATTTTACACTGAGTAGGCGCATTTCCTATGGAACTTAAATAATCCTACAAAACAGCTGTACTTAAAAGGTGTGATGTGGTTAGGGTTAAGGCATATACTACTGTTTTCCTAAACCAGAGAGAAGTACGTGAGCTAGTTTTGCAGCGTGAATCTTTCTGGATTCACTATGCTGTGCATTATTCTGCGATCTGGTGGTTGGGTCCGGATTCGTAGTCTTTCTTTTGTATTTTTTATTTTTTTTTTGTAGCCCAGGTGGGCGTCTACGTCCCACCATTTGGTGCACCTCTCGTGACGTCGTTGTGCTTCCTGCGGAAGTCCCACCTTTGGGGCGCCATCGTCAGATTCTTTTTTCCGCCGTTGGGTCTGGATCGTCATCGAAGCTCCAGAGTTTTAGACGAAGGAAGAAGGAAAATACGTGAGTTTCATCGAAGGAGTATCTTTAGAAGACTACAGAGAGAAGATATTACAGCCGGGACAACGAAGAAGGAGGGGATCCTCAAAATTCTTCGACGCACAGAGGAAAATGCGCACTCCGAGGCTCTGAGCGCAATGGACAAGACACCATTTAAGTTCTGCCCTAACTGCCACCACAAGTTCGCGCAGAAGGACCAACATTCGGTGTGCAACCTTTGCCTGCCGTTCGACCACGAGAGCAAGGACTGCAACGCCTGTTCCGCCTTCGCGCCGAAGACTCTCCGGGTGAGAGAACGTCAGAGGAGAGCCAACTTCAGCATGGAAGGTAAGGGTAAGGCCCCGTCGCTGTACGATCTGGGCCTATCTACCGACGATGAAGACAACATCGCCGAGGGACCTGATGTCTTATCGGTCGCAGAGACCGATAAGAAAACGCCTGACGAGGTAAGACACGTCGAGTACAAAACCACCGAAAGGGCCCCGAAAAGCGGATGGTGACTCTCGAAAGAGTGAGTCAAAGTCCTCGAAGGAAACACCGGCGCCGAAGATTTCGACGTCCGCCAGTGGTTCAAAGGACAAAAGGCCGAGTGGATCCTTCGAGAAGGACTCCCAGGTGCCGAAGACCGCCGAGAGGCAGAGTTCGTCGAAACAGACCCACGAGGTGGGACGTTCGGCGACGAAAGACGAGGCCGCGTCGACGCAAGCTCCGTCGAAGAGACCTGCAGTCGACGCCGAGCACATCTCAAGCATGGAGAAGAAAAAGAGAAGGCTCGAGGCGGAGATGGAGAGCATCCTTCAGAGGAAGAAGCAGTTCGACGAACGAATGAAACAATTCAAAATCCCAACGGTCCCGTCGACGGATGTCGTGGAGATCGAGGAAGAAGGGGATTTTGACGCCGAAGAGCAGTCGAAGTCCTGAAGAGGAGGAAGAAGGCACCTACTATGAGGGGGAAGGTGATGATGAGGATCAGCAGTCGTTCTACGGCTCAGCGCCGTCGCCGAATCAGGAGCTGGAATGGCAGGACATCGACACCAAAAACCCCGAAGAGCCCGTGGACTCGTATCCGTCGAGGCCTTCGCCGCCTGACGACATCTGGGCGTACAACATGGTGGTAAAGAGTGCTGCAGCAGCCTTTGGGGTGAAATTGGACGAGGAGAAGCTGAAAGCTGACTTCCTACTCGAAACCCTGCTCCCCATCCAGACGAGGAGCCAGTTCCTCCCCATGCTCCAAAGCGTGATGAACCAAGGGAAGGAGGCGTTTAAGGACCCGGGAACATGCCGGTCCATCACACCCAGGACGGAAAAGAAGTACAAACATTCCTCGCAGGATCCTCCTTACATCAAGGGATCGGTCACGGCAGATTCCATCATTGCCTCCACGGCCAGGAAAAGAGCCAATGTGCCGGCGACCTTGGGGCCACCTCCTGATAAGGAGAGCAGAAGGATCGACCTCACTGGAAGGAAGGTAGAAAGAAACGCCGCAATGCACTGGCGCATGGAAAACTCAAACGCGCTACTGAACAGACACCAGTACCAGCACTGGGATGAGATGGGGTAACTAGTCAAGCATCTCCCAGAAGAGTACCATCAAAGAGCTTCCCATCTAGTGGAGGAAGGGAAGAATATCGCCAACTCATGCATCAAGACTGCATTGGACGGGGCGGAAACTTCGAGCAGACTGATGGCCATAGGGGTCACTGAAAGGAGACAGGCTTGGCTCCGAATTTCTGGATTCAAGCAGGAAGTCCAGAATAACATACTGAACACCCCTTTCAACGGTGAAACGCTGTTTGGGGAAACTGTGGACGACAAGCTCACCCAGCTGAAAAAGGAAAATGAGACAGCAAGATCCATGGGAGCCCTGCAATTCAGAGGAATGCGTAGAGGCACACCAAATCGCAGACCCTACGGAAGCCAGCAGGGTACGTCGCACCAGACATTCCAGCACGGGCAGCAGGGTGACAGTCACAGCCAGCAGGGACAGCAGAAACAGAACTGGCAGTACCAGCCTCGAGGCCAGTCCTTTCGTGGGAGAGGAAACTGACGTGGCCAAAGGAGGAGAGGGGGAGACCAACCCTCATCTAAGTGACTACACACTCAAAAGGGCGCTCAGCCACAGCATACCCCGAGGGGTGAAGCGCAATGTAAAAACACCAAGGGGGTTACGCAAAACTAGCGCCTACGAGCATGCAACACCGGTAGGCGGAAGACTGGGCCTCTACCTTCGACAATGGCAGCAAATAACATCAGACAAATGGGTTCTCAACGTCATACAGCACGGATACTGCATAGAGTTAGAGAAAAGGCCTCCAAACAAGAAACCAAGGAGAAGACAGCGCTCGGGTCAAGAGCTCGCTCAACTCAGGGAGGAGACACTTCAATTACTGAAAAAGAAGGCCATAGAACCAGTGCCACGCAGAGGAAGGAACAAGGGAGTGTACTCAAACTACTTCCTTGTACCAAAGGTGGATGAATCACTAAGACCCATCCTGGACCTAAGGTTCCTAAACAAATTCATAAAGACGCAAAAATTCAAGATGACATCACTACAAGAAGTGCTACCCCAAATATGAGGCGGAGACTTCATGGCCACCGTGGACCTCAAGGACACCTACCTGCACATCCCAATGAACAGGCGACACAAAAACCTGCTAAGGTTCAACATCAACCAGGATCATTATCAGCTTGCAACCCTGGCATTTGGCCTAAAGTCAGCCCCAAAGGTCTTCACAAAATGCCTTGCAGCAGTAGCAGCGTACCTACGAAGGGAAGGGATTCATGTGTACCCTTACCTAGACGACTGGCTGGTCAAAGCAAGCACTCACGACAAGTGCGAGGAGCACGCAGAACGGGTGACAAGAACACTAACGAACCTGGGGATCTCAATACACTGGGGGAAGTCATCGATAGAACCAGAGCAGGTGAAGATCTTCCTGGGAGCGAAGATCAACACCATAGACGGCACGGTGATGCCCAGCGACAGAAGAACAATAGCCCTGCTGAACGAGACGCGTCTCTACCAGAAGGGGCGAGTTCTGACAGTGAGAACAGTGAGCAAGATCATGGGGATGATGGCGTCATGCATCCACCTAGTCCCCAATGTACGGCTTCACATGAGACCATTCCAAGAATGGCTGCAACAGCAATGGTCACAAGCAAGCGGGAGTTGGGAGGATCTAGTGGTTGTTACGCACGCGGTGCAGGAGGAGATAACATGGTGGAACAGGGAGAACTTAACTACAGGGAAGACCTTGAAACCACCAAACCCAACTGTGACCATTACCACAGACTCATCACAAATAGGATGGGGAGCACACATGAACAAACTCAGGGTGAGGGGTCTGTGGACTCCGGCAGATGCGGTCAGACACATCAATTACCTGGAATTGAAGACTGTCCTGCTATCCCTGAATGCCTTCCAGAAACAGATATACAATCAGAAGGTGTTGATACAGACGGACAATACGACTACCATGTTCTATATCAACAAGCAGGGAGGGACACAATCGTTCCCCCTTTCTTCTCTGGCACAGGAGATTTGGAAATGGGCCATCCCACTCAAGATAGACCTGCTGGCCATACACCTACCGGGGAAGGACAACGTGGAGGCAGATTGGCTCAGCAGACAGACATCGGCATCCCACGAGTGGGAGCTCAATGGACAGGAAACGCAGAGGCTGTTCCAGAGGTGGAGAACACCGACAATAGACCTGTTTGCAACACGCCTGAATGCAAAATGCCAAAACTTCGCATCCAGACAACCAGAAGAGCAATCGCAAGGGAATGCCCTATGGATAAGTTGGTCAAGGACATTTGCTTATGCTTTTCCACCGATACCGCTGTTACACAGGGTGCTTGACAAGTGCAGAACCAGCAACATGACACTGATCCTAGTAGCACCGCAGTGGGCAAGGCAGGCATGGTTCTCTCAAATAGTGGAAATGGCACAAGGCACTCCTCACAAGTTCAGAAAAAGAAAGGACCTGCTCTCCATGCAGAACGGAGAGGTCCTGCACCCAGAACCTACCTCAAAGCACTATGCGAGTGCTGCGGGAGGCAAGGAGACCTACAACACGAAAATGCTATGGGGATAAATGGAAAAAGTTCACAATATGGTGCAGCAGAAATAAACTACAGAATAAAATGACAACAGAGTCAACGGTGCTGAGATATCTCGCACACCTGCTAAGAAGTAATCTATGCTCATCCTCCCTAAGGGTACACCTAGCGGCAATCGTAGCTTACACACGAGGGGAGAGAGGAGGAAGTCTCTTTACGTCACAGGTAGTAAAGAGGTTCCTGGAGGGGGCGAAAAGAATTGCGCCACCAAAGATGATACCGCCGCCGGCATGGAACCTCTACGTGGTCCTAACCGAGCTTATGAAGGCGCCATTTGAGCCCATCCACAAGGCTACGCTGCAAATGCTGACAATGAAAACAGCCTTCCTGGTAGCGATAACCTCGCTGCGCAGAGTGAGCGAGCTGCAAGCACTGACACTGCAAGAGCCCTACATACAGATACACAAGGATAGGGTGGTTCTATGAACGGACCCACACTTCATGCCTAAGGTGGTGTCGGCATTCCATATGAACCAGACATTTCAGATACCGAGTTTCTTTCAAAACCCCACGACAAGCTCAAAGAGCACTGCACACTCTGGACGCTAGAAGGGCAGTGATGCACTACATTGAGAGGACCAAAGATCACAGGAAGACCAAGCAGCTCTTTGTCTCTTTTGCAACTAGTTTCCTGGGTAGACCCGTGACAAAGGCCACCATTGCACAATGGATTGCACTAACAATACAATTCTGCCACAAACAAGCAGGGCAGGAACTATCGGATGGGCCACGAGCCCACTCCACAAGGAAGAAGGGGGCAACTATTGCCTTGCTGGCAAATACGCCCATTCAGGACAAATGCCTGGCGGCAACATGGGCTTCAGTGCACACGTTCACTAAGCACTATTGCGTGGACATTCAGATGAACAAGGAAGCACAAGTAGGACAGAAAGTGCTTCAACACATATTCAACAGCCAACACTCATCTACCACCCAGCCGCCACAGAGATAACAAACCGCTACAAAGTCTATGCACAGCATAGTGAATCCAGAAAGATTCACGCTGCAAAACGAATAGTTTCTTACCTGTCGGTGTAGTTTTGCAGCTTGAAGATCTTTCTGGATTCACTAGCGAACCCACCCACCTCCGCCAGGAAGATGAGGATGGAGATAGAGGTGGAAGGACTAAGAAGATCAGAATAATTGGAATAGTAAAGAGAATTGGAAAAGGAAAATTAAGACCACGCCTAGGGTTAAAAAAAAAGGGGGGGGGGGGGAGGGGGAAGAACCCGAAGATGGTGCCCCAAAGGTGGGACTTCCGCAGGAAGCACGACGACGTCACGAGAGGTGCACCAAATGGTGGGACGTCGACGCCCACCTGGGCTACAAAAAAACCCCCAAAAAACAAGAGACTACGAATCTGGACCCAACCACCAGATCGCGGAATAATGCACAGTATAGTGAATCCAGAAAGATCTTCAAGCTGCAAAACTACACCGACAGGTAAGAAACTATTCGTTTTCATATAAGGCACAGTATAAGGACTGTACACTGGCTGAGCCAGAGTTTTTTTGGATTTTTAGTGCCTTGTTGGTTAGAGATACCCAATCTTTTCCCCTGGACAGACTAGTTTAGTTGGTGAAAATCCTCATGAGAAAGTGGTAGTCTATTCTGGAAATACCAAAGGAAGAAAAATATATCCTTCCCCAAGAAGAGATGCACAAGCCAGGAGTTTCAACCCAACATTGATGTGTAAATGGTATAAAAAAGTATCCAGGATGAAGAATTTGGGGTCTTAAATCAGATTTTTCCTCTTCTACATCAGTAGTTGTTCGACTCTGTGTCCTTTTTTGCGATTTACCAGAGGGATGCTTTCTGCGATTTTGTGAGGAAAAGCTTTTTTTTTCTTTCAGGATCAGCCCACTTTTTGCTAGATTTAGTGCTTGTTTACTGACTGAGCACTGGGGCGCTGACACTGAGTGTATGTGCAATTGGCTAATACCTGATTGGCATATTTAACATGTCTATAAGTCCCTAGTATGTGTACTCTGTGTACCTTGAGCCTGTAAGTTAAATGTCAGTTAGACTGCAGGACTGATTGTAACACCACTACAGTGACAAAAGGAAAACATGACTAGACCTGCCACTGCAGCCTAGCATATCAAAATCAAAGTGATGGATGGAATCCTTGAATTAATCTCAGCAACTGGTAATCACCCTGGGCGGCATCCCAGTACATAGATTTTTTTCTTCCACCTCAGTTTGAACCCAGCCATATGCAAATCAGTCTTGACCTTGCACCAATGGAAGCTCTTCAGCCCAAACTGCAACCTTGAAAGGGAAAACAAGCAACCCAGGAATAGTTGTCTTTAAAAGGGCTCATCAGCCAGGTATAGCTTAGTATCAATTGCACAGTGAGCACGGAACCCACGTCTGGGCATAGCTGTAACGCTTACGGCAATAAAACAGTGATGAATGGAATGCTTGAAATGATCTCACCTGTTGACAATCGCTTAGGGCTACATCTCAATCAATTGTTTTTTACCCATAGTGCCACCTCAGTTTTTAGCCAGCCATATGCAAATCAGTCTTGACCCTGCTCCAATAGGAACAAACCTGCCCAGACCTCCACGCCAGGTACTCCATGAATGGGAACACAAGCTAGCCAGGACTGGATTCACCAAGCTATACCTGAATGATGAGCCCTGATAAGGGCAAAAACATTCTTCTGTTGCTTGTGTTCTGGTTGGACCTGTCCTGGCCTGGCAGTTCAGGCTGGACTATTCCCATTGGAGGAGGGTTAAGACTAATTTGCATATGTCTGGGTCCAAACTGAGGTGGCATGATGTGAACAATAACAATGGCCTGGGATGCGAACTGAATAATTACCAATGGCCTGAATAATTGTACTTGTGAAATCTCTCATATGAAGAAGAAAAAAAAATCGTAAAAGGGGCTTAGAACCCGCCCATTACTTACCTTTACTTACCATTTGTTGGAATCCATGTCGCTTTAATTTCCATGCTCCTGATTTGTCAGCACGTCACCTGCTTTCACTTTGCACATCTTCCTGCTTTGCTTGTCCATTCCGTGGAGCTTTGCCCTAGTACAGCTACCAGTCACTTGCCAGGGTCCTTCTACATGTAAGCACTTCGGAAGGTACTTTTTAAATTTGCTATCTAGCACTTCAAACAAGTGCATCTGCAGGCTGTCTCCTCTCCTCATCGGCGCTCTTCCCACATCATTCCTAGCACCTCCCCCACTCGCTATTGCGTTCTCATTATTGCTTCCTCCCGCCTCATTTTTTGCCAATGCCGCACCCCCTCCAGCCTTGCTGTTTAAACCAGTCCCCCCACTCATTTCTCCCATTGCTGCTTATACTGTATAAAAACAAATAGCATAGCCAGGCTGTGAGAAAGTGCTTGTTTGAGGCATGTGTGCTGTAGATACACATGAATTGCATACTCCTGCCATCTAGTGTTGGGTCCGGATGTTTGCAAGTTGTTTTTCTTCAAAGTTTTTCCAGTCATGAGGTGAGTGACTCCTCCTTTCGGTCATAGTGCACATGGGCATCGACTGCATTGTTAGATTGTTTTTTTCCGCCATCGGGTTCGGACATGTATTGCTTGCGCTCTGGTTTGAAACCGTTCTTCGTGTTCCCCTCTGTGCACAATCCACTCTACCCTCGATTTTATTGTTTCGTACGTGTTTCCCACTTCTCCATGTATCCATTCGGTCAACGAATCTCCAATTTCGATCGGAAAGTTTTGTGGGTGGCCTTCAGGCCTAACCACATCGGTCCAGCTCTTCGTCGATGGAACGGACTCCGTTCAAATTCTGTCCTCTGTACCACGCCAAGTACCCGTGCACCAACTTGCACCAGGTGTGCAACTTGTGCTTGTCTCGAGTACATAGAGGACTGCGACGCGTGCAAATCGGTTTGGTTGGGGAAAAAAACTCTACAATCGATGGGCTTGATGTCGAGAGATGCAGCGCCAACAGGTCGACAACATGCCAGATATATTTGGTGAAGACTCTGAGCAAGATGACCTTGAGCCCTCAGTTGCTGAGGAAGAACCAGGCCTTCTCCGTGTCGGACTCCGATTCAGAGTTGGAAATAGACCTCGGGCCGAGTCGGCCAAAATCCACCTCCTAGCCAAAGCCTTCTGGTTCCAAGCACAAAGTCTGATCTGAGCCAAAACCTTCTGTGCCGAAAGGCCATTCAATCTCGGGCCCCGAAACCGCCTGTGCCGAAAACCAAAGATGTCCCTTCAGCACCTTCGGATCCGAAAATAAACTTTGTACCATCTAAATCGGATCCCAAACAAAAGAAACTGTACATAAATCCTGATACAGGACATATTCATGCCAATTTGCCTTCTAAGCACAAGCTTCCAGATGACGACAGTCATTACAAAATCCCTTTGAAGAAGGAACATGTTAATACCAGCCCTTTTCATCCACCACCGCCATCTCCTCTACCTCCACCCTCCTCTCTGCTTTTAGATCCTTTGCACATCCCAACTCAAGACTCTCCACTATCTCACCATGAGGGAGATGATATTGATGAGGGAGACAAACTTACCATGGGATCCATGGACGTATTATACAATTGACCCTCCATTGGATAAGGATCCAGACCTTTACCCTGCCAAGCCATCTCCACCTGATGACAATTTATCCTATAAAGAACTCATTACCAGGGCTGCAGAATACCATAGGGCGGTGCTCCACATAGAATCCTTAGAGGATTTTTTATTTGGGACACTAGGATCCACCCACAGGTAGAGCTAAACACTACCTATGCTCAAAGGAATGATGAGGCACGCAGACACAATTTTTAAAGACCTTGTATGTGTACGAATCGTGACTCCTAGAGTCGACATAAAATACAAACCTTCCCCAACAGATTTATTAAAGGCCAGTTACCACTTGACTCCTTGGTAGTATGCAATGCTCGCAAGCGAGCTAATTCCCAAACCTCTGGGGACGCACCCAGAGGATAAGGATTAAAAACTCATTGACACTTCTTGCAAACGCATAGCTGCTCAAGCTGCCAATCGCTGGCATATTGCCAACACGTAGGGCCTTCTAGCCAGATAGGACAGGGCACACTGGGACGAAATGGAGCAATTGCTACAATATCTCCCAGATGAACATAAAGCTAAAGCCCAGGACTTGGTCCAAGAAGGAAAATTAATGTTCAAGGCATATGGGCTGTAGATCATATACTGTGCATAGATCGCCATCTGGCGTTGGGCTTGGATGTTTGCAGTTTGTTTTTGTTCGAAGAAGTCTTTGTAGTCACGAGATAGGTGACTCCTCCTTACGATGATAGTGCGCATGGGCATCGACTCCATCCCCAGATTGTTTTTTTTTTGCCATCTGGTTAGGATGTGATTTGCTGCGCTCAGGGAAGGTATGGTCTTCGAACCCCCTTCAACGCACAATCCTTCACCTCTCGACGGTATTGTTCTCTATTGCGTTCCCCTTTCGACGCGCATCCTCCAACTTCAAATAATCTTCGACCAATAGCTTTGACGCGGGCTGTTGGGCCTACCCGCGCCGACCACGAAGGCTGTCGATGGGACGGACTTAGTTTAAAAAATGCCATAGGTGTGGTGCTAAATTCCCACACACAGATTACACAAAGTTTGTAACCTCTTCCTCTCCATCGAGCAAAAGCACTGCGAGGCCTGTACATCGTTCTGGTCGAAGAAAACCATCCGTGATAGTCGGGCTCGATGACACAAAAAGTTCTGAGGCAGCAACTCGATTCCAGACCTCTTCGGAGCAGGTTAGAATGTTCACCCAGAACTCCAACCAGCAGAAGAGTATATCTCCGTCCCCGAAGCCTACGACTCTGAGGAAGACTGGCAGACCGTCACCCCGGCTCAGCGGACAGTGAGTACTACCACCCAGCCCACCACCAAACCCAAACTTAAAGCTCCGGTAACACCTTCGCCCTCTGGGTCAGGTCAACACCGTGAACATACTTCAGATGCCCCGCCCTCGGGCCCGGCTATGAAACCGAAACAAAAGCCTTCCGACTTGGGCTTGAGTTGACCCCATTCCAGCATTGAACATACACCTTCGGCACCGAAGCCTAAAACCAAGCCGGTGCCCCACACTTCATTGCCGGCACCGAAGACCCTTTTGACGGTGAAAACCCCAACACCGAAGCGACCAAAAGACAAAGCTTCGAAGACAAAGCAGGACAAACCGAAAGCTTCGGAGACAAAACAGGACAAACAGAAAATCTCGGATCTGAAAACTCCCTCACCAAAGATTTCAGAGTCAAACACCCACAAAACTTTCACAGCTTAAGCCCGAACACTCTCCAGCAAAGCTTCCGGCGCCGAAACAAGACATAATTCAAAGACCTTTCTTTTCTAGAGTCTCCGGATCCAAAGCAGAAAACACTGCATATTGACCCCGAAACTGGCCAACTCCTCACCAAACCTCCTAAGAAAAGGAAACTAGACCTTCCATAGGATCCTCCCATACCTCTCAAATGCAAGGACATGGGTACTAACCCTTCTCCCCCTTATATACCTCCTTCTCCTCCTGATCCGAACCTATTTATCTCACCAGCAACCTCACCATCACTTACACACTCACCTGTGCCACAGGATGGTGATGAATGTGGATACACTAGGGGATGGTGACAACCATAGCATACCAATGGACCCAGACCCATGGAATGACTATGATCAAGATCCAGGTCTACACAATGACCCTGATTTGTATCCCTCCAGGCCATCACCACCTGATAACTTTGGATTTGCACAACTTATTAATAGTGCTGCTCACTGCCATGGGGTAGAACTACACACTGATCCCCTAGAATAGGACTTCTTAGTGGAAACATTCTCACCCTCACAAAAATCCGCCATGCCTATGTTAAAAAGCATGTTAAAACACGCGACAGAAGTGTTCGAGGCATGTGGGCTGCTGAATTCATATCTGTGCATAGATCGCCGCCTAGTGTTGGGTCCGGATGTTTGCACGTTGTTGTCCTGGAAGAGTCTTCGAAGTATCCTTAGATAGGTGACTCCTCCCCTGGACTACAGTGCGCATGGGCATCCTCTCCATCCTCAGATTGTTTTTTTCCGCCATTGGGTTCGGATGTGCTATCTTAGCTCAAGTTAGGAAAATATTTGGTCGAGGCCAAAAGGCCTTTAGTTCGCGTCGGTACTGTTTATCGATCGGGTTTCGATAGAATTTGTTAGTTTACTAACTTTTCAGCACCGACTTCTTTCGCATTTACCTGTCCATCGACGACTTCGACGATGGAATCCAGGACGCCATTCAAAAGGTGTCCGGTATGCAATGCGAAGTACCCACACATCGACGTCCATCCGGTGTGCAACAAATGCCTTTCACCGGACCACGACGAGTCGACCTGCATGGCCTGTGCCGGGTTCCGTTCCAAGAAGACTCTAAGGAACCGAAGAGCGGCGAGACTCGAGGCGCGGCACGCGGCACCGGCCCCGGCAGACATCTTCGACGAGGCCGACGTCGAAGACTTAGAAGCCATACCCTCCAGTTCCGTTTCCGAACACGACCCCGGATCGGACGGGGGCGACGAGTCACTCTTCCACAGAGGTGAAGACGACACCGAGGTAGGAGACGACGAGGAGGCCTTAGGGGCCGAGGAGGGTAGCTCCAATGATGAACAAGGCCTACCTGTTCAAACCGAAGAAACACCAGCGCCACGGCCTTTGGCTCCGGTCGAGGGATCGCCTTCGGGCCTTACCCGAGACCCATCCCGTAGTTCTTCGGCCCCGCCCTCGGGCCCGGCCTCGGACGTTCAGCGGCAGCCATTACCGCATAAGCCAGCTGGTTTCCCTACCACAAAACCGAAACCGAAAGCTGCTCCGGTTCAAACGAAACCGAAACTGAAAGTGGCCTTGGTCGGATCGAGGCCTTCGACGCCTTCGACGCCAGCGCAACGCGTCGGCACCGACCGCACCAAGAGGGACTTCGGTGCCGAACTGGAATCGGGCGACATCGGAGTCGGCAAAGGGAAAAAGGCCATCGGCACCGAGAAACCTACTCGGCTACCGACGCCAACGACACCGAGGGCAATACCGCCTGCTTCGTCACGCGTCGCTCCCTCGACGACGCCGAAGCCTCACGTCCCGAGGACGTCGGTGGTGATCTCCACACCTCGACTCGAAGACCCGCCGGTGCCGAAAAAATCCACGCCCGGCTCTACGAACCTGCCCGGTGCCAAAGCCTCAAAGACGCCCCAAGTGCGGCCTGGTGCGACACAAAGCAACAAAACCACGGCGGCCCTCAAGGACCCGATAGGAGCTCCAGCACCCTCAACGGGGCCAGCCAACATTACCTTCGGCTTGCCTCCGTCAACAATCCCGAAGATGTTCCAACTCAGGACACGGGTTACCCAGACTCCGGTTCCACCGGACGAGACGTCGCCGTCATGTGTCATCGACGCCGACACTGGCAGGATGATTCTCCACGACCGAAGAATAACTTCGGAACCGCCATTGGACCCTTTCAGGATCCCACTAAAAAGGAAGCTGCCTGTGGAATCAGAACCTCTCCTTTATGAACCGTTCCATTCCTCCTACCAGGATCCACACCGGTTCTCCCCCGCACGCTCCGACACGGATGCATTGGAGGACTACATGGAGGACCAAGCACCCTACCATGTAGACACAGACCCTGATGACCAGCAGGACCCTGATCAAACTTGGGGCGACCCTGCGGACCCCAGTGCACCTCTCGATACACAGGACCCACAACTCTATGGGGCGAAAACATCTCCCACGGAGGATACTGCGGCGTTCAACGCACTTATTGAACGTGCGGCAAATAACCATGGGGTACAGCTTCACTCGGATACCATCGAGGATGACTTTCTAATGGACACCTTTGCATCCTCAAAGACATGTGAAAACTTTGCCAATGCTGAAGGGGGTCCTCAAGCCGGCTAAGGACATTTTCAGGGAACCCACCAGGGCACGAGTGATAAACCCCAGGATTGATAAAAAATACAGATCAGCACCTGGGGATCCTACTTACATCAAAGGACAATTACCACTCGACTCCATCGTCGTAGCGAATGCTCGCAAGAGGGCACACTCGCAAACGACAGGTGACGCTCCTCCCCCGGACAAAGAGTCCAAGGTGCTAGAGACCTCCGGCAAACGAGTTGCCGCCCAGGCTGCCAACATATGGCGCATAGCCAACACTCAAGCGCTCCTCGCTCGCTACGATAGAGCGCACTATGACACATTGGAGCACCTCCTCCAACATCTCCCTGACCACTTCAAAGAAGGTGCGGAAATTCTTATCAGAGAGGGACAGCTACTCACAAATGCTTCCATCAAATGTGCGCTAGATGCTGCAGACACGGCTGCCAGGGCCATAAACACAAGCGTCATGCTGCGACGCCATGCCTGGCTACGAATCTCAGGATTCAAGCCTGAGGTACAAAACAACATACTGAACCAGCCCGTCAACCCCGACTATTTATTCGGCCCAGAGGTTGACACCACCCTCGAAAAGATAAAAAAGGACACGGACACTGCAAAGTCCATGGGCGCTCTCCAAACTCAGTCCTTTCGGAGCGGCTCCTTTCGTCGCCCCGGAAACAAGGGAGCAGGTAGAGGACAGGGGTCACAACAAACGTATAACACAGGCAATACACAGACCACCTACGATAAAAACACCCGAGGTGGATATCGTGGCTCCAGTACAAAGGGCAGAGGACGTGGCTACGGCAACACCAGGTCCTCCCCCAAGAACAAGCAGTGACGCCCTCTCCCTTCCTCCCGACCACATAACACCTGTCGGGGGAAGACTGCAAAGGTTCCTGTCCACGTGGAACTCCATCACCACGGACAGGTGGGTCAAAGATATTATAAAATACGGTTACTGTCTGGAGTTAACCTCCACTCCACCCACAATACCACCAAGAAACCGTCCTATGTCCTCAGAGCACTTAACGCTCTTACAGCAAGAGGTAGAAAGTATGCTTCTAAAAGGCGCTATCGAGGTCGTACCCATCCACGAGCAGGGTACGGGGGTTTACTCCCTCTACTTCTTAATTCCGAAAAAGGACGGGTCGCTCAGGCCTATATTAGACCTGAGACCCCTGAACCAGTACATTCTTTCAGAGCACTTTCACATGCTCACTCTACAGCAAGTCCTTCCGCTTCTCAAGCAGGGAGACTTCCTAGCCTCACTGGACCTCAAGGATGCGTACTTTCACATACCCATCCACCCCTCACACAAAAAATACCTCAGGTTCACTGTTCAGGGACGGCACTATCAGTTCAAAGTCCTTCCCTTCGGCGTGACAACAGCGCCCAGGGTTTTCACGAAGTGCCTAGCTACGGTGGCAGCACATTTACGGAGACAGCATATACACGTCTACCCCTACCTAGACGACTGGCTCGTTCAAGCGAAGTCAGCCCAGCAATGTGCAAGCCACATGTCCCGCACCATTCACCTTCTTCACAGTCTGGGATTCTCACTAAATTACCCAAAGTCCCATCTCCAGCCCGCACACGTACAACAGTACCTAGGTGCGACTATAGACACTCTGGCGGCCACAGCTCAGCCAAATTTAGTGAGGATCAACAGCATACAACTGCTGATCTCCAAGTTCAAACCCAATCACTCGCTTCCAGCGCGAGTGTTTATGCAGTTGATAGGCATGATGGCCTCCTGCATCTTCATAGTCCCGCACGCGAGGTTACATATGCGCCCACTTCAGGAGTGCCTAGCACGTCAGTGGAATCAGGCTCAAGGACAGTTGAAAGACCTAGTGTTGGTGAGCGGTCGGGCATACAACTCTCTGCATTGGTGGAATCCACAAAACCTTTGCAAGGGCCGACCGTTCCAAGAGCCTGTCCCACAGATAGTACTGACAGCGGACGCGTCTCTCCAGGGATGGGGAGCTCATGTACTCCACTACACAGTGCAGGGACTATGGACAACACAACAAAAGAAGATGCACATCAACCTTCTGGAACTGATGGCAATCTTCCTAGCCATGAAGGCATTCAAAGTACATCTATGCAACAAGGTCGTGTTGATCCGGACGGACAACATGACCGCAATGTACTACATACAGAAACAGGGAGGAACACACTCTCCACAGTTGTCTCATCTGGCTCAGAGCATGTGGAAGTGGGCCATTCAAAGGAACATGTTCCTCATGGCGGAACACCTCCCTGGCAAGGACAACCAGATGGCGGATCTGCTCAGCAGACACAGCCACCAGATGCACGAGTGGGAGTTACACCCATCAGTACTCCAACCGTACTTCCAGCAGTGGGGTCATCCAGAGATAGACCTATTCGCGACAAGCGAAAACGCAAAATGCCAAAGCTTCGCCGCCAGATTCCCACATCCGCAGTCGCAGGGCAATGCGATATGGATGAACTGGTCCGGCAGATTTGCGTACGCTTTTCCCCCAGCGCCGTTGATACCGCTGGTGGCTCGCAAACTCCGACAACACTCCCTGACACTCGTCCTAGTTGCTCCCACGTGGGCACGCCAGCCGTGGTACACCACCTTCCTCGAACTTTCCGTGGTGCCGCATCAAAGGCTGCGGATCAAACCCGCGCATTTGACGCAGAACCATGGAGAGGTTCAGCACCCAGATCCGCAACAGCTGAACCTGGCGATCTGGCTCCTGAAGTCCTAGAGTTTGGCTATCTCAACCTGCCACCTGACTGTATGGACATCATCAAGGAGGCCAGGAGACCCACTACCAGAGCTTGCTATGCAGCCAAATGGAAAAGGTTCGTCATCTATTGCGATAATAATGACATCAACCCGCTGGACGCATCCATCCACAACATCATCTGTTACCTCTTACACCTATACCGATGCAATCTGGCGTACACCTCTATACGTGTCCATTTGACCGCAATATCAGCCTATCTGCAAACCAGGCAGCACCTCTCTCTATTCAGAGTGCCTGCCATCAAAGCATTCTTGGAAGGGCTCAAACGAGTCATTCCACCTAGTCACCCACCGGCTCCAATGTGGAACCTCAACTTGGTCCTCACACGCCTGATGGGTCCACCCTTTGAACCTCTACACTCATGCGAGATTCAATTCCTTACCTGGAAAGTGGCCTTCCTGGTAGCGATCACTTCCCTAAGAAGAGTTAGTGAACTCCAGGCACTAACCATTCAAGAGCCATTTATTCAGGTTCACGCCAACAGGGTCGTACTACGTACCAACCCCAAATTCATGCCCAAGGTAATATCGCAGTTCCACATGAATCAGACTATTGAACTGCCCGTTTTCTTCCAAAACCCACAAACTGTTGCAGAAAGGGCACTACATACACTAGATGTGCGGAGAGCCCTCATGTACTACATCGACAGGACTAAACCCTTCAGGAAGACAAAACAACTGTTCGTTGCCTTTGCCCCACACCACAAAGGTAACGCCATCTCCAAAGCAGGGATAGCCAGATGGACAGTTAAGTGTATTCAAATCTGTTATCAAAAGGCAAAACGCACATTAACTATTCCACCACGAGCCCACTCAACACGTAAGTTGGGGGCTTCCATGGCCTTCCTAGGAAATATTCCCCTGCATGATATATGCAGAGCAGCCACATGGTCCACTACACACACATTTACAAAACACTATTGTGTAGATGTGCAGTCAAAACAGCAGGCAGCTGTAGGACAGGCTGTTCTCAAGACACTTTTTCAGACCGCTGCAGCTGGCACGGGTAGCCGCCGCTAATAGAGGGCACTGCTATGTATTCTATGCACAGATATGAATTCAGCAGCCCACATGCCTCGAACTGAATATGCTACTTACCAGTATGCATCTGTTCTTGGCATGTAGGGCTGCTGACATTCATATCGCCCTCCCTCCTCCCCGGCGCCTGTCGCAGCTGCAGCTCTCAGAATTACTGCAAGCATGGTCATCACTTTCTGTATCTACTCCATCACTGCCACAATGGCGAAAAACAATCTGAGGATGGAGAGGATGCCCATGCGCACTGTAGTCCAGGGGAGGAGTCACCTATCTAAGGATACTTCGAAGACTCTTCCAGGACAACAACGTGCAAACATCCGGACCCAACACTAGGCGGCGATCTATGCACAGATATGAATGTCAGCAGCCCTACATGCCAAGAACAGATGCATACTGGTAAGTAGCATATTCAATTCAAAGACCCTGTTAGAGCCCGAATACTTACACCAAGGGATAAAAAATATAAAGCAGCTCCCGCAGACCCAGTGTATATCCAAGGCCAGGTACCTTTAGACTCTTGTTGTGTCTAACGCACGCAAGAGGGCTGGTTCCCAAGCTACAGGCGACGCCCCACCTCCTGTCAAGGAGTCGAAGCTTATAGACGCTTCAGGGAAAATAATTGCGTCACAGGCTGCTAACCATTGGCGCATTGCCCATACTCAAGCTCTCCTAGCGCGCTATGACAGCGCACCATGACGAGCTGGAAAAACTAAAGCAGTACTTACCAGAGGAACACAAAAACAAGGCCATTGAACTCATTCAAGAGGGCAAACCGATAACTAACACTTCCATAAAATGCGCCCTAGATGCGGCTGATAAAGCGTCCCGTGCCATTAACACCAGCATATTACAGCGTAAGCACGCTTGGCTTCGAATCTCCGGATTCAAGCAAGAAGTTCAAACCACTATACTTGATCAAGAGCATCTTTTTGGACCTACAGTCCTTGACCTTGGGGGAACCCTGGTTCTAACCCCAGAATACCAACAAGTACTTACCTGTAAACCGTGAACTCCATTTCTCTCCATAGGAATACATTGTTGTGTGTGGAGTTGGTTTTGTATGAGAACTTGAAAAACTGGATATAACTAAAACCGCTTTACTAACCTTTTCTGTAGGAAATATCCCAGTGTGATATCTAGGCATATCACACTGAGTAAAAAAAGTAATCCATAAAGTAATCTGAAAAGTAATGTTCGAGGCATATGAGCTGCAGATTGTACACTTAGCATAGATCGCCATCTGGTGTTGGGCCCGGATGTTTGCAGTTTGTTTTTGTTTTTTGGACAGTCTTTGGAAGTCACGAGTTCGGTGACTCCTCCTTCGGTCCGTACTGCGCATGGGCTTCGGCTCCATCCTCAGATTGTTTTTTTCCGCCATCGTGCTCGGGTGTGATACTTCGTGCTCCGGCTTCGAACTTCTACGGTTCCAGCCTCGACGGAAAATCCTCGTTCTTCGAGTTTTCTTCATCAATCTTCATCTCTCGAAGCGGCACTTTCTCCATCCCGTACATCGGCACCGGCCTTCGGGCCCTCCTCGACTCCGGTCCCGGCCGATGGAAAGGACTCCGTTCAAAAAGTACCCAAAATGTGGGTCTAAATTTCCCCACACCGACCTCCATCAGGTGTGTAACCTTTGCCTCTCCCCAGAACACGAGGCTAGAGACTGCCCCGCCTGCAAGTCTTTTCGATCTAAAAAGACCATCCGGGATCGAAGAGCTCGACGCACCATGGCGCACTCCTCGACCGCGGCTCCACCGGACATCTTCGGAGGCGACGCCGAAGCTTCGGGGCAACTACACACCCAGCAGGAGGACGACGTCGTCAGCGCTTCCGAGGCCGGCGACTCCGACGTGGCGGACATCACACCGGCGCAGCGGGTCGTGAGTACTGTACCCCCTCCCACCCCCGCGCCCAAAACCAAAGAGACTCCGGTTACACCCTCGCCTGCAGGCCTGGGTAAAACCAAGCACACAGCTTCCATCACCCCACCTTCGGGCCCGGTGTCAAAGCCTCAAAAGTCTCACGGCAGCTCGGGCTCGAGCCAGCCGACGCCTGGTGCCGAAAAACACCATCCGGCACCGAAGAAAGTGATACCCAGCTCGACTCCGAAGCCACCGGTGCCGAAGCCTGGACTCTCGGTGCCGACGAAACACAAACACAAATCTGTCGGCACTGACGCTCCGGCGCCGAAAACTCCTTCGACGCCGAAAAAACCGGAGGTTCCAAAAAAGCATGGCGCACAGAAACCATCGAAACCCTCGGCTCCGAAAACATCGGCGCCAGCGGACGATTCGGCGCCACTGGATCTCTTTACACCAGACCCTTTGCAAAAGACTCTATTTAAAGATCCAAAGACTGGGCTATTGACTTTAGTTGTCAAGAAAAGACGTCTTGACACACCGGCTCCTCCTCCACCGCCCAAACGGAAGGACTCTGCTACTTCTCCTCTCAGAGTGCCCTCCCCACTACCTCCTCCTCCACCTCCTCCCCCTCCCAGATCTCCGCCACCCTTACCTTATCACTCCCCGACCCCGTCCCCAGATCCGGACTTCGGGGATCCACATTATGACCCAGCGGACGCCCCAATGGACCCCACTCCACCGGGGACCCCAGACCCATGGGAAGACTACCACAACCCTGACATACCTGATATGCCTCAGGACGACCTATACCCATCCAGGCCGTCTCCTCCAGAGGACTCCTTAGGGTTTCACCACTTAGTGCAGAGAGCAGCACACTACCATGGGGTGGACATGCATAGCGAACCAGTGGAAGATGACTTCCTACTGGACACATTTGACATTCAGGACAAGTCCACGTCTATTTTGCCCATGCTTAAAGGTGTCACCAAGCATGCTGCAGAGGTGTTCAAAGACCCTGTCAGGGCCAGGGTACTGAACCCTAGAATAGAAAAAAAGTACAAGGCGGCACCCACAGACCCTGTATACATTAAGGGCCCTGCTCCCTTAGATTCCCTAGTTGTCTCCACAGCTAGAAAGCGGTTTAACTCCCAGTCCTCAGGGGAAGCCCCACCGCCAGACAAGGAATCAAAACTTTTAGACGCGTCTGGCAAACGCACCGCCTCCCAAGCTGCAAACATGCGGCGCATTGCAAATACACAAGCGCTACTTGCGCGCTATGACAGAGCACACTACGACGAACTTGAGGCTCTTATGCAGCACCTCCCCGAAAAACACAAGCGCAAGGCTCATGACCTGATACAGGAGGGTAAACTAATTACAAACCCCTCCATTAAGTGTGCCCTCTGCAGCCGACACTGCTTCTAGAGCAATAAATACCAGTGTCCTGCTTCGTCGTCATGCCTGGCTCAGGATCTCAGGGTTCAAGCCTGAAGTCCAGGCGTCCATACTAAATCACCCTTTTGACCAACAAACTCTCTTTGGGCCAAAGGTGGACGAAGCGTTGGAAAAGATGAAAAAGGACACAGACACAGCAAAGTCTATGGGGGCACTCCAATCACAGGCCCCTAAACGTTCCTTTCGCCGCTCATCCTTTCGTAGCACAGGCAGAGGCTTCTCCACCGATAGCGCCTCTACCTCCTACAAGTCCCCTCCTCAAAATACCTTTTCAAAGGGCAACCAAAGGGGTGGTTACAGAGGCAACAACAATAAGGGCAGGGGCAAAACTAACACCACCCGTTCCGCAACCCCGCCCGCACAATGACTTCCCTTCCCTCCCCCCAGACCATCCCACTCCGGTCGGGGGCAGACTACAACAATTTATCCACGCATGGGAGTCCATAACATCGGACAAATGGGTGACCCAAATTATTCGGTCAGGGTACTGTCTCGAGCTAACATCTACCCCACCCAATATCCCACCAAGACACCGTCCAATGTCTCAAGAACATTCCACACTACTCAAACAGGAGGTGCTCTCCTTCCTCCAAAAACACGCTATAGAGCAGGTCCCCGTCAATCAGCAAAATCTAGGGGTCTACTCTCTGTATTTCCTGATACCGAAGAAAGACGGGACCCTGAGGCCCATTTTGGACCTCCGGCCTCTCAATGCATACATACATTCAGACCATTTCCACATGGTCACCCTACAACAAGTCCTCCCGCTCCTCTGTCAGGGAGACTTTCTCACTACCTTGGATCTAAAAGACGCATACTTTCACATTCCAATACACCCTTCTCACAGGAAGTACCTCAGGTTCGTGGTGGACGGTCAGCATTACCAATTCACGGTTCTCCCCTTCGGGGTCACCACCGCACCACGGGTGTTTACCAAATGCCTAGCGGTAGTAGCAGCACACCTCAGACGTCAACAGATTCACGTCTTCCCCTACTTAGACGACTGGCTGATAAAAGCCGCGTCCTACGACCAATGTGTGCAACATACAAACAGCACCATCCAACTGCTCCACCAGCTAGGCTTCACGGTGAACTACCAAAAGTCCCACCTCATACCATCTCACACAAAGCAATATCTCGGGGCCACTATAGACACCTCCAAAGGTATTGCCTATCCAAACTCAGCCAGAATCGCAAGCATACAAGCCTTGCGCAAAACATTCCTTCCTCAACACTCTTCCAGCAAGAGTGTTTATGAAGCTCATAGGAATGATGGCGTCTTGCATTTTCATAGTGCCACATGCAAGACTTCACATGCGTCCACTTCAAGAGTGCCTAGCACAACAGTGGAACCAAGCCCAGGGTCAGCTGACGGATCTGGTGTTGGTGGACGGCCGCACCCATCACTCTCTGCAGTGGTGGAACACCACAAACCTTTCCAAAGGGCGGCCGTTCCTGGACCCGGTTCCTCAGGTGATTCTAACAGCGGACGCATCGCTCTCCGGCTGGGGAGCGCACCTCTTACACCTCACCATTCAAGGTCTATGGACGCCACAGCAAAAATCGCTCCATCAACCATCTGGAGCTCCTGGCGATCTTTCTAGCCCTAAAATCTTTTCAAAAACAGATTTCAGGCAAAGCAGTCCTCATTCGCACAGACAACATGACTGCAATGTATTATATCCAAAAACAGGGGGGGACACACTCTCCCCAGCTCTCCCGCTTAGCCCAGAGCATATGGAGATGGGCAATTCCCCAAAACATCTTTCTCCTGGCACAGCACGTTCCAGGCGTACAAAACACCGTGGCAGATCTGCTCAGCAGACAAACGCAACAACTACACGAATGGGAACTGCATCCACAAGTTCTTCACCCATTCTTCCAACAGTGGGGGCATCCTCAGATAGACCTCTTCGCCACCCACGAAAACAAAAAATGCCCAAGCTTCGCCGCCAGATACCCACACCCATTGTCCAAGGGCAATGCGATATGGATGAACTGGTCAGGCAGATTTGCATACGCCTTTCCACCTCTCCCGCTAATTCCATTAGTGGTAAGGAAGCTACAGCAGCACTCCCTCACACTCATTCTGGTAGCCCCAACATGGGCCAGGCAGCCGTGGTACGCCACACTACTACAGCTATCGGTGGTACCACATCAAAAACTGCACCTGTCCCCATGCCTCCTAACCCAGAACCATGGAGAAATCAGGCACCCGGACCCAGCTCAGCTCAGCTCAACCTTGCGATCTGGCTCCTGAAATCTTAGAATTTGGATACCTTAACCTTCCCTCTGATTGCATGAACATCATCATGGAAGCCAGACGTCCTACCACTAGAGCATGCTATGCCGCAAAGTGGAAAAGATTTGTAATTTACTGCCGTAACAATACAATCAACCCTTTAGATGCATCCATACAGCACATCATATGCTATCTGCTCCATCTTCACAGGTGTAACCTGGCATATTCATCCATACGCCTACACCTAGCAGCGATCGCTGCTTATCTACAAAACAGACAGCATTTATCACTGTTCAGAGTGCCCGCTATTAAAGCCTTTATGGAAGGCCTTAAACGAGTAATTCCTCCCAGGGCACCACCTTCCCCTGTATGGAATCTAAATGTAGTTCTTACACGGCTAATGGGTCCATCCTTCGAACCAATGCATAAATGTGAGCTACAGTTCCTCACCTCGAAAACCGCTTTCCTCGTAGCTATCACTTCCCTTAGAAGGGTTGGTGAAATACAAGCGTTCACTATACAGGAACCCTTCCTACAAATACATCACAGCAAGGTCATACTTCGTACAAATCCCAAGTTTCTGCCCAAGATCATTTCCCCCTTCCATCTCAATCAATCGGTGGAATTACCTGTCTTTTTCTCGCAACCTCAATCTGTTGCAGAGAGGGCCTTACACACACTCGATGTTAAAAGGGCTTTGCTGTACTACATACAAAGAACGCAACCCTTCAGGAAGACTAAACAATTGTTCGTTTCCTTCTCTCCACCACATAAAGGCAACCCCATCTCTAAATCAGGGATAGCTAGGTGGATTGTAAAGTGTATACAAATTTGCTATCAAAAGGCAAAAAGAACATTATCTGTTCCACCTTAAAGCCCAGTCTACTAGAAAGTTAGGGGCTTCTATGGCTTTTCTAGGGAACATACCCTTAGATGACATCTGCAAAGCAGCCACATGGTCAACACCGCACACCTTCACAAAACATTACTGTGTAGATGTGCATTCCAAGCAGCAAGCTAGTGTGGGCCAGGCTGTACTAAAGACACTTTTTCAAATCACTGCAACGGATACCGGTGGTCGCCGCTAAGGTTGGGTACTGCTATATAATCTATGCTAAGTGTACAATCTGCAGCTTATATGCCTCGAACGGAATATGCTACTTACCAGTATGCATCTGTTCTTGGCATGTAGAGCTGCAGAGTTGTACACGCCCACCCGCCTCCCCGGCTACCTGTATCCGTTCCAGTCCATCTTATTTAGATACAACACACATGGGTTTCTCACTGTTATTACTACGCTCCATCATTTCCCTGTTGGCGAAAAACAATCTGAGGATGGAGCCGAAGCCCATGCGCAGTACGGACCGAAGGAGGAGTCACCGAACTCGTGACTTACAAAGACTGTCCAAAAAACAAAAACAAACTGCAAACATCCGGGCCCAACACCAGATGGCGATCTATGCTAAGTGTACAACTCTGCAGCTCTACATGCCAAGAACAGATGCATACTGGTAAGTAGCATATTCCTTCCGCTGTATTGAGAAGATTTACAAACCTATAACAAAGACATTTTCATTCAGCTTACTTGTATTGTTCAACCTGCCTTGAGGTACCATTTTACACTTGCCTGTACCAGGCTTGCTTTGTTCTAGAAAATAAATATAACTAAATAATAATTTTTATACAAATAAATTGGTTAGAGTTCAGTCTTTGAGTGTGCAACAACAAATGCTTAACACTACCCTTTGATAAAGCCTTACTGCTCGCCCACACTACCACAGAGAATAAGGTGCTATCTACTTTTATCTCTGCCTACATTTGGGGTTCCACTGGACACTGTGCACACCATACCTCATTTTGGTATAATATGTACAGAGCCAGCTTCCTACACCTACTTCATCAGTTGCGCTTCATGGTCAATGCACTGAAATCGCACCTTCGTCCTTCACTGATGCAGCCTTATCTAGGAGCCACTATCAACACTCTCAATGCTCTAGCCTCTCCCAATGCAGCCAGAATTCACAACATTCAGTCTATGATACGAATAGTTTCAACCCAACATTACCAGCCAGAGTTTTCATGCAACTACTCGGAATGATGGCATCTTGCATCGTAATCGTACCCCATGCAAGGCTTTACATGAGTCCCCTACAAGAGTACTTAGCACGTCAGTGGAATCAGTCGCAGGGTCAATTAACCGATCTAGTATTGGTAGATGGCCACACCCATCGCTCTGCAGTAGTGGATTTATCAAAAGGGTGGCCCTTCTTATTCCCTATTTCACAGATCGTGCTAACAGCAGACTCAGAGGTAATTCTACCCGCGCCTCCCCCGCCAATAACAGTAAACAATGACTTATTTTCCATACCCCCCGATCATCCCACTCCTGTCGGGGTGCGTCTTTCACAATTTCTACCCGTTGAATACAATTACAACCGACAAATGGGTTCTCCAAATTATCCAATCTGGTTATTGCCTGGAGCTTACAAGCACTCCACCGAATATTCCTCCAAGGTCACATCTCGTTTCACACGAACATCTTACACTTCTAAAGCAAGAAGTTTTTTCATTATTGCAGAAAGGGGCAATAGAACCGGTCCTGTTACAATATCAGGGAACAGGAGTGTACTCCCTATACTTCCTAAATCCCAAAAAGGATGGCTCTCTCAGACCTATACTGGACCTCAGACAGCTCGATCTATACATTCACTCCATTTTCACATGGTAACGCTACAGCAAGTGCTTCCTCTCCTTCAGCAAGGCGACTTTCCATCCGCTCTGGTTCTAAAGCACACTTATTTCCATATACCAATACACCCTGCTCACCTCAAATACCTACGGTTTGCCGTGGCGGGCCAGCATTATCAGTTCAAAGACCTACCATTCGAAGTCACAACTGCTCCAAGGGTTTTCACAAAATGCTTGGCAGCAGTTGCAGCTCACCTGAGAAGACAACAGATTCACGTCTTCTCCTACCTAGACGACGGGCTGGTAAAAGCCAGTTCATACGACAGTTGCCTGCAACACACAAACAAAACTGTGCAACTCCTTCGCCAGCTAGGGTTCATCATACCAAGTCCCATCTTCAACCTTCCATGTCTCAAGACTTTCTAGGGGCTACCATAGACACCCACAAAGCTGTACCTTATCCAACTCCAGCCAGACTCAAAACGTTTCACAACGTGATCTCTCATTTCCAGTCTCAACACTGCCTACCAGCTCGAGTGTTTATGCAACTGATAGGAATAATGGCGTCTTGCATTTTCATAGTCCCATATGCAAGACTTCACATGCACCCTCTGCAAGAGTGCGTCAGTGGAACCACGCTCGCGGTCAGTTATCAGATCTAGTGTTGGTAGATGGCCGCACCCATCGCTCTCTGCAGTGGTGGAACTCACAAAACCTGTTGAAAGGGCGGCCATTCAGCGATCCGGTTCCACAGATAGTTCTGACGGTGAATGCATCACTCACAGTTTGGGGAGCACATCTCCAAAACCACACAATTCAGGGAGTGTGGATCCCTCCGCAGCAACAGCTTCACATAAATCACCTAGAACTGCTAGCAATTTTTCTGGCTCAGAAGGCATTTGAAGTGCAATTATTTCACAAGGCAGTACTAACTCGCACAGACATGACGGCCATGTACTACATTCAAAAACGGAGGACACACTCCCAACTGTCCCAGTTATCACAGGACATCTGGAGATGGGCCATTCATCACAAAATCTTTCTCCTGGCGGAACACCTCCCGGGAGTAGACAATCAGATGGCAGATCTGCTAAGTTGCCAGACACAGCAAATACACGAATGGGAACTACATCCCCGGGTACTCCTTCCATTCTTCCAAATGTGGGGGTTCCTAGACATAGACCTGTTCGACACTCGTCTAAACGCAAAATGCCCAAACTTCGCATCCAGGTACCCACACCCATTGTCCAAAGGCAATGCACTATGGATGAATTGGTCAGATATTTGCTTATGCTTTTCCACATCTCCCACTCATTCCATCATTGGTTCGGAAGCTCAAACAAACTAACGTCCTTGACCCTAATCCTGGTTGCTCCCACATGAGCACGTCAGCTGTGGTTCACAACCCTGCTGGAACTCTCAATAGTTCCTCACCAAAAACTAAGACTTTCACCCGGTCTACTCACCCAGAGCCATGGCGAGATAGGACACCCAGATCCCAATCAACTCAATCTAGCGATCTGGCACCTGAAGTCCTAGAATTTGGTTACCTAAATCTACCATCGGACTGTATGAACATTATCAAAGAAGCTAGGCGTCTTACCACCAGAGCCTGCTATGCAGCCAAATGGAAGCGGTTTGTGATTTATTGCAACACCCACATCAACCCGCTTGACGCTTCCATTCAGAACATTATATGCTATTTGTTACACCTGCAACATACCAATTCAGCATACTCATCTATCCGCTTACATCTTGCTGAGATAGCTGCATACCTCCAAAATAGACTGCATCTGTCTCTTTTTCGGCTACCTGCCCTTAAAGCATTTATGGAAGGACTCAGAGTTATTCCACCAAGGCGCTCACCTGCCCCACTGTGGAATCTCATTGTGGTTCTCACTAGACTAATGGGTCCAACCTTTGAACCATTACACAAATGTGAACTACAATTTCTTACATGGAAAGTAGCATTTCTTCTTTTTATTTTTATTTTATGCACACGCAGAATTTAGACCATATGTACATCTCCAATGACAAAAAAGAAAAAAACAAACAAGCAAATCAGCAATGCAGATCAAAGTTAAAAAAAAGAAAGGTTATACATCCCAAAAAGAAAAAAAGTTAAAAAAATGTATAAGAAATACAAATCTAAATCTATACAATCGCTTCTAGCCATTAAGTGATCGGGGACCACATTTTTTGGCCCCAAATTTGTTTCTTATGGCCACGTCTTTTGTAAACAAAGTTCTAAATTGTATAACCCAAGTAACCTTAATCTCCAATTGCTAAACGTAGGAGCTTCAGTGCTAATCTAATGAGCGGTTATACATAGTCTCGTGATGGACATGGTGATAAAAAGAAAGCTGATTTCGGCATTTTCACTGAATATTCCTTCCACCTCCCCCGCAACCCCCAGGATTACCAGCTCAGGAGTAAGTGTAACAGGTGTTGATAGAATTAGGTTTAGAAAGTAATTTATATCTTGAAAAATAATTCTTAAACCTGGGCACGAAAAGAACATATGTATTGTATCAGCCCCATATAGTCCACACCTATTGCAAGAATTCCCCGGGAAATGAACCCATTTGGAAGTTTTGGCAGGGGAATAGTACAGATCAAAGGCCGACATGAAATGTTGCGATTTCAAACTACCAGACAAAATTACTGAGTTTATCAGTTCTAATGATATAACCAGATTTATACCACCTTTATCTAGTTTCCTTTCCCATCAAGCACATTGCGATATTAAATCATCGGGAAACTCAGTCAACAAGGTCTGATAGATTGACCCAATACGTGGTTGTCGTAGCAGCATTTCAATTATGTTAATTGAGCCCAGATTCCCCTGACCCATTTGTAATTTAGAACCAAGAAAACTCTGAATTTGTAAAAATGTAAAGAAATCGCACTTGGGCAGGCCAAATTCCTTCTGTAAAAGTGTGAATGGCTTCATTCTTCCTTCTTGACTTAAATCACCAATAATCGTGATCCCTAAATCAGCCCATCTAAATGTAATCCTATCCTTGAATATTGAAGGTAAGAGGCCACATGCTGATAGGGGGGTGTACAAATTGATATTTGATATTTTAAATCTCTTCCGGATTTTCTTCCATACAGAATATGCAGATTTAATTATTTTAAATCTAGTGTTCGAGGCATATGAGCTGCAGATTATACACTGTGCATAGCTCGCCATCTGGTGTTGGGCCCGTATGTTTGCAGTTTGTTTTTCCTCTTGGAAAGTCTTTGGAAGTCACGAGTTCGGTGACTCCTCCTCTGGTTCGTATTGCGCATGGGCTTCGGCTCCATCCTCAGATTGTTTTTTTCCGCCATCTGGCTCGTATGTAATACTTCGCGCTCCGGTTCCGAACTTCCCAGTTCAACGGTCGACGCAAAAATCCTCGCTCATCGAGCTTCTTCAGACAATAAATCATCTTACTCATCTTCTCTTCGGCACTTCTTCGATTCCGGTCATCGACGGCGACCTTCGGGCCTATTCCGGCTCCGGTCTCGGCTGATGGAAAGAACTCCCTTCAAGAAGTGCCCTCGATGTGGGTCCAAGTTTCCCCACACCGATCTTCATGAGGTGTGCAACCTCTGCCTCTCCCCAGAACACGAAGCCCGAGACTGTCCCGCCTGCAAGCCTTTTCGCTCAAAAAAGACCATTCGAGATCGACGGGCTAGATGCAACATGGCGCACTCCTCGACCTCCGCTCCAGTCGACATCTTCGGTGACGACGTCGAAGCTCCGGGACAGCAGGACGTCGAACAGGACGACGACGACCTCGTCAGCGCTTCCGAGGCAGACGACTCAGATGTGGAGGACATCACCCCGGTGCAGCGGGTCGTGAGTACAATACCCCCTCCCACGCCGATACCGAAAAAGGCTTCGGTCACACCTTCGCCTCCGGGCCTAGGCAAGACCAAGGACACTGCTGCTCACACCCCACCTTCGGGCCCGGTAAAGAAGCCTATCAAGCCTTCCGGCAGCTCGGGCTCGAGCCAGCCGACCACCGGTGCCGAGAAACACCCTTCGGCACAGAAGAAAAAATCGGCCTCCACCTTCACACCGAACCCGGCACCGAAGTCTTCGGTGTCGAAACCTGCTCCTCCGGCGCCGACCAAACCTCACAAGGCCCTCGGCACCGACACTCCCGTGCCGAGGCCTTCTTCGGCACCGACCAAAAAATCGGAGGTTTCCAAGAAGCACGGCTTTGATAAGCCTAAAAAGCCGTCGGCCCCGAAACCTTCGGCGCCCACCGAACAACCAGTGTCGCAGGAACTTTTCACACCGGATCCTCTGCAAAAAACCCTCACCAAGGATCCAAAAACTGGACACTTGACATTGTCTTAAAAAAAGAGACACTTGGACAAACCAGCTCCACCTCCAAAGAGAAAGGACATTGCTACCTCTCCTTTCAGGGTGCCTTCCCCACCTCCTCCACCCTCTCCACCTCCACCCCCTCCACCTCATCGTTCCCCCACCTTGTCTCCTGTCCCAGACGATTTGGGAGACCCTTATTATGATCCAGCAGATGTGCCACAAGACCCCACCCCTACTGGATCTCCAGACCCATGGGATGATTACAACAATCCGGACATCCCGGATGTCCCACAGGATGACCTTTACCCATCTAGGCCAACCCCACCTGAAGATTCTTTGGGTTTTCACCATTTGTTACAACGGGCGGCACACTACCACGGGGTGGAGTTACATACTGACCCAGTGGAGGAGGATTTTCTCCTAGACACCTTTGACGATACACATAGGTCTACTGCCATTCTACCTATGTTAAAGGGCGTAATTAAACATGCCCCTGAGGTTTTTAAAGACCCAGTCAGGGCCAGGGTCCTAAACCCTCGTATAGAGAAGAAATACAAAGCCGCCCCCACAGACCCTTCTTACATTAAAGGCCCTGCACCATTGGATTCCCTAGTGGTATCTACAGCTAGGAAGCGCTCAAATTCTCAGGCGTCAGGCGAAGCACCCCCACCTGACAAAGAGTCCAAGCTCCTAGACGCGTCAGGGAAGCGTACTGCGTCACAAGCTGCCAATATATGGCGTATCGCCAATACGCAAGCACTGTTGGCCCGATACGACAGGGTGCATTATGATGAGCTAGAGACCATCATGCACCATCTCCCTGAAAAGTACAAGACTAGGGCTAATGAACTGATTCAAGAGGGAAAAACAATAACTAATACCTCTTTACGCTGTGCCCTAGATGCAGCTGATACAGCCTCCAGGGCCATAAACACCAGTGTCCTTCTCAGTCGCCATGCCTGGCTCAGAGTTTCAGGGTTTAAACCAGAGGTACAAGCCTCTATATTAAACCACCCATTCGACCAAGATCATCTATTTGGCCCCAAAGTAGACGAAGCCCTCGAAGATGAAAAAAGATACAGACACTGCGAAATCCATGGGAGCCCTGCAGTCACGTACTCCAAGGCGCTCTTTTCGCCGCTCTTCCTTTCGGGGCACGGGCAGAGGCTACTCCTCGGATAGTGCATCCACGTCCAACAAATCCCCTCCTCAATCTACCTTCACAAAGGGTTATCAAAGAGGCGAATACCACCCGCTCTGCCACACCTCCTGCCCAATGACTTCCCCCGCTCCCTCCAGACCATTCCACTCTGGTCGGAGGCAGAATACAACATTTCCTTCACGTGTGGGAAACAATCACCTCAGACAAATGGGTGACACAAATTATTCAGTCCGGTTATTGCCTAGAATGAACATCTACCCCCCCAAACATTCCACCCAGGCACCGCCCTATGTCTCAAGAGCATATTGCGCTACTAACACAAGAGGTGATCTCCCTCCTGCAAAAAAGAGCAATAGAGAAGGTCCCCATAAATCAACAAAATTTAGGGGTGTTCGAGGCATGTGGGCTGCTGAATTCATATCTGTGCATAGATCGCCGCCTAGTGTTGGGTCCGGATGTTTGCACGTTGTTGTCCTGGAAGAGTCTTCGAAGTATCCTTGGATAGGTGACTCCTCCCCTGGACTACAGTGCGCATGGGCATCCCCTCCATCCTCAGATTGTTTTTTTCCGCCATTGGGTTCGGATGTGCTATCTTAGCTCAAGTTAGGAAAATATTTTTTCGAGGCCAAAAGGCCTTTAGTTTGCGTCGGTACTGTTTATCGATCGGGTTTCGATACAATCCTGTTAGTCTACTAACTTCAGCACCGACTTTTTTCGCATTTACCTGTCCATCGACTACTTCGACGATGGAATCGAGGACGCCATTCAAAAGGTGTCCGGTATGCAATGCGAAGTACCCACACATCGACGTCCATCCGGTGTGCAACAAATGCCTTTCGCCGGACCACGACGAATCGACATGCATGGCCTGTGCCCGGTTCCGTTCCAAGAAGACTCTGCGGAATCGACGAGCGGCGAGACTCGAAGCGCAGCACGCGGCACCGGCCCCAACAGACATCTTCGACGAGGCCGAAGACGTCGAGGAATTAGAAGTCTTGCCCTCCAGTCCCGTTTCCGAACATGAACCCGGATCGGACGAGGTAGACGAGTCACTCTTCCACAGAGGTGAAGACGACACCGAGGTAGGAGACGACGAGGAGGCCTTAGGGGCCGAAGAGAGTAGCTCCAATGATGAACAAGGCCTACCTGTTCAAAACGTTGAATCACCAGTGCCACAGCCTGTGGCTCCAGTCGAGGGATCGCCTTCGGGCCTTACCCAAGACCCATCCTGCAGTTCTTCGGCCCCGCCCTCGGACGTTCAGCGGCAGCCATTACTACATAAACAGGCTGGTTTCCCTACCACGAAACCGAAAGCTGCTCCGGTTCCACCGAAACCGAAACTGAAAGTGGCGCTGGTCGGGTCGAGGCCTTCGACGCCAGCGCAACGCGTCGGCACCGACCGCACCAAGAGAGACTTCGGTGCCGAACTTGAAGCGGGCGACATTGGAGTCGACAAACGGAAAAAAGCCATCGGCACCGACAAACCTGCTCGGCTACCGGCACCGACGACACCAAGGGCCGTACCGCCTGCTGGGTCTCGCACCGCTCCCTCGACGACACCTAAGCCTCAGGTATCGAAGACTTCGATGGTGATCTCTGCACCTCGACTCGATGAACCGCCGGCGCCGAAAAAATCCACGGCCTCTACCAGCCTGGCCGGTGCCAAGGCCTTGAAGACGCCCCAAGTACGACCTGGTGCGACGCAAGCCAGCAAAACCGCAGCTGTCCTCCAGGACACGTCGGGTTCCGGCTCGATCGGAGCTCCAGCAGCCTCTTCGGTGCCGGCCAACATTACATTCGGCTTGCCTCCGTCGACAATCCCAAAAATATTCCAACTCAGGACACGGGTCGCCCAACCTACGGTCACACCTGCCGAGACGTCTCCGGCACGTATCATCGACGCCGACACTGGCAGGATGATTCTCCATGACCGAAGGATAACTTCGGAGCCGCCGTTGGACCCTTTCAGGATCCCACTAGAAAGGAAGTTGTCTACAGAATCGGAACCTCTCCTTTATGAACCCTTCCATTCATCCTACCAGGATCCACACCGGTTCTCCCCCACACACTCCGTTACGGATGCATTGGAGGACTACATAGATGACCAAGTCCCCTACCATGTAGACACGGACCCGGACGACCAGCAGGACCCTGATCTAACTTGGGGCGGCCCTGCAGACCCCAGTGCACCTCTCGATGCACAGGACCAACAACTCTATGGGGCAAAAACATCTCCTACAGAGGATACTGCGGCGTTCAACGCTCTTATTGAACGTGCTGCGAATAACCATGGGGTACAGCTTCACTCTGATACCATCGAAGATGACTTTCTAATGGACACCTTTGCATCCTCAGAAAGACATGTAAAGACTCTGCCAATGTTGAAGGGGGTCCTCAAACCAGCCAAGGACATTTTCAAAGAACACACCAGGGCACGAGTGATAAACCCCAGGATTGATAAAAAATACAGATCAGCACCTGGGGATCCTACTTACATCAGAGGACAATTACCACTCGACTCCATCGTCGTAGCGAATGCACGCAAGAGGGCACACTCGCAAACGACAGGTGACGCTCCTCCCCCGGACAAAGAGTCCAAGGTGTTAGAAACATCTGGCAAGCGAGTTGCCGCCCAAGCTGCCAACATATGGCGCATAGCCAACACTCAAGCGCTCCTTGCTCGCTATGATAGAGCGCATTATGACACACTGGAGCAAATATTCCAACATCTCCCTGACCAGTTCAAGGAAGGCGCAGAAATGCTCATCAGAGAAGGACAGCTACTAACGAACGCTTCCATCAAATGCGCACTAGATGCTGCAGACACGGCTGCCAGAGCCATAAACACAAGCGTCATGCTGCGACGACATGCCTGGCTACGGATCTCAGGATTCAAGCCTGAGGTACAAAACAATATACTGAACCAGCCTGTCAACCCCGACTATTTATTCGGGCCAGAGGTTGACACCACCCTTGAGAAAATAAAAAAGGACACGGACACTGCAAAGTCCATGGGCGCTCTCCAAACTCAGTCCTTTCGGAGCGGCTCCTTTCGTCGCCCCGGAAACAAGGGAGCAGGTAGAGGACAGGGGTCACAACAAACATATAACAAAGGCAATACACAGACCACCTATGATAAAAACACCCGAGGTGGATATCGTGGCTCCAGCACAAAGGGCAGAGGACGCGGCTACGGCAACACCAGGTCCTCCCCCAAGAACAAGCAGTGACGCCCTCTCCCTTCCTCCCGACCACATAACACCTGTCGGGGGAAGGCTACAAAGGTTCCTGTCCACGTGGAATTCCATCACCACGGACAGGTGGGTCAAAGATATTGTAAAATACGGTTACTGTCTGGAGTTAACCTCCACTCCACCCACAATACCACCAAGAAGCCGTCCTATGTCCTCAGAGCACTTAACGCTCTTACAGCAAGAAGTGCAAAGTATGCTTCTAAAAGGCGCTATAGAGGTCGTACCCATCCACGAGCAGGGTGCGGGAGTGTACTCCCTCTACTTCTTAATCCCAAAAAAGGACGGGTCGCTCAGACCTATATTAGACCTGAGACCCCTGAACCAGTACATTCTTTCAGAGCACTTTCACATGCTCACTCTACAGCAAGTCCTTCCGCTTCTCAAGCAGGGAGACTTCCTAGCCACACTGGACCTCAAGGATGCGTCCTTTCACATACCCATCCACCCCTCACACAAAAAATACCTCAGGTTCACTGTTCAGGGGCAGCACTATCAGTTCAAAGTCCTTCCCTTCGGCGTGACAACAGCGCCCAGGGTTTTCACGAAGTGCCTAGCTACAGTGGCAGCACATCTACGGAGGCAGCATATACACGTCTACCCCTACCTAGACGACTGGCTCGTTCAAGCGAAGTCAGCCCAGCAATGCGCAAGCCACATGTCCCGCACCATTCATCTTCTTCACAGTCTGGGATTCTCACTAAATTATCCAAAGTCCCATCTCCAGCCCGCACACGTACAACAGTACCTAGGTGCGACTATAGACACTCTGGCGGCCACAGCTCAGCCAAATTTAGTGAGGATCAACAGCATACAACTGCTGATCTCCAAGTTCAAACCCAATCACTCACTTCCAGCGCGAGTGTTTATGCAGTTGATAGGCATGATGGCCTCCTGCATCTTCATAGTCCCGCACGCGAGATTACATATGCGCCCACTTCAGGAGTGCCTAGCACGTCAGTGGAATCAGGCTCAAGGACAGTTGAAAGACCTAGTGTTGGTGAGCGGTCGGGCATACAACTCTCTGCATTGGTGGAACCCACACAACCTTTGCAAGGGCCGACCATTCCAAGAGCCTGTCCCACAAATAGTACTGACAGCGGACGCGTCTCTCCAGGGATGGGGAGCTCATGTACTCCACTACACAGTGCAGGGACTATGGACAACACAACAAAAGAAGATGCACATCAACCTTCTGGAACTGATGGCAATCTTCCTAGCCATGAAGGCATTCAAAGTACATCTATGCAACAAGGTCGTGTTGATTCGGACGGACAACATGACCGCAATGTACTACATACAGAAACAGGGAGGAACACACTCTCCACAGTTGTCTCATCTGGCTCAGAGCATGTGGAAGTGGGCCATTCAAAGGAACATGTTCCTCATGGCGGAACACCTCCCTGGCAAGGACAACCAGATGGCGGATCTGCTCAGCAGACACAGCCACCAGATGCACGAGTGGGAGTTACACCCATCAGTACTCCAACCGTACTTCCAGCAGTGGGGTTATCCGGAGATAGACCTATTCGCGACAAGCGAAAACGCAAAATGCCAAAGCTTCGCCGCCAGGTTCCCACATCCGCAGTCGCAGGGCAATGCGATATGGATGAACTGGTCCGGCAGATTTGCGTACGCTTTTCCCCCAGCGCCATTGATACCGCTAGTGGCCCGCAAACTCCGACAACACTCCCTGACACTCGTCCTAGTTGCTCCCACGTGGGCACGCCAGCCGTGGTACACCACCTTCCTCGAACTTTCCGTGGTGCCGCATCAAAGGCTGCGGATCAAACCCGCGCATTTGACGCAGAACCATGGAGAGGTTCAGCACCCAGATCCGCAACAGCTGAACCTGGCGATCTGGCTCCTGAAGTCCTAGAGTTTGGCTATCTCAACCTGCCACCTGACTGTATGGACATCATCAAGGAGGCCAGGAGACCCACTACCAGAGCTTGCTATGCAGCCAAATGGAAAAGGTTCGTCATTTATTGCGGTAATAATGACATCAACCCGCTGGACGCATCCACCCAAAACATCATCTGTTATCTCTTACACCTCTATCGATGCAATCTGGCGTACACCTCTATACGTGTCCATTTGACCGCAATCTCAGCCTATCTGCAAACCAGGCAGCACCTCTCTCTATTCAGAGTGCCTGCCATCAAAGCATTCTTGGACGGGCTCAAACGAGTCATTCCACCTAGTCACCCACCGGCTCCAATGTGGAACCTCAACTTGGTCCTCACACGCCTGATGGGTCCACCCTTTGAACCTCTACACTCCTGCGAGATTCAATTCCTTACCTGGAAAGTGGCCTTCCTAATAGCGATCACTTCCCTAAGAAGAGTTAGTGAACTCCAGGCACTAACCGTTCAAGAGCCATTTATTCAGGTTCACGCCAACAGGGTCGTACTACGTACCAACCCCAAATTCATGCCCAAGGTAATATCGCAGTTCCACATGAATCAGACCATTGAACTGCCCGTTTTCTTCCAAAACCCACAAACTGTTGCAGAAAGGGCACTACATACACTAGATGTACGGAGGGCCCTCATGTACTACATCGACAGGACTAAACCATTCAGGAAGACAAAACAACTGTTCGTTGCCTTTGCCCCACACCACAAAGGTAACGCCATCTCCAAAGCAGGGATAGCCAGATGGATAGTTAAGTGTATTCAAATCTGTTATCAAAAGGCAAAACGCACATTAACTATTCCACCACGAGCCCACTCAACACGTAAGTTGGGGGCTTCCATGGCCTTCCTAGGAAATATTCCCCTGCATGATATATGCAGAGCAGCCACATGGTCCACTACACACACATTTACAAAACACTATTGCGTAGATGTGCAGTCAAAACAGCAGGCAGCTGTAGGACAGGCTGTTCTCAAAACACTTTTTCAGACCGCTGCAGCTGGCACGGGTAGCCGCCGCCAATAGAGGGCACTGCTATGTATTCTATGCACAGATATGAATTCAGCAGCCCACATGCCTCGAACTGAATATGCTACTTACCAGTATGCATCTGTTCTTGGCATGTAGGGCTGCTGACATTCATATCGCCCTCCCTCCTCCCCGGCGCCTGTCGCAGCTGCAGCTCTCAGAATTACTGTATAGCATGGTCATCACTTTCTGTATCTACTCCATCACTGCCACAATGGCGAAAAACAATCTGAGGATGGAGAGGATGCCCATGCGCACTGTAGTCCAGGGGAGGAGTCACCTATCCAAGGATACTTCGAAGACTCTTCCAGGACAACAACGTGCAAACATCCGGACCCAACACTAGGCGGCGATCTATGCACAGATATGAATGTCAGCAGCCCTACATGCCAAGAACAGATGCATACTGGTAAGTAGCATATTCACTACTCCCTGTACTTTCTGATTCCAAAGACAGACGAGACTCTACGACCTATCCTAGATCTCAGACCTCTAAACATCTACATACATTCAGACCATTTTCACATGGTAACCCTTCAACAGGTTCTTCCACTCCTCTCCCAGAACGATTTTCTCACCACTCTGGATTTGAAAGACGTATACTTTCACATCCCAGTACACCAGTCTCACAGAAAGTACCTCAGATTTGTGGTGGACGGACAACACTACCAGTTCAAGATGCTCCCGTTCGGGGTAACAACAGCACCAAGGGTTTTCACCAAGTGCCTGGCAGTAGTGGCTGCACACCTCAGAAGACAGCACATTAACGTCTTCCCATATCTGGACGATTGGCTGATAAAAGCCACGTCCTACCAACAGTGTGTGCACCATACCGCCGCTACGGTCCAACTACTTCACCAGCTAGGTTTCACGGTGAACCATCAAAAATCCCACCTGGTACCATCACACACAAAACAATATCTCGGAGCCACCATAGACACCTCAAAAGCCATAGCCTATCCCAATCCTGCCAGGATTGCAAAAATACAGGCTCTGCGTCAAAAATTCCTATGTCAACACACTCTCCCAGCAAGAGTGTTTATGCAGCTCATAGGGATGATGACCTCTTGCATCTTTATAGTGCCCCATGCAAGACTCCAAATGCGTCCACTTCAAGAGTGCTTAGCGTGCCAGTGGAACCAGGCCCAGGGACAACTGACAAATCTGGTGTTGGTAGACGGTCGCACCCATCGCTCTCTGCAGTGGTGGAACACCACAAACCTTTCCAGAGGTCGACCGTTCCTGGACCCGGTCCCACAGCTAATCCTAACAGCAGATGCATTGCTCTCCGGCTGGGGAGCTCATCTGTTACATCTCACAGCACAAGGCACATGGACGCCGCAACAGAAGTTACTCCACATCAACCATCTGGGGTTACTGGTGATCTTCCTCGCCCTAAAATCCTTCCAAACGCAGGTTTCAGGCAAGGCAGTCCTCATTCGTACAGACAACATAACTGCCATGTACTACATTCAAAAACAGGGGGGCACACACTCTCCACAGCTCTCTCAGTTAGCACAGAGCATATGGAGATGGGCAATTCCACAAAAGATTTTTCTCCTAGCCCAACACGTCCCAGGAGTCCAAAACACCGTGGCAGATCTGCTCAGCAGGCAGACACAGCAGATCCACGAGTGGGAACTTCACCCACAAGTTCTTCACCCGTTCTTTCAGGAGTGGGGGCATCCACACATAGACCTATTCGCCACTCACGAAAACAAAAAATGCCCAAGCTTCGCCGCCAGATATCCACACCCATTGTCCAAAGGCAATGCGATATGGATGAACTGGTCAAACAAATTTGCATACGCTTTTCCACCTCTCCCACTAATTCCATTAGTGGTGCGAAAGCTACAACAGCATTCCCTAACTCTGATCCTAGTAGCTCCAACATGGGCCAGACAACCGTGGTACACCACACTGCTGGAACTCTCAGTAGTACCACACCAAAAGCTACACCTCTCACCATGCCTCCTAACCCAGAACCATGGAGAGATCAGGCACCCGGACCCAGCTCAGCTCAACCTTGCGATCTGGCTCCTGAGGTCCTAGAATTCGGATACCTTAACCTTCCCCCTGATTGCATGAACATTATCAGGGAAGCTAGACGCCCTACTACTAGAGCGTGCTATGCAGCAAAGTGGAAAAGATTTGTTGTTTACTGCCACAACAACACAATCAAGCCTTTAAATGTATCCATACAGCACATTATATGTTATTTACTCCATTTACAAAGGTGTAATCTAGCATATACTTCCATTCGGTTACACCTCGCTGCAATTGCTGCTTATTTACAGAACAGGCAGCAACTCTCACTTTTCAAAGTGCCTGCCATCAAAGCCTTTATGGAAGGCCTCAAAAGAGTAATTCCACCCTGAGTACCACCCTCACCCGTCTGGAACTTGAATATAGTCCTCACACGGTTAATGGGACCCCCTTTCGAACCATTACATAAATGTGAGCTGCAATTTCTCACATGGAAAACAGCTTTTCTAGTGGCCATCACTTCCCTCAGAAGGGTTAGTGAAATACAAGCACTCACTATACAGGAACCTTTTCTACAGATGCATCAGAACAAGGTTGTACTCCGCACCAACCCCAAATTTCTACCCAAAGTCATTTCTCCATTCCATCTAAACCAGTCGGTAGAATTACCAGTCTTTTTTTCGCAACCCCAAACAGTTGCGGAAAAGGCATTACACACACTGGATGTTAAAAGGGCTTTACTTTACTACATCCAAAGGACACAACCTTTCAGGAAAACCAAACCGCTATTTGTCTCCTTCTCCCCACCGCACAAAGGCAACCCTATTTCTAAATCGGGGATAGCGAGGTGGATTGTAAAATGCATACAGATTTGCTACCACAAAGCAAAACGAACGCTATCTGTTCCCCCTAAAGCCCACTCTACAAGGAAGATAGGGGCTTCTAAGGCTTTCCTAGGGAACATACCACTAGATGACATCTGCAAAGCAGCGACATGGTCAACACCGCACACCTTCACAAAACATTACTGTGTAGATGTACAAACCAAGCAACAAGCTAGTGTGGGCCAAGCTGTACTAAAAACACTGTTTCAAACAACTGCAACGGATGCCGGTGGTCGCCGCTAGGGCTGGGTACTGCTATATAATCTATGCACAGTGTATAATCTGCAGCTCATATGCCTCGAACAGAATATGCTACTTACCAGTATGCATCTGTTCTTGGCATGTAGAGCTGCAGATCTATACACGCCCACCCTCCTCCCCGGCTACCTGTATCCGTTCCAGTCTTATCTTATTTAGATACAATACACATGGGTTTCTTTACTGTTACTACTACGCTCCATCTTTCCCTGCTGGCGAAAAACAATCTGAGGATGGAGCCGAAGCCCATGTGCAATACGAACCAGAGGAGGAGTCACCGAACTCGTGACTTCCAAAGACTTTCCAGGAGGAAAAACAAACTGCAAACATCCGGGCCCAACACCAGATGGCGAGCTATGCACAGTGTATAGATCTGCAGCTCTACATGCCAAGAACAGATGCATACTGGTAAGTAGCATATTCCTTTCTTGTAATAGCTGGGTTCCAGAGTCTTAACTAACCGTTGTCGAGCTTGTTCGCCTAAAAGCATCTCATAAATTGTGGGGTTAGTAGCATCTGATGTAACTGTTTTGGCGGTCACGAGTATCTCCATATGCTGCAATAAAGCAGCCAAATGATATAATAAGAAATTCGGCATGCCCCAGCCCCCCCTTAATCTTGGGAGACTCATCCATTTTATTGCTCTTCTGGGCCTTCGGTAGCTCCGTAAGAATCGAAATCAAATCTGTTAAATTTTAGAATAAAGAGAAGGTGGAAAGATTAATGGAATAGTTCGAAACAAGAATATGGAAAAATAGACATTTTAATAGCATTACATTGGCCATGTAGTGATAGGTGCAGATGGTCTAGCCTCTCCAAAGAGAGGTTAACAGCATGAACAATAGGTAGTATGTTAAGTTCCGGAATGCGTTCTACATCCAATGTTATTCTAACCCCCAAGTAAGTAGCCTCTGGAATTGTAATATCTAAGGGGCGGGATTTATCTGTATGTAGGCATTGCGTTTTGTCCACGTTCAGTTTATAACCGGAGATATCACCAAACCGTTTTGCGCAGATATCTACAGTAGGAAGAGCGAGCCTTGGATTTATAGTAAAAATCGCTGTCATCAGCATAGGCCATTGTTTTATAAGGGATATTATTCACAATTAGAGGCTCGATATTCGTTTCCCTTTCAAGTTTTTCTAAAAAGGGATCAATATAAAGTGAAAATAGTCATGGGGAGCAGGGGCAGCCCTGTCTGGTGCCCCTAGTAATATTGAGTGTTTGTGAGTTTTGTCCAGATATGCGGATAGCTGCTTCTGGTGATGTATATAGAGCTTGAATGGCTAGAATAAATTCAGGGGTTGTGAGAAAGTGGCTCTGTATATACTGTTTCCAAATAGGTACAGTGTGTACAGAGTCCACAGTCCCCAGAGGTTTGGCACAGGCTAAAGTTAGATATAACCTTACTCTCTAAAGTGGTAGCTTGGTCGAGCAGTAAGGCAGTATCGGAGGTCAGTGTAAAGCATTTGTTGCACACACTCAGCCAGCAAATGGTCTCACACACTCAATAACTGAACTCTAGGCCAATGGTTTATATATAAAAAATATATGCTTGTTTTATTTTAGAACCAATAATAGGTATTAAAATATACTTTCTCAGAATGAGATGCTTTATATAAATACTTTTGCAATATGCAATTGACTTTTGGAGAAAGTTACAAGTGATTGCAATAGGCAACACAATTTTAAACACAATAATGCATTGAGTTCAATGGAAGTTTCAAGTTATTTGTAACAGATTACTTTTAGGATTACTTTTGGAATTCCAGGACTGGATCCTAGATTCAGTCCTGGGTCAGTACTTAGAATTAAGTGATAAAAGTTGACTTAATTACTGTGATGATTTTTAGACAATATTTTGCTATTTTAAAAGTTGACACTTAGAAAATATTTCATAGAAAACAGTCAATGATTCCCTATGGAAGAAACTTCAAGTTGCAGGTATAGTATGTTCTCGTTACTTTAGTAATCCAGTACTGGGTACCTAGACTCAGTACTGGGACCTTTATCCAAAACAGGTAAGCAATTACGTTTTCAGAAGTTATACGATTTTTAAAGAATATTTAAAGTTTGCAGAAATTGACACTTAGAAGAAATTTCACAGAAACAGTCAATGATTTCCTATGGGAGAAATTTGGGTTACTGGTAAGTACAGTTATAAAGTCAGTGCTGGGCACCAAGATCCAGCACTGGGAGCTCACCTAACAGCAGGTGAGTATTTTTGTTTTAGTTACTCGGCTGATTTTTGGTGAATATTTTAAGATTTGAAAAGTCCACACTTAGAAGAAATTTCAGGAAAAAGCCAGTCAATGTTACACTATGAAGAAAATTGAGTTATCGGTTTAAAGGTAAGTACTCGACTGGCAGAGTTAAGGTTCTGGGCATAGACTCAGGGGTCTCCCAGGGTCAGGTAGGTACATTTGGTTCACCCTCAGCGGCACATGGGCGGCCGGGTGCAGAGAGAGTTAGGCCCAGCGTTATCCTATGAGAGGTAGGGGGGCCTTGGTTGGTGGCTGCTGACTAGCAGGCCACGCGGCTGTGGGAGCTGGACTCCTGGACGCTTAGGGCAAGTGGGGAAGTAGGTAGGTGTAGAGGTTGCACTGCCAGGGTCAGTCAGGCGGCTGGATACAGGGTGCTTTTGAGCCTTCGGGCGCTCAATTGATTTCAATGGGAGATCTCCGGTTTAGAAAAAGACTGCAAGCTCGGGGACGAAGATTCTTCAAGGTGCCACCACCACTTCGTGAGGTAAGTTGGGTAGTTGGAGGATAGGTAGGTACCCCGGGATTGGGCACAGGGTCCGCGGGGCGCCGGGTGCAGGGGTGCCTTCTTGGTGTCGGGAAATCTTACCCTCTGTTGATCGCGGTTGGGGGGGGCACCTGGTTCTGAGGCTGCAGGCTTCTTCAGGAGTGTCGAGGGAGGTCCTTGGGTGCTGGACTCTGGGTCAAAGTTGCCCTGGGGCCGTCCTTCTGGTCTTTGTTCACTCCGGCACAGGCCAGGCTTGGCTGGTGCAGAGTGTGCTGGGTTCACGATTCCCGGCTGCTGCCAGGGATTAGAAGTAGATTTTGAGTAGAGCCTCTACTCATGGGAGTCCCAGGGGTTTAGAGTCAAAAGGTAGCCAGGTCCTCCGGGGTTTGTGAAGTTGCTGGCCACAAGAGATGCCGTGTTGGAGTAGGAGCAAGTTCGAGGGTCGACAGGCCGGTAGGGCTGGGGCCAAAGCAGTTGGTGTCTTCCTCTTCTTAGCAACTGCAGGGCAGGTCTTCTTTCTTCTAGCTCTTCTTCAGATTTTGGAATCTGGAATCTGGGGAAGGAAGGTTCAGGGTGCCCCTAAATACTAGATTTAGGGGTGTTACAGGTAGGTGAAGGGCAGGGACCAATGGGTATCTCTCCTGTGGGAGGGGGGCAGTAGCCTAGTCCTGATTGGGCAGGGCTTCCCATCTTCAAGATGGTGAGAGCCCGGAGATGTGCTTCACCTCACCTCCCCCACCTGAGGGGTGGGGTTGGCAGGCTGGCACATCCCCTGTCCTTATTTGGGGTTTCTTGCCAAGCTTCCCGCCAGAGTCGGCGGTTGCAGTGGCCTGGGGACGCTCACAGAGGCGGCATGCCTTTGAAGCTTCCCCCTGCCCATCCTGGGGGAGGAGATTTAGCACCTCGCCCAGGATGTGCATTGTTGCAGACCCAGGAGAGCAGGGGCTCTCCTACCCAGGGGTCCAGAAACATGTCTGCTGTGTGGCAGCCCAGGCAGCCTCTCAGACCAGACGTGGATTGTAGGTTAGGTTTCAGGGGGCATCTCTAAGATGCCCTCTGTGGTGCTTGGTACATTAAATCCCACACTGGCATCAGTGTGGGTTTAATGTGCTGAGCAGTTTGATACCAAACTTCTCAGTCTTCAGTGCTGCCATTATGGTGCTGTGGAGTTCGTGTTTGACAAGCTCCCAGCACCATGTACTCTTAGATGGCAGCACTGCACTTACAGGACCCAGGAATGGACCTGGGTACTGTAGGGGCACAGGGCTCCTGCCTCTGTGCCCACACCACTGGCATAGGGCACCCAGCTAGAGGGGTGGCTGATGTATGCCAGGGCAGTGTAGGTTGTGGGCATGGCACACAGGGATGTGTGCCATGTCAACTCTGTTTTGTCTTGTACCCAGACACTCAGCCTGCAAGAGCAGTGTGTGTGAGGGTAAAGGGCCTCTATGGGTGGCACAATGAGTGCTACAGCCCTTGGAGGCATTCCCTGGTCACAAGGCCCTGGGTACCTAGGGAACCGTTTACCAGGGGCTGACATGTGGCCAGGGTTTGCCAATTTGGGTTTTGGCTGTTAGGCAGTTTTTAGGGAAGGAACACAGGCCCTGGGCACCTGATTGGCAGGAGCCCAGGGCACAACAAGGAAAAGTGCATCAGCTATTAGGCAAAAAAGGGGGGGGGCGGAGTTTCTGCAACAGAAACCCACTTTCTTACAGGGGTAAATCCCTTCCAGTGCAAAACAGACCACAGGAACCGCCAGGAGACCCTGTCAAACGCTTTTTCTGCGTCAAACAGGATCATCCCAAGTGGGGATCCCGTGGCCTGCGCCCAGTCAAAAAGGGCAATTGCTCTCTTGACATGGTCTGTGGTATCTCTTCCGGGATAAACCTGTGTAGTCTAAGAGATACTAAGGGATTTATAACAGTACAAAGCCGAGAGGCAATTATTTTTGCATATATCTTACTATCGGCCGTAATGAGTGTGATCGGCCGGTAAGAGCCTGGATTAAGCTCTGGTTTTCCCTTTTTCTTAAACACTATGATCGTGGTCTTTTTCCAAGATTTGGGAGTCCATCCCCGTTGAGCTAGCTGAAATAAAGACTTTGAATCCTGTGCTAACAAGAATTTATTTCCAGTCAAATGCACCCTTTTTTAGCAACCGCAGGTTAATGAAAGACAGGGGAAAACTACGTGTTCGAGGCATGTGGGCTGCTGAATTCATATCTGTGCATAGATCGCCGCCTAGTGTTGGGTCCGGATGTTTGCAAGTTGTTGTCCTGGAAGAGTCTTCGAAGTATCCTGAGATAGGTGACTCCTCCCCTGGACTACAGTGCTCATGGGCATCCTCTCCATCCTCAGATTGTTTTTTTCCGCCATTGGGTTCGGATGTGCTTATCTTGACTCAAATTAGGAAAATCTAGTTTCAGGCCAAAAGGCCTTTAGTTTTCGACGGTACTGTTCCCGATCGGTATCGACAGTTTACAGGCTAGTTTAGCGATTTTAACAACTTTTCGGATCCATTAAATCCGACCTTCGACGATGGAATCGAGGACCCCATTCAAGCGGTGTCCTGTTTGCCACGCCAAATACCCCCATATCGACGTCCACCCGGTGTGTAACAAATGCCTCTCACCGGATCATGACGAATCGAAATGCATGGCCTGTGCCCGATTCCGATCCAAGAAGACTCTACGGAATCGACGAGCCGCGCGACTGGAAGCGCAGCAAGCGGCACCGGCCCCGACCAACATCTTCAGCACCGAGGACGAAGATGTCGAAAGCGTGGAAAATACACCCTCCAGCCCCACTTCCGAACACGGTTCCCGATCGGAAGATGTCGATGAAGAGCTTTTTCACAGGGAAGAAGCCGACGATGAGGTAGGAGACTACGACGAGGCCTTAGGGGCCGAAGAAGGTAGCTCCGGCGAGGAGCAAGGCCTACCCGTCCAAATGGAGGATATCCCAGTGAATCAGTCGACGGCTCCGGTCGAGGGATCGCCTTTGGGCCTTACCCAAGACCAATCCCGCAGTTCCTCGGCCCCGCCCTCTGGCCCGGCCACGGACGTTCAGCGAGAGCCATTGTTACCTAAAAAGACTGGTTTCCCTACCACGAAACCGAAACCAATCATCGCACCGGTTCAACAGAAACCGAAAGTGAAACTGACACTGGTCGGCTCGAGGACCACCACACCTTCGACGCCAGCCAAACCCGTCGGCTCCGACCGCACCAAAAGGGACTTCGGTGCCGAACTCGCTGCAGCCGATGTCGGCGCCGACCCGAAAAGAAAATCCATCAGTACCGTCAAAGCGCCAAGGCCCCCGGCACCGAAGCAATCGGCACCAGCCATCAAGGTGAAAATGGCCACTGCATCGCTATCCACCTCGAAGGCACCTACTAAGGTACATTCATCGACGCCGTCGACGGCTACTACCCCTCCTCGGCTCTGACCCGGTGACTTCGAAGAAGTCCACACCTGCCTCGACGGAACCTCTCGGCGCCAAACAACCGTCGGCGTTCCAGGTGCAACAAGTGGCAGCGTCCTTGCAACGCATCAGGGAAAAGGCAGCCCTCCAGACCTCGTCGGGCTCCGAACAGAAACGGGCACAGAAGGCACCTTCGGCACCGACCAACATCACCTTTGGTTTGCCGCCATCCACGGCGCCAAAGATGTTCGAAATCAGAACCCGCGTTACCCAGACAAGGTCCCCATCTACCGAACACTCGACTACTGGGACATCGCCGTCCCACTTCGACGCCGACACCGGCAGGCTTATGCTCCGAAAGCTGAAGATCACTTCAGGGCACGCTTTGGACTCTTATAGGATCCCGCTAAAACAAAAAATGCCGGCGGAATCGGAACCAGTTCTTTATGAACGCCTCCACACCTCTTGCACAGATCCATCATTCTCTCCAACGCACTCCGACACGGATGCAGTGGAGGACTACATGGGTGACAACGCCACATACCCCGAAGACATGGACCCTGAGGGCCAGCAAGACCCTGATCAGGTCTGGGATGACCCCGTAGAGCCAGGTGCCGCTCTGGATACACAGGACACACAACTTTATGGCGCAAAAACGTCCCCCACAGAGGACACTGCTGCATTCAACGCCCTCATTGAACGGGCCGCAGCCAATCATGGAGTGCAACTCCACTCAGACACTATCGAGGATGATTTCTTGGTGGACACTTTCGCATCCTCCGAGAGGACTGTAAAAACTCTGCCCATGTTAAAAGGTGTCCTCAAGCCAGCAAAGGACGTTTTCAAAGAGACCACCAGGGCACGGGTAATAAACCCCAGGATCGAGAAGAAATACAAACCCGCACCTGGGGACCCCACGTACATTAGGAGCCAATTGCCTCTGGACTCCATTGTGGTTGCCAATGCTCGCAAACGGGCACACTCGCAGACAACGGGTGATGCTCCTCCCCCGGACAAAGAGTCCAAGGTTCTAGAGACCTCCGGCAAACGGATTGCAGCCCAGGCAGCAAACATATGGCGCATCGCCAATACACAGGCCCTCCTAGCTCGCTACGACCGCTCACACTATGACACGCTAGAGTCCCTACTCCAACACCTGCCAGACGAGTACAAAGAGGCAGCGGAGCTCCTCATCAGGGAGGGACAACTGCTCACAAACGCATCCATCAAGTGTGCACTAGATGCTGCAGACACTGCTGCAAGGGCAATAAACACCAGCGTCATGCTACGACGACACGCCTGGTTACGAATCTCCGGATTCAAACCTGAGGTCCAAAATAACATCCTCAATCAACCGGTCAACCCCGACTACTTATTTGGACCGGAGGTTGACGCCACCTTAGAAAAGATAAAAAAAGACACGGACACTGCGAAGTCAATGGGGGCTCTGCAAACGCAGACATTTCGTAGTGGCTCCTTTCGTCACCCCGGAAATAGAGGTGCAGGTAGAGGACGGGGCACAGCAAACCTACAATAAAGGGGGCACACAGAGTTCCTACGATAAAAACACCCGAGGTGGATATCGTGGCTCCAGCACCAAGGGCAGAGGACGCGGTTACGGCAATACCAGGTCCTCCCCTAAGAACAAACAGTGACGCCCTCTCCCTTCCCCCCGACCACATAACACCTGTCGGGGGGAGACTCCAGCGGTTCCTGTCCACGTGGAATTCCATCACCACAGACAGGTGGGTCAAAGATGTTATCCAACACGGTTACTGTCTCGAACTAACCTCCACTCCACCCACCATACCGCCAAGGCACCGTCCTATGTCCTCAGAGCACTTAGCGTTATTACAGCAGGAAGCGCTAAGTATGCTGCAAAAAGGCGCAATAGAGGTCGTGCCCGTACACCAGCAGGGAACAGGGGTGTACTCTCTGTACTTCTTAATACCAAAAAAGGACGGGTCACTCAGACCTATCCTAGACTTGAGACCCCTCAACCAATACATTCTCTCAGAGCATTTTCACATGCTCACCCTGCAGCAGGTTCTCCCGCTCCTCAGACAGGGAGATTTCCTAGCCACACTAGACCTCAAAGATGCGTATTTCCACATACCCATACACCCATCACACAGAAAATATCTCCGGTTCACCATTCACGGTCAGCACTATCAATTCAAAGTCCTCCCCTTCGGAGTGACAACAGCACCCAGAGTTTTCACAAAGTGCCTAGCTACCGTGGCTGCACATCTACGGAGGCAACACGTTCACGTCTACCCCTACCTGGACGACTGGCTTGTTCAGGCAAAGTCAGCCCAGCAATGTGCCAGCCACATGTCCCGCACCATTCAGCTTCTTCACAGTCTGGGATTCTCACTAAATTACCCAAAATCACATCTCCAACCCGCACACGTACAACAGTACCTAGGTGCGACCATAGACACTCTGGCAGCCACAGCTCAGCCAAATTTAGTGAGGATCAACAGCATCCAAATGCTGATTTCCAAGTTCAAACCCCAACACTCCCTTCCTGCGCGAGTGTTCATGCAGTTGATAGGCATGATGGCATCCTGCATTTTCATAGTCCCACACGCGAGACTACATATGCGCCCGCTTCAGGAGTGCTTAGCACGTCAATGGAATCAGGCTCACGGGCAATTAAAAGACCTAGTGTTGGTGAGCGGTCGGGCATACAACTCTCTGCATTGGTGGAATCCACAAAACCTTTGCAAGGGCCGACCGTTCCAAGAGCCTGTTCCACAAATACTGACAGCGGACGTGTCTCTCCAGGGATGGGGAGCTCATGTACTCAATTACACAGTGACTATGGACAACACAACAAAAGAAGATGCACATCAACCTTCTGGAACTGTTGGCAATCTTCCTAGCCATGAAGGCATTCAAAGTACATCTGTGCAACAAGGTCGTGTTGATCCGGACGGACAACATGACTGCCATGTACTACATACAGAAACAGGGAGGAACACACTCTCCACAGTTGTCTCATCTGGCTCAGAGCATGTGGAAGTGGGCCATTCAGAGGAACATATTCCTCATGGCGGAACACCTCCCAGGCAAGGACAACCAGATGGCGGATCTGCTCAGCAGACACAGCCACCAGATGCACGAGTGGGAGTTACACCCATCAGTACTCCAACCGTACTTCCAGCAGTGGGGTCATCCAGAGATGGACCTATTCGCGACAAGCGAAAATGCAAAATGCCAAAGCTTTGCCGCCAGGTTCCCACATCCACAGTCGCAGGGCAATGCGATATGGATGAACTGGTCCGGCAGATTTCCGTACGCTTTTCCCCCAGCGCCATTGATACCGCTGGTGGCACGCAAACTGCGACAGCACTCCATGACACTCATCCTGGTTGCTCCAACATGGGCACGCCAGCCATGGTACACAACCTTTCTGGAACTTTCCGTGGTGCCGCATCAAAGGCTGCGGATCAAACCCGCGCTTTTGACGCAGAACCATGGAGAAATTCAGCACCCAGATCCGCAACAGCTGAACCTGGCAATCTGGCTCCTGAAGTCCTAGAGTTTGGCTACCTAAACCTGCCACCTGACTGTATGGAGATCATTAAGGAGGCCAGGAGACCCACTACCAGAGCTTGCTATGCAGCTAAATGGAAGAGGTTTGTCATTTATTGCAACAATAATGACAACCCGCTAGACGCATCCATTCAAAATATAATCTGTTACCTCTTACACCTATACCGATGCAATCTGGCATACACCTCAATACGTATCCATTTGACCGCAATAGCAGCCTATCTCCAGAACAGGCAGCACCTCTCTTTATTCAGAGTGCCTGCCATCAAAGCTTTCTTGGAGGGACTTAAACGAGTAATTCCCCCAAGACACCCACCAGCACCGGTGTGGAACCTCAACTTGGTCCTCACCCGACTAATGGGTCCACCCTTCGAACCTCTCCACTCATGTGAGATTCAATTCCTAACCTGGAAAGTAGCTTTCCTAGTGGCAATCACTTCGTTAAGAAGAGTTAGTGAACTCCAGGCACTAACCATTCAAGAGCCATTCATACAGGTTCACGCAAACAGGGTCGTACTACGTACCAACCCCAAATTCATGCCTAAAGTAATATCGCAGTTCCACATGAATCAAACTATTGAACTGCCTGTCTTCTTTCAAAATCCACAGAATGTAGCAGAGAGAATGCTCCATACACTAGATGTAAAGAGAGCCCTCATGTACTATATAGACAGAACTAAAGTCTTCAGGAAGACAAAACAACTTTTCGTTGCCTTTTCTCCACAGCACAAGGGCAACGCCATTTCCAAAGCAGGTATAGCCAGATGGATCGTTAAATGTATTCAAATTTGCTATCAAAAGGCTAAACGCACATTAACGATTCCCCCACGAGCCCACTCAACACGTAAGTTAGGGGCGTCCATGGCTTTCCTGGGAAACATTCCTTTACAGGAAATATGTAGAGCAGCCACATGGTCCACTAAACATACATTTACCAAACACTACTGTGTAGATGTACACTCAAAACAGCAGGCAGCTGTAGGACAGGCTGTTCTCAAAACTCTTTTTCAGACCGCTGCAGCTGGCACTGGTAGCCGCCGCTAATAGGAGGTACTGCTATGTATTCTATGCACAGATATTAATTCAGCAGCCCACATGCCTCAAACTGAATATGCTACTTACCAGTATGCATCTGTTCTTGGCATGTAGGGCTGCTGACATTCATATCGCCCACCCTCCTCCCCGGCGCCTGTAGCAGCTGCAGCTCTCAGAATTACTGTATAGCATGGTCATCACTTTCTGTATCTACTCCATCACTGCCACAATGGCGAAAAACAATCTAAGGATGGAGAGGATGCCCATGCGCACTGTGGTCAAGGGGAGGAGTCACCTATCTCAGGATACTTCGAAGATTCTTCCAGGACAACAACGTGCAAACATCCGGACACAACACTAGGCGGCGATCTATGCACAGATATGAATGTCAGCAGCCCTACATGCCAAGAACAGATGCATACTGGTAAGTAGCATATTCATTTTAACCTATGCCCTGCATGCAGCTGTTTGTTGCCAATTCATAGCTCAAAGTGCTACATTAGGATCGTAACTTAACAAACTGATCTCTGTGACAAAAGCTGTAACCCATTGAGTTAGCTAAATAAAATAAAATTCTGTGATCTGCATGGTACACATTTTTCAGCAGGCACTACTTTGATGAATCATAACCGTGACTAGACAAATTTGACCTCTCTCCAGCAGGTACATTAATCACCAGAGTTTTGTCATTATTGTTTTTTATTAACACATTCTTTCTTTTTTGGTTTTGATTTGTTAATGCAGTGCTTTGTCGTATTTACAAGTAAATGTAAAATATCTTATCCATATTTTATAGTACTTGAGAATGCAGTTTTGCTTTTTCGAAGTGTTGCAAATAACCAAGTTTACTCTTACTCAAATACATAGTTCTCAATTTACTGACCTAAGAAAGACGGAATGCTAATTTAGCCATACAAAAATGTTTGATCCCATTAGCAGGTGCATATCGTCCACCTGTTACTTATTGCTATCAATGCGTGTGCGCTCAAGGAAGTGGGAACCTTGGTAATTGGTCACATGGCCTGCTCACATAAGGGAGCCAGGACGAACTGCAAATTTTGTTTTAAGCATGCAGAAGGGACCCAATGTGTTATTCGTGTTTTATGCATCCTAGATGCGAAGACATTTTTAAGTCATTTTGAGAATTGCAGAGAGTAAAAAAACGAAAAAAGCTATACCGCATGCAGCAGCAAGTCTGTGGTGTCCATTAATATTGAACTTTAGAATTTTGTATCATGGATCAAACACACATTTGGCATGGATCATTTCCTGATGCCAAAAGATGATAGGGCGCTTAAACGAAAAGCCAAAAAGGATGGTGAGAACAAAGCTGCAAAAATTAGGAAGTATGAGGCCTCCTACTTGGACCTTGGATTCACCTGTGTGACCATTACTGGCAAAATTAGGCCCCAATGTGTGGTTTGTGGCATGACCTTGGCTAACAAAAGCCTGAAACCAAACAAATTAAGGTGACACTTGGAAACTAAACATGGGTCACTGGTAGGAAAGAAGATTTTTTTGCCAGAAAGCTGGAAGACATCACCCACCAAAAAGATAATGTGAAAAATGTGGTCACCACACTAGCAAATGCCTTGAAAGCATCTTACCAAGTGGCATACTACATTGCCAAAAACAAAAATGCTTTTACAGATGGAGAAAAAGTGATTCTTCCAGCAGTTCTTGACATGGTCAAGACAATGCTTGGTGAAAAAGCAGCAGAGAAGTTTAAAATGGTGCCCCTCTCAGACACAACAGTTTGCTGCCTCATCTCTGACATGTCTGAGGATATCAACAGACACCTCAAAGCCCGCTTGAAATTGAGTTTGTTTGCTTTGCAATTGGATGAAACGACTGACTTATCTAAGGAAGCTCATTTAATTGCTTATGTATGATACTGCCACAAAACTTTAATATTGGAAGACTTTTTATTCTATAAACCAGTCAAGGGACATGCAACAGCATCAGCCCTATATGATATTCTCAATTACTTTCTGCTCTCCAATGGCTTAAAATGGGACAGCTGTGTTGGGATCTGTATGGATAGTGCTCCTTCCATGTGTGGCGCTAGGACAGGGTTAAAACCCAAAGTATTGAAAGTAGCTCCGTATATTCTAGGGACCCACTGTATGATACACCAGGAAGCCCTTGCAGTCTGAAACATGGATAGAGAACTTGAGGTTGTGTTGAATTCTGCTGTGAAAATGGTTAAGTTTATAAAGACTCACCCCACTAGAGCTCGTCCGTTTGCAATTTTATGTGCAGAAATGGGAGCTGAACATGATGGTTTGCTGTTCCATACAGAAGTCCGGTGGTTATCCAGAGGGACGGTGCTGAATTGCATTTTTGAACTGACAAATGAAATACGGCAATTCCTTCTGGACTTAGACCCATACAAAGCAGAACATTTGTTTAACCCCCGTTGGCTTGTTCTTTTAGCATACTTTGAAGACATCTTTGAATAATTGAATCCCTTGAATGTGTCTTTGCAAGGAGCTGGAAGTACATATTTCACCATGTATAAATAAATACCTGCCTTCAAGAAGAAGCCAGAGTTGTGGAGAAGACTACTAATTCAAGGTGGCCTTCTTGAAGCATTCCCATGTTTAGCAGAAGCTCTTGGGGACACTTGAAAGTGCTACTGAGGTCATAAGAAATCACTTAACTTCTCTCAGGGACAGTTTAGAAAAGTGCTTTCCTGAGGACAATGATCATGTCAATGCCTGGGTCTTTCAACCATTTCTAGCGAATGCAGGTACTCGTCTTCCAGTGCACCTTTAAGAAAGATCTAATTGACCTTTAGAGTGACCGCGTTCTCCAGGTGCAATTCTGAAGAATCTCATTGGGAGAATTTTGGCTGAAACTGTCTGGAGAACATTCAGGTTTGTCGAAAATTGCAGTCAAGACACTTCTGCCTTTTAGCACATCATATGTATGTGAGTTTGGGTTTTCAGCACTGGCAGTATTAAAGACTAAGTACCGTTCAAGACTTGAAGTGGAGCACAACCTGAGGATGGCAGTAGCCAGAATACATCCAAAGATTGACCGTCTCGCTGAAGAAAAACAGGCACGCCCTTCACACTAGTTCAGCAAGGTGTTATCATCCAATTAAGTCAAATTATGTTTTGTTTGTGAAAAATAAAGTACAGTACCATTTGTGAATTTGTTGGCAATTCGTTTTGGAGATTTTGTATTTGAGCTGTGTAGTAAGCCTCTGACACCGAACCACAGTCAACCACAAACCTTTGGTTTGCTAAACACTGTTTAATACTATTTTCCCACCAGAAAATGTTTCGCAATGGGAATTGGGGGCGCTTTTAGTTGTTGAACTTGGTGAGTACTAAGTTCTAGAAATTTTGGTTGGTAAGAGGTACTTACGGCTAAAAATATTTGACAGGGGGTCTCTGCATCAAAAGGTTTGAAGACCTCTGCTGTAGGGTCATAGTGCTCGTGTAGCTATGCCCTCACCTGTGATGGTGCACCGTGCCTTTGGGGCTGTGAGGCTTGCAAGAGGGGGTGACTTACCCATGCCACAGGCAGTGTTGGTGGGCATGGCTCACAAGGATGTGGGCCATGCCGACTCTTCAGTTTGGTCTGCACCAAAACACGCAGCCTGCAAAGGCAATGTGTGGGTGTTCAGGTGAGGGGTCTCTGAGGGTGGCATAATACATGCTGCAGCCCTGGGAGGCCCTCCCTTGTCACAAGGCCCTTGGTACCAGGGGTACCTCTTACAAGAGGCATACATGTGGCCCATAGATGTGCCAATTGTGGGTACAAAAGTACAGTTTTGGCAAAGAACACCAGTGCTGGGGCCTGGTTAGCAGGATCCCAGCACGCACTCAGTCAAGTTTGCATCAGGTATGCGGCAAAAAGTATGGTGGTAGCCATGCCACCCACCATTCAGTCCTATGGAGAAAAACAAAGAGTTACGTTTACAGGTAAGTAAACTGTTTTAGGATTGGAGGGTAGAACCAAGGTTCAGGTTGCCACTCAAGGGGCGCCACCAGCAGCACTAAGGCGGCTGGGTGCAGAGTGTCAGTGTTCACCAATAGGACTAATGGGTACCTCAGTTGGGGGCTGCTCACAGGCAGGCCTCTCGGTCTCGGAAGTCAAGCTCCTGGGGGTAAGGTAAGGGCAAAGGGGGTCCATGGTTGGGGGGTGCAGGGTGCTCCAGAGGTGTCGGGAGCTTAATGCTTTCCTATGGAGGATGTCTGTTGCAGAAAAGGACTGCATGCTGGAACCTGGAACCAGAAGACTGGATGAAGGGAACCTAGATATGGGTGGCTTGGCACTGCATCTTGACTTGTATTGGGCGTACCTGTGGGCCTGGTATTCAGGTTTGCGCTGGGCACCCCCCCCAGTCCCCTACAGGGTTCATCTACTCCATCACCCATGGACACTGGGGGCGGGGTGTTTCCGGATCGCCACCTAGGGTTTCCCCCCAGCGGGCAACCCCCTTTGGTTCTATTTTGCATGTTAAGAAATGCATTTACGAAGTTGTTGTGTGGACATAGGATCAACTCATATCATATGGGGTGGAGACTTCAACACCGTAATTAACCCTGCACTGGACAGATCTAACCCCAATTCCCACCATTACAATCGCACCCAGGGGGTACTACACAATATTTTGGAGGAGGGAGGCCTGGTGGACGCCTGGCGCCACTTTCACTCTCAGGCCAAGGAAGGAGCACATTTCCCGACACATGCGGCTACCTGGGCTTGAATAGATTACATTCTCCTCACAAGGGGGTTGGCGCCGACGCTAAGCGCAGCGACACAGCCTGCTAGAACGCTCTCAGATCACTGTCCAGTGAGGATAACACTCTACCCACCTGGATATGACAAACCCAGGCCTAGTTGGCGATTGCAACCCACAGCGCTGCTAGACTCAGTGTTTCACCATGAGTTGGGGGAAGAGATACAAGACTTTTTTCAAAGAAACAAGGGCTCGGTGGATAGCGTGGAAACGATCTGGGAGGCCTTTAAGGTAACAATAAGGGGGTTCTGTATCTCCAAAAGTTTCGGAGTGCTCCGGGATATACAAGGGACGTTAAAGACCCTGGAGAAAAACCTTAAGGCATTGGAGCGCCGAATGGAATTGGGCGAAATGGGAAAGGTGCAGGTCGACTTTCGGGCACTTCTGTCAGATTAAGAGAAAACCAGCGCGAGTCAAAATTCCGGTGGCGTTACTGGGAGGCACGCAGGTATGGTGAGGGTGAGGGACCGGGGAGGGCCCTGGCTGAGGTGATCGGGCGACCCCGCTTCTCTAATTACATTTTGGAGATTCTGTGCCCAGCGGCGAAGAGACACAGGGACTCTGCACACATACTAGATATGTTTACCACACATTACACCAACCTCTACACCACACAACGCAGTGGCTCGCTGGATCTTGAAGATTTTCTGGGAGATGTTGCGTTGGGCTGGCTCTCCAATACACATCGCGGGTTTCTTTGCTTACCGTTCGAAATCGTCGAAATACGAGAGGCAATTATGAAAACTCAATCGGGTAAGGCGCCGGGCCTAGACGGCATCCCTATTGAATTCTATAAAACATACATAGACATAATGGCTCCGGTACTCAAGGAAGTGTACGAAGAATCGCTGGAGGTTGGGGAGCTTCCTCGATCAATGCGTGAAGCACTTATAATCTCACTTCTGAAGCCGGGCAAACCTAGCGACTCTTGCGACTCGTATAGGCCGTTATCCCTTATCAACTGCGACATGAACATTTTGGCAAAAGTCATTGCCAACAGGGTGTTACTAGATAGGCTCATCCTCCCCGACCAGTCGGGGTTTGTGCCGGGATGCGACACCTCTCACAACCTACGTACCTTCTTCTCCCTGTTACAAAATGTTGCTCCGGAGCTACCACTGGCCGCGGTGTTCCTAGATGCTACGAAAGCATTCAACTCCATGGAATGGGACTATCTGTTCGGGATACTGGGACGGATGGGGTTCCCCCCCCCTCTCTTTATATCTTGGATTTGGCTGTTGTATCACAAACCTACTGCGAAGGTGTTAATTAATGGGCATCTCTCTGAAGCCTTCCCCATAACCAGGGGTACGCGCCAGAGGTGCCCGCTTTCCCCCCTGCTGTTTGCCATAGCATTGGAGCCATTAGCCTCCAGGCTGCGGCAGCACCATGGGGAAAAATGTGTTCCGATGTATCCAGCGTCAAATACAGGTATCCCTGTATGCAGATGACATTACCTTGTATGTGAGGGACCCTCAGCAGAATATCAATCCATTGCTCCGTGAATTTATCACTTTTGGTAGACTATCCGGGGTACATATTAATTGGGGGAAATCGCAGGTATTCCCGCTGACGGTGGCAGCCACCAATTTTGATTTAGACTACCCGCTTGCTTGGTGTGATACTGATCTTCGGTACCTCGGGATACAGCGCTCTAGGGATCGCGACGAGTTGATTCGCCTTAATTATGGCACCGCGGTGCAACGTCTCTCTGATGCTGTCACCCGATGGATCTCGTTGCCTTTCGTTTGCTGGACTGGCGTCCTTAATAAAAATGGTGGTGCTTTCGCAATTTCTGTATTTGTTCTTGAATATACTTTATCACCCTGGGCGATATTTTTTAAGACTCTCCGGTCGGAACTCATTAGGCTACTCTATGGTGGCAAACAGCCCAGGCTCAAATGGTCCATACTAATCCAACCTTATGCTCGAGGAGTATTCGAAATTCCAGATTTCGAAATATATTATCTTAGTGCGCAAGCACATTATGCATATTACTGGATTCGTCCCCCTCTGTACATGCCACAGGTGGCCGCGGAACACTGGTTGGCAGACCCTATCCCATTGGACGGAATGATACAGGCCCCAAGGCGCAGCCGAGACATCCCTCCCACTACTGTAACATGCACAGTAGACGCGTGGCATAATATAGTCGGCTCTGTGGTTCCCCATTCCTGTACTCCCCGAAGCTTCCGCTCTCCTATCACCCCTGTATGCCGCTGTTGCAGGAACGTGTCTTTCATCAAATGTGCGCATGGGTACAGATTGTCACTTGGGGTGATCTTTCGGTGCGGTAGGTTTTGCTCGCTTGCACAAATATTTGGGGAGGCCTCTCCCTCTGCCCTAGATACATTTCTATATATCCGGCTGCGGCAGGGCCTTCGTTCTATCCTTCCAGGGTATCCGCAGGAGCCCAAGATCTTTGCACCATTGCACCAGATGCTGGGGTCTGCTGATGGCAGACACCTAGTATCCCGACTTTATCGTAATATACGCACACACTATTCGGGACCCCACTGCACGGCGAGGACCCAATGGAGTGAGGAGCTGGGAAGGGAAGTGACTGAAGAGCAATGGGAATATTGCTGCCTCCAAACCGCAAGGGTTTCTGCTAGTAGCAGATTGCGAGTCATTCATTACAAGTTCTTACAGCGCCTTTACGACACGCCTGCTAAAAAGTTCCGATTTGCACTGGCGAATAATTATAGGTGTGATAGATGTCACCGTCCAGGAGCAGGTTTTTTACACTTAGCATGGGAATGCCCGAGAATACAGGATTTCTGGACACAGGTTTTCCAGGCTCTCGGGAAGATGGTAAATGCACTGAGCGGGACCCCGTATTGGCACTACTAGGCTACACTGCACACCTCCCTCAGGCGCATCGCAAATTCACTGGTATGGTTTTGCTCTTGGCCAGGCGCAGGGTGGCTTGTAGGTGGGGTAGGGGGAGGGCTCCTAAATACAAAGATTGGATTGATGACCTGACCTATTGCCAGGGACAGTTGGCCATATATGCCGAGACCCTTCCGTCAATGTCTAGACCAAAGGATATTTGGGGACCCCTTCAGAATTACCTTTTATCGACTGCCGCAGAGGTGGCAGACTCCCCCGCTTTGGAGCAGGACAGGGGAGTCTAAAGGAGAGACTTGCTTCCTCTGGGGCTCTTGTTGACACACAAATTGCTCAATACAGAAGGTGCTTGGAGTCTGTTCCCTTGCGGTGCAGACTCATCTCAGTGGAGGTACTTGCCACCCCCGGTGTTTGCCTTTGGCAACGGTGCATAACAAGAGGGGGGTCGGAGCTGTCTCTCAGAGACGCGAAGATAGAGTGTGTAGTCTACATGATATGTGCTTTCTTTGTGCTGTACAATAATATCAAGTTACCACAATGAAGGAGGCCCATGGGACAGGTTCGGATATGTATTATCTATAGAACTGGATGGGTGCGGAGCTCTCCTACGGAAATATGTGGCCAGATGGTGTTGTGCTCTGTGTTTACTTTCTTGATGTCTTTTCCTCTTGATTTACTCATGCTGTGTCGTGGAATGGCTGTAATGTGCAAAAACGTTAAAGTTAAAAAAAAAAACTATACATCATTGCTGGGAGCACTGTGGATCAATTTTGCATTAGACAACAAATTGTTGCTATGCAAAGGATGTGCATTGTCTCTACGTACACTGGTTACGACAAGGAATAGAGTGCGATGTTCATCTAAATAAGCTATAACTAACAACCTAATCCTAAAAAAAAAAAGGAAAAAAATGGCCATATTCAGTCTGCGGAAATCATGCGTGGGAGATATTGTACCATATACCCAAAGGGCACTTCAGAGGTGCCCCCTGAATCCCTATCAACCCCGGAGTGGTCACTGACCGGCTGTAGGCAGCCAGCCACCACCAGACAGGTTTCTGGACCACTGGATGGGACAGAAACAATGCACATCCTGGGCAGAGGGGCCATGCCTCCTCCCCCAGGATCGACGAGTGAGAAGCTTCAAAGGCCTTTGTAATGTGACCCCCAGGCGCTGCTGCTAGCAGCAGACGGCACCTGTTTACACCCCCACTTTGGGTGGGAAAACTGGCGGGATAATTCAAAATGATGGTAGGTTGGTGTCCAAAAAGATAGGAGCTGTGAAGTCCTGGCCCGACACTAGATGGCAGGAGTATGCATAGCATATGAATCTGCAGCACTACATGCTGTGCAAAGATGCTTACAGGGTGAGTAACATAATCCTTACCCATCTTTCCTACTACAGTTCTTGTACCTATGTCAGCCTGCTTTCTTTCAGCAGGTCACCTGTTTCTCCACCCAGTTTGCAGACAATTGCTGACTGCATACAATTGTAATTACCGGAGTTTGGGTTATAATTTCTCATAAGCCCTCCATTAGGTCATCTTGTTGGATTCTCTCAACTGTTTTTCTAAATACATATAACAGACGGTATTAATGCCTGAACTTACTTGCATTATTTTTTTCTTGTAGGATGTGGATCAAAAGAAGAGTGGAAACTACTTTTTCCTGGATGATTGAACAAAATCAGACCAAGACTACAACAGTTGTACAATTCATTTAAGCAAAGATTTCTGTTGTATCAAATTTTATCAGGTGATGAGGAACTCCCTTCTAGTTTGAAAATGTAATGTTAGTTCCCTGTAACCTGGGGGAGAAATGCCATTGTACATTGTGGTACAAGCACAAGGAGCTTCTTGTTTTTGTGTAGTAATCAACTGGAAAACATTTTCCGTACAACGTTTCAAAACCATACACTTAAAGCTAACAAGTCATTTGGGTTAACGGACCAGAACACATCCCAGGTTTTCCAATTTTAGACACTTTGAAAACCATTTTCTATGCAAGATGGTTTACAGAGAATGCTGCTTAAAGAATCTCCTGCCTATTTTAAAGCAAACTCATGCCTTCCTAGGGGTGTGATGAATAAATATCCAATAAATATCAATCTGAAACCTATTTGGCCTTTGCTGTATTTTTTTAACATGTTACATTTCACATATGTCAAACTGCAGTATGCAAGGGTGAATGCAGTAACTTTAATTCAAAAGTTGACAGTTGAGAAAATGTGATCTTGCATGCAGAGGATATCATGCAAGTACTATTAAAATCTGTTGGACTGTCAATAGAAAATGTAAAAGCCTTTTATTTCATTTTATGCAGTTCCACCTGTTCACTGTTTTGAGGACTAGAGTGGGTCTGAATTCATTCTTTGGCCCTTTTGTCTTCACTAGAAAGTAACAGGAATAAATTCCTGGTTCGAGGCATGTGGGCTGCTGAATTCATATCTGTGCATAGATCGCCGCCTAGTGTTGGGTCCGGATGTTTGCACGTTGTTGTCCTGGAAGAGTCTTCGAAGTATCCTTGGATAGGTGACTCCTCCCCTGGACTACAGTGCGCATGGGCATCCTCTCCATCCTCAGATTGTTTTTTTCCGCCATTGGGTTCGGATGTGCTATCTTAGCTCAAGTTAGGAAAAAATTTTGTCGAGGCCACAAGGCCTTTAGTTCGCGTCGGTACTGTTTATCGATCGGTTTTCGATACTCTCTGTTAGTTTACTAACTTTCAGCACCGACTTTGTTCGCATTTACCTGCCCATCAACTACTTCGACGATGGAATCGAGGACGCCATTCAAAAGGTGTCCGGTATGTAATGCGAAGTACCCACACGACGTCCATCCGGTGTGCAACAAATGCCTTTCGCCGGACCACGACGAGTCGACATGTATGGCCTGTGCCCGGTTCCGTTCAAAGAAGACTCTGCGGAATCGTCGAGCGGCGAGGCTCGAAGCGCAGCACGCGGCACCGGCCCCAGCTGACATCTTCGACGACGCGGACGACGTCGAAGAAGTAGAAGTCTTACCCTCCAGTCCCGTTTCCGACCAAGAACCCGGATCGGACGAGGCCGACGAGTCACTCTTCCACAGAGGTGAAGACGACACCGAGGTAGGAGACGACGAGGAGGCCTTAGGGGCCGAAGAGAGTAGCTCCGATGATGAACAAGGCCTACCTGTTCAAACCGAGAATTCACCAGTGCCACAGACTATGGCTCCGGTCGAGGGATCGCCTTCGGGCCTTACCCGAGACCTATCACGCAGTCCTTCGGCCCCGCCCTCGGGCCCGGCCTCGGACGTTCAGCGGCAGCCATTACCGCTTAAGCCAGCTGGTTTCCCTTCCACGAAACCGAAACCGAAAGCTGCTCAGGTTCCTACGAAACCGAAACTGAAAGTGGCGCTAGTCGGATCGAGGCCTTCAACACCTTCGACGCCGGCGCACCGTGTCGGCACCGACCGCACCAAGCTTCGGTGCCGAACTCGAGACGGGCGACATGGGAGTCGACAAACGGAAGAAGGCCATCGGCGCCGACAAACCTGCTCGGTTACCGGCGTCGACGCCACCGACACCGAGGGCCGTCCCGCCTGCTACGCCTCGCAGCACTCCCTCGACGACACCGAAACCTCACGTGTCGAAGACGTCGACGGTGATCTCCGCACCTCGGCTCGATGCACCACGGGCGCAGAAGATATCTGCAGCCGCCTCGACGACCCTGGCGGGGGCCACGACCTCTAAGGCGCCCCGAGTACGGCCTGGCGCAATGCCAGGCTGCAAAACCAAGGCTGCCCTCCAGGACCAGTCGGGTTCGATCGATCCAGCGGTTTCGTCGGTGCCGACCAGCATTACCTTCGGCTTGCCTCCATCCACAATCCCGAAGGCGTTTCAACTCAGGACACAGGCCACCAAAACTGCGGTTACGCCTGTCGAGCCGTCTCCGTCACGCGTCATCGACGCCGACACTGGCAGGATGATTCTCCACGACCGAAGGATAACTTCGGAACCGCCATTGGAACCTTTCAGGATCCCGCTAAAGAGGAAGCTGCCTGTGGACACAGAACCTCTCCTGTATGAACCCTTTCATTCACCCTACCAGGATCCACACCGGGCCTCCCCCACACGCTCCGACACGGATGCATTGGAGGACTACATGGGTGAACAAGTCCCCTACCATGTGGACACGGACCCTGATGACCAGCAGGACCCTGACCAAACTTGGGGCGACCCTGCAGACCCCAGTGCACCTCTTGATGCACAGGACCCACAGCTATATGGGGCAAAAACGTCACCCACAGAGGATACTGCGGCGTTCAACGCTCTGATTGAACGGGCGGCGAACAACCATGATGTACAGCTTCACTCTGATATCATCGAAGATGACTTTCTAATGGACACCTTTGCATCCTCAGAAAGACATGTAAAGACTCTGCCAATGTTGAAGGGGGTCCTTAAGCCAGCCACTGACATTTTCAGGGAACCCACCAGGGCACGAGTGATAAACCCCAGGATCGATAAGAAATACAGATCAGCACCTGGGGATCCTACTTACATCAGAGGACAATTACCACTCGACTCCATCGTTGTGGCGAATGCCCGCAAGAGGGCACACTCGCAGACAACGGGTGACGCTCCTCCCCCGGACAAGGAGTCCAAGGTGCTGGAGACCTCCGGCAAGCGAGTTGCCGCACAAGCTGCAAGCATATGGCGCATAGCTAACACTCAAGCGCTCCTCGCTCGCTACGATAGGGCGCACTATGACACAATGGAGCAACTCCTTCAACACCTCCCTGACCCCTACAAAGAAGGTGCAGAAATCCTTATCAGAGAGGGACAGCTACTCACAAATGCTGCCATCAAATGTGCACTAGACGCTGCTGACACGGCTGCCAGGGCCATCAACACTAGCGTCATCCTACGACGTCACGCCTGGCTACGTATCTCAGGATTCAAGCCTGAGGTACAAAACAATATCCTTAATCAGCCCGTCAACCCCGACTTTTTGTTCGGGCCTGAGGTTGACGCCACCCTCGAGAAGATAAAAAAGGACACGGACACTGCAAAGTCCATGGGCGCCCTACAAACTCAGTCCTTTCGGAGCGGCTCCTTTCGTCGCCCCGGAAACAAGGGAGCAGGCAGAGGACAGGGGTCACAACAAACATATAACAAGGGTAATACGCAGACCACCTACGATAAGAACACCCGAGGTGGCTATCGTGGCTCCAGTACCAAGGGCAGAGGACGTGGCTACGGCAACACCAGGTCCTCCCCCAAGAACAAGCAGTGACGCCCTCTCCCTTCCTCCCGACCACATAACACCTGTCGGGGGAAGGCTACAACGGTTCCTGTCCACGTGGAACTCCATCACCACGGACAGGTGGGTCAAAGATATTATAAAATACGGTTACTGTCTGGAGTTAACTTCCACTCCACCCACAATACCACCAAGAAACCGTCCTATGTCCTCAGAGCACTTGACGCTCTTACAGCAAGAGGTAGAAAGTATGCTTCTAAAAGGCGCTATCGAGGTCGTACCCGTCCACGAGCGGGGCACGGGGGTTTACTCCCTCTACTTCTTAATTCCAAAAAAGGACGGGTCGCTCAGGCCTATATTAGACCTGAGACCCCTGAACCAGTACATTCTTTCGGAGCACTTTCACATGCTCACTCTACAGCAAGTCCTTCCGCTTCTCCAGCAGGGAGACTTCCTAGCATCACTGGACCTCAAGGATGCGTATTTTCACATACCCATCCACCCCTCACACAAAAAATACCTCAGGTTCACTGTTCAGGGGCAGCACTATCAGTTCAAAGTCCTTCCCTTCGGCGTGACAACAGCGCCCAGGGTTTTCACAAAGTGCCTAGCTACGGTGGCGGCACATTTACGGAGACAGCACATACACGTCTACCCCTACCTAGACGACTGGCTCGTTTAAGCGAGATCGGCCCAGCAATGTGCAAGCCACGTGTCCCGTACCATTCACCTTCTTCACAGTCTGGGATTCTCACTAAATTACCCAAAGTCTCATCTCCAGCCCGCACACGTACAACAGTACCTAGGTGCGACTATAGACACTCTGGCGGCCACAGCTCAGCCAAATTTAGTGAGGATCAACGTCATACAAGCGCTGATCTCCAAGTTCAGACCCAACCACTCGCTTCCAGCGCGAGTGTTTATGCAGTTGATAGGCATGATGGCCTCCTGCATCTTCATAGTCCCGCACGCGAGATTACATATGCGCCCACTTCAGGAGTGCCTAGCACGTCAGTGGAATCAGGCTCAAGGACAGTTGAAAGACCTAGTGTTGGTGAGCGGTCGGGCATACAACTCTCTGCATTGGTGGAATCCACAAAACCTTTGCAAGGGCCGACCGTTCCAAGAGCCTGTTCCACAAATAGTACTGACAGCGGACGCGTCTCTCCAGGGTTGGGGAGCTCATGTACTCCACTACACAGTGCAGGGACTATGGACGACACAACAGAAGAAGATGCACATCAACCTTCTGGAACTGATGGCAATCTTCCTGGCCATGAAGGCTTTCAAAGTACATCTGTGCAACAAGGTCGTGTTGATCCGGACGGACAACATGACCGCAATGTACTACATACAGAAGCAGGGAGGGACACACTCTCCACAGTTGTCTCATCTGGCTCAGAGCATGTGGAAGTGGGCCATTCAGAGGAACATGTTCCTCATGGCGGAACACCTCCCCGGCAAGGACAACCAGATGGCGGATCTGCTCAGCAGACACAGCCACCAGATGCACGAGTGGGAGTTACACCCATCGGTACTCCAACCGTACTTCCAGCAGTGGGGTCACCCAGAAATAGACCTATTCGCGACAAGCGAAAACGCAAAATGCCAAAGCTTCGCCGCCAGATTCCCACACCCGCAGTCGCAGGGCAATGCGATATGGATGAACTGGTCCGGCAAATTTGCGTACGCTTTTCCTCCAGCACCGCTGATACCGCTGGTGGCTCGCAAACTCCGACAACACTCCCTGACACTCGTCCTAGTTGCTCCCACGTGGGCACGCCAGCCGTGGTACACCACCTTCCTCGAACTTTCCGTGGTACCGCATCAAAGGCTGCGGATCAAACCCGCGCATTTGACGCAGAACCATGGAGAGGTTCAGCACCCAGATCCGCAACAGCTGAACCTGGCGATCTGGCTCCTGAAGTCCTAGAGTTTGGCTATCTCAATCTGCCACCTGACTGTATGGACATCATCAAGGAGGCCAGGAGACCCACTACAAGAGCTTGCTATGCAGCCAAATGGAAACGGTTCGTCATTTATTGCGGTAATAATGACATTAACCCGCTGGACGCATCCATCCACAACATCATATGTTACCTCTTACACCTATACCGATGCAATCTGGCGTACACCTCTATACGGGTCCATTTGACCGCAATATCAGCCTATCTGCAAACCAGGCAGCACCTCTCTCTCTTCAGAGTGCCTGCCATCAAAGCATTCTTGGAAGGACTCAAACGAGTCATTCCACCTAGTCACCCACCGGCTCCAATGTGGAACCTCAACTTGGTCCTCACACGCCTGATGGGTCCACCCTTTGAACCTCTACACTCATGCGAGATTCAATTCCTTACCTGGAAAGTAGCCTTCCTGGTAGCGATCACTTCCCTAAGAAGAGTTAGTGAACTCCAGGCACTAACCGTTCAAGAGCCATTTATTCAGGTTCACGCCAACAGGGTCGTACTACGTACCAACCCCAAATTCATGCCCAAGGTAATATCGCAGTTCCACATGAACCAGACTATTGAACTGCCCGTTTTCTTCCAAAACCCACAAACTGTTGCAGAGAGGGCATTACATACACTAGATGTACGGAGGGCCCTCATGTACTACATCGACAGGACTAAACCCTTCAGGAAGACAAAACAACTGTTCGTTGCCTTTGCCCCACACCACAAAGGTAACGCCATCTCCAAAGCAGGGATAGCCAGATGGATAGTTAAGTGTATTCAAATCTGTTATCAAAAGGCAAAACGCACATTAACTATTCCACCACGAGCCCACTCAACACGCAAGTTGGGGGCTTCCATGGCCTTCCTAGGAAACATTCCCCTGCATGATATATGCAGAGCAGCCACATGGTCCACTACACACACATTTACAAAACACTATTGCGTAGATGTGCAGTCAAAACAGCAGGCAGCTGTAGGACAGGCTGTTCTCAAAACACTTTTTCAGACCGCTGCAGCTGGCACGGGTAGCCGCCGCCAATAGAGGGCACTGCTATGTATTCTATGCACAGATATGAATTCAGCAGCCCACATGCCTCGAACTGAATATGCTACTTACCAGTATGCATCTGTTCTTGGCATGTAGGGCTGCTGACATTCATATCGCCCTCCCTCCTCCCCGGCGCCTGTCGCAGCTGCAGCTCTCAGAATTATTGCAAGCATGGTCATCACTTTCTGTATCTACTCCATCACTGCCACAATGGCGAAAAACAATCTGAGGATGGAGAGGATGCCCATGCGCACTGTAGTCCAGGGGAGGAGTCACCTATCCAAGGATACTTCGAAGACTCTTCCAGGACAACAACGTGCAAACATCCGGACCCAACACTAGGCGGCGATCTATGCACAGATATGAATGTCAGCAGCCCTACATGCCAAGAACAGATGCATACTGGTAAGTAGCATATTCATTCCTTTATTAGAAGTAGAGACATTCTCCACAGTCTCTTTTCTCAAGAGTATGGCTATTTCTTATAGACCTTGTTCTTGATGCAAAGGGGATGATTTATTTGGAATTGATGACTGAGGGTACTTAAATCTGAAACAGTGTCCAGTAGTTTTCTACATGTCACAGCTTATGGATCGCCACGTTTCCAGGTAAGAAAATATGCTTTCCCCTAACATAAGGGGGTGCAAGGAGAATTTGGTGCTTGCAAGTGGTATATTTAGTGGCAGGGCAGATTGCTGCTGTTCCTCTGCATCTGGATTGACATCTCCTGATGATGCCTCTGCTCCTGTTGCTATTGGCTTTGAGGCAATCGAGGGATTTTGAACTCTCTGAAGGTAATATTAAAGGTCATCTGGTCTGTAGGAATGTTTTCTATGTTACTTTCTATTCTCTAATCCGACTGGTCGCAGTGTATAATTCCACTTTCATGCGTGATATCATCACCCCTATGTGAGCCAAATGTGTTCCCTGAGAATGGGAGTTTTAAAATCCTGTTCTGTGCTCTAGGTTGGAGTCCTGTGAGTCTAAGCCCGGGTTCTCCAAAGTTGGTCCTGGAGGGCCGGATCCATGGCAGAATTTTAATGACTACATTTATCTAAAAGGGGATATGCAAAAGATCTAGCATTGATCGGGCCCTCCAGCACTGACTTTGGCGAACCCTGATCTAGGACGAGTAGAGCAACGTATGGCCAGGCCATGAGAGTAAGAATTACAAAAAGAGGGACAAGGTGGGGCTATTTCCGTTCTCAGGGGAACGGGAGGTCCAGCAGGAAAAAATGCCCCTGGGGTATACAATCTCAAAAAGGAAATTTCCGCTGTTCCTCAAAGTTGAAAGAAGGGAGAAGAGTCAAGAGGAAGGCTAGAACCAATTGTATCCACTTTGTGTTGGAAATTGGTAATCCATTTGTCGGATAATAATGCCCTCACACACCCTTGCAGGTGTCATGCTTCATCATATGGGCTGCTCCTCGTCGGGCCGGCGGTGCAATGCCCGACGGGCTCCCTTAATAAGGGGCACTTTGTCGGAGATCTTCAATCCGACTGCCGTATGGTGAAGTGCGGGTGAGGGGGCCTAAGTGGTGTAGATGTGACTAAGTGGTATAAAACAGGGTTAAGAGTGCCAACTAGGAATCAATTTTATTCTTGGGGCCTCCTTCCCTGATTAAAAACGTGAAGATGTGGCACTCAACGGAGTATAATGTCTCATGTGTGAGTGAACTAAAAAATGGTCAACATGTTTCTCGCTATGAGTTTGTGTACTCGCGATTCTTCAGGACCTCAGAAAAAACACTATCTACAAAAAAAGAAATTATAATTATAACAGTATCTAGACTGGATAGTGTCACGTCAGTTAGTGACTTGTTAAAATACCTGTCCGTGTCTGGTATTACCTGTAAAGGAAATGATGTCAGTTAGAGCAGAATACTGTTGACACATTGGTACAGGGAAATAGCCAAAAGCGTGACTCTTCAACCATGCTAAAGGTAAAAACAGTGGTGGTTTCCAAAGCTAAAAATGCATCTGGACAAATACATTGGTGATGTGTTCCCACGGTGAACTAGAAGTGGCTATTCACCTATGTGGACTTCATAAAAAATGCAGTGGGAAATACTTAAGAAAGGACTTACCCTATTTGGTATCAGTTTAGACAGCAGCAGTACTCGGTGGGTGTACATTGAGCTAGAATTTCTCATAAAGTAGAACTGTACACGGGACCAAATAATGGTGTAGGTAAAACAACAATGAAGAAAGACACTATGCATAGCAGCACAATTATGGTAAAATGTATTAGCAAGCATGTCGCTTTGAGGTAAGTAAAATAAATCGAAGTAACAACTTATACAACAATAATCGGTGTGAAAGCAAGTCATCCTCTATGGTGTACCAATTACATCCGATATGTACAGAAATGAATCAGCACGACTCGTGGGCTGTAGGCATGGAGTGTTTAACCTATCAACTGAGGAGTCAAAAGGTTAACTATGCTTGAGGCGGTTGATAGAAATACCCTCGTGTGTATGGAGTATGTGATGTTAGTCGTGTGGCTGTACAGTGATCCTGTGTAAAGGGATCATTGAATGTGTAGAAATCAAAGTTAAAATACCCAGAGACAAGTCCCGTGAGCCAAAAGTCGCTAATCGGCAGTATCTAAGCCGATGCAAGTCGATGGGAAAAGTCACGGAAGTACGGCGTGACAGATCGAATAGGCTGAAATGGTTAAAATTAGTTTAAAGTGGCACGAGCTGTCAGGTAATGACCTAAATGCGCCGAGCATTCTTAACTCAAAAGCTAGGGGGGGGCAGGTCCCTGGGAAAAGTGAGGTAAGGAGTTAGCAGTATTGTGCTCAGGGCGTGAATCTACTTACATTTCACGTCGCTCATGCCATCCGTTTTCACCTACCCTCTCCACCGAGTCCGGAAGGTGACTAGTGCATCAGAGAGGTAGGACTAAAAAGAGGAAATCTTAGTCAGGTGACTCCGGGCGAGGGTGGAGCAAGCGTCTGTGTGGGTAGTGATAGGAAATGGCGGCCATCATGGATTGGGATGAGATTTTGATCAAAAGACCAGATGTGTTTGTAAATGTGGCGGCCATCTTAAAACGGAGGGTTAAAGAGAAGCTACATAATCAAAGCTGCATTATGGCCGGTAAACCCAGTATAAGGATGTTTAATTTGGGAACACTTAGCATGATAGTTGGAGGTACTACTCGAGAGGATAATGTAGGTGGTGCACATAGGGTCTGGGAATGTATGCCAATGCAATGTAGGTCTGTTAATGGAACTGTAACGTCATCTAACATGAGGGTCATATTCCTGGTATAATGTGGAATAGCTCAGGTTTTTATCGAGCCCCAAGGGATATCATCGTTGAGGCCCCCAATGTTAGAGGATAAACGGTGTATCCATCTCTGTTCTCTTGCGTACAGACTCGGTTTAGTAAGATGGGGATTGGCTTCTAGAATTAGCCATTTTACCGAGTCCGGTGAGTGTCCCTTTTCATGAAAATGAGCACATAGTTTGGTGGTGTTTTTGTGGCAGCGGAAACTACTGCGATGCTCAGAAATACGCAATTTGATAGGGCGAGTCGTCATCCCCACATAATAGAGATCGCAGGGACAGGTAAGCAGATAGATGCAATTTGATGTATTACAATTTGTGTGGGTCCTCAATTCCCAAACGAAGGTACTGTTAAGTGTAACCGTTTTGTGTACAGAAGTAAAAGTACAAGCACTACACGTGCCACAGGGATAGTGTCCCTTCACCGGTGGTAATTGCCAAAGTGTGCGTTGTAGGGACTTAATCTGAGGTTTGGGCCTTGTGCGTATGAGCATATCCTTGATGTTTTTGGATCGCTTATATGCAAAGCGTGGTGTTTCAAGGTGTAAGGTTCCTGTATTAAGGATATCCCAATGTTTTCTTAACACACGAGTCAATTGTGTGGAGACCGGTGTAAAAGTAGTGACACAAGTTAGTGTTTCCGAAACACTTGGCTCATTTCTATGTTCCAGGAGTCCTTCTCTATTGTTATTGCGGGCACGTTTATTAGACAGAGTGATGCTCCTCTGTGGATAGTTTCTTGCTTTCAGGTTCCGGGCCAGGATTGCTGATTCACTTTTGTATGTATCTAAAGTGCTGCAATTTCTCCTGACTCTTAGAAATTGCCCGAAGGGCAAATTTTCTTTGAGTGATCTGGGATGATGACTCTGGAAGTGTAACAGGCTGTTACGATCAGTCGCCTTCCTGTACATAGTTGTTGAGAAGTGACCCTGTGTCAACTTGATGGTTAAATCAAGAAAGGCAATCTGTGTAGGGGACGCTGTTATAGTGAAGTTTAAGTAGGGATTCAGGTTATTTATCCATGTAAAGAACTCAGTGTAACTCACACAATCTCCTGTCCAAAAGATGAGAATGTCATCGATAAAGCGCTTCCATAGGCGGATGTTGTGGCGATTATGGATTAGTGTCACAGAAGATGTGTTCCCCCTCAAAGGAAGCCATATACAAACAGGCTACACTAGGAGCAAAGGTACTCCCCATGGAAGTACCTTGTGTCTGGTGATAGAGTTGGCCCCTGAATTCAAAGAAGTTTTCAGTTAGTGCTAGTGTGGCACAGGCTGTAATGAAAGATGGAGGGGTAAGTGACTCCCAGGGGATTGCATTCAAAATCTCCTCAATAACCTCCAGGGTGGCCCTTTGGGGGATATTGGTGTAAAGGGCTACAACGTCCAGGGTGATGAGAAAATTGATGTCATCAGTACCCTGAATCTGGTCAAGTAGGCGTAATACATCAGTGGTGTCCTGTATGTATGACGGGGTATCTTTCACCAAGGGTTGCAGGAAATAGTCGCAGAATTGCGAAAGGGGTTCGAGAATGGAATCAATACCTGACACTATGGGACGGCCTGGTACTGGTGTGACCCCCTTATGGATTTTAGGTAAGACATAAAAGTAGGGGGTCTTTGGTTCTTTCTTGATGAGAAAGGAAGCCTCATTCTCGCTAAGCCATCCTTGGCTTTCAGCTGAATCTACCAGACTGGTAATGGATTTTTTCAGACGTTCTGTAGGATTTTTGGAAATAGGAGTATAGTATTTCCTATCCCCCAATTGTCGTATGCATTCAGTGTCGTAATCTGTTGTATTCATTATGACAGTGGCCCCACCCTTGTCGGCTTGTTTAATGGTGATACTTGGATCATTGGCCAGTGTCTCAATAGCCAATCTTTCTTTGTTGCTGATGTTATTGAAGATTTGGCGTCCTTGAATTGTTTTCACTTCCTTAAGTACTGCCTGTTCGTAAGTCAGGACTTCATTTGGTACCATCCCAGCATGTGGGGTGAAAGTAGAAGGATTGCGAAGACCTGAATCAGTTTCGGGTATCTTTGCTTTTCCTTCAAAGAAAAATCTGAGTCGGATCTTGCGCAAAAATTGGTGTAATTCACAGGTCTGCATGAATAGATCAACTCTGGGGGTAGGGACAAAGCCTAGTCCTTTTTGGAGGACGTCATCTTCTGTCTGTGTCAATCGTCTGGACGACAGGTTCACAACTAGGTTTGTTTCTTGCTGCTGTGGCCCCTGGTCTCCATTCCTCGTTGGGGAGGTTCTTCCCACTGTACTCTTTTCCCTTCCTGTGAGGCCCCTCTTCTTCGCCCTCGCCCTCTGCCCCAACCTCTGCCTAAAAAAGGCTGGCTCATGCCTTGGGGTATAAATGGGGGTGGGCAGTGTGGGCCAAATTGTGGGGGGCCTTGCTGATACATAGGGTATGGCCAAAAGGCCGGTCCTTGATACACAGGCGGAGGAAAGGTATTGTATCCTTGTCTGCCCTTCTTCCCTCTATATTGATTAGGTCTTGAGTATTCAGTGCTGGAGTCACTGTTGGTAGAAGACCCTCTTCTGGAAGAGTTGGTATCAGTATTGGATGAATAGTTAGTGTTGGATGGGACATAATCAGCTTTAAGATATGGGTACACTTTCTCTTTCTCAAAGCGTTTAATGTCCTTTTGTAACTTTACAACTTTTTGCTTCATCAGATACTCTTTATGTTCAGCGATCTCGTTATTGAGTTCAGTCAATTTGGACTTGAAACTAGAGCCAGGGTTGGATTGTTTTAACGTGCTTTCCGCTGCTTGAATCCGTATCAGTAACTCGTCCGCTAGTCTTTTGGCTGTGTTAACAATGAGGATGAGGAGATCTCTTGTACACTTCCAGGAGATTTGGGACCATTCAACTTTGAATTGTCCATCCTCCCAGAAAATCCTGAGGAAATTTTTCACTATCAGGCCATTAGGTGAAATATTAGCCCTAAAGTACTCAGTCATAAGGGCACCATGTAATGTAATCCGTACCCACTCCCGTTTCATGTCTGATAAGGATTGCCAATCGGCCGATTGGCTTCCTGTGGCAGTCTCGTAATCAAGACCCAGAATGGAGGGGGTCCTGAGTATTTCCGCTGCATGGTCGTCCCCATAACTCAAACCCTGGCCCTCCATGTGTGGATGGGTGGAGTTGAGGTAGAGGTGTAAAATCAAAAGATAATAATAATGTCGAAATATGGGGGATAGAACAGATCTTACCCACCGGTAGGGGTCCCACGGGTGTTTAAGCCGTGCAAAGCATGAATTACAAAAAGAGGGACAAGGTGGGGCTATTTCCGTTCTCAGGGGAACGGGAGGTCCAGCAGGAAAAAACGCCCCTGGGGTATACAATCTCAACAAGGAAATTTCCACTGTTCCTCAAAGTTGAAAGAAGGGAGAAGAGTCAAGAGGAAGGCTAGAACCAATTGTATCCACTTTGTGTTGGAAATTGGTAATCCATTTGTCGGATAATAATGCCCTCACACACCCTTGCAGGTGTCATGCTTCATCATATGGGCTGCTCCTCGTCGGGCCGGCGGTGCAATGCCCGACGGGCTCCCTTAATAAGGGGCACTTTGTCGGAGGCCATGCGAGTAACCATGGGCTGGGAGAACAGATATATCAATCACAGCACTGATGATCGGATTCAGGAACTTAATTTGAAGTCTGCAAGTATGTCTCCTGGACAGTTGTCCATGAACTGTTGCAGTGACTTCCAGAGCTATCTGTCATACCTTCCTATGAGTGCAGAAGTGCTTGCTGTCTTCATAGTGGTGGCAGATATGTCAAATGCTTTCCTTGCTACCGAATCCAGTTTTTATTTTACTTACCTTGTCTGTACTGGAACAGGCCGTGGCATTAAGTTGGTGAGCGAAAGACAATGACTGAATCGGAAGAAGGGTCTGTGTGGAGAACAGTGGATCCTGGTCTGGAGGCTTGTACTTTTTTTGAAGACAGGAAGGCACTGCTTTGACAGATACTGGAGTGAAAAATCGGTCCATGGCTGGTTCAATGACCTGGTACAATAATGGTACAGTTCTGCAGACAAAACGTTACTGTAAAGTTTCAATGTGTTTGCCCCCTCTTAGAAAGATCTGAAAGAATATACTGTCACCCACTGGAGATATACTTGCTGGAGGACAGTATGTAGGGGAGTGAATATTCCTGTAGATAAAGATGTGTGGCAAGACAGATTGTAGTGCACAGGGTCCTTGCCAACCATGTCCCCCATGCCAGGGCTTCTTCCCTAAAACTGTTTCCCAATTGGCCCTTCAGGCTCCCTCTAAGTCCCTAGTAAATGGTACCTGAGTACCTAGGGCATTGAAACTGAAGAGGGGCCCCTTAGCTAGGCAAAATGACAGTCGGCATGGCACACTGCCTGTACGCCATGCCAACTAGCACTGCCGAAGGCATAGGTAAGTCACCCCTCTAGCTGGCCTTACAGCCCTAAGGCAGGGTGCGTCCAGATCACAGGCGTGGGCATATCTTCATGTGCAGATGTGCCCCTACCATATTTGTCTATTCCTAAATATTATGAGTGCCAGTGAAGCCATAGAGAGTACATGGGCTGGAAACACAAACTCGAATTGCACAGCACCAAGCAAGATGGCTTCTCTGAACACAGCAGTGTTTGCTACCAGACTGCTCCTCTCAATAAACCCACACTGATGCCAGTGTTGGATCTATTGAGCATGTACTCAGAAGGCACCTCAGAGGTGCCCCCTGAAAACCTACCAACCCTGGTGTAGTCAGATTGTGTTTAGGCAGCTGCCAACACCAGACATGTTTTGGACCCCTGGGTCGAGAGCCCCTGCTCTCTGGGACCAGAAACAAAGCACATTCTGGGCGGAGGTGTCCCCCAGGATGGGCACAGTGCTATTGAGGGAAGCTTCAAAGGGCAGATGCCTTTTTAATGCAACCCCCAACCTCTGCTGCTAGCAGCAGATGGCAGTGCCTTGGTTTAGACACCCACTTTGGGCGGGAAAACCGGTGGGAAAAACTAGGAAGAATAGGTGTGCCCACCGCTGCCATCTCCACACCTAAGGTGCAGCCATCGCCACCCCTAAGGTGCTGGAGGCGAGGTATAGCACATCTTTCAGTCCCCAATATCTTGAAGATGGCGGGACTCCTCCAGTCAGGGCTATGACTATGCCCCCTCTCCCAGGAGGGTGGCATAATTAAGGCTATAAAAATCCCAGCGGCTCTGTTCACAAGAAAGCAGCACAAAAGAAAGACTGGTCCCGGGGATCCCCGATTCCTACACACTGCAGCCGACGGCTCTGGCCTGTGTCCAGGTGCCCACTGATCTAGAAAGGTTTTTCCAGCGATCCTGAGTCCAAGTCCAGCGTTGGCTGATCCCTCCTGGACTCCACGAAGACACCTGCAGTGTGAATCCAAAGACTCCCACCGACCGCAACCGGCTCCAGTAAGAGAAACCAGACGTGAAAGGACACCCCTGCACCCAAAGCCCCTGGGCCTTGGGGAGCATGACCGATGGTTTCCCTACGACCTACAGTATCCCATCTTACCTCTGCTGTTCCTGTTTTTTCTTCGTGCAGCCAGCAGTTCATCGCTTGAAGCCTGTTTTCCTAACCGAGTTTCTCCATTGAATTGCTTTGGGCACCTGACACCGTGTTTGCACACTGCACCCAGCTGCCCCTGTACCGCTTATGATGTATGTTTGGTACTGCCCTGTGGCCCCACCCCCTTCCTGTGCTTGGCTAAACCTCCGAAGATTAAGCCCTGCAGCCGCTTTACTTATCTGCAAGCAGTGTCTTCAAGCACCCCCAGTCTTTATTGGGTTACATTGGCCTAATCTTCAACTTTGACCTCTGCACCTGGCAGCCCCTGTCGCTGGTGGTGCAGTGTTGGTGCGTACCTGAACCTTGCCCTCTTCTGACCCTGCAACCTGAAGAGTGTATTTGTAAGTTGGTTACTTAACCCCTTCGATGCTCATGACGGAATGGTTCCATCATGAGCATCGGTGCCCCTGTGCTCATGACAGAACCATTCCCTCATAAGGCCAGGGGCACGAAATCCCTCTGCTGCAGACAGCAGAGGAATTTCTATTTCACCCCTGTGACCTTGGGAGCTCGGGAAGAGCTTCCCCAGCTCCCGAGGCCCCCTCCCTGGTTTCTGTGCCATGAAGATCAGTGGGCACGTTGCGCTGTCGTCATTGCACAGAAACTGAAATGAGCCTTTAGGCTCATTTCAGTTTCACTTTCTATGGGCTATCCCAGCCCTCCGGGCACGTAGAAAGACGGAAGAGGTATCATTGGAAAGGGGAGAAACCCAAAACATTTTGTGATGGGCAATTTTGATGTTGCCTCAATACGTTTTGGGCCCTTGCCTGTCGCGGGTACTTGGGCCTCCCACACGAGTGAGGCACCGTTTTTATTGGGAGACCCGGGGGAAAGCTGGGTGGTAGGAAATTTGTGTCAGCCCGGTGATGTTTAAACTTTCCCACACAAAAATGTGTGAAAAAAGCTAAATTTGAGGTTTGCAGGGAATTCTGGGTAAGGAAACGTTGGGGGATCCACGCAAGCCACACCTCCCTGGAATCCCCCGGGTGTCTAGTTTTCAGAAATGTGTGGGTTTGCTAGGTTTCCCTAGGTGCCGGCAGAGCTAGGGTTCAAAAACGACAGCTAGGCACTTTGCCAAAAATGGGTCATTTTGTGGTGTCCATGTTGCGTTTTGCGCATTTTCCTGTCACGGGCATTAGGCCTACCCACGCAAGTGAGGTACCATTTTTCTTGGAAGACTTTGGGGAACGCTGGGTGGGTGGAAATTTGTGGATCCACGCAGATTCCATAACTTTCCACAACAGAAATGTGAGGAAAATGCTGTTTTTGGGCATTTATTTAGGTTTGCAAGGAATTCTGGGTAACAGAAAATGGTGAGAGCCAGTCAAGTCACTCCATCCTGTGTTCCCCTGGGTGTCTAGTTTTAAAAAATGTATAGGTTTGCTAGGTTTCCCTAGGTGCTGGCAGAGCTAGGGTTCAAAAACTACAGCTAGGCACTTAGCAAAAAAAGGGCAATTTTTCATTGTGAAAATGTGGTGTGTTCACGTTGCTTTTTGAGCAGTTTCCTGTCGTGGGCACTATGCCTACCCACACAAGTGAGGTACCATTTTTATCGGGAGACTTTGGGTAATTCAGATTTGTAAAGCAACTGTTATTACCTATTGACTTTCAATGCATTTCTGCCTTCCAAATGAAAGACAATGTGTAAAAGAGAAGTCATTTTGAAAAATGACAGATCATTCTCATGCTAGTATGAGTGTTCCCAATTTCGGAGATGTGCAAAAATCTGCTGTTCCTAAACTCTATATTTTGTTCCCATTTCAGAAATACATAGGTGTCTTTCATACCAATTTTTCCATGTATACATTTCCCCAGAGTAATTGCTATATACCCGCTACATAATAAAAAACCATTGCAAGTTGCTGCTCAGTTTTTGGCTCTGGGTTCGTCGGGTTCTTGGTGAACCTACAAGTCCTATATCCTATATATCCCCACAACCAGTAAGGTCCTGCGGCTGTAACGGTATATTGCTTTCAAAGAGCTGTCATAATTAGAAGAAGTTACAGGTGAAAACGTTGACACAAAAGGCAGTTTTTAAACTAATTTTCCCTATATTTAACTGTTAGTTTCTATAAAGAAACCTTAAAGGATCTACACAAATGACCCCTTGCTAAATTTAGAATTTTGTCTACTTTTCAAAAATGTATAGCTTTCCAGGATCCATTATTGCTTTCATACCCATTTCTACCATTAACTGGAAGGAGGTTGAAAGCACAAAAAATAGCAAAAATAGGCTATGTCCCAGAAAAATACCACAATGGTGTAAAATATTTTGGTTTTCTGACAAAAGTCTGTCATTCCCTCAAAGCTGGGAAAATGGTGATTTCAGCCCCACAATCCCTTTTTGATACCATTTGCAGGGAAAAGCCCCGACGCTTTCATGTACAGCACTTTTTTCCCATTTTGCCAAAAAAACAATATATTTTGCTGTATTTTGGCTAATATCTGGGACCCCTCCAGGGGAATCCACAAACCCTGGGTACCTTTAGAATCCCCATGATGTTGGAAGAAAAGGACGCAAATTTGGCGTGGATACCTTTATGTGGTCAAAACGTTACAGGGGCCTAAGCGCGAACTACCCCAAATAGCCAAAAAAAAGGCTTAGCATAGGGGGGGAAAAGGCCTAGCAGTGAAGGGGTTAACCTGTTCTACCGCGTTCTTTTTTTCCTCCCTAGGTTAACATTGCAAAGACTCAAAATTGCACTAAGATTCCAATTTTGAATCTAAAAAGAATTTGTATTTAAAAACGTACTCCACTTTTGCGAAGATCTTAGTCTTAAAATAAATATTGAGCAACGTTTTTATTTTTATAAAATTGGTGTGAATCTTCATTTTGAGTTGTCATTTGTTGGCCATTGTGTACACAACAAATGTCTTGCACTCCTCTGTGTTAGTCCTGAGGCTGCTAGCCCACACTACACTGTGGTAGTGTGGGCCTTAGGCCTAACACAGAGAAGTGTAAGACATCTGGGTTTGCATGGAGCCCTGTACTCTTCTGGAGAAATCACTGGACTCTGTGCACGGTATAACCACCTAGTCGTATACCATATACAGAGCCAGCTTCCTACATTGGTGGTGCAGCAGTGGGGTACAAAAACTTGAAATTTGTTGCACCACTTGATCAAGAGGAATTTCACAACGGGAAATCCAAATTTGTTGGGCCTTAGTAGTCCTTAGTATTTTCCTAAATCTTGAATAAGACCCCAGCTACTTTAAAAACCATGACTGAAACTCCAGGGACCAGCCAGGAGCTCAACCTGGCCCCCTATGCACTTCTGAGAGTAAAAAGATCTGTACAAAGCATGGAGACTTGCCATGGGCCTTAAACCCACAAAAGCCCATCTCCAGCATTTGCTGGCAGAAAATTACAAGGCCATGACAAGTCAAACTGACACGCCCCCCCCCCCTCTGGGGAAGAGGAGGATGAATCACCAGAGTTAGAGGAGGACTCTTATACCAGAATTACCCCCTGAGATAGTAACACTGCTGGGAGTAACCCCAACAGTGTTCCAGATTGAGTAGATACTGCAGATACAGATCCTCAGAAACTGCCCATGAAAATAACCTTTGAGACTAAACTATTGGCCATAGAAAAAGAGCTGAGATCGGCTCCGGACCCATCTCTGGTGGCAGCAAAATATTGGGGAACAGGTAGAATTGTTAGAGATTGAAATCTCCAAAGGGATCATCCCGAAAAATTTAAAGGTTAAAGGATCACTAAGTTCATTGCATTTGAGAGAGCCTGTCTTAGACACTCCAGAGGAAGCGGTGGAGTGCTATGCTGTGGGAAATATTCTAAGGGAAGTGCAGGGATAGACTCCTGACACTCGATGAGAAAGATGCTTCATCCTCTGACTTCATGAGGGGTAGCCTGATTGAGGATTTTGGATTTTGTACTGAAGAATCTGAAAGAGACACGTTAGTGATCGATTCCTTACCTTAGAATATCTGCAGGCGCCAGACTGGATCCGAAGGTTTTCGTCAGCAGTAACCCTGCGCATCGGTAGGCATTGTCGTGCGCTTCCGTGTACGTCGCTGGCGTCGTAGCCGCAGAGATGACACGTCAGAGCTACTTAGATGCGCCCACGAGTGCTGATGTCAGTTCTTTCTTTTTTCGCGCCAGAAAGCGCAGATCTGAGAGAGAGCGGTACTCCTAGTCAATAAATTTGACTTGTTTAGGAGACGTGTCTCTTGTTTTGGTCGAGAATTCGACTTTTGGTGTCTTCTGCTTGGGGCACGCCATCTCCCCGAGACGTGCCCCGATTGTCGGGCCATGACACATAAGGCTTGCGGGCGCGTTCCCAGAAGTTGTTGGGGGCTCAGTACCGCGCCGCTGAAGGTCCCGCTCCCGTAAGGAGGTCGAGGGATCGCTGGCGCAGCCGACACCATCGGAATCTGGGACAGATAAGTAAAAAAACAAGCGCCATAATAGGTCGAAGGAGCGGTGTCGCTCTTAGTCTACCAGTCGTGGGACTCAGTGGAGGGGGCGGGTGGTCACTCCCCCGCGGCTCCTTCGGGGCCTCCGTGCCGCTGCCTTTGGCCCCAGTTACGCCGGCAAGATACCCTGTGGCGCTGTTGGCTCCAGTCCAGTCCAGTCTTGTCCTCGGCGCAGCTGTTGGCTCCAGCCTTGGCGCAGCTGTTGGCTCCGGCCTTGGCGCTGCCGTTGGCTCCGGCCTAGGCGCTGCCGTTGGCTCCGGTCTCGGCGCTGCCGTTGGCTCCCGTCTCAGCGCTGCCATTGGCTCCTGTCTCGGCGCTGCTGTGGCCTGGGGATGGCTGTTGGCCTCGGCGTGGCCGTTGGACTCTGGCGCGTCCGTTGGCTCTGGCCTCGGCTTGGGCGCGGCCGTTGGCTCTGGCCTCTGGCGCAGCCGTTGGCTCTGGCCTCGGGCGCAGCCGTTGGCTCTGGCCTCGGGCGCGGCCGTTGGCTCTGGCCTCGGGCGCGGCCGTTGGCTCTGGCCTCGGGCGCGGCCGTTGGCTCTGGCCTCGGGCGCTGCCGTTGGCTCCCGTCTCAGCGCTGCCATTGGCTCCTGTCTCGGCGCTGCTGTGGCCTGGGGATGGCTGTTGGCCTCGGCGTGGCCGTTGGACTCTGGCGCGTCCGTTGGCTCTGGCCTCGGCTTGGGCGCGGCCGTTGGCTCTGGCCTCTGGCGCAGCCGTTGGCTCTGGCCTCGGGCGCAGCCGTTGGCTCTGGCCTCGGGCGCGGCCGTTGGCTCTGGCCTCGGGCGCGGCCGTTGGCTCTGGCCTCGGGCGCGGCTGTTGGCTCCGGCCCTGGCGCGGCTGTTGGCTCCGGCCTCGGCGCGGCCGTTGGCTCCGGCCTTGGCGCCGCGGTTTCGTTGCCTCCGGGCCCGTTTATATCGAGCTGCCTTGTCCTCCCTTCAATCCTTATTTCTGATCAAAGGGGGGTACTAGGAGGGGTCTGAGGACCTTCTCGCAGCTCGCTTTGAGGATGATCTAACCTAGATTGACAAGATGGAGAATCCCAGCAAACTAAAGTGATGGCGGTGGTCGCAGCTCATCTGCGCACATCAGGGGTTTGTCTTCCCCCTATCTCGACGACTGGTTGTTGAATGTGGGCTCGCCCCAGGCAGTCGTCTCCCTCCTCCAGACTATGGCCGACCTCCTGCATTTTCTGGGGTTCTCCGTCGACGTGCCGCGGTCGCATCTGGTTCACTCTCAAGCTCCTCTTTATCGGTGCGGTTCTGGACACGGCGCAGTTTCGGGTCTATCCTCCCGAACAGCGAGTCCAAGAAATTCGGGCTATGATTCCGATCTTTCAGCCCTTGCCCTGGGTTTCGGTCAGGAAGACACTGAGACTGCAGGGCCTCCTGGCCTCCTGCATCCTGCTGATAAATCATGCCAGATGGCATATGCGGGCTCTGCAGTGGGACCTGAAGTTCCAGTGGGTGCAGCATCAGGGACACCTGTCCGACTACATCCAGATCTCGGAGGGCACTGCACAAGACTTGCAGTGGTGGTTCACTGACCAGCATGGGGTCAGCGGCAGCTCCCTCTCCCTTCCAAAACCGGAGCACACAGTGGTGACGGACGCGTCCCTCCTGGGATGGGGCAGCCACATGGGAGAGGCAGAGATCAGAGGTCTCTGGTCTGAAGCGGAGTCCAAGCTCCATTTCAATCTTTTGGAGCTCAGGGCGATCCTACTTGCACTGAAATTACTCCTTCCCTCTGTCGAGGGGAGAGTAGTGCAGGTGTTCACAGACTACACAACCGCCATGTGGTACTGCAGCAAGCAAGGCGGGGTTGGGTCGTGGACCCTATGTCAGGAGGCTCTTCGTCTCTGGACATGGCTGGAACATCAAGGCATTTCCTTGGTGGTTCAACACTTGGCAGGTTCTCTAAACGCCAGGGCGGACGAACTCAGCATGTTGGATCACAAATGGCGTCTTCACTCTGAGGTGGTGCAAGGTCTCTTTCAGCAGTGGGGAGAACCTTGGTTAGATCTATTCGCCACTGAAGACTACGCGCAAAGTCAGCAGTTCTGCACGTTGGAGTTTCCAAGGCGGCACTCGCTAGGCGACGCTTTTCGTCGCGAGTGGAGTTGCAGTCTGTTGTATGCCTTTCCGCCTATACCACTTCTGCCCAGAGTGCTGAAGAAGATCAGGCGCGACCGGGCCAAAGTCATTCTTGTGGCACCGGACTAGGCTCGAAGAGTTTGGTATCCCTTGCTACTCAGTATGAGCGTGGATCCCCCGATCCAGCTGCCTCTTCGGGAGGCTCTCCTGTCGCAGCAACAGGGGACGGTCCTCCACCCGAACGTGTCCATACTCCACCTCCTTGCGTGGAGATTGAGCGGCGACAGCTGATTCCATTTGACTTGCCTCCCGAAGTCTGTAATGTGATTCTGGCAGCCAGGCGTCCCTCCATTAAAACGGTATACGCCTGTCGGTGAAAAACATTTGTGGCATGGTGCACAGTAAAATCTGTTCATCCTCTTGCTGCCCCTCTTTCTGAGGTCCTATTCCTCCTTTCTTTGGCCCAGCAGGGCTCTGCTTTGGGCACTATCGAGGGCTACCTTTCTGCTCTTTCAGCCTTTCTTAGGTTGCCTGATCAACCCTCTCTTTTCCCTCCTATTCCTTTTATGATGCCTCAATGGGATTTGAACCTCGTTCTCACATATCTGATGTGCGCTCCATTTGAGCCTCTTCATAACTGTCCTTTGCAGTTATTGACTTTGAAAACTGTATTCATGGTGGCCATTACCTCTGCTCTGTGGGTGAGTGAGCTCCAGGCTCTTTCCTGCAAACTTCCTTTCCTGGCAATTCATCCAGACAAGGTTGTGTTTCAACCGCGTCCCTCCTTTCTACCAAAAGTAGTCTCTGCCTTTCATCTCGGGCAAACTGTAACTCTGCCCACTTTCTTTCTGCCTCCGCACCCTTCGAGAAGAGAAGGGGCCCCACGGTCAGGACCCAAAAAGTGCGCTCTCGTTCCATCTCAACCGCACACAACAGTTCCGGGTGGATGACCAGCTCTTTGTTGGCTATGTGGGCGCCAAGAATGGCCGGTCTGTGCATAAGCGAACTATCTCCCGATGGGTTGTCTTGTGCTTTAAAGCATGTTACTCTCTGGCTAAAAAGGAACCTCTGGTTGGGCTGCGCGCCCATTCTACCAGGGCGACAGCGGCTACCACAGCATTGGGACGCGGTGTCCCCCTGCAAAACATCTGTCAGGCGGTTACTTGGGCCTCGTTGCATACTTTCACTAAGCACTACTGCCTTGACAGTCAGGTCTGGAGAGATGGCTTCTTTGGGCGTTCAGTTCTCTGACTTTCTGGTGTAATCTCACTTCGCAGACTCGCCACCGGGGTTGGTATTGCTTGGGTATGTATTCTAAGGTAAGAAATCTATTACTAACGTGTCTCTTTCAGATGCACAAGTTACTTACTTGTGTAACTATATATCTGTAAGAGACATTAGTTAGTGATAGATTGCTTACTGCCCGCCCATCCTCCCCGTTCTGCGAACTGTTCTCTAGGGTTCAGGTCATCCCTTTCAGGGCCCTAGTTCTATTGCACCAGTAGTCGGTCTCTGGCATGGCTCTGCGCTTCTGGCGCGGAAAAGTTGTGTACAGAACTGACGTCCGCATGCGTGGTTGCGTCTAAGTAGCTCTGACAACGTCATCTCGGTGGCTACCACGCCAGTGACATACGCGGAGCCGTACGACGACGCCTGCTGACGCGCAAGTGGTACTGCCGACAAACTTTCCGGATCCAGCCTGACGCCTGGGGATATTCTAAGGTAAGGAATCTATCACTAACTAATATCTCTTACAGATATATCGTTACACAAGTAACTTGTGCGTATAGGATCAGATTCAGGGAGGCTCAGAAATCCCAGAGCCAGACGTCGGTAGATTTTGTAGACTACTCAGTGAAAACACTAGGAGGTTGGTTTGATGGTGACAGTGTTCATGTCTTTGAATGGGCTGTATAATTTGATCATGAAGGAGCACCTTTTAAGTAATTGTCACCAAGAGAAACTACAATTCCTGGTAGACCTAGATTCACTTTCTCCTCAAGAATTGGGGAAGAAGGCAGGCCACTGGGTCAAGACAAGGGTGACCAAATCTTTCACTGGTAAGGGAGACCAAAAGAAAGAGGCCAACAAATCCCCCAAGGGAAAGAATGTAATCCTAAAAACATAGTCTTCAGGCCCCCCAAAATCTGCTCTGGGGGGTGGACCCAGACACTGTTCACAGCCAAAGGGTGGGTATCAGGGAAAGAACTGGGATCCCAAGAAGACTTGTCGCCATGACTGTAGGTCATTGGAGCACAAAACTGGAGACCCTAGCTGTAAAAACAAGAAAAAATGGCTCTAGCCAATGTGCAGCTGCTAATGTCTAGATGGGATCCCAGGTGTGGCCTGACCATGTCAGTGACCCCACTGAGGCAACACTAGTCTTAGAGGGAGGGTTAGACTTATCCTGTGCTGCCTGGCCCCCTAATATGCACAAATACAGGCAGAACCCCTTGATTAATGGAACTAGAATAGAGGCCTTCAGATATACTGGTGCTAGTGTCACCATGGTGACCCAGCAACTGGTTCACTCAGTTCAGTACCTGATTGGAAGGGCCTATCCAGGCACCCATGCTGGCAATGTCACAAAGATCCATCCCATGGCTATAGAATCTTTTGACTGGGGGAAGTAGTTGGACAAAGGCAAATAGTCATGTCCCTAACCATCCATGTACTTCAGAAAGAGAACAAAACCGGTTCAATAGATATGTAATGTGGCCTACTGAATAGGTCCTTGATGAAAAACAAGACAAAACTGGAACAGAATTAGACAAGAAAAAGATCAAAAATACTCATAAGGAATTATAAGTAAAAAGATAAACCTTTCATGTTTATTTTACTTTTTTTGTAGAGGGATTCATTTTTCAATTTATACAAATATGGTTCATCATTAGGCCTGGGCGAAGCACTACGCTACGCTCGCGTAGTTTTCGAAGTTCGCGCTACTTCGCACTACGCGAACTGCACGTAGCACAGTGCGAACACGCGTAGCGTAGTGTTGCGTAGTGCTGCGGTCATTTTTTGCTTGCTCGCGGTCCTCAACGTCAAGTTGGCGACCGCGAGCAAGCAAAATGACATCCTGGCGAGACTTTTTCCTTGTTCGCGATCGCGAGCATGGAAAATAAACCTCCCGGCGAGATTCACAACGCGAGAAGGTCAGGTTTCTCATTGCGAGGGGTCGCGTATGCTCGCGACCGCTCGCGATGAGAAACTACCAGTTCGCGTTGAGAAAGCTGCAGCTCGAAGAAAAATCTACTCGAGCAGCAGAAAACTACAGCTCGCACTGTGCAAGATGCCATTTTCAATGATTGCACAGTGCCGGTTGCTTGTCCGCACTGTGCAATCATTGAAAACAACATCTTGCACAGTGCGAACATGTTACTTCGCAGTTCGCGAAGTGCTACGCGTAGCTCGCGTAGTGCGAACTTCACTTTGCGTAGCTTCGCGAAGTGCTACTTCGCGAACTACGCCCACCCTTATTCATCATAAGAAAAACATATATGAATATAATACAAACAGTCACAATGCATCAATAAATATACATTAATCAAAAAGCAAAGTCGGGCGCACATGACTTAAGCGCCACTATTATGCCTGTTCCCCATTAGAAAAAAGAAAACCATTGTTAACAGTGAGCCTTATCTGACGTTCCTAAAGGACACTGTTTCATGTTGCCTTTGTAGCTTGGAGGCGAATCATCCATGGCCTTCCCAAGACGTTTGTTTTAATCGTGTGTTTGCCCCCCATTATCCTTGGTCTACGCCCTGATGAAGGTGGGGCTCCCTTGTGGGCCCTATACCGAAACGCGCGTTGGCGCTTGATTCGATGACCTTCTCTTTTCTGAAGTACCATCTGGCTCCATTTGGATGAGATACAATCAAGTCATCCATTTGAATATCCAAGGATTACTTGTGTTCACCCACAATTTGTTTTGATGTTATGAATGTGGTTTTGATTGAATGTATGTATGATTGAGTTGAGGTTCTAAGTGGGGCACTCACTTTGCTTTTTGATTAATGTATATTTATTGATGCATTGTGACTGTTTGTATTATATTCATATATGTTTTTCTTATGATGAACCATATTTGTATAAATTGAAAAATGAATCCCTCTACAAAAAAAGTAAAATAAACATGAAAGGTTTATCTTTTTACTTATAATTCCTTATGAGTATTTTTGATCTTTTTCTTGTCTAATTCTGTTCCAGTTTTGTCTCGTTTTTCATCAAGGACCTATTCAGTAGGCCACATTACATATCTATTGAACCGGTTTTGTTCTCTTTCTGAAGTATTTTGCCTTTTACCCCTTGTTTACCGGTTCTTTATCTCGCCATTGGGGGTTCCCCCTTTTCTATTGGTTTCCTAACCATCCATGTAGACTGTCTGCTTAAAAATGATTTGGAGACTTCCCCCTTGGGCTGAGGTCGAACTGAGGACCCATGCACAGATGCTAGGGCTCCCAGAATGGAGTTTTGTGAAAACCAGAGCAGAGTGAAAAAGAGCTGCTGGACCAGCCCCCGAAGAGAAAAGGCAAGAAGACTGGGGGACCAGCTTCTAATCTAAACAGATTCCAAGTCGGAACCTATCTTCTCAGGAAGAGGACTTATTATCCTCAGAGGGAACTGAGGCAGAGGATCTTTGGCCTTACACGGCAGAGCTCTTGGGCCCAGGGGGACCATCTAAGATGGCTCTGTACCAGGGCCAAGAACCCTGTCCCACTTTCAAGAGCCTGAGGCAGCAAGCTCTCTGCACAGGAAAGGTGTGAGATCAGTGGCACCCACAGGGTTTATTGGGAGAATGGTCTCCTGTACACCGAGGCCAGAGACCCCACACCTGGTACAATCAGGAGAGTGGTAATACATCAGAGGTTTAGAGTTTTTCCTCACTTTGGTCCATGGTATCCTCCTAGCTAGGCACCTTGGTCAGGATGTAACATGTAGTAGATTAGTCAATCATTTCAACTTTCTAGGGATGTCTCCAAAGGTGAAGGACTTTTCAGTCGTGTCTCCTGCCAAGCTAGTGGTATGGCAAGAGACAACCTAAAGACCCCCTTAATTTCACTTCCAGGGGCCGGGGGTGTTAAAGATTGCAGGAATTGCTGTTCGCATGAGCTAAAAGCCATTTTGTTCTTGGCAGCCATTTTAGTTAGCCATGTGCTCACCATGTGCTTTCTCCCTCTTCCAGAGCCTTGCACATGCTCAGGAAGACCTGTAACTGCCAGAATGCACCTGCCTTAGACTGTAACTGTCAGGCTGTTCTAACTGATGTCAGCAACTCATTACTTCTCCTACTTGTTGACTGTGCATTTTCTGTATGACCATCTATGTGAGTAACTCTTCTCATGTGTACTTGTACCGCCTCCTTTTGAGCCCCTGTGTGGGTGTAAAAGGCCCCTGTTCTCTGTACTCCTTAGACGGTCTCCTACAGTGGCCTGAGGGTACTGTATGACGCAGTCTCCCTCATGTGAGGTTATTAAAAATGTTCTTTTCATATTACAGCTTCCGTGCCAATCTCTTCTTTGTTGGTTTAAAGGAACAGGTGTATCAGTGAACCTCTTAGAAGGTGTTTATTTCCTCAAATGGCACCCAAACATGGACCTCATCGGAGAAGCGGCTATCCAAGGGAGTGGTCTTGACAGGAGACAGGAATCTACTGAGGGGGACAGGACAGAAATCTACTAAGGAAGTACCCTGCGCACGGAGATTGTTTGTCTTTCCAGCCCAGTATATTTCTGGTTTCCCTGATCTGGTCCTCCAGGTGTTAGCCGCTCCCGACTGAGACCTTCTTTGGCGTGAGTATTCTAAAACGACCGTTAAGTCTCTCAGAACTTGGCAGTGGAGGCTGTAGATTTGTGCTTGGTAAGGTCGTCGACACTTGATTTTTGTTTGGCCAAAGACTTTGGAATTTGGTAATATATGTAAATTGCAATTTATGTATGCAGGTAATGAGGAGATTTTTCTCTAACTTTTTGAATAATTCGTAACCGCACATATTGTGTTAAGTGCCACTGCTGTATAATATTGTATATGCTACAATATTTTTGGCATGCCTGTTTTAAGTGCACATCGAAGAATGTGCTGCTTTTTTTGGAGGTACCAATGTGAATCTTGAATGAACTCAGCCGGTTCCCCTAGAGGGGATACCTAAATAGGTTTAGGTATAAAAAGGTATTTCTTCCTTGGTGACTGAGTACCCCATGGAACTAAATATGTACATAAAAAGGATCCTGGTCTGTGCACTTAGTAACATTCATAAGTGGTGATATGCAGAGCGCTTTTTGAGTGTTCTGCCAGCCAAACTGGCAAATTTGGTGTATTTTGGCTTCTTGAACATGGAACTGTCTTTTTGGCTGTTTTTGTGCAGTCTTTTGGACTACTTTTGAGAGCTTTTCTTGTAAATATGAATTACAATTAGTATTTACAAATAGTTTGGTTTAATTACAGTCTGTGGGCTGTCTTTTGTTTCCGGTGGTACTTGTGTGAGTGAGTAGCGATTGCGCTCTTTGTGTAAGAATGGCTAGCCATAAGCGCGCTGTATTGTGTGTTCTGAGTGTATAACCCCGTTCTGAAAATTTCTGGAATGAGATCAATGTGTTTTTTGTCATTCTGTTCTGCAAATGTCATTGAAAAAATTACATTTTAAAATTCAAGAAATGAATTATGTAACATATGCTAAATAGCACATTGGAAGTAAAATAGTAACAAAGTCTGCATGTGCAAATTGCCACAATGCTAAAGATAAATTAGAATTCACAATCAATAGGAATAAAATAGGCCTCATAGAAAGGAAGAAAAAACGAAATTGTGTGCTTTAAACACCTAGGACTCAATATAAAAGGATACAGCATTTTCCTTAGATACATTGTATTAGATATTAAAAGGCATTCACATCATCTGAGTGAATTGGTTGTTACTAAAATAAATACCACATTACAGAACGATAGATTTGTGCTGGCTTGAAAGGCGTAGAAATGTATGCCTGCTGGTCCGAGCAACAACTGTGTAGATAGCACATGGCTGTTCCTGACCGCAGGCCACAGAGGGAAAATGCTGAGTCAACTAGATTTTAAGTTAGTGCAAACATGGTTTGAAAGCATGCATTGAAAACTGCTGATTTTAAAAGTCAGAAAAGACAGTTTCGTTATTTTGGATAACAGTGAAAGGATTAAAAGTAGGGATTTTCTTTCTTGTTGCCTTTTACATAAGTACATCTGTGGATCTGATGGTAAAATTGTCACTGCTCTTTAAAAAGTGGCGCAAGCTATTTGAGGTTTAAGTAAAGCGTCTGTGCTTAGGGTTATAAATGAATGCATTTAAAGGCAAAAGGAAAGGAATGAGGCTTGCTTTTCATATGTGAATACATCAAAAGGGTTGGTGATAATTATTTTTAAAAAAAATGTGACTGACAAAAATGTATTAAAAAATAATTGCACTAAATTCGTTTTTCTTTGTAATGTCTAAATCATATTGTGAACTCCTAGCATCAAAGTTGAATTTAAGCAGCGCTTTACCGCAATGAGGAGAACTAAAATGTGAAATTTCACTTTACCCAGGCGTATAAAAACTAATTTTATAAGGGTGTACATTATACATTTCTGATTCCCCATTCCTGGGATATCTCGGGGAGACCCTGGGGGCCCCTATTATGCAAAAACATTGTGGGTTATTCATTTTTAAGTACCCCAAGCACCAAAGTAGAATTTGGGCAAAATTTACTTTTTAAAAGCAGTTCTGCCACTCAGAGCATTTTTCAAACTGTTCTCAGGCTTCAGTAATGCACACATGCAAGTATAGAACAAACAGCTGACCTCTATACTGCTAGAAAAGCACACCACACACTGCACACAAATGAAAATAAGTATAAAAAAACACCAGATGTTATTAACCTACCTCTAAATTACTGGCATTCAGGAACGGAATAGGACTGCCTTTCAGCTGTCAGTCTCCATAAGTTGCTTTGAATTGGAAAAGCCGCATCGAAAGCCTTGCACACAATTGGACAGCTGGTAAGGGTTAGAGGTCGAGTTCTATATTTATGGTTTAAATCTGTTTATTGATTTCCATACAAATGTAAAAAACAAGACCCTCAGCTCCTCTACCATAGTGCGAAAGAGACAACAAAGCTGCAGTTCACAGCATTACCTTAGGCAATAAGCATGGAGCGGGTCGACAGCATTAACAAAAGAAGAACGCAAATGAAGAACATTCCCCAACTAAGCACCCCACCCACCCCTCGTCCACCTTAAACAAAAAAAAGGGGGAAGAGAGGGAATAAAGGAGAAGCAGCACACTGTTCAGCAGCGCCGTTTACGACTTTTCGTGGAATCGGTGCTTGGAATCTGCGTTTCTGGGAGACGAAGCAGTTGGAGGTACCTAGGCCATGTCAACTCTCAGAACTCGGACACCAGGAGAGTCAAGAAGGGCCGCCACAACTCAGGGAACTCCGGCCCTCGACCGGCCAGTGTGAGAGTAAGTTTCTCCATGCTCAACACTAGCCAGAGTCGCTGAAGCCAGCCGGAATGCGTGGGAAGCTGGGTAGAGTGCCAGTGTATCAGGATGGTCTGTATGGCCGCTCCTAGGGCAATCGCCATCAACCGACCCTTCCGGGATATAAGTGGGTACGTCAATGGATTAGGTAAACCCAGAAGAATATAGGAGGGGAAGCGAGGGTACTGGGTCTCAAAGTGTAGGTCTATTTCGTCAAGGACTTGGGACCAGTATGGTTGTATGCGGGTACAACTCCAGAGGACATGTTCTAATGTGCCCACCTCCCCACACTCCCTCCAGCATAAGTCGCTCTGCCGGGGATCAAAGCGGTGCAGGCGCTCTGGCGTGTAATACCAATAGGTGGCAATCTTGGTCAAGGTCTCTGTGAGGCCCATATGGTAGGCAGAGTGTCTTGCCCTATGGTAATGCCTTCCCATTCTTTGTGGCTCAGGGATCTCCCTAGATCTCTCTCCCAGCGAGCGCGAACCGTGTTATATGTGTGGGTGGTGTTGCTAATAGCATTTTATAATGGTCAGAGATGAGTTTTTTGTCAGAGGTGCGTGTTATCATCCATTTTTCATAAGGATATAGAAGACGCTGTGCCTGCGGTTTGATTTGTGGGTGTAGTGCCCAGTGTCTAATCTGAAGGTATGGCAAACGTTCCACTTCTGTGAGATCATAGTGTTCCCGGAGCTGTCGAAATGGGATAATACCGTCTAAGTCGAAAAGGTGGCCCAGGGACCTGCAGGGGGAAGATCGCCGAGCTTGAAAGGCTCTGGCATCTGTTCCAGGTTGAAACTCCGGGTTGTCAAATAGCGATGTGAGGGGCAATGGGAAGGTGGTCAGTTGTGTGGAAACATTGGTGCGATCCCAGGATTCCATAATGGTGCTAGTGATGTATGAGGCATAGAGGTTAGCTGGTCGGTGAAGTTTGTGGAGAAAGGGAACACCCTGCAGTGGTCTGCCCGCTATGGCCTGATCCTGGAATAGCCAGTGTTTCTCCGATTCCAGGCGCTGCCACTCCACTAGGTACCTAAGCTGAGCTGCGTGAAAGTATAGCTGAAGGTCTGGTATCACCACTCCTCCCTTCTCCTGTGGTAGGACTGCAACCTGATGTCGGAATCGCGCCTTACGGCTGTGCCAGATGAAGCGCGATAAGTCCGCTTGTGTCTGTTGGATCCAACCCTGTGGGGGCCGGAGGGGGAGGGTCTGGAAGATGTACAAAATTTGCGGAAGTATAGTCATTTTGGTAGCCGCGATCCTGCCTAGCCAGGATATTGTGCAATGTTGCCACCTGTTTAGTTTCTTTCGAATGTGAGTACGGAGATCAGAGTAATTAATGTCAGAGGTGGCCTGGATGGTGGGAGCAAGTTGGATGCCTAAGTACGGGATCACAGCCGTCGCCCACTGCATCGGGTGTTCCTCCTGGATGTGAGTAAGGGTGCGCGGAGAGAGGGAGATATTAAGGGCCAAGGATTTGTCCATGTTGATTTTAAAGCCCGATCCCTGAGCAAAGCTGTACAATTCGATTAAGAGGGAGCGAAAGGCTGTGATCGGTTCATATAGGGATAACTGGATGTTGTCTGCGTAGAGGCTTATGGTGTGGGTATCACCCCACCCCCCCCCCCCCCCAAGTTTAATCCCAGTTATAAGAGGGTGCCGTCGAACTCTTAAGTGCCAAAGGCTCCATGTAGAGTGCAAAGAGGAGGGGCGAGATGTGAGGCCGTTGACGCGGACTGTCGCCATGGGAGATCGGTAGCAGTTCTGGATCCGAGTGCGAAGTTTCTCGCCAAAGCCCGCGGCCAACAAAACCATCTCCAGATAAGGGCAAAGCACCCTATCGAAGGCCTTTCCTGCATCGATAGCCAGGAGCATATACTCGCCTTGGGTGCGGGACGCTTTTTCTATCAAGTGTAATATGCGCTTAGTGTTGTCACTGGTCTGCCTCTGTGGGATAAAACCGGCCTGATCAGGCTCGACCAGTTGGGCCATATAAGGCGCCAATCGGGCCGCTAAGATGCTAATGTATATTTTAATATCTATGTTGAGCAGAGATATAGGCCTATACGCGCTACATGCTGTCCTGTCCTTACCTGGTTTTGGAATAACGACTACTGCCGCCTTCAACATCTCTCCTGGGATCGCTCCGGTTTGCTCAAAGGTGTTAAACAGTCCTACCAGGATGGGGGCCAGTTGGTTGCAAAAGGTCTTATAGAAGGCGGCTGTGTAGCCGTCAGGGCCGGGCGATTTGTCTAGTTTAAGACGGGAAATCGCAGAAATAATTTCCTCTGTCTGTATAGCCCTATCTAGGTAGTCAGCCTGCATTTGAGACAAGGAAGACATGCCAGCAGCAGCTATGTACTCAGCACTACGTTGGACATCTAGCGGGTCTCCCGTATAAACGTCCGCATAGAAGTCACGAAAGACTTCAGCTATAACTGCATCATCGGTCACAAGCTCGCCCTCCGGCGTCTGAATGGTCTGAACCCCCTGCCTCTGTCTAGCCTCGCGCAACTTATTGGCGAGGAGACGGCTGCATCTGTCCCCCCCCCGTGTAGTAGGAGTATTGGCACCAGAGGGCTGCATATTCGGCCCTGTCTTGCTCCCGGGCTGCGAGTTGCTTCCTTTCCACGCAGAGCTGGCGCCATCCTCGAAAAGCGCCCATTCGCTGGTGTAGCTGCTCAAGTTCCGAAACCCTCTGAGTAAGTTCCGCTCTCTTGCGGTCCCTTTCCTGATTTTCGGCTGAGGAGATCGCTATAAACTCCCCCCTGAGGACTGCCTTCAGCGCCGCCCATTGAGTCGCCTGGGAAGTGTTGGAGTTGGCATTGAGGGTGATATAGTCTGTGATGGCTTTCTGAATTTGATTAATCACTGGTGGGAGATATAGCATTGTGTCACACAGGCGCCAGTGTCTGAGAGGGCGCGGTGAGCGCGGGAGCCGAAAGGTAGCTAGAACCGGGGAGTGGTCCGACAGAGGCCGTCAGAATGTCAGTACCTATTGCATGGGCTTGGAGGGATGAGGAGCTAAGGAAATAATCCAATCGTGCATAAGTCTTGTGGGCCCCTGAACAGAAAGTGTAGCTGCGAGAACGTGGGTGGAAGTGGCACCAGAGATCGGACAGCCCTGGGTCATGGAGTAATGCCCGTCCCGTGGGCGTGAGAACGCCCGCCTGATTCGTTCTTTGACGGGAACGATCCAACTCATTATCAAAAACAATGTTGAGGTCCCCCCCAGTAATGAGTGTCTGTCCGAGGCTGCGGCCGCCTCCTGAAGAGCTTTGAGGAGGAATTTAATCTGCCCCTCATTGGGTACGTATATAGATTCTATAACCAGAGTCATCCCCCCCCTAGCATGAACTGATATGTGAGTAAGCGACCCCTTATCTCTGCTTCCTTCTGCAGGACCCTCCCCGGAGAAAGAACGGGAAACCAGAATGGCCACCCCTGCTGATTTTGAGGTGTTGGAGAACAGCTGTGTAGGAAATGCCCTAGACTTCAATCTGTGGTGATCCTTGGAGAGAAGGTGGGTCTCCTGGAGCAAGCATATGTCTGCCTTTGAATGTTCTAGGTAGTGAAGGACAGCCCTGCGTTTGATTGGGTTGTTCAAACCCCTCACGTTAAGGGTGATGATTTTAAGGGAGTCGCATAGCATCAGAGGATTAGGGTCGGGACAGGATGCGATGTACGCTGCTGGCTATAGCGAACAGCAGGGAACCTATAGGCATCTGAGTAATCGTGAGCTGACCAGCGAATCGTAAGGCGAGTACTCTCAAAGGGCAACCAGGGAAGGTGGACGAGGGAACCCAAACCCAACAAAAAAAAAGAAACTTGTCATCAAAATAAATGTCTCTACTAAAAGTGAGTAGATAAGAACCAAGTTCCAAGAACAGTGTCCGCCAACCCGGGGTAACCGGGAGGTAGTCAGGTGGGGGCTCGTGGTGTGGCCAAGGGGAGAGGTCCCGATGCCCCCCGCAGCCCACCGGGATTCAGAGAGCCGTAGTCAGTGACATGTAGATGCCAGCATCTCACTCGGCGGTGGAGCTCGTTCCCGCTAAAGCCTCAGTTGCGGAGGCTAGGGCATCTTGCTGGCCTTTTGCTATGTCTGTTTTGTTAGGTTTTCGGACCTGCCGTCTTCTGCCCCGACGTTGCCACCCCAAAGGTGTAGTCTCAGGCCCTGAACTGGCGCTCTGACGGTCATCATCCCCGCTGGGCACAGCCAGGCCCAATAGTCGGCAAGATTCAATAAAAGAGCGCATCTGGTGGAGCTTATCATTAAAGTGAAAGATAAGGCAGAATGGGTGCCCCCAGGAGAACGAAATGTTTTGTAGGCCTGGGCGGTAAATTCCGTTCCGTTCGCGGAATTTGCGGAATTTGGGTAATTTCGCGTTCCGCGGAGAACGCGAAATTGCCCAAAAATCTGCGTTCCGCGACTTCGCGAAATTTTTTGCTTGTTCGCGTTCTCAATATGCGTGTTCGCGAGATATTTCACCCCGAGCACGCAAACAGCGATCGCGAACAGGAAAAAAGTATCGCGAACAAGCAATTCCGCGTGTTCGCGGAGATTTTTTACCGTTTCGCGGAGATTTGCGTAACGCGATTACGCAAATTCCGCCCACCCCTAATGTTTTGTTGCCTGAGATGCTGTCACTAGGCGGAATTGCCGACGACGCTGCAAAGTGATCAAGGCCAGATCCTGATAAAACACTGGAGAGTGTCCTTGATAGGAGATAGGGTGGAGGGCTCTTACTTTCGTAAGGATGGCTTCCTTGGTTTTGAAATCTTGCTAGCACACTAGGATATCCGGTGGAGGGGCGTTGGGCGCACGTGGCAGGCCAACCCTATGTGCTCTGTCCAGGATGATTTCGGTGCTAGGCGTGGTTGTCAAAATATGATGGAATAGACCCATCATAAAAGCGAAGAGGTCATTGGTATCCTCTGTCGTCTTCACCCCTCTGATCCGGATGTTATGCCGGCGTGAACTGTTTTCTAGGTCTTCCAGGTGCGTCTGAACATCCAGGTGCTCATCTTGTAGACGAATGATTTCTTGCTAGAGCATGGCCACCTCCGTCGTTGCAGCATCACTCTTGTCCTCTAGAGTTGCGACACATTCACGTCGTCCACATCTCGGCGGATCTCCCGCATCTCGGCCGTCAATTCCGTCTTCACCGTGTGTATATCAGCCCTGAGAGTGTTGAAGAGCGATTCCAGTAACGCTTTAGTGATAGGTTCATCTCCGGCGCTGGGGGTGGGTTGCGTGGTCGCCATTTTAGGGGACGCAGTCGGGGTGTTGGGAACGGACTGAGCTCTCCCAAAGATGTCCTTCAGAGATTTTGGTTTCCTCGTCCGGGCCGAGGACATAGTCGTGGGGACCCTGATAGAATGCCTGTGCTGGAGGTTTGCCGTCTCGTGGGCTCCAGGTAAGAAGAAGCTCCAGGTATCACTTTCGGTGTCAGTGTGGAGCAGGTCTTTCACCTCTAATCCCCCAGCTACGCAGGAATCTACTTATGCACCCAGATAGGAAACGCTCCTTTCAGCTTGAGAGTGTGGGGCCACGCCGCATCATAGGCTGCCACCGCTTGCGCGAAGTCCGCCTGGCAGGGAGACCAACCTGGTGCACGCTTCTCCAGTAAGTGGACAGTATGATGGACCAAAAACAACCACAGCTGCGGGCGCGCTCCCCACCTGATGCGCCCGGTGGACCTCCCCAACAGCCCGCTTCTCACGTGGGGCAAGAATGTCCCCCCATCGGCACCCACCACTGCAGGGGCAAGTCTATGTGGGGGTGGAGTCACACGTCTGAGAGAGCAGAACCACCCCGTAGAGCCGCCAGAAAGGGGGAAGGCCCACCGGCCCAAGGTGCAGTGTCTTTAGGGCCTAAGTCTGTTTCGCTGCTTCCACGGGCCCCCCAGTGGTCTATCCGTATTTCCGTGACCGCTCCCAAACCCCGGTTGGAGCCGGGGATCCTTCATACAGAGCGTTGTGTGCTGTGTGGGCCTCCAGGCGCTCCGCAGTCAAGGGCCGCCATCAAGCCGCATAATAGGGGCCTACCTCCTCCGCTGGATTGCCGACCTCGCCGTCCAACAGAGCAATCAGCGAATCCGTGCTTCACAGGCGTAGCACCACGATGACAGCCTGATGGAGGGCCGCAATCCCCAGCGTCGCAGCGCCCCTCCTCCAGTTACGGTCCTCGCCGACCGACTCAAGGGTGCAGGGCCTGGCTCCGACACAATAAGGCCTGTAGGCATCTCACCGCCGGGGGGGACAGTCCTATGGGGCAATGGGCCAGAGCAGAGCTCGAGAGGTGTCCCCTTGTAGCGGGCCGACGCCCGTGCCAAAGCGCTGGCCCAACCGCTGATAGCCCTGGCTGAGCAACCTCCCAGGCTCCGTCGGCAGTGACAGGGTCTGCTGGGCAGCTCCAGTCCTCGCTGCAAGTTTTTGTGCAGTCATATGGACAGAAGGAAATATAGTGGTATATGTGGGCCCTGTGTAGAGCATAGCTCTGTCATGTATATAAAAACCATGGTTTTAGTTTAAAGATTACTGTGCAAGGGCTGAGATAAGGAGGCAATGGGATTCAATTTGCATTCCTTCGCCCTCATGTTACACTAGTACAATTGCTAAAGGAATTGGTGGTTGGTTATTAATATTTTCTAGCTAGCTCAATGTGCTATTTACCTCCTACAAGTTTGTTTGTACCCAGTTGCCACAAATAGGGGAGATAGTGTTGACAGAAGATAAACCTGATTCAGGTTTTCCTACTGTCGAAATGGGGGAAGGAGGTTAGCTCCTCTGCAAATTAAGGGTAGGCAAATTTATGTTTTCTCTCTTTTTCCTCACTCTTTTGAGCCTGTCTAAGCTGTCTACGAAATGGCCATGAGACATTTAATTGGCTATTCAGTAATACTGTTTTAAAGATGTTAGCATTAATAAAATGAATAAATAAATAATAAATATACTATGTTACTGCCCATCCTATCTGATGAAATTATGAAAGGATGAGTAGTCTAGATTGCTGTTCCCTTATTTGACCTTTAAGGGGAACTAGATGTGGGTAATTTTTGTTCTAAAATTCTCAGGTGATAACACCATTATTGTTTGTTATTCTCATGCTACATACAGTTTTTGCAAGGGCATAGTTAGTCGTTTATCAGCTAGTCTGTGTAAATAAGCTGACGGCCCTTATTAGAGCTGGTGAATAGGGTTTTTTCCTTTGAAAATGATGTTGCATAGTCCACATCGTGAAAAGCAGAATGCATACGATTTATAATGTCAGGGAAGACGCCCATGTGATCCTCAGCAAACATTTTTGAAGGAAAATATTGTTTTATAGGAGTTTGTTTGTTACAACATGTTCTGCTGGAGAAATGTATGTACCCACTACGTTGAGCTTTTTAGTTCTTTATGTAAAAAGAATCCCTGTTAAAATAGCAGTTTTAGATTTTCCCGTTGCGCCTATAACATGAGAGCGTGGTCCTAAGTGTACAATGTTAGATAGATGAAGTGGTTCTTGGGTGCCTTGCTAATATATGGGGCGCCCCAAGACTGAGAAGGTATTCTGAGACTATCCTCTCGGTTGATAGATTATTTGTATGCCTTGTCTAAAGACCTTTTGTTCTATCCACCAATAGATATTTGCTGCCTTACAACCATTGCCAGAGGGCCCGGACATCAGATCCAGCCTGAGGAGTCGGCACCAATCCAGCTTGAAGCCAAGGTGAAGGTAACCAGCACAGGCGTTGCTGGCAACTAGGACCCCAGTGAAGGTAGAAGGCCGGAAGCACTGGGATTTGAAGTGTGTACCCCTGCCACTGTCTTGGGCGAAAGATGGGGTCACAAATCAGAAAGGAGAAGTTGTGGATCCAGTTTTTGATGCCCAGCTGAGTCACAGACCTACCAGAATGGCAAGGAGGCTTTTGCTTGAGGTGACCCCCTTTGAAATGAGGGTTTCTTCAGGTACTTCAGCATCACGCCCCTGAATCCTGGCCGTAATGTTTGCACCTTTGTTTGTTGATCAAGAGATACCTGGGCACACTGAATACAATTTGTGGCCCCAACAAAAGAGCAGTGTGGCAGCGGAGCAATACAGGAGTTAGGGAAGGACTTGAGTTTCGGGTACAGGTGCTGTGCCTTTGGTGCCTGTTAGATTAAAGTGAAGAAAACTGGTGCACTGGACAGGATCGCTGAGGGCCTTTGCCCTGGGGGGGTGATTTCCCTATCCTGAAAGAAGAAACATTTCCCTTGAAACTGGGCTGTGATCATTTTCCTGAGTTGCGAGTTGTGCAGCTCTACCGTTAGATAAACAATAGGACCCTGCATGTGAGGTTCAAACGGACACGGAGAAGACTCCCCTCTGGCTGGTTGTACAGCGGCTTCAATTTCCCAAGGACTTCTTTTTGTTAGCAATGTACCCTTTCGGTCATCCCATTTTTGAGGAGGCGCATCCCTTTGCGGCTCCTCGTCCTAATTCCCATGGCCCTGTGTGGTCCTCCTGGTCCCCTGCAGCCAGGATTGTTTTTGTAATATGTCAGACTACTTTAATATTTGCATTAGGAATAATGTTTATTCTGCAAGAGAGACGTTCTTCTGAGCAGTTAACACATGTTACTTGTCCCTTTCCTTGAGTATATTAATTGATACTCTAGCCCTCATAAAAAGAACATTGGAATAGACTATTGAAAATGGTTTTTTTTTTAGATATGTGTTCTGACACCTGTGTGATAATTATGACCCAGTGCTCTGTTCCCTTTGTACTCCTGCTTATACTTTATATATGCCCGCTTAATATTTAGAATGAGAAATGCCCACCTAGCAATGGATTCGAATATTGATGAATTTATGAGAATAAATGTGCAAAATATTTTCTATGTTCCTTCTAGATCATAGGGATGTCTTTAGCTCATGCTAAAAGGACCGTCTGTTAAAGATTGCAGTATTTGCTGTTAGCATGAGCTAAAAGCCATTTTGTTCCTGGCAGCCGTTTTAGTTAGCCATGTGCTTTCTCCCTCTTCCAGAGCCTTGCACATGCTCAGAAAGACCTGTAGCTGCCAGAATGCAAATGCTCCTAGTGTGTAACTGTCAGGCTGTTCTAGCTGATGTCAGCCACTCATTACTCCTCCTACTTGTTGACTGTGCATTTTCTGTATGACCATCTATGTGTGTAACTCTTCTCATGTGTACTTGTACCGCCTCCTTTTGAGCCCCTGTGTGGGTATAAAAGGCCCCTGTTCTCTCTACTCCTTAGACTGTCTCCTACAGTGGGCTGAGGGTACTGTATGACGCAGTCTCCCTCATGTGAGGTTATTAAAAATGTTCTTTTCATATTACAGCTTCCGTGCCAATCTCTTCTTTGTTGGTTTAAAGGACCAGGTGTATCAGTGAACCCCTTAGAAGGTTTTTATTTCTTCAGGGGTACCCTTTGAAAGGGTAGAGGTTGACATTGTTAGCCCCCTGGACATTCAAATAGCCTCCGAAAAAAATATATATTCTGGTGGTAGTGGATCACGCCACCAGGTATCATTAAGCTATTCCAATTAGCATCACTAGTGCTCCAGCAGTGGCCAAGGCCCTCCTTGGCGTCTTTACCAGGGTTGATTTTCCTTAAGATAGTGGTACAAACTTCATGTCTGCATACTTAAAACACATGTGGGAGGAGTGTGGAGTGACTTATAAGTTCACTACCCCCTACCACCCACAACCCAATGTCCTGGTTGAAACATTTAACCAGACATTAAAAGGCATGATTGGCGGACTCCCTGAAAAATTCAGGAGTAGATGGGATGTCTTGCTTCCATGCCTGCTTTTCGCCTATAGGGAAGTGCCACAGAAGGGAGTGGGATTCTCACCCTTTGAACTTCTGTTTGGGCATCCTGTTAAGTGTCGCCTGAGTCTTGTGAAAGAAAGGCGGGAAAAACCCCTCCAAGAACCAAAACAAGACATAGGGGATTATGTTCTTGGCCTTCGATCCAGATTAGCGGAGTACTTGGAGAAAGCAAGCCAAAACATTCAGTCCAGCCAAAAGCTTCAAAGGCAGTGGTGTGACCAAAAGGTTGCTATAGTTGAGTTAAAATCTGGGCAGAAGGTGTGGGTATCGGAGACTGTGGCCTCTAGGGCCCGCCAAGACAAGTTGAGTGGGCCCTTCCCTGTCCTTGAAAGAAAAAGGGAGGTCACTTATCTGGTAGACGTTGGTAGTTGCAAATATTACAAAAGGGTCATACATTACAACCGCCTATTATGGCAGAGCTGATGTGACCATACTCCTGGTCACAGATGAGTAACAGGAAGGTGAGAGTGAACCTCTCCCTGATCTCCTCTCCAGCAATCCAAAAATTGGATCTGTTGCTCGAGTGGTCTTGTTAGGCCACCTCACTAATCACAGCTGACTGATTTGAAAACAAGTCCTCAATCAGTATGCTGAGCTCTTCTCACTGACCCCTGGTCAGATTAGCTGGTGTACCCATGATATGGACACTGGTGACAGCTTCCTGTCAAAAACAAAATGTTCGAGGTATATGAGCTGCAGAATTCATACTTTTGTATAGATCGCCATCTGGTGTTGGGCTCGGATGATTGCAGTTTGCTGTTGTCTTGGAAGAAGTCTTTGTAGTCACGAGATAGGTGACTCCTCCCCTTTGGACGATAGTGCGCATGGGAATCGACTCCATCCTCAGATTGTTTTTTCCGCCTTTGGGTTCGGATATTACTTCGGCGCTCCGGTTCGGTACAGTGTTTCCAAACCTTTTTGATGCGCAAACCATCACAACTCAACGGTATTGTTTTCGTTTGCGTGCCCTTCGACGCGCTAACTCAAAAATTCTCTATTCCGGTCGTCGACGCGGGCCTCTGGGCCTATCGACGCCATTCGAGCCTAGGGCTAATGGAAAGGACTCCATTTAAAAAGTGTCCCCAGTGTGGAGCTAAATTTCCACACAGCAACCACCACAAGGTCTGCAACCTTTGTCTCTCGCCAGAACACGAGGAAAAAGATTACCAAGCCTGTGCCTCCTTTCGATCCAAAAAGACTCTCTGTGATCGCCGCGCTCGATGACACGTTATGGCGCAACAGGCTGCACCGTTACCAGAAGACCTCTTCGATGAAGGCCCCGACGTTCCAGAGCCAGAGTATTCGGAGGAGCTCGACATCGTATCTGAAGCTGATGACTATGACACAGATGAGCACATCACTCCAGGTCAACGAGTGAGTACAACTGCCCCTACCCCACCCGAGAAAAAGAAGGCTCCAGTCAAAACTTTGCCTGAAGGCCTTAGTCGCGACCGAAAGAAAACTTCAGAAGCCCCGCCTCAAGACAAAGGAAAAGCCTTCCGGCGCCTCGGGACCGAGCAAGCCACATATCGGTGCCCAAAAAACACCGTCTGTACCGTAATCGGGAATACATCCTACTCCCATTACCTCCAAAAAGGCCTCCGCATCGAGTTCTTTGGTACCGAAAGACCAAAAGGCCTTGGATCCGAACAAACCCCGAAAACCTTCAGATTCGAAAAAGAATACCGACTCGACATTGAAGCCGAAGGAGCAAAAAAACCCTTCTAAGGCTCCAGAGCAGAAATCAAAACCACTTTCGGAACCGAAAAAATCTGCACCGAAAGACGCCAACCAGGAAGAACTGTTTCAACCAGATCCTATCAATACGAAAGACATTGCATGTGGACCCTAAAACAGTCCATATTGGCAGTCTCCCAACAAAGAAGAATAAATTAGACTCCTCACACTCGCCTGAGGTGCCTGAAGAAAAGAGAGTTTGCAACTTCACCCCTACAACCCTCTTCTCCTGTTCTTCATATTAAGCCTTTGTCTCCTGCAAAGTCTCCCATACACTCTCTTAGACTCTCTCCACACTCGCCACCACCACAGGATGATGATGACCTCGGGGACGGGGGTGGACATAATGACCCTTTAGATGACCCTGATGATGACACTGCTGTACCACAGGACACATGGGCAGATTACAATGATCCTGCAGATCCTCCAGACCTTCCTGATCCAGAGGCATACCCAACACGGCCATCTTCCCCAGATGACAACATAGGCTTTAGTCAGCTTATTGATAGGGCTGCCCAATATCATGGCGTACAAATGCATTCAGACCCCATGGAGGAAGACTCCTGGTAGATACTTTTACCCAGTCACAAAAGACAATACAAACATTGCCCATGCTCAAAGGTGTCATTAAACACGCACCAGACATCTTCAAAGACCCTGTCGGGACCAGAATTCTCAATCCTCACATTGCTAAAAATATAAACCTGCCCCCAATGATCCCACGTACATTAAAGGAAAACTCCTTCTAGATTCTATGGTAGTGTCCAATGCAACGAAACGTGCCAATTCTCAAACCTCCGGTGATGCTCCACTTCCACCTCCAGACAAAGAGTCCAAACTACTAGATGCTTAAGGCAAACGAGTTGCCTCCCAAGCAGCAAATCACTGGAGGATAGCTAATGCACAAGCACTGCTTACCAGGTATGATAGGGCTCACTACGATGAGCTTGAGGACCTAATTCAGCATTTACCTTACCAATACAAGGCCAAAGCCCATGATCTGGTCCAGGAGGGCAAGTTGATTACAAATGCAACCATTAAATGTGCCCTCGATGCAGCAGACACCGCATCTAGATCTGTCAACACCAGTGTCTTACTACGCAGACATGCATGGTTGCGCATTTCTGATTTTAAACAAGAAGTGCAAACTGCTATCTTGAATCAGCCGTTCGATCAAGAACACCTGTTTAGAAAAAATGAAAAAAGACACGGACACTGCAAAATCTATGGGAGCATTACAGTCTCCATCAACACGAGGCTCCTTTCGTCGCTCCTTTTATAGGGGCGCATCCAAAAACATCAGCGCAGACACTGCCTCCTCCTCCTACAAAAGTCCCACACAAACATCCCCCAACAAGGGATATTTCAGAGGTGGGTACAGGGGAAATAATAACAAAGGGAGAGGCCGAGGTAACAACAATCGTACCTCCCCCACTACTAAACAATGACTTCCCTCCGCTCCCTCCAGACCATTCCACTCCGTTTGGAGGAAGACTCACAGTTTCTACCTGTCTGGAACTCGAACACTACAGACAAGTGGGTAAGACAAATTATCCATTATGGTTACTGCCTGGAACTTACCGCAACCGCCCCCCAACATACCGCCCTAACAGCGTCCCATATCCATGGAACATCTAACGCTCCTCAAACTGGAAGTTCTCTCACGGTTTCAAAAGCATGCAATAGAATCATTTCCCCTACAGCATCAAGGGACAGGGGTTTACTCCCTGTACTTTCTAATCCCCAAAAAGGATGGTACTCTCAGACCAATACTGGACCTCATACCTCTCAGCTTCTACATAGTCAGATCACTTTCACATGATCACTCTTCAACAAATCCTTCCACTACTTCAACAAGGCGACTTCCTTGCCACTTTAAATCTTAAGGAAGCCTACTTCCATATTCCCATACACCCTGCTCACAGGAAATATCTAAGGTTTACAGTGGACGGCCAACATTATCAGTTCAAGGTTCTCCCATTCGGAGTAACGTCAGCACCCAGGGTCTTCACAAAGTGGCGGTAGTAGTCGCACACTTGCGGAGACAACAGATTCATGTGTTTCAATACCTGGACGACTGGCTGATAAAACCCAAGTCACCCAGCCAGTGTGTTCACCACACTTACCAAACAATTCAGCTGCTCCATGACTTTGGGTTCACAGTAAACCTCACCAAGTCACATCTACAGCCCTCCTACCTACATCAGTATCTAGGGGCCACAATAGACACTTTCAAAGCTCTTGCATACCCCAATCCAGCCAAGATAGCCCGTATGCAGACCCTCATCGCAAAGTTCCAACCCCAACACTCCCTACCAGCTCTAGTGTTTATGCAGCTCATAGGAATGATGGCCTCTTGCATTTTCATAGTACATCATGCAAGACTTCAGATGCGCCCTTTACAGGAATGCTTAGCACATCAGTGGAACCAGGCTCAAGGTCCGCTTTCTGATCTGGTGTTGGTGGACAGCCGCACACATCGCTCTCTGCGGTGGTGGAACACACAAAACCTTTCCAGAGGGTGGCCGTTCCTAGACCCAGTTCCACAGATAGTGCTAACAGCGGACGCATCACTCACCGGCTGGGGAGCCCATCTTCTAAACCACACAGTTCAGGGCAGGTGGACCACTCAACAAAAAATGCTCCACATCAATCACCCCGAACTACTGGCAATTTTTCTAGCATTAAAATCATTCCTACTACATCTCATCAACAAGACTGCCCTTGTCCGCACGGACAATATGACAGCAATGTATTCTATACAGAAACAAGGAGGAACACATTCTTTGTAACTTTCTCAACTAGCGCAAAGCATATGGAGATGGGCCATACCGCAAAACATACATCTTCTAGCAGAACATCTCCCAGGAGTACACAATCAGATTGCGGATCTGCTAAGTCGTCAGACACAGCAGATACACAAATGGGAACTTCATCCTCAAATTCTTCAACCATTTTTCAAAATGTGGGGCCACCCAGACATAGATCTGTTTGCCGCAAATGCAAAATGCCCAACCTTCGCCGCCAGGTTTCCACACCCGTTGTCCAAGGGCAATGTGATATGGATGAACTGGTCAGGCAGATTTGCGTACGCTTTTCTGCCACTCCCACTGATTCCGCTAGTAGTACGCTAGCTCAAACACCAGTCTCTCAAGATGATCCTAGTTGCTCCAACATGGGCCCAGCAACCATGGTTCACAACACTCCTGGAACTCTCCGTAGTTCCACACCAAAAACTACGGCTCTCCCCAAAGCTGCTTACGCAGAACCATGGAGAGATACAGCGTCCAGATCCAACTCAATTGAATCTAGCAATCTGGCTCCTGAAGTCCTAGTGTTCGGTTACCTCAACCTCACACTGGACTGTATGAACATTATTATAGAAGCCAGACGCCCTACTACTAGAGCTTGCTATGCAGCCAAATGGAAAAGATTTGTCATTTACTGCAATAACAAAATTGACTCGCTAGATGCTTCAATTCAGAACATTATTTGCTATTTGCTACATCTACAAAGATGTAATCTAGCATACACATCCATACGATTACATCTTGTTGCCCTTGCCGCTTACCTGCAAAACAGACAACATTTGTAATTGTTTAGGGTACCCGCTTTCAAAGCGTTCATGGAAGGCCTTAAAAGAATAATTCCTCCCACAATACCACCCTCTCCGGTGTGGAATTTAAACATTGTCCTTACTAGGCTCATGGGTCCTCCATTTGAACCTCTACACAAATGCGAATTGCAGTTCCTTACATGGAAAGTAGCTTTGCAGACTCAGGCTTTAACCATACAAGAAGCATTATTACAAATACATCGCAACAAGGTGGTTCTTAGAACAAATCCAAAATTCCTTTCCAAAGTAATCTCTGCTTTTCATCTTAATCAATCTGTAGACTTACCCATTTTTTCCCCAAACCCAGATTCCGTAGCAGAGAGAGCTCTTCACACACTTGATGTTTAAAGAGCTATAATTTATTACATTGACAGAACTAAACCTTTTGGAAAGACAAACCAACTGTTTGTAGCTTTCTCTCCACCTCATAAAGGAAACCCCATCTCCAAAGCTGGAATTGCCAGGTGGATAGTCAAATGCATTCAAATATGCTACTAGAAGGCAAAACGCACATTACCAATTCCCCCTAGAGCGCACTCAACACGCAAACTAGGGGCTTCCATGGCATTCTCAGGGAACATTCCCTTAGATGACATTTGTAAGGCAGCAACATGGTCTACGCCACACACCTTCACCACACACTATTGTGTAGACGGGCAGGCAAAACAGGCTTCTGTTGGCTAGGCTGTTCTTAAAATACTTTTTCAGACCACTGCAACAGATACAGGTGACCACCGCTAAGGGAGAAAACTGCTATACAGTCTATGCAAAAGTATGAATTCTGCAGCTCATATGCTTCGAACGGAAAATGCTACTTATCAATATGCATCTGTTCTTGGCATGTAGAGCTGCAGAATATCATACGCCCACCCGCCTCCCCGGAACCTCTATCGGTTCCTGTGCTATCTTACTTAGATACACTCACATGGACATCTTTCCTGTTTCTTACAAACTCCATAATTTCCCATCATGGCGAAAAACAATCTGAGGATGGAGTCGATGCCCATGTGCACTATCGTCCAAGGGAGGAGCCGCCTATCTCGTGACTACAAATACTTCTTCCAAAACAACAGCAAACTGCAATCATCCAAGCCCAACACCAGATGGCGATCTATTCAAAAGTATGATATTCTGCAGCTCTACATGCCAAGAACAGATGCATTCTGGTAAGTAGCATTTTCCTTACAGGCAGTCTGATCAAGTCAGAAAGAGAGAGCATTAAATCTGAAGTAATCAATATGCTGGAATTGGGTGTCATTGAGCCAGCCCAGTTGTCTTAGTCACCAAACCTCACTCCCAGGGTGAAAAATAAAGAAATTAGGTTTTGTGTGGACTATAGGAGTAATAATGCTGTGACAAAGACTGATGCACATCCAGTTCCTAGACCAAACAAATTGAATAACTGGTTAGAGCCAGCCAAGTATCTAAGTACCTTTGATCTCACGGGGTACTGGAAGAAAGGGCTAACCCCTGGATCCTCCACTCCAAGTGGGCACTTCCAGTTTACTGTGATGCCCTTTCGATTAAGGAATGCCCCTGCCACCTTCCAGAGGTTAGTGAATAAAGTACTTTCTGGATTGGAATCGTTTAGTGCAGCTTATCTAGATGATATTGCTTTCAGTAGCTCCACCTAGCAGGACCTCTGGTTGTATACTTGGGTCACCTGGTAGGTGGAGGCCAAGTTCAGCCACTCCAACCCAAGATCCGGACAATTCTGTACTGGGAGGCTTCAAAAACCCAAAATAAAGTCGGGGTATTCCTTGACTTGACTGGGTATCACAGGAGGTTTGTGAAGGATTATGGGTCCATGGTGGCCCCCCTAACAGAACTCGCTTCCAAGAAGATGCCCAAGAAAGTGAGCTGGACAGTGAGCTGTCTAAAGGCTTTTGACACACTAAAGGATGCAATGTGCTTTGCCCTAGTCCTGAAAGCTCCAGATTACTCAAAGCAGTTCATTGTGCTGACAGATGCCTCTGAGCATGGGATAGGTACAGTAGTTCTTGCCTAAACAAATGATTAAGAACATGACCAACCTGTTGTTTTCATAAGCAGGAGACTACTCCCCAGAGATCAGCGCTGGAGTGCCATAGAGAGGGAAGCCTTTGCTGTCATCTGGGCCCTGAAGAACTTGAGGCCATACCTGTTTGGCACTCACTTCCTAGTTCAGACAGACCACATGCCTCCGGTGGTTACAACAAATGAAAGGTGAAAACCTCAAACTGCTAAGGTGGTCCATCTCCCTACAGGGAATGGACTTTACAGTGGAAAACAGACCTGGGACTGCCCATGCCAATGCAGATGGCCATTCCAGGTACCTGAGTACCTAGGGCATTGGAACTGAAGAGGGCCCCTTACCTAGGCCATTCAGTCTGCCACTGCAGCATGCATGACCTGGTGCATGCAAAATGACAGCCGACATGGCACACGCCTGTGTGCCATGCCAACTAACACTGCCTAAGGTATAGGTAAGTCACCACTCTAGCAGACCTCGCATCCCTAAGCCAGGGTGCACTATATCACAGGTGTGGGCATATCTGCAATAGCAGATATGCCCCTACAATATTTAAGTCTGTTATTAGCTATTGTAGGTGCCAGGGAAGTCATAGAGAGAACATGGGCTGGAAACTCAACAACTAGAGTTCCACAGCATCATGATGGCTTCTCTGAACACAGGAGTGTGTGGCACCAAACTACTCCTCTGAATAAACCCGCAGTGATGCCAGTGTTGGATTTATTGAAACATGTACTCAGGGGGCACCTCAGAGGTGCCCCCTGAACGCCTACCAACCCTGGTGTGGTCACAGATTTGCTGTTGGCAACCTACTACCACCAGACATGTTTCTAGAGCTCTGGGTCGAGAGATCTCGCTTTCTCGGACTAGAAACAAAGCACATTTCGGGCGGAGGTGTCCCAACTCCTCCCCCAGAATGGGCACAGTGCTGGTCAGGGAAGTGTCAAAGGCCTGCTGCCTTCGTAATGCGACCCGCAGCCTCTGCTGCTAGAATATGCCAGCCCTCGGTTTAGACCCCCCACTTTGGGTGAGAAAAACTAGGAAGAATAGGAGGTGTGCCCACCTCTGACAACTCCAATCCTAAGGTGCAGGAGGCGAGGTGAAGCACATCTTTCAGACCCTGCCATCTTGAAGATGGTGGGACTCCTCCAATCAGGGCTAGTACTGTGCCCCCTCCTACAGGAGGGTGGCATAATTGAGGGTGTAAACGCACCAGGGAAGGTGCCCATAGGAGCTACCTGTCACTACCTTAAAACACCCCCTAAATCTAGTATTTAGGTGGCTCCTCTGAAACTAGTTCTTGCTGACCCTAGAAGAAAAGTGGGGCAAAGACACCATGCAAAGAAGACTGTCTATGCCCACTGACTTGGCCCCAGCCCTACTGGCCTGCCTGCAGCCCTCAAAGATCCTGAGAAAAAACGTTTGTCCTGCAGTCAGCGACCTCCACAACCCCTGGGAGGACTGCCTCCATTTGAAGAAGACCAGATCTCCTGAGGACAGCAGCTCTGTCCACAAGAAAGCAAAACAAAAAACTCTGCAATCCCTGGCCACTCTTCACCCGACGCCCCGGGCCTGTGTCCCAAGTGGCCAACTGATCCAGAAAAGGTTCCCCAGCAATCCTATGTCCACGTCCAGCATTGGCCGACCCCTTCTGGACTCCACGACAGTGCCTATAGTGTGAATCCAAATTTCCCCCTCCCCGACCGTTATCGGTTCTGGTAAGAAAAACCTGACGTCCAAGGACACCTGCACCCGAAGCCCCCTGGGCCTTGAGGAGCACGACTGTGACCCTATGACCAACAGCATCACAACTTACCTCTGCTGTCATTGGCTTCCTTCGTGCAGCCTCCAGTTTGTCGCCTGCAACCTGTTTTCCAAACTGAGTTTCTCCATTAAATTGCTTTGGACGCCCGAAACGTGTTTGCACCATGCACCTGACCGCCCCTGTACCACTGGTGGTGTATGTTTGGTGCTGCTTTGTGGCCCCCCACCCCCTTTGCTTGTCTAAACTTCTGAAGCTTCAGCCCTGCAGCCGCTTTAACTACCTGCAAGCAGTCTGTTTTCAAGCACCTCCAGTCTCCATTGGATAACATTGAGCCTGATCTTCCTCTGTGACCTCTGCACCCGGCCGCCCCTGTGCTGCTGGAGGTGATGTTTTTGTGCTTACATGAACCTTGCCTTCTGCTGACCCTGCAACCCAGAAGGTTACTTACCTGTAAAACCACTTTGTTTTCCTCCATAGGTTAACATTGCTAAGACCAATAATTGCACTGTATCCAATTTTGAAACCAAAAATAATTTCTATTTAAAAACGTACTTAGCTTTTTGCAATGATCTTGGTCTTAAAATAAATCTTCAGCAAAGCTTATTCATAGGTCAAGCCTGGGCAGCGCATGCGCTAATTTGCGGCATCTGTATGGAATAGAAGCCCTGCCCACTCCGCCCATATTTTTCATTAGCTTGTGTCATTTGTAAATGCTTGCTTCGGATTCGTTAATAGGCTTGTTAGTCTCTCATTAGTACCGCCTTGTGACCTCCCATGAGGACTAGCCGTTTTACTTCAGTTGTTACACGGTACATCTTTTTTAGTCTATAAGCACTATTTTCTTTAATGAGTTTCTTCTACTGCAGGCACGACATGCTTTCCTGCAACATTCAGCGCACCATGTGTGCTTTCACTTTCCGAGTAGCCCAGGACAATGGCGGCCGCTTCTTTGAATAGGTCTGGCATTTAAGAGTTTGAGCTATTGGCATTGTAAACGACAATGCCTTTTATTTGTGTTAATGAGCAAAACAGATAAATAAAAGGCACTGTAATTTACAATGCCAATAGCTTAAAATCTCCCAAATGCAACACCTATTGTATTACAAAATGCTTGTTATAAATGGCTCCTGGTGCAGCCTGGTGGTGCACATTCTGATGTTTGTTTCTCACATGGCTGGTTTTCGTATGCAGATACTGGTGCACGCTTGACTCAGGATGCACGGCACACATCCTGGCACTAGTTCGCTTACTGCCTTTGCTCGTACAGGGATCCTGGTGCACGCTGGTGGCTCACGGCACACATTCTGGCGCTGGCTTCCTACATGTCAGGTTTTCGTACAGAGATTCTGGTGCACCCTCATGTCGCATGCTGATTTTCCACAGGGGTATTTTTTTACATGCACTTATGCTGGTGCATTTGCACTTATCCTGGTGCATTCTTGTGGACCGCGCAGCACTGCACACATTTTGATGCTGGTTTTTATACACGTATCTTGGAGCTCGCTTGTGTCTCACGCTTTACATCGCATTCTAATGCTGGTTTTCCACACGGCTGGCTTTCACGTACGGATCCTGGTGCGCTCTCGTCTCACGTTGCACAGCATACACTAATGCTGGTTTTCCGTAGGGCTGTTTTTAATGCACGGGTCCTGGTGCACGCTTGTGTCTCACGCTGCACAGCACAATCTAATACTGGTTTTTAAATGGCACGACATGCTTTCCTGCAACATTCAGCGCGCCATGGGCGCTTTTACTTTCCATGCAGTCCGGGACAATAGCGGACGCTTCTTTGCAAGGAAATAGGTCTTGTATTTACAAGAGTTTGAGCTATTGGCATTGTACATGACTACCTTTTATTTCTGTGTTAAATAGCAAAACAGATAAAAGGCATTGTCATTTACAATGCCAAAACACTTGTATATTTGAGACCTATTGCATTGCATTGCAAATGCTTGTAATAAAATTGGTGTGAATCTCTTTTTTTGAGTCGTGTGTCATTTATTGGTCATTGTGTGCACAACAATTGTCTCCTCTGTGTTACGCCTAAGGCTGCTCGCCCACACTACCACAGATAGAGCACTATGGGTTTGCATTGAGCCCTGTACACATCTGGGGGAATCTCTGGACTCGGTGCACGGTATAACCACCTAGTAGTATGCCATATACAGAGTACGCTTCCTACACCCCCCTGCAGTCTTCTTTCATAACCGTTTTTGTGAAAGTTTATCCATCTCTCCCGAAAGTGGTATCTGAAATCCACCTTGCAAAGAAGACTGCAGCACCAACTTCTGTGTGGCTCTATATTCACTTAGGGTGGTAGGCTCACAATTTATGTAGAACAGTAAAAGAACATGGGATGGATGATGCACATTGTACACATATTTCACACGAAGAACGAAAAGATTGATAAAACAGACCATTTCTTGTGGCGTTCTCTGCATTAAAACGTGTTGGGAGTTTGCAGAGAAGTAACCCTAAAGGCATCATAACCCTTCTGCTAAACGTGTAAAAGAAGTGGCTGTTGCTGAGATGTATTGGTACGCGTGTTTGGTGTTCACTATATAAACTCACCTAATAGTCTGTCTGGATTACACACAGTGAAGTACAATTCAGCAGCCCAGTTTTGTATCTCATTTTGACATAAAAATGAAAAGCATGTCTATCTTAGAGCCCTCATTTTTGCAATTACAGCTATAAATGCTTTCCATTATGTATCAATTAAAAAAAACAAGTTACCTTTTTTGGTAGCAGTACTTCTGCTGAATACTGCATTTTTTGACAGATTCTCCCCTATCTTCCTGTCAATCCTAATCTTTAGAGGACGAGTTACTACTTCGATAATGCCTTTTATGTTTATCTCCTTAGGTAGTGACTTTTTCTTTTTTTTACTTGTCTCCATGTAAAGGCAATTATTAGACAGAACTGATGCCTGAGGAGGAGGGCGAGCTAATCTATGACCAGTGCCACCTACACCCTTTGGGGTCAATCACAAAAAAAAATGGATTTAGCCTGCTACTTGGAGATTCTTCAAGATGAGAAATCTGCAGGAAGAAACTGGGGGAACTAAGTGAAAAGTGTTTCCCAAAATAGTAGCCTAATCCTTTGAGGTGATAGTTTTCTTGCTTTCCAACATGTAGAGAACTGAATTGTAGATCTTTGGGTGAGGTTGAGGCTACAGTCTTGGTGGGAGAAGTAACTGAGCTCCCGCAAGGCCATAGCGATCAGATCTGCAAAGGCAAACTGGATTCTTAGAGGAATTTGTCTTCTCAACTTGGTAGATGTCCCAAGCACCTTCCTCAGTTAAAAAGCATGTGGTACTGGTGAAGCAACTAGTCAAATCAGCAAAGAATTAAGAGAACCTGAAGGTCAAAAACTAAATTTGAAAACCAAATTCAGGAAGTAAAATGCAACAAAAATGGAGAAAATAAGATTTAGGGATCAAAGTTAACACTATACCCAAAACCAAATATTTACCAACAAGAGAATACAGCTTCAGGCAGCAAATTCATATAGTTCCTTTCTGAAAAAGGAATGGGTTCGGGAAACGGGGATGTAGGGGAACAGCAGTGCATTTGTAGTTGTCATTGAAAAAAATCAATAAGCCCTCCCACACACCATTTGAAAATATCCTAAGAATAGAAAGTGTCTTAAAATGAGTATTGGCAAAGCAAATCAGGCTTCCTTTGACAATACTCGTTGTTTGCTACTCTGGCCTTGCCATTGCTTCCTAAATTGAGCTGGCATTGGCCAAGTCATTAGCTGCATCCAGCCATCTTTGAATTGTAGTTTCTTGAACTTCCAAGGTGGCCCTCACATTGCATATTGATGCAATATGGAGGCCATTTTGAAAGTATAGAAAATAAACTTTTGGGCCCATTTTTGAACATTAGTTCTCTTACAGGGGATACTCATCAATAGTCATAAGCACTGCATAGTCCCTGTGAGAAGTTGGCCTGGTATATGCTGTCCACTAGTTATATTGGGCACCTTGCACCAGTCCAAACAACCCTTATTGATAAATAGGTTTAAAGACAACCTTTATTGAAAGATATCCTAGTTGTAGCTATGGAGAGCAGCCTTCAGGCTAAGTCTTGAAGGAGTGTAAAGCAGCTTGGTTTACCAGATTATAACCTCTTGAATTACTAAATGAAAGGAGAACCACACAAGGTATATATAAAATATATGTATTTATTTCTAAACACTCATTACGAGATTAGAGTCCTAGATACACAGTAATACAGTTCTAAAACCACACTAAATAGCACAATATACAATGGGCCCTATGGGCGGACCAAACCATATATTAAGAAAGTGGTATAAGAACCACGACTTAACTAGACACCGTGCCTAGAGCACGTAGAATCGCTGGGAGCCCAAGGAACCTCCCAAGGTAGTGACCCAGGAGACCCACGGGGGACGTGTGCAGTGTGAGAACACAGACGCGAACTCCGTACTATTCTATGGGAAAGTCGCAGTTGGAATTTTAGAAGTTAAGGACACTTAGGAGAGGACTTTGAGCAAACCCCTTTAGACTTGGGGGATTCTAGGGCCAGCGCCCACGGAAGCACCAGAGTACTCGAGTTACCTCACCCAGGGAAGCCGTGTGCATAGGTGTCAAATGGTGTCGGGAATAGTCGTTGATTTCAATGGCGATCTACAAAGTGCTGCTGCCGGGAAGAAGCAAAGTGTCCGATGTGATCCAAGCCTGGATCGAAGATCAGAAGAACCTGAAAGCAGAGGGGACAGAGTCTGGGTCACTTGCCAGTGACCAGGGGCACGATAGACCAATGACCACCGATGTCGGGTGTTTCGGGTGCGAAGAGGTGAAGCTTGACTCTGCAGCCACGAGGACCAGGAGGTGTCAACGACGACCAGGAGCTGGATTCAAGCTGTCCCACAAAGGATGTCGAGTGTTGCTGTGTCGGTGCCCAGATTGGACCCAACAAGCCTGGGCAACAGCAACCCACGCAGAAAGGTAAAAGATGCTTCGGTGTGGACCAGCTAGGTCCTGGGGACTCCGAAGGGACCTTGGGAGAAAACACAAAGGGCCAGCTCACGGAGCAGTCGTGGAGTGTAGGCGGGCAATCTTCAGTGAAAATGCTGGTCGGGGTCAGGGCTACAAGTAACAAAGCTCAGCTGCAGGAGTCGTTGGAAAGCTGATGCTTCTGCAAAGTGACGCGGTGTCCAGTGGTTCGGGTTCCATGGTCGCCACGAGGGATACAGGCCTCAGACTTGCTGTGGGCACTGATTGACCTCTAAGACCACGGAAACCCACCTCCTGTGTTGCAAAATTCTTCGGAGTCCGGCGGGAGCTTCGGAGATGCAAACCGGTCAGATGCTTCTTTGGTGCCTGCCTTGCTGGGGAGTAACTCCTTTTTTCCATGGGAGATTCTTCAGTCATCTAGTTCAATGTAGATCACCGAAGTTCCAGGATTCAGTAGCAGAGTTTCGTCCAGGTGTAATCTAAAATCCTGTAGCCAGGGGTTGCTTTCTCATACCCAAGGAAAGGGTGGGACAAACACTAGGGACTCACCAATGGGAGGGTTAGGAAAGAGGGGTACCTTCACCCATCTGCTTTGTCCAGTTTCATGCCAGAGCAGGGCCTGGTAGCCCCTCCAACCGGTTTGAGCTGGACTATGCACAGGGACACCAAATGTGCCCCCAGTGCAGACTTCAAAGCACTCTTGGAGTGCACCCACCCAGCCCCAATACACTAAAGCCTGTCTGGGAGGTGGTGAAAACTCCCTGTGACAGGAAACCTATTGTCCAGGCCGCCCCTGCCGTAGTTTCATCCAGCAGCAATAGGGCAGACTCGTGTCTGTGGCTGGCAGCCTCCATTTTGTGAGGCCAGGTCTCTGTTCGCTGGTGCCGGGTATACCGGTGCTGTCATGTCTCTCCCACTAGAAGGGTGGGATCATACTCCCACACCAATTGCTGGTGTGGGGGTATGATTCCAAGGTGTTTGACACCAAACACAACATGTTTCCGTGCAGCCATCCCAAAGTTAGCATTTACCGTTTGGTTACAATGCACTTAAGAGTATATGAGTTGGCTGCATCACAAACAACCCCAAAATAAAGGTTCCGAAGACTGCAGAGGGGCTCTGCTCATGCATGGGCACCCTCTCACATAAAATACAGCACCCTGCCTTCAGGATTAGTAAGGCCTGCCATAGGGGTGACTGATAAGTTTATATGTGCAGTGATATGGAGTGATATAGTGAACCTATCTCAGTAAGGGGTGCATGCACCACCTTATCCAGGCTGCAGTAGCAGTACTGTGGTGTCATTTTGAAAGGCTTCCCAGGGGTGGCATGATACATGCTGCAGCCCCTGGTAGGCCTCTGGGGTACCTATGCCCTGGGTACATAGTATACCATATACTAGGGACTTATAAGGGTACCCCAGAATCCAATCTGGCGTGTACCTGAAGTACCGGTAATCAATTTAGAGAGCAAGCAGCTAGGATGGGGTCCTGGTTATCAGGGCCCCAGTCAGACTAAATTAAAAAAAACAGTGAAACATCAGCAAAAAGTGGGGGTAACTATAAGAAGCAGATCCTACTCTCCTACAGTCCCGCCCACGTGCGGGGACCGCAGAGCATCAACAAAATATATGCATATGCACCTATATACATATATATATATAATAATATGCATATATTTCTAATATACACACATGTATATAAATATGCAGCCCAAAAAATAGTTTTTGGCTCAAATATGCCAATATTGCATTGTATTTTTCATTCGAAATATATAAATCATATAAAAATAACATTTTCATGACACACAGAAATGTACCTCCAACTTGTTTTTGAGCACAGCCTTTATGTTTGAAGGGAAAAGGCAAGGTGATAGCAGGCAGATTAGCCTAGAAAGGTTACATATAGAATACTCAGAGAAAACTGGTGCCGTACCTTTAAGACCTCCAGGCTTCCATCATGCTCCACAGGTGACAGGTCAGTTTTTTTTGGCTTCTGTGAGGATCTTGGAGCATTGAGCTCGTCAGTTAGTGTTTTTTTGCCACTAATTGGTCTTTTCAAGTGAGATTTTGTCTTCACTCGACTTTCTTTTTTTAGTACTTTTGGTACTATTTCCATAATTTTTTCTGACTTCCCAGCTATTTTCCTGTCAGAATGCCAGCCTTATTTATTAAGTGCCCTTCCTGTGGTAAGGAAATGGCTAAGTCAAATCTGCACTCGGTCTGTATTGTGTGCTTACCATCTACACACAGGCCTGATAAGTGCTACTACTGCCAGCAGTATTCGAGAAGAACCCTTCATGAAAGGGAGAAGATCAAGCTCCATGCCATGCAAGAGAGAGGAAAGGAGTCCGTAAGTGGGAGGGAAGGACATCCCTCTAAAGAGCCCTCCTCTCAAAGAAGATCAGAGCACAATAAAAAGGGAGAAAAACGAAGACTGGTCGAATTTGCCATTGAGGGAGAGGTCGATGTCAAAAATACCCTTGTGTTCTTCAGCGTCGGAAATCTCCAGTGCCGAGATCAGCGTCGAAGACTATATCGCCGTCGAAGCGGACGACTCCAGGTACGGCTAAGGCTTCTCACCAGCTGACGTCGACACCCTCTCGCAGGCGGTTCAAGTCCGGCTCGCCTATGATGATGGAGGGCAGACGCTGAACATCAAAGACATCGGTGACAGGTGCGGTCGCCATCGAGGGCCTTAGCGCCGACGTCAAGAACACCACCGATGTCCAAGGTTCCTAGAACATAGACGCCAAGCCCGACACAAAAGACTCAGACGTCAGTAAGCATGGTTCACGGCTAATCGACTGCTTCGTCGCCGACGGCAGGGCAAACATCACCATAGAGAAAATCGCCATCTAGAAAGTCACCTTCGGCGTCGAGAAGGTCATCTTAGACATCGAGAAGGTCACTGGCGAGGCGGTCGCCCATCCAGGAGGTCGCCCTGAAGGAGGTCGGCATCGAGGAGGTCGACGTCGAGACCTAGTTCCACCTACAGGACTCCACCGGTTTAGAGGCTGAGAACAGAGCGCTCACCAGTGTCGATGTCGAGGGATCCGTCGACATCTAGGGAAATCCACGATTTGACTGCTAAAGGTCTGACGTTGAGGAGTGCTTCATCCTATCCTGAACTACAAATCGTTCAAGTCACCCGGAAGGCTCTCCGGCTCCAGAACACCATATGCCCCGAGAAGATTGGAGAGTATAAAGGACTAGATGATGCGGAAGAGGGGCTCTAGGCAAACCCCCCTGCGGTAAAACAGCCTAATCAGTGAGTTCTTGCTTCCCCCAACTCTGTTACCCACTCCGGTGGGAGGAAGTATAAGCTTTCACTTGGAAGAGTGGATAAAAATAACGCAGGACAACTGGGTATTCAATATTGTGTGGAATGGGTACTCAATCAGATCCCCGCCACCATCTGTACCTCTCCAGAGAACCCCAGTCAATCAGCTAGATCTGCTGCAAAAGGAGTAATCCATCCTGCTACAAAAACATGCCATCGAAAAGGTTCCCTGGCAACATCGACAGGGGATCTATTCCCGCTACTTCTTGGTTCCAAAGAAAGGTCCAAACAAGGAGTTCAGGTCCATACTAGATCTCAGACTCTTAAACAAATTAGTCCTCAAAGAGACATTCAGGATGTTGGCATTACACCAAATCGTTCCCCACAATCATCAAGGACCTTCAGAACGCTTACTTTCATATCCCAATTTCTCAGATGCACCGGAAGTTTCTACGAATCAGGATAATCAGACCACTTTCAGTTCAAAGTCCTTCCTTTCAGACTCAAGTCTGCTCCTCGCACCTTTTCAAAATGCATGGCGGTGGTGGCTGCCTTCCTGAGAAAGCAAAAAATCTTTGTCTATCCTTACCTAGATGACTGGTTACTCAAGACTGCCTCTCCCAGTCTCTTGCAGGAACACCTGAATTACTGCATTCAAATCTTGAACCGATTGGGCCTGTGTGTAAACTTAAAAAAATCTATCCTCAACCCTACTCGGAGGATTCACTACTTGGGCGTTACGCTAGATGCTGCAAACGCAAGAGCGTTTCTTTTGGAGGAGAGACTATTATCTATACTCCACAAAGGTTGTACTCTTCTGAGAACACCTCATCCTACAGTCAGGCAGGTGTCCTCTCTGCTGGGCTAGATGGCGTCATGCATATTCATTGTTCCAAATGCCAGGTTGCAGATGAGATCCTTATAACAAGCTCTAGAGAACCAATAGTCGCAAGTTTCCAACTGCTGGGAGGGCACCATAATTCTTCCTTACGCAATCCAACTCTCAATAAGATTGTGAATACAACGGTCTCATCTTCTGAAAGGAGTTCCTTTCCACCAGGAGATTCCCAAACAAACTATTGTCACAGATGCGTCTTTTCAGGATTGGGGTGCTCACATGGGATCTCTTCAAGTCTAGGGGATGTGGTCAGAAAAGGAGAAAACTTACCACATCAACATCTGGCTCGCAAAGCTTTCTTTCCCTCCATAGAGTCACACTCCCTTGTGGTTCAGACAGACAACACCACAACAATGTACTATCTGAACAAACAGGGAGGGACCAGATCCAGACCCCTGTCTCTAGAGGCACAAGCAATCTGGAAATGGCTACTGGCGAGGAACATGTCCATAGCTGAAGTTTACCTTCCAGGTGCCCTCAATGCACAGGCGGACTACCGGAGCTGAAACTTCGTCAAAGCACACGACTGGGTGCCAAAGGATGGGATAGCACAAGACATTTTTCGGAGACGGGGCTCTCCAGACATCGACTTATTCGCAGACACGGCAAACGCAAAATGCCACGCCTTTGCATCCAGGTACCCTCAACCAGGCTCCAGAGGGAATGCACTGTTGATCGACTGGTCAGAGAAACTATTTTACGCCTTTCCACCAGTCCCTCTCATATAACTGGTGATCAGCAGGCTCTACAAATCCAGGACAGAGATGATTCTGATTGCACCAGAGTGTCCTCGCCAGTGTTGGTACACGGACCTACTACACCTCTCCAAGACACCGCAGAGGAGATTGCCATGCCATCCGGATCTGTTAACCAAGTCAGGCGGGAAGGTTTTTCATCCCAACCTCCCGTCACTGAGATTGACAGCATAGCTCCAGTGTTCCTACGATATGGTCACCTAGGCCTCTTGCAGGAATGTATGCAGATCTTAAAAGAAGCGATAAGGCCTTAGACGAGAAATTGGTATGCTTTCAAATGGAAGCGGTTTTATCTATGGTGTAAAGCTAATAGTCATAACCCTATCATGGGTCAAGAACAGGTTATTTTGCCATATCTTTTGCACTTAGCTAAAGCGGGCTTAAAGTTCTCTTCTATCAGAGTGCATCTGGAAGCAATTACAGCTTATAGAAAGGCTCCCATTCAGGCTTCTTTCTTTCAAATGCCAGTTGTTAAAGACTTCCTGGAAGGACTAAAAAGGTCTACCCACCAGTTTGGGTACCTTCCCCTGCCTGGGAACTTAATGTGGTCCTTTCTAAATTAATGCCCCCCCCCCCCCTTGAACCCATTCACAAAGCTTCTCTGCAGCACCTATCTTGGAAGGCCGCCTTTCTAGTGGCAATTACCTCTGTTTGCATAGTAAGCGAGATTCAGGCCTTATGTTCTACAGAGCCTTACCTTGTTTTCCATGTTAATCGAATGTTTATGAGAACTCACCAGAGTTTCTTACCTAAAGTGATCTCGGACTTTTATCTGTATAGAACGAAAGATATAAAAAAGTTGGACCTTCTATTTGTTAACTATGGCCCAATGCACACTGGTTTCCCTCTTCTAAAAGGTCCATCGCTTGATAGATAGTATCTTGCTTCACATTAGCTTATCAGCTAGCTCACAAGGAGCTTCCTGGCAAGCCAAGGGCTCACTCTACGAGAGGTAAAGCTGCTATTACGGCTATGCTTAAAAATGTACCTATTCTAGAGATATGTTAAGCAGCTACATGGTGGTCGGTCCACATCTTTGCCTGCCATTACTGTTTATATTCTGATACTCAAGCTGATGCTCAGTTTGGTCAAGCATCCTTGATGAATTTGGATAATTGTATAATTCAGAATATGTTTGATATGCAGGTATTCGTCCAACAGGGTCCAGGGATGGGCTTGCTACTCTATTCAGTGCTTATGACTATTGATGAGTATCCCCTGGAAGAGACGGATAAGTTATTTACCTGTAATCCCAGTTCTCTTCCAGGGGTTTCCTCATCAAAGTAATAAGCAACCCTCCCTCCTCCCCGGACGAATGCCATGCCTATTACAGAATGTTGTTTCCTCATGTTATTTATACAATGTAATACGCTGCCAAAAAAGACCTGACCTAACTGTCACCTGTGGGGCATGATGGGAGCCTGGAGGTCTTAAAGGCACAGCGCCAATTTTCTCTGAGTGTTCTAGATGCAGCCTTTCTCAGCTAATTTGCCTGCTACCACCTTGCCTTTTTCCTTTGAAAATGAAGGCTCTGTTCAAAAACAAGTTGGAGGTACATTTCTCTGTGTCATGGAAATTATATTTTTATATGATTTATATATTTCAAATGATAAATACAATGCAATATTGGCATATTTGAGCCTAAAAAATGTTTGGAGCTGGATATGTATATACATGTGTGTATATTAGAAATATATGCGTATTATTATAAATTTAGAGGTGTATATGCATATATTGTGTTAATGCTCCGGGGTCCCCGCACGTGGGTGGGACTATTCAGTGCTTATGACTTTGATGATTATACCCCTGGAAGAGAACACCAAACACAACATGTTTCCGTGCAGCCATCCCAAAGTTAGCATTTACCGTTTGGTTACAATGCACTTAAGAGTATATGAGTTGGCTGCATCACAAACAACCCCAAAATAAAGGTTCCGAAGACTACAGAGGGGCTCTGCTCATGCATGGGCACCCTCTCACATAAAATCCAGCACCCTGCCTTCAGGATTAGTAAGGCCTGCTATAGGGGTGACTGATAAGTTTATATGTGCAGTGATATGGAGTGATATAGTGAACCTATCTCAGTAAGGGGTGCATGCACCACCTTACCCAGGCTGCAGTAGCAGTACTGTGGTGTCATTTTGAAAGGCTTCCCAGGGGTGGCATAATACATGCTGCAGCCCCTGGTAGGCCTCTGGGGTACCTATGACCTGGGTACATAGTATGCCATATACTAGGGACTTATAAGGGTACCCCAGAATCCAATCTGGCGTGTACCTAAAGTACTGGTAATCAATTTAGAGAGGAAGCAGCTAGGATGGGGTCCTGGTTATCAGGGCCCTAGTCAGACTAAATTAAAAAAAACAGTGAAACATCAGCAAAAAGTGGGGGTAACTATAAGAAGCAGATCCTACTCTCCTACAGTCCCGCCCACGTGTGGGGACCGCAGAGCATTAACAAAATATATGCATATACACCTATATACATATATATAGAATAATATGCATATACTTCTAATATACACACATGTATATAAATATGCAGCCCAACAAATAGTTTTTGGCTCAAATATGCCAATATTGCATTGTATTTTTTATTCGAAATATATAAATCATATAAAAATAACATTTTCATGACACACAGAAATGTACCTCCAACTTGTTTTTGAGCACAACCTTTATTTTTGAAGGAAAAGGGCAAGGTGATAGCAGGCAGATTAGCCTAGAAAGGCTACATATAGAATACTCAGAGAAAACTGGTGCCGTACCTTTAAGACCTCCAGGCTCCCATCATGCTCCACAGGTGACAGGTCAGTTTTTTCTGGCTTCTGTGAGGATCTTGGAGCATTGAGCTCGTCAGTTAGTGTTTTTTTGCCACTAATTGGTCTTTTCAAGTGAGATTTTGTCTTCACTCGACTTTCTTTTTTTAGTACTTTTGGTACTATTTCCATAATTTTTTCTGACTTCCCAGCTATTTTCCTGTCAGAATGCCAGCCTTATTTATTAAGTGCCCTTCCTTTGGTAAGGAAATGGCTAAGTCAGATCCGCACTCGGTCTGTATTGTGTGCTTACTATCTACACACAGGCCTGATAAGTGCTACTACTGCCAGCAGTATTCGAGAAGAACCCTTCATGAACGGGAGAAGATCAAGCTCCATGCCATGCAAGAGAGAGGAAAGGAGTCCGTAAGTGGGAGGGAAGGACATCCCTCTAAAGAGCCCTCCTCTCAAAGAAGATCAGAGCACAATAAAAAGGGAGAAAAACGAAGACTGGTCGAATTTGCCATTGAGGGAGAGGTCGATGTCAAAAATACCCTTGTGCTCTTCAGCGTCGGAAATCTCCAGTGCCGAGATCAGCGTCGAAGACTATATCGCCGGCGAAGCGGACGACTCCAGGTACGGCTAAGGCTTCTCACCAGCCGACGTCGACACCCTCTCGCAGGCGGTCCAAGTCCGGCTCGCCTATGATGGTGGAGGGCAGAAGCTCGACATCAAAGACATCGGCGACAGGTGCGGTCGCCATCGAGGGCCTTGGCGCCGACGTCAAGAACACCACCGATGTCCAAGGTTCCTAGAACACTAGAACATAGACGCCAAGCCCGACACAAAAGACTCAGACGTCAGTAAGCATGGTTCACGGCTAATCGACTGCTTCGTCGCCGACGGCAGGGCAAACATCACCATAGAGAAAATCGCCATCTAGAAAGTCCCCTTCGGCGTCGAGAAGGTCATCTTAGACATCGAGAAGGTCACTGGTGAGGGGGTCGCCCTCCAGGAGGTCGCCCTGAAGGAGGTCGGCATCGAGGAGGTCGACGTCGAGACCTAGTTCCACCTACAGGACTCCACCGGTTTAGAGGCTGAGAACAGAGCGCTCACCAGTGTCGATGTCGAGGGATCCGTCGACATCGAGGGAAATCCACGATTTGACTGCTAAAGGTCTGACGTTGAGGAGTGCTTCATCCTCTCCTGAACTACAAATCGTTCAAGTCACCCGGAAGGCTCTCCGGCTCCAGAACACCATATGGCCCGAGAAGATTGGAGAGTATAAAGGACTAGATGATGGGGGAAGAGGGGCTCTAGGCAAACCCCCTTGTGGTAAAACAGCCTAAGCAGTGAGTTCTTGCTTCCCCCAACTCTGTTACCCACTCCGGTGGGAGGAAGTATAAGCTTTCACTTGGAAGAGTGGATAAAAATAACGCAGGACAACTGGGTATTCAATATTGTGTGGAATGGGTACTCAATCAGATCCCCGCCACCATCTGTACCTCCCCAGAGAACCTCAGTCAATCAGCTAGATCTGCTGCAAAAGGAGTAATCCATCCTGCTACAAAAACATGCCATCGAAAAGGTTCCCTGGCAACATCGACAGGGGATCTATTCCCGCTACTTCTTGGTTTCAAAGAAAGGTCCAAACAAGGAGTTCAGGTCCATACTAGATCTCAGACTCTTAAACAAATTAGTCCTCAAAGAGACATTCAGGATGTTGGCATTACACCAAATCGTTCCCCACAATCATCAAGGACCTTCAGAACGCTTACTTTCATATCCCAATTTCTCAGAAGCACCGGAAGTTTCTACGAATCAGGATAGTCAGACCACTTTCAGTTCAAAGTCCTTCCTTTCAGACTCAAGTCTGCTCCTCGCACCTTTTCAAAATGCATGGCGGTGGTGGCTGCCTTCCTGAGAAAGCAAAAAATCTTTGTCTATCCTTACCTAGATGACTGGTTACTCAAGACTGCCTCTCCCAGTCTCTTGCAGGAACACCTGAATTACTGCATTCAAATCTTGAACCGATTGGGCCTGTGTGTAAACTTAAAAAAATCTATCCTCAACCCTACTCGGAGGATTCACTACTTGGGCGTTACGCTAGATGCTGCAAATGCAAGAGCGTTTCTTTTGGAGGAGAGACTATTATCTATACTCCACAAAGGTTGTACTCTTCTGAGAACACCTCATCCTACAGTCAGGCAGGTGTCCTCTCTGCTGGGCTAGATGGCGTCATGCATATTCATTGTTCCAAATGCCAGGTTGCAGATGAGATCCTTATAACAAGCTCTAGAGAACCAATGGTCGCAAGTTTCCAACTGCTGGGAGGGCACCATAATTCTTCCTTACGCAATCCAAATCTCAATAAGATTGTGAATGCAACGGTCTCATCTTCTGAAAGGAGTTCCTTTCCACCAGGAGATTCCCAAACAAACTATTGTCACAGATGCGTCTTTTCAGGATTGGGGTGCTCACATGGGATCTCTTCAAGTCTAGGGGATGTGGTCAGAAAAGGAGAAAACTTACCACATCAACATCTGGCTCGCAAAGCTTTCTTTACCTCCATAGAGTCACGCTCCCTTGTGGTTCAGACAGACAACAGCACACCAATGTACTATCTAAACAAACAGGGAGGGACCAGATCCAGACCCCTGTCTCTGGAGGCTCAAGCAATCTGGAAATGGCTACTGGCGAGGAACATGTCCATAGCTGAAGTTTACCTTACAGGTGCCCTCAATGCACAGGCGGACGACCGGAGCTGAAACTTCGTCAAAGCACACGACTGGGTGCCAAAGGATGGGATAGCACAAGACATTTTTCGGAGATGGGGTTCTCCAGACATCGACTTATTCGCAGACACGGCAAACGCAAAATGCCACGCCTTCGCATCCAGGTACCCTCAACCAGGCTCCAGAGGGAATGCACTGTTGATCGACTGGTCAGAGAAATTATTTTACGCCTTTCCACCTGTCCCTCTCATATAACTGGGGATCAGCAGGCTCTACAAATCCAGGACAGAGATGATCCTGATTGCACCAGAGTGGCCTCACCAGTTTTGGTACACGGACCTACTACACCTCTCCAAGACACCGCAGAGGAGATTGCCATGCCATCCGGATCTGTTAACCAAGTCAGGCGGGAAGGTTTTTCATCCCAACCTCCCGTCACTGAGATTGACAGCATAGCTCCAGTGTTCCTACGATATGGTCACCTAGGCCTCTTGCAGGAATGTATACAGATCTTAAAAGAAGCGATAAGGCCTTAGACGAGAAAGTGGTATGCTTTCAAATGGAAGCGGTTTTATCTATGGTGTACAGCTAATAGTCATAACCCTATCATGGGTCAAGAACAGGTTATTTTGCCATATCTTTTGCACTTAGCTAAAGCGGGCTTAAAGTTCTCTTCTATCAGAGTGCATCTGGGAGCAATTACAGCTTATAGAAAGGCTCCCATTCAGGCTTCTTTCTTTCAAATGCCAGTTGTTAAAGACTTCCTGGAAGGACTAAAAAGGTCTACCCACCAGTTTGTGTACGTTCCCCTGCCTGGGAACTTAATGTGGTCCTTTCTAAATTAATGCCCCCCCCCCCCTTGAACCCATTCACAAAGCTTCTCTGCAGCACCTATCTTGGAAGGCCGCTTTTCTAGTGGCAATTACCTCTGCTTGCATGGTAAGCGAGATTCAGGCCTTATGTTCTACAGAGCCTTACCTTGTTTTCCATGTTAATCGAGTGTTTATGAGAACTCACCAGAGTTTCTTACCTAGAGTGATCTCGGACTTTTATCTGTATAGAACGAAAGAGATAAAAAAGTTGGACCGTCTATTTGTTAACTATGGCCCAATGCACACTGGTGCCCCTCTTCTAAAAGGTCCATCGCTTGATAGATAGTATCTTGCTTCACATTAGCTTATCAGCTAGCTCACAAGGAGCTTCCTGGCAAGCCAAGGGCTCACTCTACGAGAGGTAAAGCTGCTATTACGGCTATGCTTAAAAATGTACCTATTCTAGAGATATGCAAAGCAGCTACATGGTGGTCGGTCCACACCTTTGCCTGCGATTACTGTTTATATTCTGATACTCAAGCTGATGCTCAGTTTGGTCAAGCATCCTTGATGAATTTATTTGGATAATTGTATAATTCAGAATATGTTTGATATGCAGGTATTCATCCAACAGGGTCCAGGGATGGGCTTGCTACTCTATTCAGTGCTTATGACTATTGATGAGTATCCCCTGGAAGAAACGATTAAGTTATTTACCTGTAATCCCAGTTCTCTTCCAGGGGTATACTCATCAAAGTAATAAGCAACCCTCCCTCCTCCCCGGACGAATACCATGCCTATTACAGAATGTTGTTTCCTCATGTTATTTATACAATGTAATACGCTGCCAAAAAAGACGTGACCTAACTGTCACCTTTTGGGCATGATGGGAGCCTGGAGGTCTTAAAGGCACAGCGCCAATTTTCTCTGAGTGTTCTAGATGCAGCCTTTCTCAGCTAATTTGCCTGCTACCACCTTGCCTTTTTCCTTTGAAAATGAAGGCTCTGTTCAAAAACAAGTTGGTGGTACATTTCTCTGTGTCATGGAAATTATATTTTTATATGATTTATATATTTCAAATGATAAATACAATGCAATATTGGCATATTTGAGCCTAAAAATTTTTGGGAGCTGGATATGTATATACATGTGTGTATATTAGAAATATATGCGTATTATTATAAATTTATAGGTGTATATGCATATATTGTGTTAATGCCCCGCACGTGGGTGGGACTATTCAGTGCTTATGACTTTGATGATTATACCCCTGGAAGAGAACTAGGATTACAGGTAAGTAACTTATCCTTTTTATTCTTCCAAGATGGCACCCACATTACATCATACAACATGGATTTGGAACTATAAAATATATACTTCCTAGAAGGTAGGCTATTGCAAAGCAGTGCATTTTTAAATTCATCAAATACTGGCAAAACCAACAGTGATGAGTGATGCCGAGTGAGAGAAAGGCGGTAAGGGGACTGAGCCACACCAGTCCTCATTGTCAGAGGAGAGGACAATTAAAGATAGATGGGGGTGAGAGGCTCAGCAAGTTGAGTAGCAAGGGAAAGAGAATAATTGCACGCAACTGAGAGAGAAATGGGTAGGACATAACAAAAGATGGTGCAAAAAAATAGTTTTTACTTCAGCATTGCAAGAATACACAACTAATCGAAAACTTTGAAATCCGGGGCAAGCACAAGATTGAGGAACAAAGCCATTGAATCAGGAGCTGCAAAGGGAAACATACAGGCCATCCAATCACAAGCTAACATGAAGCCCTCTCTAAAAAGTATAGATTACAAACAACACTGTCTGCATCAGACGGCTAAAATGGTCTGTGATGAGACCACAAAAATAAGTTATTCTCTTCAGTACTAGAAATGTTCTTGTAGTTCTAACCTAGGGCTAATTTCCCCTCCCCATTCTGGCCTAAGTCTGATTTTCATTTATACTGACAGATTGTGGACCAGGCTGAACAAGAGATGCAAGCCAAGTGACTGCTTTAAACAAGAATGTATATTGCTGTTGGAATCACTAAATCAAAGCTCAGGAAGCATATATCTCATAAATACTAAAAGCGTAATAGGTACAGTGAATTACTTCATTAATGGTCTTTTCAAATCAATTTACTTATGTGCTTTAAATTTTGTTTTGGTAATGGATTTAGTTACAAAAATTAGAAATGTACTGTGCTTTTAGCAACTAAAGGCTTCTGCAGCAGTGCTGGAGGTAAAACATGCAATTCTAAAATTACATGTCAATTTTAAGGTGCAAGTTAATTTAAACTCAGATATTTCAATTATTTAGCAGTCCTCGATGCAGAGGTATAAAACACCATATGTCCAAAGAGATAATTGGGGAGGTAATCAATTCAATGTGTTCCCCTATTTTTGGAATCTTTCAAAACATAAGTAATCTATGCCAAGCAAGTATCCGGTATAAGAGTAAGTTAATTACCTCTTGTAATCCGTTTTCTGATGTATCTTTTAATCCAGCCTTGTGGTGAGTTGCAAGGACTTTTATATGTACTATGGTTATGCACCCACGACAGCCTAGTTGGCAAGGCTTCAAAAGGGCATATTCAATATCTTCTTAAAATGTTGTATCTTCACATTGCTCCATGGACCAAATTGAGTCTTTCTCTTAAGCATAGTTTGGGTGGTGAGGGAAGGTAAGGATCAATAGCTAAGCAGTACTGTTAATATTGTTAAAAGAATAAACAACGCAATATACAATGCAAGTTTGTAAAACGTAAAGAAATATTACCTAGTCAACATGTAAAGTTAAAGGAAAATCGGAAAAAAAATTGGTGGACAGTACCACTGCCATTCTTTAAATCAGTAGTTGTAGGGAAGAGGGCTCCTTGAGGTTGTGAAGGGAATCCATGCTGCAGTCAGGTCATCAGATTAAACAGCCCAGAAAGACCCCAACAACATCAAACTGTAATTCTCACCTGTGGTTTCCGCAAGGGCGAGATGCAAGTTTTGAAGCAAGGTCCCAACTTCCCTCACCCATCTAGAATGCCCAACAATGTCAAAGCCAGACATGGTGAGATTGGGGGAAAGGGGAAAACAAGGGACGAATGGTAAGCTTCAGGATCTTTCAATGTGATTCCTGCATGTAAAGAAAAGAGTATACGTATTAGTGTATGTATATGGTTTTGATATAATACCATGAACTCCTGTTCTAATGTATTCAGTCAGTGAGTAACTACTGGTTAAATTCCCCTCTTCCACTTCTAATATAGTGGTGGTAGATGCAGGATCAGATTACCATCTATGTAAGTAAGAGAGAACAAGCATTGGCATAGCCAATAGGTCTCGCTTTTGGGACCTTATAAGTATTTACTTTTACAGCACAATATCCTTGGTGCAACAACATCAAGTGTTGCATGGCTAAACACTTATAAGGTACCAAAGGCAAGACCTATTGGCTATGCCAATGCTTGTTATTTAAAGTCATGTGTAGAAAACAAATGAACAGCCAACACGTGTTTTGCCCACTGGCCGGCAGGCCAGGGCTTTCTCAAGGCTGATTTTAAAAAACAGTGAAATTATACAATTATAGGGTAGTGAAAGGAAAGAGAGAGATCAACAGATAAGTCATACACAGTAGAAGGCGGAGAGAAAGAGATGTGAGAATACGGAATGAAGTGATGCAAATACGAGTATGTGAGACATCAGCATAGATATATATATATATATTTTTTTAGGGTAGTGAACAGACAGAAAGAGATCAGAGAGTGAGTTATACACAGGTGATAGAGGAAAGGAGAAGGAAGAAGAAAGAAAAGTAAAGGGATAAAGTGGAGAGAAATGGGTAGAAAAAAGAAAAAGAAGGATTTTAGAATTGTAAGTTGCACCCAGTAGAACATATTGTGTGTGAGGAGAATATTTTTAGAATAGAAATGAAATGAAATGAAAAACAGAAAGGTTACGACATATCAGAGTGGGTCACAGGTGAGCAAACAAATGGGCATATAAATACTAGCGATAATTGAGAAAGCGTAAGACTCCTCAGGTGGGTACATGAACACTCGTGAATACAAATAATTATTATGCAATTGTAAAGCCCATCTGGTGGGTTGCATGAACATACGAAAAAACAATCAGATTAGAGTTATGTTCGGTTTTGTCATAATTAGATTATATACATTCCAGTCATGTCACATGGGGGTAACTTAAAAAGAAAAAAACAAGTAATGTTGACATTTAGGGTAGCGTGGAGCCTAGCAAGAAAAAATTCTACAGACGGTGAATTATTTCAAATCATCATTGTCTATACATTCTGTATGGACCTCATCAAGGACATACGAAATAACAGTTGTTAAAAATGTCCTAATATCACGTGCTTAGTGTTATTTCCGGCATAAATTGAATTCAATTTACCAGATGAGTCTCTTTGCGTTGGTTGTGTTAATACCTGTGAAGTATGAAAGTCAGCGTGTGAGCCAAGGAGTCACAAAGATAGCCAAACACCAGTAGGGATGAAAAAAAAAGTCGGGATCTGATGGGAGTGAAAACGGCAAACCTATGTGCGATTACACAGGGTGTGCAAGGTGGGGCAATTGCTAGGCCCAGTGGCAGCCACGCATTCAATATATTGGTTGAGAGGTATCATTGCACCCCCATAGTGACGCCGCTGATTGCGTCCCTTTAGGGAAGGTATAATTAGCAGCGTGCAGTTCGCAAGAGATGGAGAATTATGCGTCCGAAATTGAGGAACTATAACTAGCTGATTATAATAATTGGGCCGCATGGGATTAAGATAAAATGTGTCTCTTAAGTGAAATGGGCGAAGAACTGCATTGATGCCTAAATGCAGGCACAAGACAAAGAACACAGGTTAAGGAGTTAACAAGTCTCCAGGTGGGGGTGAGTAAGCGTCATGTGGCAAGGTAAAGTCCGAGCGCTGATGTAGGGACAGAAAAAGTCACAAGTACTTACAATCGATAATCCGGAAACGTGAGTAGGTGCTTCTTCTATGAGGCGGGTAAAATGCAGTCTGAAATAGCTGGCAGCAGCTCCCACCGTGTTATTTATTACCACACGGATACCAGAAAAGAACAAAAACAGACGGCACAAGGCAGAAGATCGTAAAAGTGTCAGGTCATTGGACCTGCTAGAGCGGTTCGAGGCTGCGGTCAGATTTGTGAAAAAGGAGATGTGATTAATTACACCAAACAAAATAGGTCTAAAATTATAGCCAAACAAAATTAGATAATAATATAATTTTATTCGGGTGGGGAGATAAAAGTAAAGTTATCGGAGAAGGGTGACATTTGCGTCTTATAATAATCAGACACGAGACAATGCAAATATGTGAAACGGGCCGCATGGGTAAGGAATGAAATGACCTCGTAGGTAAAGTGAGAAAAGAGCTGTGGAGTAAATCTAATACATTGTAGGTGAGGGGTAAGTAAGTAAAGGTCATCAAGTAAGTGTAATCTGGCTCGATATGAGTGACGGTGAAAAAGCAAGGGTGGGACTAAATGGCAAAGATCTGATGTAGTAACAGAAGGCCATTCAGACAAGCATTGGCATATGCCCGCGAAAGTGATCGTGATCGCGATCAAACATCAAAGCGGCCGTGCGGCCGCCAAAGTGAAAGTAATCACGTCAAGCGCGGCGCGCGCGCCCGCGCACATGCACAGTATCGCTAGGCTGGCCTGGTAGCACTTTTTGGAGCCCTCTCAATAAGTCTCGCAGAGCATCGCTACGCGATAGCTCAGGCGAGACCTAAAAATTAGGTGTTCATGTAAACAAAGCAGAGTACGTATATATGAAGTGAAACTATCACATGAACTAACCTATAATAGAGAGATGGTACGGAATCAGTAAAAAGCCCACAACAGATATCCATACTTAAAGGAAAACCAAAAAGCAATGTTTCCAGAACAACCCTCACATGTCCAATATGCTCTACTGTAGAAGTGGCGTACACTAGAATGTCATCTATATATGCCATAGCACATATGTCTAGCATGTCTCTCAAGGCTTCATTTATAATGAATTGAAAGGTGGCAGGGGCATTACAAAGGCAGAATGGCATTACAAGATACTCATATAAACCAAATTTAGTGCGGAATGCAGTTTTTCATTCATCTCCCCCTTTAACCCTCACCAAACGATATGCTCCTCTCAAGTCCAGCTTGGTAAAAAGCCTGGCATTCTTAACCTGGTCAAGCAAGGATTGGATTAATGGTAAACTGTACCAATTTTGTATACTTCTATCATTGAGAGATCTATAATCACTGAGCATCTGAGACCTCCCTCCCATTTTGGAATAAAGAAAGGGGAGGTAGCTGGTGAATGAGAAGGTCTGATAAACCCTATACAGAGCATTTCATCCAAATATTCTCTAAGATAAAGGTTGTCTTTTTTCAGTTAATTCGTAAATTCTACTACAAGGTATTTGTGCTCCTGTAATTAAATTAATACAACAGTCTTAGGGTCTGTGGTGGAATGGTAGACGCCTTTTTTTTTTTCCAAACATTTGCCATATCATGGTATCAGGCGGGCAGTTCAGGTATAACAGATTCTGTAATCCCTGCTGTTTATTTCTGAATTACCTGTTCTGGAATACAATGGGCCATACAAAACTCAGAACGATAAGACAAGGAATAGCTCTTCCAATCTTCATCCGGATTTTGTGGCATTAAAAAGGAAATTACCAAAATAGCTTGAAACTGAGGAGTTTAAATGAGATCAAACTGGACAGTTTCTTTATATTGCTCATGTATAAGGAGTCTCATCTCATCTGTATCATGGGTAATAGGGCCAGATTTTATACTGCTCTCGTCAATGGTTTTGACCTTCTATCACAGATGTGGAGACTAAAGTGAGCTCTATTTGTTTATCCCATTGTATGTTGATGAAATTCCCTGAAGCGCCAGAATCAATCGTTATCGGAACTTCAATGGATTGATCTCCCCAATGAGAGTGAGAGGACAAGGAGTTATTTAGAGCTATGAGTTGGGAAACGATGTATCCTGCTCTACCCAAAGTACTTGTCTCTATAGACTTCGGGCTCAGTAGTTTACCGACTCGCTACGTCTCTTGGATTTTACTGGACAGTCACGTATAAAATGCCCTTGTTTCTGACAATAGAGGTATAATTTCATAAATCTACACCATGGTCTCTCTTCATCACTCAGAGGGCCCCTAATGCTTCCTATTTGCATAGGCTCAGGTTCTTCATCAGGTCTTTTAGGCTCTACTTTCTTCATGTATCACAATTATAGGGTCAAGACCTCCTTTTTCTCGGCGTCTCTCGTGTAATCGATGGTCTAATTTGACTACTAGGTCGATAAGTGCATTTAATTATTCTGGGGGTATCCACTACCTGAGCCAATAAATCCTTTACCTCCTTTTGAGTCCTTTATAAAAGAGAGCACGAAGCTTTGCCTCAGGCCACCGTGCCTCCGCCAAAAGTTCAGTATCAACTCAATTCTTATAGGAATGTCTATCGAACAATCTACGCAGTTCATCTTTGGAATCTGCATAATTATACAGTAAAGGGTCATTACGCTCTACTAATGGAATGGCGCAAGTGGCAGAATTTCTCCTATATACGACAAAACAAAGGCTTGTTCGGTAGGAAAGCATGAAGCCTTTTACATGAAATGTAATTGACACTGGTTAATGAATGTAGCAAATTTAGACAGATCTCCTATAAACCGTTCAGGAGGAGCTAAAAGTATAGCTGAAAGAGTGGTTACATGAAACACAGAGTGACTGGTCCTAGAAGAGGAAGGAGCAGGGCAAAACAAATTACCAGTCACCCCCTTATTGACCCCTTGAAGGAATAGAGCATTGCTGTAAAGTGTCTACCCTAAGTGTAAGGACTTGAGTTTCCTTTTGCAGATTCCCTATCATATGGGCTAAATCTGCCAATGTTTTCAGGTGTTCTTCCATCTTTCCAAGGTTATCAGGTGTTCTTCCATCTTGCCAAGGTTATCAGGTGTTCTTCCATCTTGCCAAGGTGGAAAGTAAACGTGGGCTTTGCATTCTGTAATTCTTACCTGTGGTTCTCGCAGGGGTGAGATGTAAGCTCCAGAGGAAGGTCCCAACTTCCTCATCCACCAAGAATGCCCAACAATGTCAAAGCCAGAAATGGTGAGATGGGGGAAGTGGGAAAAGTTAGGGAAGAGAAAACAGACACGTGCACGGCGCACACAGGGATGAATGGTAAGCTTCAGGATCTTTCTATGTGATTCCTGCATGTAAAGAAAAGAGTATATGTGTTAGTGTATGTATATGTTTTTGATATATTACCACGCACTCCTGTTATAAACGTATTCACAGTCAAGTTGTTAAATTCCCCTCTTCCACTTATGATATAGTGGTGGTAGATGCAATATCATATTACCATCTATGTAAGTAAGAGAGGAAAATTAGATGTTTATGTAATGAAAGCAGAGTACGTATATATGAAGTGAAACTATCATATGAACTAACCTATAATGGTGAGATGATATGGAATTAGTAAATGCCCAAAACAGATACCATACCAAAAGTAAAACCAAAAAACAATCTATTCCCAAATGGAAATGTTCCTCGACGTTAAACCTGGAATAGACACACATAATGTGCAGGGCTAGAAAACAGAGATTAGTTCCTTAACTTTAGGATTAACTAATCCTTTGTTATTTTTATTCTATATAGCTTTCTAAAAATGCACTAAAGGAAATGGAATCTCCAAGCGCCGTGGAGAATTACATCAGATGAGTAAAGCACAATGTATTTCATGCGCAGTGCGTGTTAGCGACTTGATAAAAGTGTTGATTCTTTAGAAAATGTATCTTTCTTCTTTTTTTACAGGTTTTCAGAGGCTTTGCCAGGTGTCACTGCAGGAGACAGGTGAAACAAAACTGGATCGAAGAGGGAAAATGAGCTGCCACAGTGCAGCCTGATAAGAAGGTCGACTGCAACTTAAGCACAGGTTAGTGAATGGGGGTGGGGGCGGAAGGCACATGCATGTCGACTAGAATGCGAAGCTCTCTTCCGCCCGTCTTTATTCTGGATTTGCACCGACCCATCTGCACTCATGATCGGGTGTGGAGCAAGCCTGACACAAATATGGAGAAGACAGAGAGCAAGGCATCGGAAACTACCAACATACTTCCAGGACACAGTGGATTAATTACGCTACATGGGATAGAAACTTCTAGCTGCAGATTGCTTACCTTAGATTTTCCCATGCATCAGACTGGATCCGGAAGCTGAGTACAGTACACTTGCATGCCATCATCTGGTGCTTCCTTCGGGTCCGCGTGGAGTCGTTGGTGTCAATGGCGCCGGATATGATGTAATTGTCACCTATATAGGCACTACCCAGGCGTGCTGGCGTCAGTTCTCTGCTTTCTGCACCAGTTACCGCTGATCCGGAGAAGAGCTACCCTTCTGTCTCTTTTTGACAGACTTTTTTTTGACGTTTTGTTGAAGATCTTTTTATTGTGTTTCGAAGATGACCTCTAGAAAGGTAGGGTTTAAGCTGTGTGGCTCCCGTCTCCGCTCCATGTCGGTTACTGACCTCCACCTGATATGCTTATGGTGTTTCAAGAGCGACCACAACTCAAAGTCATACTCGGACTGCCGGGCCATGGCACAGATGTCTTTGAGGGAACAGTCCCTAAAGTTGCTTGCAGCCTGGCAGTCACTGCCATCAAGCACGACTCCTCAGAGGTCCCAGTCCCAATCGAGGAAGAGAAGGTTGTGGGACCGCTTCAGGAGCCCCAAGTTATTTTATTCACACTCAAGGTCCTCGGGACACTCAGGGAGGAGGTACAAGAAGAAGAAGTAGTAGTAGTCCAAACGGACTTCAACTTCACCTCTTTTATCATCCGTCGGTAAGACGAGGGGGGAACATCGATGTTCCAGGCACGGTTTTGTGTAGCCATTGCCAGGTCCGACTCTGTGCCAACCGCACTTCCAGTGCAACCTCACTCAAACTAAAGAATTTTATGAGGTTCCTGCACCAAGCATTTGAGCGGACCAACCCCACCGGTGCGCATTTGGGCACGCGGGTTCAGAAGAGGCCCCCTCAGATTCCATACCTACTGCTCCGCCCTCCACTGGCCCTATTCTGATTCCAGACGACTCAGAGTCAGAATGGCATATGTCAGTGCAGAATCTGGCACTGACGGAGCCCAGGGGCTCTAGATCCCTGCCTGAACATTTTGAGAAGGTTTCAGGCATGTGAGAGGGGTGGGAGAGGTCACTGGACCCTATAGAACACCAGTTGGGAACTCATGGTGAAGAATTGGACTTGGCCCATTGCCTGGAGTTGCCCTCGGTGCAGGTCAAGACTAACTTGGCCTAGAGCTACCCTCAGTGCAAGTCAAGACTTATCTTTTGACCTAAGTGCTTCAGCCTGGGGCTTCTTCATCTGAACCCCTTTTGCCCTTGAATGATGCACTGACAGATGTCCTTCTAGGCACGTGGTCCAAGCCTAGCACAGGGGCTCCTGTAAACATGACAATAGCATGCCACCATCGACCTGGGTGATCCAGGTTTCCTCAGCCAACATCCTACCCTTGAGAGCTTGGGAGTCCAAGCCTCAACATCACATGGCACTTTCCCTTCCGCTCCCCTGGACAGGGAATCCAAAAGGCTGGATGCACTTGGGAAGAAGATGTTTTCTTCCACCAGCCTAGCATTGCGGTTGGTGAAAACTGCATGCTTTTTGGGCCGTTTCTCACATACCTTCTGTGAAAAGGTTGCACAAGTGCTGCCACAGGTCCCGAAGGAGGCCCTGACCGTGCTCTTCCAAACAGTGAGAGATGGAAGGAATGCAGCAAAGTTCACCATAAGGTGTGGTCTGGATACGACTGACTCGCTGGGCAGAGCTTTCTCGTCGACTGTGCCTTGAGGCGCCACACCTGACTGAGAACATCTGGCTTTTCAGGGGATGTCCAGGCCAACCTCATGGACATGCCCTTAGGGCTCGTCTCTTGGGACAGAGGGCAGACTCATGGGCTACAGCAGGTCCTTGGACCGCTGTCACACCCGCCCCATCCACCTCCCGTCTGCCTTTCTTGGTAATGGAAGGGGCTTTTTACAGCGTCAGCCATACCCCAGCTACCGTCCTGCACAGACTTCCCAAATTGTGTGAGGAAGTGGACGCAATGCATTCCGACCTCGTGGTAATTACCGAAGGTAAGTAACTTTTTCATCAGCACTCAAGGGTTGACCATAACTGGTAGCCCGTCCATGTTGATAGAAGCAGAGTAGTATAAAGAACTATCATGTGGATATACTGACATCCGGCAATAGCAGTTTTTATGACTTTCTCAATTAAGCTTCATTTCGCATGCAGCCTTTCTTTCAAACACATTTGTTTTATCCCTCCTTGGTTCCCATGGTCCCTCATCCTCTTAAACTTTGTTACTTATTTGTGCTGCTAGCTCAGTGTCACTTCTTGTAGACTTCTCCATATCAGTGCTGCAGTGTCCTCCTCTTTCCCTTCTGTTCTGGGGCAGGTTTCCTGGTTTGCATTGGGGGTAGTCACAGTTCACCTGTACTGCGCACAGGGGAAGTCACTGTCCATCTGTACTGCGCACAGGGGAAGCCACTGTCCATCAATTACTTTTCACGAAGCTGTGCCAAACCATTGGTCCTGTAATTCTAGCCCGGGTCTTCAAATCAACCACATGCTGCAATGAGTTTCTCTCCCCTCCACCTTTTCCTCTTGCACATGGGTCCTCTTCCCAGACCTGAAGCCTAGTATAGAAGGTGATCAGACCTGCAAGGGGAGGAGAAAAGATTGACATTGGTATTCTTCACTTGAATGTACTAAATTTGAGACATGCTTTACCATTGCAGTGAGTAATTCTCCGAAAGCAACAAGTTCAGGCTATTGACCTGCAGTGAAGTACAATGTCCAAGCTCTCAGATGTCTTCATATTTTTGTTGACTTCTTTCAGTTGTAGTCAAAACTTTTCAAAATGTGAGCTCTGTGGAATTCATCACAACACAAAATGCATAGTGTGTTGCTCTGTTAAGCTTTGAGGAAGGATATATGGTGCTGGTTCTCTGGAATTGTTATCTGGTTTATATCTATGTTGTTCTAATTACTAAAGTGGACTTTAACAGATTCAGGAAGTTTTAGACAACAGCGATCCTGGTGGCTTCATACTGACCCAAAATGTTTTAGCACAGAGATTTTCTATCCCACCTTGATTCTTAAGAAGATTGTGTTTGTTAGAAATTACTTTTCTGATGAGTCACTCCATACTATAGTGGACATGAGCTAAAGCACTAGGTATCTGTTGAGGTGATGGTGGTCGAGGATTTGTAAATAGTATAATCGAAGTATCTTCTTGCACCATTATTGTCTGAAGGACTGAATTATAGTTTCTGCTAGCCAAAGCAAGTTTTGGTTAACATCTGTTTGAGGATTTCTAATGGATACTTCCAACTAAATCTTCCTCACCTTTAGAATATACCCAGGCAGCAGGATGGATCAGGAAGATTTTTCAACATAGCCCATGCATGCCAGTAGGTGGAGTTGTGGAGCTATTCATCTACTCTGTCCCGGAGGTAATGACTAGAGGCAGATATATGTGCCACCCAAGCATGCTGTAGTCTGTTCTTTTCTTTACGTATCTTCCTATTCAGATCTGGAGCTAGCTCCCAACTTCTCATAGGTTATAATTGGATTTATTTAGCACTTACTATCCCTGGTGAGGCGTTGAAGCGTTTTATGGCTAGTAGCAAGCTACTCCGAAATCCAAGGTTAGTTTTTACTGTAGTGGTCATTGTTGGCTGTTGTGATTACTCATGTGCTCTCAAAAAGAATTGCATGCAATTTACTCAGTTACTTTGTGATAAATGAATACCAGGTAATTATGATCTTTAGTGGGGGGGCTATGTTAGTGGGGGGGGATGTGGTTTCAGGAGACTAGTTGGTGAGATAGATATGCTGGCAGAGATTAGGTAATGTCAGATTACAGCAATAGGTTTTTAAAGAGAAGAGGTTATGATCTATGAAGTGGGGTATCAGCCAAATACTGAATTGCAATAAGAAGGAATGAGGGAGACAGGCATCAGACAGAAAGGAGGCTGTTCTCAGAAATAGAAGGTAAGCAGAGGGTAAAAGGTAAGAAGAGGGTTACTGTGAAGAAAGAAAGGACCAGAAAGAAGCAGGAGTAAGTCAAGTTCAGTTCTTTATGCAGAGCTTTAGGGATATAGTGGGAGAAGGCTTTGAGTTAGCAAGTGATCTGCAAACGTAAGCAGTAGAAAGAAACAACATTATACATAGTTCTCCATATCCAGGCCAGACAGCTTAAACATATGATTCTGAGTCTACACATCATTTAAACTTTAAAAGCTTTAGCCTGTTGTGTCCCAAGCCTGGGAAAGTCCTTTTGAACATAGTATGCAGAACCAAACTTTGGTACGGGGTCTTAAGCTGCACAAGGGGAGTTGGCCCAACAATAAGAAAAAGTCTCATTTAAAGATAGTTATAGATCAACATACTCCCTTAAATATGTAAAGACACACCCATGTAGGGACTGCTACACTCATTCATATATATTTATATATACTGAGGAACTGACACTAACAAGTCAGTCATGCAGAGCTCTTCCTCTTTCAACATATCTCAGGCCTACTAGTGGACTGTGTGTGTGCAGTCTTTCTGCTAGGCAGACTTGATATTTAAAAAATGTTCGCAAGTCTACAAAGTCCTGATTTACTACATAAAATCTACCCATAAGATAGGCTGTAACTAGACTATAATCAGTTGGGTATGTCCTTGAAACATAAGACATATAGTTTCAAGTGACTCACATGGTCACATAGACCCATATGTCTAGTTATACATCCAGTCTGAGACCTGTACTGCAATTCCCATAGCTATCTAGAAAAGGATATAGCATCTTACACAACCAGTCCGACATGGGCAGAGGCTGTTTAGTATCCAATCCCAGACACACGCAGATCTTATGTGATGCTCTCTAATACACGCAGTAACCAATGCATGCAGCCACATTCATAGAGATTTAGAGATCCATGGAGTGAGTAAGAGAGGCACTCGTATACCAATATACTGCCTTAAGCATGAAAAGACACACAAGGACTGATGCACTCATTCAGACATCTGCTGACGAACTGACACTAATATGTCAGCCATGCAGACCACTTTACCTTTCAACATATCTGGGGCCTGCTACTGGACAGCCTGGGTGTACAGTGTTGGTGCTAGGCAAATTTGATATTTTGCAACATGTTTTGAAGTCTAAAAAGCCCTCTTCTACTACATATAAGTCACCCTTAAGGTATGCTGTATGTATGCCATAGTCAATGAGATATGTGCTATAACATAAGACATATACTTTCAAGTTTAAGTGTCGTTCACGTATTCTGCAAGTCACATACCTATCTGGAAATGGATACAGGCACTTACAGAGCAAGGCAGACATTCATGGAGGCACTACAACATTCACTCTTAGTTACAGAGAGCTCTTCTGTAACTAGGCCTAATGGAGGCAGTTGCACACAGCCTTACATTCCCCAGTGTGCTGTAATACACCCAGTACCCAATCTATGCAGCACTGTCCATACTCATTAACAGACCTATAGGGTTAGTAAGAAGGGCACTCAAATACTAACATAGTTCCTTAAATATGCAAAGAAATGCACCAGTAGGGACTGACACATTCATTCTGATATGTACTGAGGAACTGACGCTAAGAACTTAGCCATGCAGACCAGTTGCCCTTTCAACATGTCTCAGGCCTAAAAAAAACTCTTGTACTACAGATGTACAGGTAAACTGCAAGTAGGCCATAGGCAATGAGATATGTGCTAAAAACAAGAGATATCCTTTCAAGTTTGTCTCTTTCTTGTGCACTTACAGGCTCATACGCTCAGTATTACATGGAGTCTTACACCTATTCTGCAACTCGCATACCTATCTAGAAAAAGATAGAGGCACTTACAGACCAAGACACACGTTCACAAAGGCACTACAACCTTGACTCCCAGACACACAAAGCTGTTATGTAACTAGGCGTAGTGGAGACAGTTCCACGCAGACTTGTAGACCCCTATGCTCTGTAATACACCCAGTAACCAGTTCAGTTAAAAAAATATATTCGGTTTATAAGCATAAAACCATAAAAGTACACAATAAAAACGTTATAATCAAAAGATAATTTAAAAACAATCTATGATTTACATTCACATACAAATACACCTTCCCAAACAGATTCCCCATAACAATTATGATTTGACAGCATAAAATCATCTCTTAGGAACCGGCAAAGACCTATGTAGAGGTCTAAAGAGGTCTAAGGGTCATTACTAATCACATGGCTTCAGACCCCGCCCAGTTTTTAGTCAGTGTGGTTGTTAAAATTCGTATTATACAATCAGACTAGAAAAAAAATATAACAATGTTCTCTGATGTCTCATAGGTTAGGGCCTCAAGGTATGCTAGTTATTTCCTTCTTCCTATGGCCATTGTAATAAATGATATAACAGATGAACAGATATTGCTATTTTCCAAGGCACATAAATAATTAAAAGCTTCCCGATAATAGTTATATTTGCCAGTTTTAAAAAGCGTGGCTAAAAGCATTTCCTAGGGTCCTTATAAAAGCTGAAAAATAAGATAAAGTGCATTGTGCTTTGTCGTAAGTTGCCATCACATGGACATTTTGGGAGATTATTAGTCCATGCCCCACTTTTTGGAAAAGCAAACTGTATGTGCAGTATCCCTAATTGGAGTCTGGTAAGATAAAATCTTTGCTGATGGTTCTTAACAATTGTCAAATAATTTGGCTGGGTCTCATGTACTTAGTGTAGCAGATATCTAACTACCGTGGATCCTTTGCTTTCAATAAAATCTCTCTCTTTTTCTCTTTGTCCCCTAAGTATAGTCCTGACCTCTGTTTTTAAATAGGGAAGGATTTTAACTGTATCATTGACTCCTATGGCAGGGTCCATTTTTCTTAAACAGGCATCTAAATGGGACAGCCATTTAATTTTCTTCCAAGCATCTAGCCTGAGGCAATCTAAAATTACTTCCTTTGTAAACTGTGTCCCTGTTTTACTCCATATATTGTGACAGAGAATAATGGGCCTGATACATAGGTCGTCCTCTAAAAAGGGAACTGCCACTTCCTTATGTGTTGTGCACTTTGAACTTGATTTCGGGACGGCCTATAATTAAGCCAAGAACAGGTTTTCCAATGTCTGCAGCTTAGCACAGTTTGTATAACCCCATAGGGCAGCACCATAGCCAGCGCTTGGTAGGCATTTACTTTTGTACAGCGGCAGCATTTCTCTGATCGGTGTTTGGCCTATTTTACTGGAAAACCTAGAAATTGATTCTATCACTCTTAAAAATGTCATTTTAGATATATGGCTTTCCCAGGCCGTGAACTGACTACCTAAGTACGTAAATATTTGTGTCTCCCCTAACCTCTCCTACTTTATATGATGTATCCTCTTTTTTGCTCTTCCTTTTCCAGCTATCATGGTAACTGTTTTCTTCAAATTAACTTTCATACCCTTATTAATCATAAATGTAACAAAGGTATCTATTAGGCGCTCCAGCCCATTAGCTGTTCTGGATAGAAAGACTGCATCACCTACATATAATAAAATGGGGACAGGACAAGTACAAAAGTTGCCAATTACCTGGAGAATCAGCATCCAGCTGGGTTGGTGCACTGTGAAGTTTGGGTGTTTCTTGCGAATATAAAACATTTGAAGAAGAAATGATAAGAGATCAATTAGTTGAGAAAACAAGCAGTAAAAAAGTTTGAGAGCCTTTGCTGTCCATGCCTGATTTGACTGCAAAAAGCTTTGGAAATAGCAACAAGGATTGAAGAGCACAACGTCGAATCTAGAACAAATGGATATTTTGGATCCAAAAATTCATTCTGATGGGGTATTAGCTGTCAAAAGTAAATACAAGAAACCAAAAGATAAACTGCACCACAAAAGGAACAATGGGAATGAGAAATCTATTTCAAAACCTACATATAAACGAAGGGAGTGTTACCAGTGTAGCAGCACATCTCATATCGGTAACGCCAAAGTGTGTGCCGCCATGGACTAAACATGCGCAAAGTGTTTTTAAAAAAGTCACTTTGCAAAAGTTTGCAGATCAACCGGCAAAAGATCATTCAATGCAGGACCATCAAGAAAAGTGCTCAAAGTGGAACATTGTACGGAAGGAGAGTCATCATTTGAGTTTTATGTTAGATTCGTACCTAATTGTGCTGCGAAAACGTATCACATGAGGGACCTCCTCAAAAAGAACACCATGTTCAAGTGGAGTAATGAGTGTACAGAAGAATTTGTTTCGATTAAAAGAGAGATTGCACATGCCATTCCTTTAAAACCTTTTGATACCAAGGATCATATCATAATCATGGCTAATGCTAGTCAGAAAGGTTTAGGTGCTGTGCTTATGCAACACAGAGGCGGAAAGGATGAAGTGACAGCTTTTGCGTCCAGAGGTGTGAGAGGAACAGAAGCAACGTATTCTGTTGTAGAATTTGAGGCATTAGCCTGCTGGTGAGGCATTGTCCATTTTAAACATTACACATGGGGGTTAAAGCCTTTAGCTGGTCGTTTCACCACAAAGGGAGGTGATAAGGCGACACTCAGGATTGCCAAGTGGCAATACAGACTTTTGGAACACAATTTCAAGGTTGAAAATGTTCCTGGCAAGAAGAATCTGTTAGCAGATTGTCTTTCTAGATTACCCAGTTGTTAAGAAACTGGTGGTGGGGAAGATGAAAGGGATTTTGATTCTGAGATTATCTGCCATACCGTGTGGAATTCTAATGGTGCTTTGTTGGATCAGGAGTGGAGGAGTGCTTAAGAGATGGATGAGGAGATTAAGAAAGTCATGAGCCTATTGCACATAGGTTGGTCTGAAAGCTCTTCAAGGGACAACTCTCTCAGTAAGTTCAAACACGTTTTTGAAGTTAGCCATTGTTAATGGGTTATTGTATCGAACTTCTTTGCTTTTGGTCCCTGAGGCCATGCGCAATAAAGTTCTTATGTTAGCTCACAAGGGTCACATTGGCAAGCGTGCCATGAAGAGGAGAATCAGGGAAAATTGATGGTGGCCTGGTTTAGACTGGCAGGTAGAATACTTTGTGAGGGATTGCATGTTCTGTACCGTCAGTGATAAGTCACAGGTAACAGTGCCCAGCCCAGTAGAAGCGATAGGGGTGCCCACAAAGGCTTGTTCCAAACTTGCCATCGGCATCATTGGTCCCATGTCTCTGTCTATCAGTGGTGTTCCCAAGTATGGTATAGTTCTTGTAGACTACTGCAGTCGCTGGCCTGAGTGCAAGTTTGTAAAAACACCAACGTCCGTTTGTGTCATTGAGTTTCTTGAATCATTGTTTGCAAGGGAAGGGATTCCTGATGAGTTACTTTCCGACAATGATTGTCAATTTACTTCAACACAGTTTAAATTTCTGAACATAAAACACACTAGGACTTCTCGTTATCACCCTAGGGGCATTGGCCTTGTGGAGAGGTTCAATAGGGTGATCAAGGAAAATGTACAACTGTCAAAAGCCAGTGGGTTAAATTGTAAGCAAGAACTAAAGAAACTGCTGTGGGCAGTGTGCACTACTGCCAAAGCTGACACTGAGGGTTCTCCATTCATTTTGTTGAGAGGGCGTGTTCCCTGTTCCAAAATGTTGAGGAGGTGAATGGGAGAGTTTAAATTGTCCAAAGAAAAAATAAAGGATGCAGATAGTAAGAGGGATGAAGCTCAGAACAAGTATGTTCAACCAAGGAGCAGAGAACTAAGAGTATGTGTTGGTGATCGAGTGAGGGTAAAATCTCCTAGGATTCTTCCTAAGGGAGAGTCTACATTTTCTGAACTTAAGACTGTAGTGAGAATCAATAAGAGTGCAGTGAATTTGAGGATGGCAGATGGTGGAATCAAAGTAGAATCAAGGAGCCTAGGTCACGTCAAGGTAATGTGTCCGGGGAAGATGGGTCTCGAGCCGTTCACACAGAGGTGCACTATGAGACCAGTGCCTGTGTACCTTCTTCTAGGATTTCTAGGTTGCCATCCTAATTTCAGGAGTATATTATGCATTCATGCAAGTGTTTTGTTATGTATTAATTCAACAAATGTTGTTAGAGTATAATTTATATTAATTCTAATAATCTAATAATAATAGTTCTAGGAGTTCGATATGCATTTATCCAACATTTGTGAACCATGTATATGTTTTGTAAAATGTAACTGGATCAGTTCTGTTTCCATGTTTATTTGTTATTGTATAGGAGGAAGATGTGTTGGGTTATGGCACATGCTGGGTCTTGGGTGGAATGTGGTTGATGGGTTCTGGAATGAAGGAGTTGGGAGGTGATGGTTGTTTTATGAAGAGCTGGCCGCGATGTTCCTTCTGGCTTCAATAAAGAGACTTTCATCTTACCTTTGAAGCTTCTTCCTTTCACTAGGCCATAGGGTACATTCCTATGTGCATAAAAGCTAACACATGTAGTTAGAAGTTTCAGTGAGCAACATGCACACTTATAGACCAATATGCTCAGTTATACATCCAACCGTTTACCCTGATTACAATCTCATATAAGCACATACAAAAGGGTAGAGCCACCAATACACCCCCTCAGGCAGTGTCACAAGCATCTAAACATTCACTCACACACACAACTCTTATGTATCTAGCACTAATGGAGGCTGCAGCATACTCAGTTAAATACCCCAATAGTAACTAACACCCAGGAGGCAATCCAAACTGCCCCTTACATATAGATTTACAAACCCATATAGTCACAAAGAGAGCCAGTGATGTACCACCAAACTTACATATGGAAAAACATCCCTCACATAGGCACTGAGACTCTCATTTCTATATCTACTAAAGAACTGACACTACCAAGTCACCCATCCAGAGACGTAGTCCTTTAAACATGTCTCCGCCCTGGTACACCTGAGGCTGTGCATCCAGTTCTACTGCTAGGCTGACTTGGCATTTAAAACCCCTTGACAAGCCTTAACCTGCTGTTCTACCACATATAACTCACCCCTAAGGGTAGCCTGTAGCTAGGCGATAGGGTACTCTCCTATTTGCATAAAGGCGTGCACATTTAGTTAGAAGTTTCAATGAGCTACATGCACATTTACAGGCCCAGTTATACATCTAGTCTTTCACCCCGATTTAAATCTGATATAAGTACATACAAATGGTGAGAGGGATGAATACACTCGCTTAGACAGTGGCAGAGGGATCTAAACATTCAATCACATGCTCAGATACAACTCTAATGTATCAAGCACTAATGGAGGCGGTAGCATACTCACTTAAATAACCCAATAGTAATTAGTCATCCATCCAGAAAAGTGTTACTGCTTGGCAGACTTGATGTTTACAATTATTTGTAAATCTAAAGTTTTTTTATCAAGTACATAAAGGTGATTAGTAAGATAGTCTGTAGATAGGCCATACGACACACTGTTGTGTACTCGGGTCCGGAATGGTATGAAATATATCTACAATTTTAGATGATTTAATTATAGAACGTAAAATTTGTATTCTATATTGTTTTTAGATATCTGCTTGAGTTCAAAGAGAAGAATTTAAGATGACAAGAAAGGGGGGCATGGCCGAGCAGCAAGATGGCCGCTTAGTTTTGAGAAGCGCACGGTGCGGCTTAGAGACCATGAATCCACCCCAGTGACTATAGTGCCAGAAACACAGATGGACCCGGAACCTGATGACGACATCAGAGCACTGTTGCTGGATGTTAAGAGCAGCCTGCGGGCGATTGATTCAAAACTTGACTCATTGGCAACAAGAATGGACCACGTGTCCCAGAGGGTGGACAATCATGTAGATTAAATAGACACACTGGAGACACGGGTGTCGGACTCGGAGGACAGACGGGAGGAGACACAGGGACGCCTGCTGCAGATGGACAAAGTGCTGGAGGTTATTAAGGCCCGCAACAAAGACCTTGAAGAGAGGTAGAGAAGAAACAACATACGCATTACGGGTGTGCCAGAGTCTTCTAACATAAACAACATGGAACAATTTGTGGAGGGGTTGCTGAAAGGACTATTTGACTCGGAACTCTCCCCTATGTTCCTAGTAAAGCGTGCCCACTGTACTCTGGCCCCTAGGCCCCCTCCGGGTGCTCCACCACGCCCGATACTGGCTAGATTATTGAACTACCGGGACAGAGATACTGTATTACGAATGGCCAGAGAGAAAGGGGAAATAAGTTACGAAGGCAATAGAATTGCGTTTTACCCCGACTTGACGCAGGCAGTGCACGCTGCACGCAGAGAATTTATCCCTGCTAAGAAGATACTACTGCAATCGGGCACGAAGTATGCAATGTTGTATCCCGCTAAACTCTGGGTCCACACTGGCGGCAGACCCCTGATCTTCACCGAGGCGAGTGCCGCCCTGAAATATGCCAAGCAAAACGCAAAGAAGACCCAACGCAGGGAAGGGGCGAACTCGTCTCCTTCTGGTAGCCAGCTAAGTGACAATGATTAACAGCCCCTGGGATCCGAGACAACCTGATTGTTTTGAGTGAGCCACTCCCTGGTTTAATGTATACTTACCATTGGGGGGGGGTCACCTTCTCTTTGCCTGTTGGACGCTGAGTATCAATGTCTACATAGCTAACATGGGTCCTCTTTTGCCAGTCACAACTACAACTGTTCGGCCACCCTGTTATTTGTTGACGGGGTTGTATGCAGGCGAACCCGTGCCCCTCTTGGATGATTCCCTGTTGCCCTGAGTTTTGGGGGACTTTATGCAAAGAGGGATGTTTCATATGGGATGCACAACCTGATTAGGGCGTTGGTGTGGGTGGGGGGTGGGAACGACGGGAAGTTATTTGTTCTGTTATGCAGTACCGGTTGCGTTTTGGACAGCTAGACCACACACCGGACACAGTGACACGTAGTCGGCCACCACACCTCATACATTGGGACACAGATACACTAAACATGACGGCACTTGGCGAGGGGTCAGGGAGACGTCATACTGGAAACACCACACGCTTGCACCATAGTCATACAAAGAGGCTTTAGATGTCCACACTGTTATGTCTCACCTGGAATGTGAGAGGCCTTAACGACCACCGAAAAGCACGATTGGTGCAATCTTATTTGCTAAGACAGGGGGTGGACATCTGCCTCCTGCAGTAGACCCACCTTCGGGAGACCGCGCTAGCCCAGCTAACCACAAGCAGGTGGATTGCGGTACACACAGCCAGTTATTCCAACTACTCCCGTGGGGTGGCGATTCTCATACGCAGAGGGGTGCCCTGGCAAACACAACAGGCGATATGTGAAGGGTGGTACATTGTTTTAAAAGGGAGCCTATTTCATCAGCCGATTATAATGGTAAACGTCTACGGGCCGAACGTGGATGATCCCACATTTTTCCTACAACTCTGGCACAAGATTCAGTCGCTGGGGAATGTGGCAATACTCTGGGGCGGGGATTTTAATATTGTGCTAACAATGACCGACAGGGAGGGGATGGCCCAAGCGCATCACCCACAGGTGGCTGCAACATTAAACAGCATTATATCGGATCACTGCTTAGTCGACTCCAGGCGCGCCTTTCACCCCATGGAACGCATGGGCATGTGCATCACTCCCCACCATCAAGCCTGGTCCAGACTGGAGTTTTGGTTACTAACAAGAGACGTACACGTTTGGGTCACAGAGGTCACACATTATGTACGGACACTGTCCGACCACGCCCCGTTGCATTATCCCTCCAGGTCCCGAAGCCCTATCAACAACCGTTCACATGGCGTCTGCCACCTAACGCACTCCTAGACACGGCCTTCTGTGAAACTATTAGAACACACATCAGTGAATACTTTGAACACAACACCGGCTCGGTGGCTACCGAGAGCGCACTATGGGAAGCATTTAAAGTGGTGATAAGGGAGTCAGGTGGGAGTCCTTTGCGATATCCGGGGCAGCCTGAGCAAGTTGGAGGGCGAGCATAGGGTGTTAAACACACGCTACTGTACAGCACCGACTTCCTCATTGCTAGCTGACATGCACACCAAACTAGGTTTTTACATAAACATGTGATGGCAAGGCGATATGGGGAGGGAGACTGACCGGGAAAAACACTTGCCAACCTACTGAGGGCGCCCAGAGGGTGCCCATTCATAACTGAATTGATCACCGCGGATGGGATGACAGCGCGTACATCGCCAGACATTTTAGCCACCATGCAGGAGTTCTACGCGCAACTATACACTTCAAATTCATGCCCCCCTGAATCGGTGTTGCGAGATTACTTTGACTCAATTGAGCTCATATGGCTGAGCAGAGTGCACCGTGAGTACCTAGAGATCCCGGTCACGGAGAAGGACATACGGAAGGTTATTAGCGGCTTGCCTGTAGATAAGGCCCCTGGGACTGTGGTAAATAAAATTCCTTTACCGGGACTTAATTTGATACAGAAACATAATAAAATAGCTCAGTAAAATGAGAGGCAGAATCCGTGGTATTAGAGGTTCGGAATGGGCTTTATTCCAATGATCGATTATAATCGGTTGCTCCAAGTTCCATCACCACGGGGGTTCAGGAAGTGAAGTACATACTTTATTGACAAGAAATGATTTTTATAGAACATTCATTACAATGAAGCAAATGCAGTAGGCGTAACAATTGATAAGGAAAATGACGATTTACATGCGTAACCGAAAATGGGTGTAATAAGGAGTAAAAAGGAACATAATTGGTTATGATGTCACATATAGGTGGATCTATAAGATAATACTTGGCATAGATGCGCGCGCAGCAGCATGACGTGTAATTGACGTGCAACTAGGGGGTGAAGGGGACTTGACATTTAGCTCTACATGTGGAGACAAAAAGTCTGGGGGGTCAAGTCAACCTAATCCCAAATCATATCTAACATCCTATGTTTAAAGAACTATGTTATCCACAAAAGAAGGACTCTCGGACAGAATCTATTCTATACTGACTGTGCGTGCGTGTACAAGCGTCTAAGTGTCTACACTGAATGCGAGGGGGTAGGAATATTCCATGGTAACAGGGCTATGAATTACTTGCATGAGGACAGAGAAGCCGAGCCTTTGCTCAGTAGCTGGAAGAATGTTTACTTAAACTGCTAGACAGGAATGCATCGGCTAAGGAGTGAAGCAGATAATTCGAAGGTGAAATACAGTTCTTGGCAGAGAATAGGCTGATGTCAGGCTTCGTGAGCCGCGCAGAGAATGAGACAAAGTTCATGGTCACAGATGCAGGCTCAGACTGGAGTTTTCAGAGGCAGAAGGCAAGAAGAGTTTGATGACAGAATCAGGGCCTACTTGCCTAGACTGTAAAATGGCATAAGTGAACCATACAAAGCCGGTGGCCTTTCATATTTAGGAATGGAATATCCGGCCTATTCATGGCGGATCTAACAGAGGACATGTTGACGGTGGACGCACATGTATTTGCGTCTTCATAACTGGAACTGGAGGGAACATACATGTACTTGTGACATGCACATAGAACCGTTGGGGTCCAAGATAGGGGACATAACTGACCAGAAAAATCCATATTTCCACATTCCCTCTTTGTCCCCTACTTGCCCGTTAAGAGATATCAATCTTCATCAATCCATTGATCTGTTCATATAGCATCATTTGTTCTTCTTTCTTCTTCCGTGACGAATGAAATCTTGGTGGTGGAATACACGATGTGGCACACAGACCACAAATCGCTGGTCCACATTGTAGACATAGACAGCAACTGAATAGTATGAGAAGGCCAATACCTAGGAAGGATAAAACTCTCCATCCCCAGGCTGATATCACACTCCAAAACCAACTGGACCAAGTCCAAGTGCCTGGGTTCTGGTGTATCTGGTTTACAATCTTATGAAGGCGAGTGATGGCTTTATATACTGATGGCGAATTTTCTGGTATGAATACGCAGCAGCTTGATCCGATGACCCTACAAGCTCCGCCCCTATCAGCTAGGATGACGTCAAGGACAAGACGATTTTGAAGCACAACAATCCGCATAGCAGACTGCTCTTCTGTTAAATTGCCTAAGGCGGAAATAGTCTCATTCACTACTGCTTCAAGGGTTCTAGTTAATCTACGTATCAGCTTACTATTTGTAACAGTACCTATATAGGGAAAGATGCCTTTATTAAAATCTACATACTTGTCCCATGCCGTCTCAGTGTAATCGACAATGGGGAGATCTCTCCGCTCTCTGTTGTGTACTAAATGAATATTTCTGTAATAATCAGGAGGAGCTAGGAAAACAGGTGGCAAAAGGAATGCAATGTAGCAGGTACCATCCCAATCTAGAGGTAGACGCATATATGCAGTCTGACCACATATAAAGTAGGAGTGGCGATAAGCTCTAAATGAAGATTTGCCTTGATCACTGAATTCTACTATAGTAGTGCATTTACTATGGCCCATATGTATGGAACCAACCTTTCTTACACACAATTCACCCTTCGCTGGGAATACTGACATGGTGGGCAAAACTAGTTCAACTTCGGATTCGACATTTAGAATCATGAGATTAGGTATAAAATTACCTAATCCATATACTTCATTTTCTAGATCAGTTCCTGTTCTTTTGGGGCGACCCTCCTTGTCAGGGTAGCAGACCTTGAGTAAAACTAGGTTCAGGTTTCCCCATACCCAATGATCTTGGTAAACTGCTGTGTCTGAGTCTATGGAATTGATTAAACTAAACCATGCTCCACAGGAGCCATTATGTGTAAATGGGTGTGGAAAGAAAGGCAGGACTCCTTCATAATTCTGATAGGGAGGGAGCCGACCACACACCCAACAATTGGTGGCATTACTAGTCTGATGGGAATGATGTAACATACTAATGAAAGTGTTATTGCGCAGCGCAAGTCTATAAGACAATTCATGCGGAGGTAAGTCACTAAAAGAATGTTCAGCAGTAACATTATAAACATGTCTAGAAATAGGGTAATATATGTGCAACAATATACTTGCAGTAATTATTAAAAGACTCAAGAAAAACAAGATTAATAATGTCACTATGCAGTGGCTACGCAGTGATTTACAATACGCCTGTCGTTTCAACATTTTCCGGGTGTTTTCTCTACTCAGGTCCAAGGGATACATGTCAGAGACAATTCAACCGCTTCACCTTGGAGAGGACTTAAACAATCAAATTGCTCGACTGGTTGGGCCTAAGCTTTAGTTTATAGTGTTCAGAGTTACTCTGTTCAACAAAAGGAAGTTTTGAGTCAATGGGTGAAGTCACACGAGGTGGGCTGTTTACATCTGCAGGAAGTCCATGAAATTTCTTGATATGACTTGAATGAATCCAGCCTTTCCTGCCTTCAATCTTCACGGCTGTTCTTGTGGTCAGCAGGACCAACTTGGGCGACTTCCACCTGGGCTCCAGCTGAGTCTTTCGGTCGAAATTCCTCACAAGTACGAGGTCCCCCGGAAGTACGTCATGGGGTTTCACCTCAGTGTTGTCGGGAAAGGCTGCAGCTACCTGTGAACGACAAGATTGTAGTGCAGACATCAAGGAAGCCAGGTAATCTGTCAGCATATTACAGTCAATATCAGTTATTTTGCGTGGTATAGGCGTCCCCCACATATTTGGTGGTCTGCCGAAGATCACCTCATACGGGGATAGCCCTGTTCGAGAGTGTGCTACCATTCTCATGTAAAAGAGTGCAACGGGTAACGCTACTACCCAGTCGACACCTTTCTCTCTGCATATTTTGGACAATCTGATTTTCAGTATCTGGTTATGTCTTTCTACGAGACCTGCTGCCTCGGGGTGTCGGACACAGTGGAATTTCCACTGATATCCTAACAGAAGTGAAACGTGTTTCATTAATTCGGATGAGAACGGCTGGCCGTTATCTGAGTGAACAACACGTGGTAAACCGTATCGTGGGAAGAATTCTCGAACCAACTGTTTGGCAGTAGTCGGGGCAGTGTAATCTGAAACCGGGTATGCCTCTGTCCAACGGGACAGAGCGCAGACAACTACGAGAACATATTTGAATCCTCGACATCGTTCCATCTGGATATAGTCCATCTGGAGGGCTTCAAAAGGGTGATTAGGAGGATGAAATCCACCCTGTTCTACGGGAACGCTTTTTCCTGGGTTAAACTGACAACAGATCATACAGGTACGGACCTTTTGTTTGGCTGCTGCTCGTAAATGTTTATTGAACCAAATGTGTTGAATGCTGTCTAGCATAGCTTTTTCTCCTAGATGTGCTGGACTATGTATAGTGTTAATTATAACTTGGACCATTGAATCAGGAAGGAACCATACAGACTTTTCCTTCATCATCCATCCTTGGTCCGTTTGGATCCCTCCTAATTCAGTCCATTTCTTTATTTCGTCTGGTGTAGCATGTGTCTGTATGTCAATTACGTCAAGAGTAGGATCTTTAACTGTCATACAATGTGTCGGTGTCGGGACTATTGTCTTTGTCATGTCGGGGGTTTGAGTTTGAGCAGTCTGTTTAGCTGTTCTGTCGGCTAGATCATTGCCTTGGGAAATGATATCAGTAACCTTCGTATGAGCCTTACATTTCATAATTGATATTGCAGTGGGTAGATGTATTGCATCTAATAAGGCATGAATGAGGGGTCCGTGCTGAATGTGGGCACCGTGGGAAGTTAAATAACCTCTCTCTCGCCACAGCACGCCGAAGTCATGTACAACTCCGAATGCATAACGTGAATCAGTGTATATGTTGACTTTTTTATTCGTGGCTTGAATACAGGCTTGTGTCAGAGCGATGAGCTCTGCGGCTTGAGCTGACAAAGTATTTATACGATTAGTTTCAATGACTTCAGTATCTGTGGTGACTGCGTAAGCAGCCACTAACTCTCCTGTACTTGTTCTCATACATGAACCATCTACATACAATGTCAGGTCTGGATCTGACAATGGGACATCGGTTAAGTCTTGTCTGGGTTTTGTCGTTATAGTAATAACTTCAATACAGTCATGAGCTAGTGGGTCTGTTCCGGTTACTGGCAAAAGTGTGGCAGGATTCAATGTGTTACAGCGTCTGATTTCTATATGTGGCTGAAACAATGTAAGTTCGTACCCTGTAAGTCACGCTATAGTCAAGTGTTGTGTTTGCGTTCTATTTACAAGAACCTCTACTGCATGTGGTACTTGAACTGTCAATGGATGTCCTAACACTATCGCATCGCTTTGTCTGATTGCTAAAGCTTTCGCTGCTACTGATTTCAGGCACGCAGGCAAAGCCTGGGCTACGGGATCTAATGTACTAGAAAAATAAGCACATGGTTTGTGTGCTCCTGCTTGTTCCTGTGTGAGTACTGACAAGGCAGTACCTTCGCGTTCTGTAACAAAGAGTGTAAACTGTTTTCTGTAACATGGCGTTGCTAAAACAGGTGCTTGACATAAAGCTTTCTTTAGGTTTTCAAAAACTTGTGTATGTTCCTGAGTCCAAGGGAGAACAGTCGATGTGGCTGCCTCCTGTGTGGTTAACTGAATGAGTGGTTTTGCTAGAAATGCGTACTGAGGGATCCACTGCCTGCAATATGAAGTGAGGCCTATGAAAGCCCGCACCTCCTTTTGTGTCTTGGGTATTGGCATGTTAGCTATTAACTGAATGCGGTCCGGTGTAAGCTGCCTTCCCTCCTTGGACAGCGAGTGTCCAAGATAAACCACTCGCTGGACACAGAATTGCAGCTTAGAAGGGGACACCTTGTGCCCCTTTTCGGCTAGAAATTGTAAAACTGTCAGTGATGCTTTTTCACATTCCGGTTCGCTTCTCGCGGTGATCAGCAGATCATCGACGTATTGGAGCAGAGCAGTGTTAACTGGCATGTGGATACTATCTAGTTCTCGTTTCAGTGCTTGGCTATAGATGCTGGGGCTTTCTGTAAATCCTTGAGGTGCGCGTGAGAATTTAAAGCTACGTCCATTTAAACTAAATCCGAACAAATATTGGCTTTCCGGATCTATTGGGACGCTGAAAAAGGCATTCTTGAGATCAATTACAGTAAAGAATGTTGCTTCGGAATCAATAGCTGTCAGTAATGACGAGATATCTGGGACCACAGGAAATTGTGGCACAATGCATTTGTTTAACTCGCGCAGATCAATAACCAATCGATATACTGGCGGGGCCGTTGGATCTGTTCGTTTAAGAATCGGAATTATCGGTGAATTACATACATTGGAGTCTGTTTCCACAACTACTCCTTGGGCAATGAGCTCGTCAATGATTTGTAGTAAAGCCACTACAGCATCTGGTGGTAACTTGTATTGTCGCATTCGTGGTAGCACCACTCCTGCCTTTAATGTGACTCGATATGGTGTAATATTCATGCAACCAACATCAGTAGGGCCTTGTGCCCATAGATGTGTAGGTAAAGTCTGCAGTCGGGGATCCATGTCTCTAGACACATAGTGACCTTTAAAATCACGTAAAAACAACCTTACTCCTTCCGGAGAACAACATATTATGGCTCCTAGAGCTTTCAGTGTTTTTATTCCTAACAAGTTTTCTGGACATGATTTAGTAAGCAATAAATCTGTAGTTCGGGTCAGAGGTCCTATCGTAAGTGGAAGAGGCTGTGATACTTCATTAACAATAGGTTTTCCTGAAAAACCAAGGGAAATATTCTGAGAGCCTGAGAGGGGTGCCCCTGGAACTTCACTACGTTTTATAGTTGTTCGACTTGCCCCTGTATCAAGTAAAAATTTTCTATCTTGGCCTAATAATTCACTATGTACATAAGGTCCTTCTTGATCTACAGGAATCTCGATAAGGGGTAAGTCAACTTCCCTCTCTAGGCTAGTTCATGCGTAACGCTGATACTCAGGATATTCATACTGTGCGGTCTGATACATTTGTCGTGTTGTTGTCTGTGTGGCAGCAACAGGCAACGGTGGTGCAGCTGGCACAAACTGTATTGGCTGTTGTGCGGCTGGCATGGCCTGTGCATGCTGCAGAGCTCCTTGTTCATTCTGATCTTGTCTGAGTGGCCGTGATCTTTCTTGTGTTTTACCTATGGCGATATTATGTTTTAAAACTGGACAATCGTGTACGTAATGACCTGGCTTTTTACAATAATTGCATGTCCCTTTTACATGTCCTGCTGAATCGGAATGTGTCATTCCCTTTTTATGTCCTTCAGCTGGAACTGTCTGGGAAACTAGCATTTTCATTTTCGTGTCTTTCATGCGTCTGTGTTCATGTTCTTGTTCCTCTCTAATTCTATTGTGATGGTACTGTAACATTTGTAACATTTGTGATGGAGTGTTACCTTGCCAGGTACTCTCGAATTTTAATACTCTATTCTTTACTGGGGGCAGGGCATTTTCTACTAATTTTGTTACAAACAGATGCGGGTATGATTCGCTACTTGCTTTTATGCCACTATTTATACCAAAACATTTTTCAAATCGGGCATAGTAATCACTAGTGTCTTCATCTTGCTTCTGCTTACAGGCTGAAATTGTACCCCAATCTTCCTTTTTCGTAGTTAATAAACGTGGCAGTACCTGTACTAGTAAACCTGGTAGTGCTTTAGTTTTATCCCCAAGTCCTGCTCCTGCAGTTCGGGCCTTTTCTTCCGCTTCTAACACTGACCATTCTATCTTTTGGTCTCCTACCTCCCACTCTTTTTCCTTGAGTTTCTCATAAATACCAGCAGGCATCAATACCTTTAATATTGTCATAATGTCGGGATAGGTATACTCTCCCATGAGTAACATGTCTTTAATTTCTCGGTGAAAACCCGCTGGATCTTTGTCATGACTGGGTACCACTTTCTTCATTTGTAACAATTCTATTTTCGATATGGGCGTATATACAAATACGCGCTTAAACTCGTTGTCCTCGCCTTTTATTGGGTGCACTTCTCGTAAGGGATTCTGTCTATCCATGTGATACGTGGTTCTTTCCTTGACGGGCAATGAGACATGCTCTGCGCATACAAAAAGAATATACTGCTTTCTTGATTCTAGAATTTCTTTAATTAATTTAGTACCTGCACCTCTCCATTTATTCATAAGCAATTCAGTCAATATGTCAGGTAAGGGACCAGGGTCCGAATGCTGACTCCGATATAGTATAATGAGTTGTTGAATCATATAAATCCCAGCTAACCTCTGTTCATCTGGGGTGAGATTCAAAAATGTGCGTGCTACTGTATCATCACTATATTTTCCGGGACTGTCCACCCAATGGACAGCTGCCCTGGCTAAATCTTGTTCATCCATAGAATCGAGAAAATGATAACCCCTTCGTTCTCGGAGTAGTTTGTCGGCGGTTTGGAACGAATGCTCGTTAGACCTTATATTAATTATAGGTATTTGGAAATTCCTGTTATTATCTGGACATATCGGACGTATCGAGTCAGTAAGACATCTATTACTATTACAAGATCTTCCTCTACCTACATAGGCTATGGTGTCCGACTGTCCCGCGGGCAGTCCTGACCCTTCTTCCTCGCTTTGTTCGAACTCGTCTACCTCTAATCTCTCTTCGTGTAGGCGTTCTATTTCTTTACGGATCTTTCGGCACATGGCTATTATACAATTTTGCTTATCATGTCTCCCTTCTGATATATTCTGGCTCCATCTGGTAAGAATTTGCATTGCTTCCGGGTCTACCCCCGGTCGGTCTTGATTTCTGATCACACAATTTATGAGGAAACGTAACAGTTCCCCCTGTATCTCTACTTTCTGGTATTCCATAGCTCTGTTAATACATTCTGGATCTCGCCCTGTTTGGACAAAATGATATATTTTATCTAGATACGCAGTCATTCCTGGTAACTTCCCTAAATACACTGCGGCTCGTCTGATACGCAATGATGCCAGGGTCATTTCGTCCTCTTTACCGGGCACAGGGTCATATCTTCAATCTATAAGAAGTTCCTTAAGCGTACGGGCACTTATGAGTTTGGGTGTACGTGAATGTGCTGACTCTTGAAAAGTAAGTTTATTTATTCTGGGTGGCGTAGAAAAAATATTGGTAGCACCTCCCGTGGCCCCATCTGGGGTGTCGGGTGTGAAAGGATTCGTTGAACGTGACACAGCAACTACAGGTGTGGACACAGCTATAGAAGTAGCTGTAGGAACGGATGCAGAAACAGATGTGCTTGCCGGAACTTGTGACTCGATCTGTTGCTGTAGGGATACGGGTACTGGATCTTGGCGTTGGACCTCCCTGGTATGCGGTTTATGTGGGGCGGAATTAGCATACTCGGGAGCTGCGTCATCTAAATATGAGGAAAGAAAAACATCTTCTGCGGTTCTAGGATGCCCCTTAGGATGTACCTTTATTGGGAATAATGGGGGTGGCAAGTCTTTCGGTATCTCTGGAGTAGCCTTAGGTAATCCTTCGGCTAGAAGGGGATACATACCATTCATAAGGGCATTTCTTTGCCTATCTACTTGTTCTGATTTCACTCGGATACCTTCCTCAATTAATAGATTCTCTCGAACTTTATTTGAACTCTCTTTATTCTTTTCTTCCTGTCGGAGTGCCTTTTCTGTGCGTCTATGAGATTCTTTACGCCATAACTCAACGCGTCTTTCTGTGACTGTCTGACTTTCCTTTTCCATAACTCTTCCTCGACTTTCATGATGCACTCTGCATCCCAGGTCCCCGCTGCGGGCCACCTCTGACTTTCTGGTAATCCCTTGGTGTAGTCTACCCATAAATCAAGAAATAATATAGCGTCTAAGCCATGTTTGTGATACATGAAGTGCCCTGGAGTGTCCCTAGGAGGAATAGGGACGGCCTCTTCGAGTACCCCTTTTCTAGTAGTGATCTGTCTTAATTTCGAAAAGAGCGGCATATTGACAACTGATCCGATACTTAATCTTGAACACACTTAATACAAAAGCACAATAATGAACAACCATTCATACCACAATATGCAGGACGTTTAACACATTAAACATAAAACATTAAACATTTTTTTTTTAACCTTTAAAATAACCAACAATGATGATCGTCTGCATAACTAATCACCAAGCATAATTCTTGACAATAACTAGATACTTTGGAATACTTGATATACTGCTAAACAGTACATATACACTGCTAAAACAGTGCAGACCGGATTTGTGTACCCAAACCCGTCTTGACCGGCACAACCTATGTGCACGTCAGAAATGCCTCCCCAGTAATGGTACTCACCGGGTAGCTTCGGAAACGGAAGGCCTCGGCAACTGAACTTGAACCGGACTGGACTCGACTCGACTCGTCGGAAACTGGACTCGACTTCGAACTGGTGGGTCTCTGTATACCTCGGATCTTGCTCTCTCAGCTAGGCTCTGGTCGGGATACTTCGCACTTCTCACCGCCTCGTCTGGGTGTTGATCGCAGCCTCAGTCGCCCCCGCTTGACCGGAGGGAGATACAGGAAATCCTGCTGGTACGCGTTATTGTCCGTCCAGCTGTGGCAGGAGACCGGGCCTGCAACTCACCGCCGGCGCGTGAGATGAGAAAGTGTCCCTGTTCGGGCGCCATTCATGTGGTAAATAAAATTCCTTTACCGGGACTTAATTTGATACAGAAACATAATAAAATAGCTCAGTAAAATGAGAGGCAGAATCCGTGGTATTAGAGGTTCGGAATGGGCTTTATTCCAATGATCGATTATAATCGGTTGCTCCAAGTTCCATCACCACGGGGGTTCAGGAAGTGAAGTACATACTTTATTGACAAGAAATGATTTTTATAGAACATTCATTACAATGAAGCAAATGCAGTAGGCGTAACAATTGATAAGGAAAATGACGATTTACATGCGTAACCGAAAATGGGTGTAATAAGGAGTAAAAAGGAACATAATTGGTTATGATGTCACATATAGGTGGATCTATAAGATAATACTTGGCATAGATGCGCGCGCAGCAGCATGACGTGTAATTGACGTGCAACTAGGGGGTGAAGGGGACTTGACATTTAGCTCTACATGTGGAGACAAAAAGTCTGGGGGGTCAAGTCAACCTAATCCCAAATCATATCTAACATCCTATGTTTAAAGAACTATGTTATCCACAAAAGAAGGACTCTCGGACAGAATCTATTCTATACTGACTGTGCGTGCGTGTACAAGCGTCTAAGTGTCTACACTGAATGCGAGGGGGTAGGAATATTCCATGGTAACAGGGCTATGAATTACTTGCATGAGGACAGAGAAGCCGAGCCTTTGCTCAGTAGCTGGAAGAATGTTTACTTAAACTGCTAGACAGGAATGCATCGGCTAAGGAGTGAAGCAGATAATTCGAAGGTGAAATACAGTTCTTGGCAGAGAATAGGCTGATGTCAGGCTTCGTGAGCCGCGCAGAGAATGAGACAAAGTTCATGGTCACAGATGCAGGCTCAGACTGGAGTTTTCAGAGGCAGAAGGCAAGAAGAGTTTGATGACAGAATCAGGGCCTACTTGCCTAGACTGTAAAATGGCATAAGTGAACCATACAAAGCCGGTGGCCTTTCATATTTAGGAATGGAATATCCGGCCTATTCATGGCGGATCTAACAGAGGACATGTTGACGGTGGACGCACATGTATTTGCGTCTTCATAACTGGAACTGGAGGGAACATACATGTACTTGTGACATGCACATAGAACCGTTGGGGTCCAAGATAGGGGACATAACTGACCAGAAAAATCCATATTTCCACAGGACGGATGGCTTAATGGTCAGATTTTACAAAGACTACTCAGAATTATTGGCACCGCGGCTCTTGGTCGTTTATCAGGAGGCTATGGAAACTGACGAACTGCTGGCCTCAATGCGCGAGGCTATTATCATAACTATTCTGAAACCTGACAAGGATTCCTCGCGGTGCGACTTATACCGGCCGCTTTCCTTGATCAATTTTTGCTAAATTACCGGCAGTCTGCCTCCAATTGCTACTTCCCTTGATCGTGCGCCCGGATCAGTCCGGTTTCATACTGGGTCGATCTACCTCTCACCATCTCCGGACATTGTTTGCCTTGATGCACTACCTTGCCCCACACGTATCGGCCATTGCGGCACTCTTGGACGCAACCAAATTGTTCGATTTCCTTGAATGGGGATTCCTATTCCCGCTCCTCCAAAGGATGGGCTTTAGCCCTATTTTCATCCAACAGATTAAACTGTTATATGCTAAGCCCACGGCACGACTGAGGGTAAACGGTCTGATCTCAGCACCCATCGCCATCACAAGAGTCACCAGACAGGGGTGCCCGCTGTCGCCCCTATTATTTGCCATCGCTACTGAACCACTCACAGCCCGAATTCGCCAACACCACACGCAACGCTGCATTGGTTTTACAACTAGAGGCCTAAATGTGTCCTTATACACGGACGATGTAACACTCTACATGGTTGATCCCAAAGATAATCTAGCACCTATGATGAGAGAGCTGGTGCAATATGGAGAGCTGTCTGGTGTACGTATACACTGGAACAAATCAGTCATCATCTCCCTTACACCCGGGAACCAGCCCTGTGAATGTGAATACCCCATCGAGTGGGCGAGTGGGCGACGGGGCCCTTGTGGGATTGGGGATTTGGATCAGCAATGACATACAGGAGATCTGGACGGAAAACTATGGGAGGGTGGTAGACTGGATCGGGCAAAGAGTGCGCCGCTGGAAGACATTCCCTCTCTCATTGATAGGGCAAATTGCGGTGGCTAAAATCATAATCCTACCCAAGCTTTTATACCTCTTTGTAAATGTCCCCATCCCGCTTACTGCGACCTTCTTTCATATGCTGAGGTCCCTCATGGTAGAACTGGTTTGGGCAGGGTGGCAACCCACGGTGTCTTGGGAGGCTCTTACACTACCACAGACACGGGGGGCTGGCGGCCCCTGACTTTGCCCTTTACGCATACAGCGAGCAGGCACAGTTCTTACATCACTGGTCGCACCTAACTCCCTTCCAACCCCATGTGGCCATAGAATTGGATAGGGCGGCACCACTCCCACTAGATACTGCTGTTTACCATCCATATAAGAGGCCACAAAATGAAGTCGATACTGTCGAAACACTGTGCTGGGCATGGATCGGCATTTGCAAACGGGCGAAGGTGGAGAAGCTTTATGCACATTCCATGCCGCTGGCCAACAACCCCACAATACCCCCCTCATGAACAGCAAAGCACAACAGCGAGCACAGACACACGGGTTACAGATGGGCAGAGATCTCTTCCCGGGGGACACTTTCCTAACGCGGCAAAAAAATGTGCGAGCCCGCGGAGCTCTCAGCAGCGGACATGTTGCTGTATTACCAATTGTGCGCCTCATGCAAAAACAAATTTAGTATATTTCCGAGTCCCCCTCCTGCGCTATCGGCACTTGAAAATGTAATAACGGTAGAGTCTGGGCACAAATTAATTACTCGAATCTACAACATCATGCATCGTGACTCCCCGATTATTATCCCGAGAGCTTGCGAGTCATGGGAAGCGGACATAGGGGTAGAAATTACAGAGGAACAGTGGCGCCTGGCATGCGGGCAGCTGGAAATGTTGTCTCCCAATTGTCGCCTTAGACTGATAAACTTCAGGTACATGCACAGGCTATACCAGACTCCGGTACAACTACACCGCATGGGGCTGAGGCAGGATGATCGGTGCTGGAGGTGCGCAGCGGCTCAGGCGACATTCCTACACATAGCATGGCAGTGCCGCTCAATGGCTGAGTTCTAGAAACACACCCTCAAACACATTAGTACCATAATCGGACAGGAGCTCCCCAGTACGCCACTGGTTGCTCTGCTGGGTGTTTGTGAATACGATCCCACCAAAACGGCGCAAACTTGTGACCCTGCTCTTGCTTATGGCTAAGCAGCAGTTGGCTCTGCAATGGAGGGCATCTTCCCCACCGACGGTGAAGGGCTGGCTACTGAGTGTAACTCACTGCAAGGCGCAACTGGAGGGATATTGGGAACAGATGCAAGTTAGAGCCCGCCCCCGAGATATCTGGGTACCTCTCGTTACTTGGCTATGCACTATAGTTGAGGACGATCCATAATGAGAATGATGGGTAGAGACACTACCTGAAAACTGATGCAGTGCAGAGACGCTGTAATACTGGCTGCAATGCAGGACCCCTATCTGACTACGAGACAACTGCTTTCTTTACACTGTATGATGCACGCGTTGTATTGATATGAGGAGGACGACACCTATACATTGATGAATATGAGGTCTACTACATGGTACTGCTGTTTTGTTCAATGTATGTTTGCACTTCTTTAAATGCCAATAAAAACATAAATAAAAAAAAGATGACAAGAAAGGAACGGAGGAGAAGAGCAAAAAAAAAAACAGTTCTGCTTTGAAAAAACTCAGAACAAAAAAATGGATGATGGACAGAATGTTCTGCAGAAAAAAAATGCGGGTAAGAGAACTAAGCAGTTTCTTAAAACAGTGGTTAGAAAAAAAAATATGGAACATGATATCAACAAAAAGAAAACTTTACCAACAACTCAGAAACAAAAATCAGTAAGTCATATTCAAAGTTGAAACCGTTCTTTAAAAAAAAGGCATCCAATAGCAAGGCAGAAACAGTACAAAGAGATAAGGAGAAGAAAGTTTAAGAAATAGGTTAATGCGAAATTTAGTAAGAAATAGAAAACCGTATAATAGAAAATCAGCAGCTTATAAGCAAAAACAACACATAGAAACTGTAGTAGATAACGCCTTTGCCTTGAAGTGAAAAATGTTTATATTAATATTAAACAGAATGAAAACAATGGTTAAAACAGTGTTGAGTATGAAGAGAAAAATATGTGAATAAAAAAAACTTTTGTAAACTCTTTAGAGGTTAATGGAAGCCTACATCTAGCACTGAGCCTTTCTTTAACGAAGAAAGCTACTTCCAACAAAACACATTAGTGCATGCAGTTGAAACAACTGGTCAATGTTATGAGGTGAAGGGTGGTATTACTGTTGCAAAAGAGGAAATGGTTCCTAGGAATGTTGAGGAAGCGATAGCTGAAGAGGTACTGGGACGGCGTAGACAGGCCTCTGTATAAAAGTGAAGTTTTGTGCAAGAATCTATTAATATGAGGCATTTTCTACGTGAATTTTCATGCAGAAGTTTGAAACAGAAAATTTCAATTTTACAGGTACATTCACTAGTGTGTCTATCAAAGAATGTGTGCTGAAGCATCTTTCATCATTTCAGAATGTTAGCTGTTCACTACTCTGAAATGCGGAAGTTAGTTAGGAGACGTTACTATGCTAAAACTTCTGCACTATGTTTAGGAGAAATGAATAAAGCTCTTTTGTATGGTACAGTAGCAGAGGTAGAAAAAGGTTGTGATGGTGTTCAGTTTAGTTTATTTGGTCCTGAAGAGGAGTGTAGGGGAAATTAAGATTTGCCATCTGCAGGTATAGTGAAACAGGAGACAGAGAATAGTATTGATAACTTTGTAGAAGAGATTACATCGTTTAACACTGTTTCCTCTGAAAAACCAAGCTGTGTTTGTATTTGTTGTCGACGCACTCACTATAAAAGTTAAACTCAGAATATTAGTTTGTATTTAAAAAGTAAAAAAGAGAACAACGATGAGTGGCAACAATTTGCTGTTTGTTTATTTGTAGAGAAGCGGGTTTGACTTGCCCACTTGTCAAGTTATATATAAGTACTCCTACAATAAGTTAGAAGAAAACAAAATGCAAATTAGAGAAGTTCCTAACTTAGAATTGATATCTATGCCTCAAGAACTAACAGTTTTGCATGTTTGAGTCCATTCTAATATAATGTGTACACCCATTGCTTAGTTCGTATGGAGTCAGGGAAGCTGCCACCAACTGACCTACAAAAAGTCCTTAAAGGAAGACTTGTGTACTTGACTTTAGAATTTAAACACAGTATTAAAACTTTTGGTGTAGACAGAGATGCTCATGAACCACTTGTCATTCTAGTAAATGGTGTGTCTACAAAGAATACAAAATCTGGCAAGAGTTAGTAGATATTAGTAAAGTTTAAAAAGCAACATTATACCTGGTACAGAATAATGCTTATTATAAGAATGTTGATGTTGTTGAAGATGCGACATACACAGAGGATGAAAGATTAGCATCAAGTGGACAGATTGGAAAAGTGGTTCTATCCAGATCAGAAGAGATTTATGAACACTTACAGCATCCACCCTCTACATTTTGAAGAAGTGATTGGTGATGCCATTGAATTATTTCAAATGAAGCAAGCAAAAGGAGCTCCCTTGAGTGTATCATAGAAAAGTTTAGAAGCTTGCTGTTTTCCACAACTGTTCCCCACTGGAGAAGATGGACGATTTGATGACCGCGTTGTACAGATACCACATCTGAATACCGGTCAATAAGATTATACTCAGTAGATACAAGATTTTGTCAGTGCATTCCCTACATGTTTTATCCTCTGTTTGAGAGTCGCTTGTCTGGACTTTGATATGTTGTTAACAACATTTTGAAGACAGGACTTCATCTAAAAAATCTATCTGCTAGAAAATAAATTGACAAAGTTCATAGAAGGGATAAAAACTTGGAAGACAGCTTAATCAATTTGATGGCATGCCAATGTGGCACCAATGAGTATTGGTATTGTCGTCATGGTGAACTCTAATGCGTGTTGAGAAACCTAGGAGCACCTACTTAGACTCTAACACTCAGTTATGCTGAGTATGCATGAGGTGACCTGCTTCAATTCTTGCGAGAAGCAAACTCAAACAAAAAGAACATCAAAGTGAAGACAGCTGGAGAACTTTGCTCCTTGGATCCCGCTAATGTTTGCAGATATTTTAACCACAGGTTTCAAGCTATAATGTCCTCTCTCTGCACAAAAACAAATCCTCTTTTTGGAGAAGTAACTGATTTCTTTTATCAAAAAGAGTACCAAGCAACAGGTGTTCCTCATACACACACACTCTTATGGATAAAGGATGTACCAAACTTTGGGACAGATAGTGATGAGTCTGTCCTGTCTTTCATCGAACAGTATGTCACATGTGCCATCCCAAAAGATGGTGGTGAAAACAGCTTGAGTCAACAAGTTTACGGTTTCAAAGTCATAGATGTGGAAAATACTGTAGTCGAAAATGCAGATGCAAAGGTACATTTTTATACAAGATGTCATTTTGGATTCCCATGACCTGTCCTTTCACAAGGAAGAGAAAACAGCTTTTTGTCAGCAATAAGACATACACTTACTCAGAAATCACCCAAAAACAGATACAGCCTAAGAAGAACAGAAGCTTTAAAGTATATCAATGGCTATTATCCAGTCATCCTGAAAATATGGAATGCAAATATGGATATACAGTTCGTTGCAGACAACGCGCTTGCTGTTGCTCCTTACGTCACATCATAAATTACAAAATCAGAGAAGTCAGAGATGAAAGAGATGTAGGAGGTGATTTCTACAGAAAAGAGTCTCAGCAAGAAGTTGTACCGCTTCAGCTTGATAATACTTTCCCATAGAGAGATAGGATCTTATGAGTGCTTGGATCAGTCAAGCTCGGCCAGTTTGTTCTCCAAATCAAGTGTAATTGTTTGGGTATGTCTAGGCCTAGCCAGCACACTAGACAGGGTGTTGAAGTCTTTCCCAAAAATCCAATGCTTAGCAGAGTTTGAGCCAGAAAGTACTGATTTTGTCAAAATAAATATGTTGGATGCATACTATCCAAGAAGGAGCCCGCATCTGGAAAATGTGCCTTTATTATGTTCTTCAACACTACAGATATGGAAGGAATATAACAGAAAACATGCAAGAAGAAAAGTATACAGTAGTTGGATGTGATGGAAATATGGTCAAACATGCAAAAGCAAATCTAATTAACCATAGAAAACTCAGTTGGCAAACTCTGGACAAGAGAGACATTTTCAATTTAGTACGTCTGCAACTCTCCAAGTCTTGGCGTGCTGAAATTGAATTACTTGGAGACTGACTACTATGAATATTCTTTCAGTGCTACAGAAAACAGTATTCAGTGTTCAGTCTTTCCTAGCTATTTGAAAATTTTAAATTATGAGATTGAACAAGAAGAAACCATTGCAGCTCAAATAGCTAGAGAAAGTTTGCAAAGTAGCCAAAGTTCAGGGCCATTAAGTCATGATCCTCTTGGACAACTAATTATTCAAATGAAGCAGCAATAGCCATGAATGAAGTGGAAACTGCAATGGAATAAGAGAGACAGGACAGTATTGCTTTTGAACAGTTAGAAGGACAACTAAACACTGCACAGAAATAAATCCTATTTTGCCTGCTAAAAGGTCTCTCAACACTAAAACAAGGGCTTCTATGGCATTTCTGGGGAATATACCAATAGATGACAAAGCAGCTACCTGGCCTACACCGCATACATTTACAAAACATTACTGTGTAGATGTCATGGCACGACAAACAAACCCAATGTCAGTCAAGTGATATTACACACATTATTTCAAACAAATACACCCATGTATTCTTCTTACAGCACCCGGACGGGTACCCTGTGAGTTCTTTTTCTTTCACTAGACTCACGGTGTCACTAATTTTTCTACATCAGGTGGTGCATCGAACTATTCAGGTACACCCTAACTAGTAGTTTTGGCCTATTCCATCTTTCCACTACTCGGTTCTGATGGTATCATTTCATTCCCCTTTTAGGTGTCCCTACATCTTAAGGTCCTGAAGAGACCCTACATCCAATACAGGGTTGAAACGCCGTCGACAATAGACAAGGGCGAATCACTATACAACACCTATGATTAAGAAGTGTTGTGAATTGTATTGCTTTATTCCAGATGGTTGCTCTTATGTTTAATAATTGAAACCTTGTATATATGTTACTGTAAATGTCACTTTTAGTTTAGGTTCAATCACTTTTTCACTGGGACACCTTTTTATGATCTTTAATATATGAATTGTTAAGTTTGTTATTGTAATTAATTGTGTATTTATACACTGTGTATCTGTTGCTTATTTAAAAATATAAAAGAATATTATCATGCATTGTTTTGCCTGATATGTATAGCAAACTTTCTTTCTGACATCAAGCTGAACCTTATATATCGCCAGTGTGCCTTTTTGTATCAAATAAGTTGTTACAAGATTTTTCCATAGGAGCCATTGTTTCCTGTTCAGTCTATGCTAGGCATGTGTATCTACAGTCACCCATGCCATCTAATGGTAAATGTTACGTACCATAAGCATCTGTTTGTGGCATGTAGTGCTATAGATTCACATGAGCACACCCTCCTCCCCGGTCACCCGTGTTGGTTGCATTTCTCTACATTATACATTTCATTATTTTCGGATGGTCATCTCCATAGGATACATCATCCTTACACTCCATCCTCACCCGCCAAGCGGAAAACAATCTAACAATGGAGTCAAGGACCATGCACATTGCAAGCAAGAGGAGTCATCACTACACCTCGTGACTCAAAAGGCTCCTTAGAAGAAAAACAACTTACACACTTCTGAGCCCAACACTAGATGGCGGACTTATACTAAGCATGTAAATCTACAACACTACATGCCACAAAATATTAGATAGGTCTATATGTAGTAAAGCTTTGACCAACCCTAATATGTTTAGATTAATCAAACAAATTATGGAACATCTAGGTTTGCTTGATATTTGGAGATGGAAAGCGGGTGAGAAAAAGGACTTTACTTTCTTTAACAAAAAGTATAGACACCAGTCCAGAATAGATTTCTTTTTGGTGGATTGTAAGATCAAAGATGAGGTACAGCAGATTGAGCATATAGGTGCCCATTTGTCAGACCACTCGGCAGTAATGCTCACACTAGAGATCAGGGAGGTTATGGTTCAATCTAGATGGACCTTAGACCGCACAATTTTACTGGAGAAGGAGGTGATACAAACTTTAAAAAAAGAAACAGAAGAGTTTTTTTAGATCAACTGGGGATCAGCGGCCCCTGGTATTACTTGGGATGCTTATAAGGCGTTTTTGAGGGGGAGGCTAGGGGCCTTGGGGGCTGAGAAATTATTATAAAGAAGTAACAACGCAGGAGAAAAAGATTCGTTCTTTAGAAAAAGAATTAAGAAACCCTGGCATAGACGAGCAGATGAGGATTAGTATGCTCCAAGAACTGCTACAACAGAAGGCTAATGTGTCCATGATAATTCAAGAAAGGGTAAGAAAGAGATGGGAAGCTAGTCAAATGGCACATTTTGAATATAGTGAAGGGTGTGGGAAACTCCTAGCTTGGAAAGCAAAGAAAGAACAACTGAGAAATAGGGTTGAGGGAATCATTTGTGTACAAACAGGCAGGCTAGTTGAGGACAGTGAAGGGATTAAGCAAGCTTTCCATAATCACTTCAATAAAGTATATCAGGAAGACCTTAAGCCATCTAAAGATACCCTCAGTAAATGGGTAAGATCAGGTATGGATAATTCCGGTCTTTACTCATAGACCGCCCTGGGGTACCGACGGAGAGAGCGGGGCCCCCTTCCCTGAGTAGAAACCAGGTTGAGGTGAGGGTATCACCCAGAACTGTAGGGTACCCGGTTTTGACATCCACGGAGTTCAACCGGTGGTAGGAATGTCTGTAATACAATAAATATTTTTACACTTTCACTTTTTCATAGTAGCAGCAAAATTGAGGTCCTGATGAATGCCCTTGATACTATTTAGATCCCAGTGGGCAGAAACATGTCGACCAGATACTATGGACAATGAGCATAATGACGATGTATTTATGCTAAATTGCCATTTTGCTTTTTAATTTTGGCAGAGGTACTCTATCGATTAAAGCACTTTTGAGTTTCTCTAGCCATTTTTATTCACACTTTTTTGATTTAGTGCTGCACTTTTTTGAACCCCTCTCACGCGAAGGAGAACTCACCTTTTCGTCATATCTGGTGGAGATCTGATTACAACCCTTGTATGCCACCTCTCTTTACTCGCGATCAGGTCATTCCATCTAGACCTGGTGCGGTGTATCAAGAGAAACAGACCCAGATGATGACAACACACTGACTCCTCGGTGATTGATGGGTTCTGTTCCCTAAAGGGTTCTTCTCTAACTAGAGATGTCGGAACTAGTAGATATGCCTTTTGTTTATCTTTGTTGGCTCAGCACTAGACCCAGGTTGTCCAGGGTTACAGCAATGGATAATTCCTTGCCAAGGGAAAAAGCGGATCTTCTAAATGGTAAAATAAAAGTTCAGGAAGTGGGAAATATAATGGCACATTTAAAGAAGGGGAAGGCTCCAGGGCCAGATGGCATCCCACAAGAGGTGTATAAAATCTTGGCGGATACCTTAGCTCCCATCTTAACTAAAATGTTTAATGATTTGTACATTGAACATAAGGTCATGCCAGCCTCCTGGATGGAAGCCACGATAGCCCTGATATTGAAACCCGGAAAATGTTCAAAAAAATGTGACTCGTATCGTCCCATCTCCCTATTGAACAGTGACTATAAGATATATACGAAGATTCTGGCGGATAGGTTAAACGGGCTGATGGTGGATTTAACTCATGATGATCAAAAAGGCTTTACTCGGGGGAGGTTTTTGAAAGACTTGACCTTCTCACTCATTGCCACGATCGACCTAGCATCTACGTACAATCTGCCTTTAGCCCTGGTGGCCTTAGATGCTACCAAAGCATTCGACAGGGTAAATTGGATATATCTGATGGAAGTGACTACATCCCTGAACTTAGGTATACATTTTAGCAACGCTTTGGCTGGTCTATATCAAGCTCCTCAGGCTCGAATTCTAATTAATGGCTCCTTGTCTCAACCAGTAAAGATCTCAAGAGGAACGAGGCAGGGGTGCCCTCTATCGCCCTTGCTTTTCAACTTATATATAGAGCCTCTGGCAAGGAAAATCAGAGATGATCTAGAAATTCAGCCTTTTAGATGTGCTGGTTGGGAGAAAAAACTGGGGCTTTATGCAGATGATGTAGTGATCCTCTCTTCAAACATTAGAGAAACCTGGCCGCGTTTAATGGCCTTAACAACGGATTTTGGGAAGGTCTCAGGTTATGAGGTTAATGAAGAAAAATCCGAAGTTATGACCTGGAATATAGAGGAGACACATGGGAAGGACGAGATAAGATATTTGGGAGTAATGATACCACAAGACATTGATAAGATAGCAAAGCTTAATTTTGACAAAGTTCGGAAGGAAATTGTTAAAATTTAAAATCTTGGTCCCACCTTCAATTAACAATCTTCGGAAGATGTAACTTGATCAAAATGGTAATTCTCCCAAAGCTTACTTTTCTATTTGATGCAATACCTTTACCTTTTAAAACGCTTTGGCTCAAGAATCTACAAGGAGACTTAGGTTCTTTTATATGGGCAAGTAAAGGACCAAGAATAGCTTGGAAGAAGCTACGAAGAAGGCTGGAGAAAGGAGGAATTGCTTTACCAGATCTCCTCTTTTACTCTTGGGCTTTTCTCTTGAAGAATGGCAAGTATCTCTTTAACGTACCTAATCCCTTAATTGCAGGTGGTTTGTAGTATACCATAGCAAACCTAGAACCCGGTGGGAAGGAAGGTTTCATCTTTAAATATGCCGACCCCAAATTCTTTAAAAAGGTTAGGTTGAAGATCTTGAGAGGGCTTGCAGAGACTTGGTACAACGTGAGAAGAACCTTGAAAATTCCTTACCACAGTCTTTTAGCCCCTATTTGGGACAGTCCCGGCTCTCCAGAGTGGACAAAAGATAGCTTGGCCAAGCCCCTATTACAAGGTGGTCTTAGACAATGGGACCAGCTAATAATGGATGGAAGACTTATCTCTTGGGAGAGTTGTAGTCAGATCACAAATTATAGTCTCTCCAGCTTTAAATACATGCAAATTCAGAGTTGGTTCGCTGATCCACGAACAAAACTAGGGGAACAGAATGAGTTAGAGTTTCAACTTAAGCTGCAACTACGTCGAAAAAAGGAGGTGGCGTTGATCTACTGGTTATTGGTGGAAGCTGAAGATGGAGATTTTACGCTTCCAATGGAGTTGTGGGGAAAATACTTGCCGGAATCATCGCTGGAAAAATACTGGCAAGTATCTATGGCTATGCTTTTTAAATTAGTTAAGCCCGCGCACCTGAGAAGAAACCATCTCTTTTCCATCCATAGAGCATATTGGTCACCTTTGAAGATGTCAAAGTTTGGGGGAAGAGGAGAAGTTCCTTGTCCAAAATGTGATAAAACGAAGGCAGATGACGTCCACATGTTTTTAGAATGTGTAGAGCTGCAAACCTATTGGAATGAAGTGACTGAGATGTTATCCCTAATGCTTAAGCTGCAAGTTAAGGTAAGCGTCTTATTTGTCATATTTGGGCAATTGGAGACTGAAGTAAAATCTACTAAAGATCAGGCGAGACTTATTTTTTACATTGCACTGCTTGCACGAAGAGAAATCTGTAAATTATGGGTGTCCCCTCTCTCCTCAAATATGGATAACCTGCTACAGTCTATTAAGTATATAGTTACTCTAGATGGAAAGAGCACAAGAAATGTACATTTTTGGCTCCCCTTTACTGAATGGTGTAATAACTTAAATAATAAGAGATCATTCTTTCAAATGGTCCTATGATTATGCCTACCAGCCTCGCTAAGCATTCGGGATTATGGTATATGTGTCTTGGTTTCTGCCTGGCGGAAAATGAGAAAAAAGGAGAGTGGATAAAGGGACACGTTTCCTCCTTTTTTTTTCTTTTGTATTTTTACACATACATACCCGTTTTGCGTAATGCAAAAAGCATAAAAAGGGCAGAGGCGCCAGGTACCCATCGAAATGTGCAAAAGAGGAAGATCGTTTGTTTTATCTTCCCAATAAAGAGGCTTATGAGGACAAACAAAAAAAAAAAAAAAAACCACTACATGCCACTAAGAGGTGTTTACAGGGTGAGTAACATTTACCATCTATCCCCTAAAAAAGATACAATATATATGGATATACACACGATCCATGTATATATTCACCTAACCATATATATGTGTTTATGTACATATATATATATTGAACCCATGAGGGGTTTTTCAACCGATCAGCATGCAATATAAAGAGCGTTCCAATGCGTACAGGAGAAATGCCTCTGATGAAGTGGTACGTTGGCCAAAGAAACGTGTCAGGCAATACAACGAACTTGGATGGCTGTGGCGGGCTGAACCGTGATGCTGAATGGCAGACACACTGCCGAGTGCATCTTGAGAAGCTGCGGCGTTTATTGGATTAAAAAAACAGTTTTTTCCAAAATACCTGATTTCCGCTTGTTCCTTTGTTGTCTTTTTCTTTCTCCAGGGAATCTGAACCTGGAGCGGTCGCCGGGTCAGGACAAGGCAGAGGAGCTGCTGTAACCTAAAGCAGAGAACAGAAGATGACCGGAATGGCGAGAGGAGGCTCGGCGAAGGGAGAAGCTGAGTGCGGGACAAAAAGGGCAAGCAGGAAATCGGGGTGGGAGCAGCCTTTAAATAGATACAGACCATGTGTTTCTAGAAAACAACACCTGTTGATTTTTGGCAGTTACTCCATGTGAGTTTGATTGGCAAGTGCACCTGCTGCTGCCAGGGTCATGGAAAGTTCAACATGAGAAAAGTAAATAGTCTTGGGGTACGCCTGCTGCTGCCCCAAAGGTCATCGAATGCTCAGATTGGGCAGAGCAATTAGTCTTGATGGTTTCTCCTTATGAACCTGATTAATAGGTGCACTTGTCACTGTTACCAAGATTCTGGAGCATTCTTATGGATTTTTAATGAGCAGACTATTGAGTTTAGTCAACTTTTTGTTAAGGCCAATAGTTCCCACCATGTCACCAGGGAAGGAACACACAGCAACCCAACCCAGAGTGAACATGCAATTTGGGGAAGGAGAAGGAAACAAGGAAAAAGGGGTAATCTCTATACCTAAATCATAGGGGCATAGAGGCTCGTGTAGTGGCTGGGACCATGACAATGGGCTCCTTCCCATGCACCTCAGGGTTTCTATTTCCAGCCCATGGCTTCTATCCACTGCCCAAAGGCTCGCAACCTCCACCGCTGGATCTCCAACTGCGCCAACACTTTGGCCCCCCTCAAAAAACCCTTTGGCAAGCAGCCCTCCAAAAAAACCAACTGGATCCTCTCCGCCCTCCAAGAGTCCAGGCGCACCTGCAGAAGGCTTGAGAAAAGATGGAAGAGCAGCAAGATCGCAGTAGACCACGCAGCTTTCAAATCCGCTGTCACCGCACACCACAGCCTCATCAGAACAACAAAGAATCCAGCCATCGAGGAACGCATCAAGGCCAATGCACACAATAGCAAGGAACTCTTCGCCGTAGTCAAAGAATTCGCCAAACCCAGCACAGAGAAAGCAGACATCCCCCGTCCCAAGATCTCTGTGACAACCTCACCACCTTCTTCCACTGCAAGGCCAAGGAGATCTCTGACAGCTGTGCGACCCAAGACCCACCCACCCCACTCGCAGCCACCACACCCAGTGGCTCCAGCCCCATCAGACCTTGAACAACAGGACTGCCCTCAGCACCTCCATCGCACCTGAACTCTGCTGCACCATCAACTGCTCCATCGAGTCCGCAACTTTCCTGGAAGGCTGGAGGCATGCAGAGATCAACCCCCTGCAGAAGAAATCTTCTGCCGACCAGACAGACCTCAAGAACTACACACCCATCTCTCTGTTCCCCTTCCCATCCAAAGTCATCAAGACAGCCATCACCGACCAACTCTCTGTTTGTTGAAAAGAACAACATCCTGGACCTCTCCAAATTGGGCTTCAGAAGCAACCACATCACTGAGACTGCTCAGACTATAGCGGGCATCGCACATTCCTTGACTGAGGCGAAACTGCAGCCCTCATCCTCTTGGACCTCTTGGCTGCTTTCGACACTGTCTACCCACCACACCATCTGCTCAAGACCCCACGATGCGGGCATCCGTGACAAAGCTCTCAAATGGATCTGCTCCTTCCTCACCGACTGAACACCGGGAGTCAGACTTCCAATGTTCAAATCAGAACCCAAAGTGATCAGCTCCGGAGTGCCTCATGGATCCTCCCTGAGCTCGACCCCCTTCAGCATCTACGTGGCCCTGCTTGTAGCCATCGTCAGAAGCCACGGACTCAACATAGTCTCCTATGCCAACAACATCCAGCTGATTCTCTCCCTCACAGACGAACCCACAGCCGCCAAGAGCAACTTCCAAGATGGGTTGAAAGCAGTTGCCACAGGAATGAAGGACAGCTGCTTCAAAATTTAACTCATACACGACCAAAGTCCTCATCCTGGATTCCTCCCCCTGGGACGACTCTTGGTGGCCCAGTGCTCTGAATCCCCCACTCCCACGGTCCACGCATGAACCGTCAGCATCATCCTGAACTCCTCACTCTCAATAAACTGCCAAATCAACACCATCTCATCCTCCTACTTCCTCACACTCTACTTCCTTCGTAAGATCTACAAGTGGATCCCCACTGAGTCCGGGAATCAGTCACCCATGCACTTGTCAGCAGCAGACTCGACTACGGCAATGCGCTCTATGCCGGCACCACCCAGAAACTCCAAATAAAACTGCATATTGTCCAGAACGCCTCCACCAGACTCATCCTGTACATCCCACGCAGCAACCACATCACCGGCCACCTGAGAGACCTTCACTGGCTACCGGTCAAAAAGAGAATCACCTTCAAGCTTCTCACACATGCCTACAAAGCCCGCCACAACACCGGACCTGCATACCTCAACCACCCCCTCTCTTCCTACACTCCCACCAGACATCTCTGCTCCGCCCAACAGGCCCAGGCCACCATCCCACGGATCCGCAAGACCACGATTGGAGGAAGATCCTTTTCCTACCTCCCTGTGAAGACCTGGAACTCCCTGCCTCTGCACCTCAGACAATCACTATCGCTGCCGCAATCCAGGAAGGGCCTAAACACCTGGCTCTTCGACTGAACCACAGACCCAGCCTCCCCCCTCCACCCTCCACCCAGCACCTTGAGAACCTCATGGGTGAGTAGTCACACTTTATATGATTCTGATTGATTGATTCATCAGTTGTACAGTATTGACTTGAATTCCACCCTCGAAAATAGTGTAAAAGCAAATACAAAAAAGAAGGAAAAAGGGGACTGATCCCCATAAAGTTATAAAATAAAAAGGCAATAATGCCACTGAGTAAACATCATAAAAAAAGGTTAAGGAGCATTGTGGTGGTAACAACAATCAATTTTGTATGGAGCTGTACAATGTTACAATGCATTATTTTACCACGCATTCTTTTTACAACCCATGCATTTGCCACACACCAGCCAGATAAGAATAAATAAGGTAAGCAAAAAAAAATATATATATATATACGTGTGTGTGTGTGTGTGTGTGTATTTAAATTTTTTTGAGGGAAGACCCCTTAAACCCCCATTAAAAAAAAAAAAAAAGTATTTTTATTGGGGGTTGGGGGAACCCTCCCTTTACTAATTACCCTTACCAACTTATGCCCCTACCCACCCCAAAACCCCCTTTCCTAATTACCCTTATCACCCGATGTCCCAACCCACCCCAAAACCCTAAAATACCCTTATCACCCACCCCTAAAGCCTAAAAATACCCTTTCCACCCAATACCTTTACTCACCCCTAAACCCTAGAAAACCTCTTACAACCCAGTTCTCTGAACCACCACTAATCGGTAAATATGTCCTAATCACCCAATACCCTTACCTTGCCTTAAACCCTAAAATACCCATACCAAGCTATAACCCTACCCACCCATAAACGCTAAAAATATCCTTTAAACCCAATACCCTTACCCATCCCTAACCCCTAAAAATACTTTTTCCACCCAATTTGCGTACCTACCCCATAACCCTAAAAACACCCTTACAACTCAATACCCTTAGTCACCCCTAAACCCAAAAAACCTAGACCCAAAAAATACTCTTACAACCCAATACCCTTATCCACCCAAACCCTAAAAATACCATTAACTTAAACCCTAAAAATACCCTTACCACCTTAAATTCCTACGCACCCCTAAACCCTTAATTGTATACACATATACACACACACACACACACTCTTTTACATTAGCTATATTTACCATGCATAGTAAACATATGAGTTGTAGAAGCACCAAAAAAAGCATGTGTGGCAGCAGCGGCTCTTCCGCTAAGGCAGAGGAGTGTCGTCCACTGCTCTCTGAGCAGTGCAACAAGGAAAAATAAAATTATAACACATTGTTATTATCATTTTATTTTTCTGCACAGAGCCAGGTTGAGGCGGGGTGGGGCTGGGCTGGTTCACAGGAGGAGGAGTGGTATGGGCACTACTAAGTGCACATGACTGTTTGGCCAGCCGAACCACCATACGCCCTTAGCATTTCTCCACCCAGTTGTGTTGCACAGCTGGGTGGAGAACTGTCCCAAGGCTTCCAGGCTCTGGCTGAGTGGCCAAACAGGCCACTCAGACCAATCACAATGCTGCTGTCATGCTTGTAACAGCAGCGTTGTGATTGGTTTAGCGGAGCCTGGGAGCTTTCTGCTTCAGGGAGTCAGAAGGAAGAGAAAAGGACACTACCCCCGTTCTTTAGCAGCCGTCACTGATGTGTGGTAAAAGCTGTGTGGTTAATACTGCATTGTAAAGGATGTTTCCCTTGTGTGGCTGTGGAATGTGAACTGTTGCTTTTATATTTGATAGGGGAGATAACTACTTCTTCTAGAGTTGAGGGGCGGTGGGGGAGAGAGAGAGAGAATCACTGTCTTATTAAAGATTCTTAGTGCCTAACTGTATGAAAAATACAAAACAAATGTGTAAAAAACACAAATGATAACAAGCAAAGGACAGTGAAAAAATCCATTTAAGAGTAGATATCACTCCAATAAGTGTATCATGGCTTGCCTGTGGCCTAAACATTTTCTACACCACAGAGAACACTCGGGTGTATAATAACAATACAGATAGTGATGTAATAAAAAAATAAATCTAGTCAGAAAACCATGTACTCCTTTTTTTTTTTTAAGTTGAAGGGAAGTATAAAATGCAGAGCCTAACCTAAGTCAATGCAACATCTGAATAATATTACAGTTAGCTACAAAGAAACTCTTCTTATTACATCTCTAGCAACATAAATTATATTCTGAGATTTTACTGCTGATTTAGAAAGCCTAGATATTAGAAAGCCCTCTGAGAGAACACTTAAGAATAAGACGTTAGATTCAGTCTAGAGACAGATGACTTAGAGATCACACTAAGGAGGGAATGTAATTCAGAGTTCAAGAATTAGGTAAAACTGAATATGAATGATGGTGAAAATATAGAAAAGGGAGCCAGTGGGAGGTAGGAACAGGTGGAAAACTGTGCCCCATCAAGTCCCTAATCCTATATTCCAAAGGCCCTATTATTTTTCCCCCTTTGCATAGAAGAATACTTAAAATTGTACATCTGATATTCCCTTTAGATGGGGTAAAGCCGAGTGATCTTGACTTGGCATTATTTGCCAGAAATACTGCATGAGAAATAGTTATAAATAAAACAATACTTTATTTTTATTCGAAGAATATAACCACAGCAATCATTAATTCACTGAAGGATAATCATAAATATAGTATAGATATCATGCCAATTAAAGAGCATATCTGGAAGACTAATAAAAAATGGAGTTTGATTGTGAAATTAGAAGAATAGGAATGTAACCACTGCCTAATTAAATACTTCAAGCAACAGAAAGAGAAGCAACAGATAAGATAGAATAACAACATGAAGTGAAGAGAGGTCTATACAATTACTAGAAACTAGGGAAAAATAACCCAAGAATAGTCCTAATGAAGACTGATCATGGTTAGCTAGACCATATGGTTTGGCACCCAGGCCAGAGAACCTGTCCCAAGATCATCTTTTTAGTGCCATCATGAAAGGGTGGGGTTTGAGTATGTGGGGTGCCAGAACTGATCATCTCTGTGTGAGTTCTCAATATCGAATGTGCTATCCTCATTCACCAAGTGTGATAGACCTCAGATTGGAAAGTCAGTCAAAATACTTTATTCGGTCTGCAAAGACCATAATAGTACACATAACAACACAGACAAACAAAATAAAACGTGATAAAGTATTCAGTCAAGTTATAAAAACAACGATCAGAATTTAAGAAATGTCCATATCACAATTAGATAAAAATCAAATAAATATATAATCATCCAACAAAATACAAGATCAAATATAAAAACCAAGTAAGCTTTTAAGGAAGAAACTGAAAACATTCATGATAATTGCAAGGACAATATGCTGGGGCTTATATGAATTCTCCTGATGTAGAGAGAGAGAAAGAGTCCACAGAATAAGATAACATTGTGCAAGACGTACTGGTGAATAACAATTCAATCATATACATTTATATGCATTTAAACCTGGAGTTTACATACCAGAACCTGGATAACACATGTCCCAGGTAAAAGACTTGGGTTGTTGCACAGTGGTTTTTATTAACAGTCGACACGGATATAAAGTGTCGATGTAAAAAGACTACTGATAAGGTATTAAAACTTCTAAAGGGAAATGATGAGGAAGCAGCCCCACATAAGCCAAGAAATCACTCTAGCGCTTTGGCTCTGATGCTCCAGTGAAGATATTTTTCCGCCGCACACACAACCGGCACTTTTGTCTCTGCGCCTAACAGCCTAAGCGCTACAAAACACTGCCTACACCTAAGCTGTCTACAAATCGGGGAATCTAGCCCTTCCTCTGGCGTTCATATCCAGGGCAGAAGAAAGTAAGGTGTGAACGAGTTCCTTCTGCTTGCAGGCACACTGGACCGGTATTGATCGGGTCAGCTTTGGATTTCCATTCGGAGCAGAAAGACTGAAGTGGTAATGTGCTCAGCCGAAATTTAAGATACGAATGTCGGGCATCTGGGGTAAGCATATAATCGAGAAAGGCTTCAAACACAGTATGTGGTTTGATGCCAGGAAATTCACTCATGAGGGAAACTTGGTTCGAGTTGCTGGCCTGACCCCCCCCTGACGCCACTATTTCCTTAAAGGCTTCAAAATAGTCTTCTAGGGCCAGGGTGTACTTTAGCCTATACCAGTATAGTAGTGATCTTAACCGGGCCTTATGGGTTATTGGTTTAACGCCCATGCCCCAGCGCACTGGAAATACAGGTGCTTTTGGGTAGACTTACCTGAGATCTTAAGTTATTTTCCGCTACACCTAGTTGGGTTAATTTAAAAAAAAAAAAAACACAACTCAGCCCCATACAGCGCACTACCCTCTGCCTTTGAGCTGTAAACATTTAGGGCTGGTAAAATGCACCTAACTTTTATGGACTTGTATTGTATTCAATCCTTTAGGGGGCCATACCATGTTCCTGGTTAGTTTGATTCCAAGATAATCAAACACTGTGACCCTGTCTAAAGTGTTTCCTTCAAGCATGATAGTGCCTCTGTATTATCTGTGAGAGTTGATGGTCATGAATTTCTTTTTCTTGAGAGATTTATCTCCAGCCCGTGTTCGACGCAAAAGGCCGCAAATCTTTCCACCAAGATTTGTAGGCCATCCAGAGTTTTGGACACTAACAAGCTGTCATCTGTGAAAGGAAGCAGAGGGATCTTCCTGCCCGCAACCTTTGGGGTGTCCCTCTCACAGTCCTCAAGAAGTTGGTCAACAAAATCATTGTGAAAAAGAGAGAATAGTGTTTAGGTCAAGTATGCATCCCTGGTGTACACCTTTGGGTATTCCTATGCTTTTAGTTAACTCACACCTAGTGCCCCAGCGTACTTGGCATATGTGTCATGATGCAGACGCATAGGAATGTCCAGCAAGTCAGTGGGGACGTCATTCTGCTTCAGAGCCTTCCAAAGTTTTTGTCAGGGAACCAAGTCAAATACTAAGTATAGAATAGATGTGACTTCAGAGGACAACCATTTTCCACTAGATAGTCAGCAGCCTAAAGATCTGGTCTGTTGTATTTATCTGCCTCCTAAACCCTGTATGCATAATAAAGTTTGGTGCTCCTCTATCCAAAGGGCCTAATTGTTCAAAATCTGCCTACAGAAGACCTGGGTGACATCAATGAGGCTTATTGGTCCGTAATTTAGAAGAGAATCCCTTGGGCCCTTTATATAAACTGGGACAATCGCTGCTGCTTTCCAGCTGCACGGGATGTCCAGCCCCCCAGTATAGCGTTGGATAGTTTATTTAAGTATAGGGCCCAGTTCTCTATATCCGATAAAAAGAGATCCCCAGGAACACCGTCATGCCCTTCAGCTTTACCCGCGGCAATGCATTTGATTCCTCTAGTGGATTTATTTACCTCAATTGTTAAGGGTGGGTTGGATACATATGTCCCTAGATTTAAGGGGACCCAGTCATCCACAGTCATCACCAGGAGAGGGCTATAGAGATCGGAGAAATGTTTGTGCCAGGACTCAGGATGGATAGAATCTGCAAGGTGGTTTGAGGTACTCTGTCCCCTGTTTGCCACCAACCGCCCAAACTTCCGGGAATCCTTAGATGTTACTGCCTCATAGAGGTCTTCCCAGATCTGTATCTCCCTGTTGTTTTGAGCTTTTTATCTGGGCCAGTTGTATTGCGCTTCCTTTTGACTCCAATGAGATCCGTGCTAGAGCACTCCAGGGCTTGACGTAGCTCATTTTTTGCTCAACTGCAGTCCTTGTTAAACCATGTAGGACCAGATTTCACTACCATTGGGCCATAACAATGGTTCGGCATAAAGCATTCACCTACACTATTAAACAACTTCTCAGGTATAGAAGTGATCGCAGAATTTCTGTTCTGTGGTAGCACAAAACTATCTTTGCCAGATACTGCGTCTTATATTGCCCTGTTCATTTAAGCCCTAAGGTATGGTTGGACCTCTATTCTGGTCCATTTTATCCTGCATCTATTGTTAGATGGATTTAGGTCTGCGGAGAGTGAAAGTGGAAATTCCACTGAATGGTTAATTATACCATTCAGGGAACAGTGAATGGCGTTGTCAATATTACTCCTGGTGACCACCTTCTTGTCCATTGCAAAACTACAAAGTGGGAGAGCGATCAATATATAGCCAATCCTACTGAATTGTCCAGGGCGATTTAAAGTATGGGATGCTTGTAAGTCAGATGATATATAGCTGATACACACCCTCAGACTATAAGATAAAGTAAATTATAATAACTGATATTCTGAGACTGACCACTGCTTAACAGGTGCCAACAGGTCTTCTACCTCTGTGAGGGAGAAACCAATGTTCTCAAGAGGCTCAAAAGTGATATTGAAATTGCCTGCAATAATTATGGAATCATGTGTATTGAATTGTTCCCTGTGTGCAATGCATTTTTAACGTGTTTCACCTCCCCCTCTAACCCCATGATTATATACCTTGTGCAAACAGAGCATGCAAGAATCCTTCTCTGTTATAGTTATCCCTTCAATCTTATGAAAGGCAATGGCAAGTGGGCACAGTTTAACATTGAGTGAAGTCCACTGGAAGAGCGTCCCTTCCTGTTGTGAGAGTCAGGAACAAAGAAGGTAACATAGCCAGACCTATAAACAGGATCAAGACTCCAGGTTTCTTGGAGAAGGCATATATCAAATGGGTGATTGAACGTGCCCCATGCGGGGTCACCAAACTTGTATCTTACACCTGCCACATTCCAAGACAAGATGTCAATAATATTTGGGTTCTTGGTTTGCTTTCTTTTTTTAATTTTTATTTTTTATTGATTTTGATAAACAAACATAAAAACAATCGGCTAATCACATGCAGTCAAGATATGGCATTAGGGAGTATGACATTTCATTAAGAAAACAAAACAATTACGGAAAAAAGCACCAGCTCTGGACATAATATTTAAGGAAACAGGGATTCATCGTCGGGGAGGGGCGTTGGCGCGACACAGATATCTCCCCTGTATGTATTCCATTTGGCACATACTCTGGACCATTTTTCAGGGCATCCTCTCGCCACATAGACCGTTTTTTCTCGAAACATGCACCAGTCAATATTTCGCTTCCAAGTGATAACAGTAGGAGGTTTCAGCCCTCCCCATAATTGAGCAATGTCTCGTTTAGCAACCGTGGCACCCAGTGCGACCCACAGCTTCCCGCCCCACCCAAGTCGGTGGGCTCCAGCACATTCTTGGTTTGCTTTCTGATTTGAAATCAGGGTCACCACTGAGTGATGTACGCAAATTGGGGCCGACCACTAATGATCAGCTATGTACAGTATTACCTCATTTGTGACTTGGTGTGCCCCTCCCCAACAGGTATAAGGTGACCCCTAATTCCTGGTCAATCCACTATAGAAGTGCCAAAGTCCTCCTTTGGTTTAGGCAGTGTAGGACAGTGAGGTATTTGAGAGGTGTTAGAGGAAGGTGGGGTATGTTTGAACCACATTAAGGTGCCAATTGGAAGATTGTTACATAGTTCAAGGCCCACTAACACTTCTACCATGTGGGTATGCTTCAAGCTTATCTCGATATAGTCAAGGATCCCCTCTCTTGTACTGATGAATTGTGAAGTCTTCTAGCGCGCATAATGTCTAAGCTTACTATAGTATAACAAGTGCGCACAGACCTTATCTGATGGATGCACTTATTTATTAAGGAATCCTCATTCTCTTTCATCCCATGGACCAATTTTGGGACCTCATCATATAGACACAACCTGGGCTTCTGGTCTGAGCCACTTGCTCCCTCCTTGATGTGCCTCCTGTAGTTAACCTCTAAGAAAAAGGTTCCACTATTATCTGCTCTCCTAAGGCCATAGCTGGATACCTAGAGTCAGCCACAACAGCCAGTGGCCTGGTAGAAGTGGATGGCAGGGTCTTTTGCAACAACTGAGTGGTGTGAGGGGCAGTAATAGTGGAGTGTACAGGCCGCATCCCATAATGAGGTTTGTTGCTTTTGTTTTTCCCCCTGTTTCTCTCATCTTCACAGATCCCTCGTCCAGGCCAAGGGATGGTTGAGGGGCCGCAAGGAAAAAGTATCTATTTGAGCATGAAAGTGAAGGAGCCTATGCGGTAGGATCGTGGCTGGTGGAATTAGTGTCGACAATAGTGTTAGAGATAACATCCAGGCGTCCGACACTTTGAGGCTTCGCTTTAGTAAAAAGAACCATGAATTGTGCACCATTATAGAAGTTCAGTGACTATACACAACATCACCCAGAATCCTCGAGCAGGACCGGTTGCTATGGGACACACCCAATTTACAAAAGAAAGGTCAGAGGAACACAACGCCATTATCCATGTGGCAGCAGGACGATGTGATCCAGAGGGAACCCTAACAAGCTTTTGTCTAAGTGAAAACTGATCTGTTGCATCATGTTTTAAAAAGAATTAAGCATGTCGCACTTCGAGGCAAGCCTGGAGTCTTAGCAGCGGCGATAATATGCCATGTACCAAAAGCGCATACTTTAAATACCGGGAAACAACCATTGCAATGCAGTCATTACAACGCACTGCCTTTACAACGCAGCTGTTACAACGCAACTGCCTTTACATCGCATGCCATTACAACGCATTTCACTACAACGCATGCCATTACAACGCAGTATAAGGTAAGTAATGGAGATTTTTTCATTTTATGGTGCGTATTGGTTTTGGGGTACATGGGAATAGTAATTTTAACCCCTACACTATCCAACACTTTCCCTACTGTTGTACTCACTGGAGTAGGAATAGTAACTTTTACCCCTACACTATCCAACACTTACCCCACTGTTACCCTAAAAGTATTATGCGTTGTAATGGTAGTTTTTAAAAATACGTTGTAATGGCATGTGTTGTAAAATCATGCGATGTAATGGTAGTTGCGATGTAAAAACCATTTTGTAAAGGCATGCGTTGTACTTGTCTGCATTGTAACGTTATATATTCTTAAAAACCTTGGTCTTGCACGCTTGTTTTCTGTGAATAGGCACTCTGATAAAACAGTTTATTCACACGAGGAAGGCGAATGCACCTGAATTACAATAGCAGCAAGAGTGACCTTGATATAATGCAGCACACATGGTTTGGCAGCAAGATGCTTCACAAGTTTATTTTTTTTTATTTTTTAAAGCTGTAACCGCTAATCCCGATTGCAAGCATTTTCCATAAGGCTTGTTGGGTGTTTATTGTGTTTTTGAAGCGTGCAGGCAAAAGCAAAGACTGAGACAGGTCCGTTTCATTTTTTACAGAAAGGAATTACACTGGGCTCCAGAATTCACTTCTAAACAAATAAAAATTACAGAGACTCACAGGTAATAGAAGCTTTGTAATTTATCACGAACTCAGTGCTTCATACCAATTTTAAAAGACCTTATTTATTTAAGTTCATCCCTTCCTTTCAGAACAACATGAGCAATCCAGAAAAGCCTGTCCTGCTCCTTTGATTTGGTGCACAAGTGCAAATCCCTAATAACCTCGACAACTGATAAGTCTGAATCAAAACCTTTTGTTGTGCCCCCTAAGGTAAATTCATAACCATTGCGCCATGTGAAAGTAGATTGGAGTTTGCTGATCACTCAACTCAAAAGTCTTTTTCCTTCACCCTTGTAGAATTCACCAAACTCTTTTCCTAAAGAGAACCCCCAAAGAAAGTGTGAGTTCGAAACACGTAGACCGAGATCAATAGGGGATCCTAGTTCTACCAGTATTAATATGGACTTATAAATGTATATGTCTAAAGAAACTATTGGAAGCCCATATTAGATAACTTTGAACCCTTTATATGTTCCAGTACTAAGGGCACTTTCTGTGAATGTAATGCTCTGGTCTTGTAAAATCTTGGATTGGTGAAGATGCAATTTTAGCCTAGTTCATGTATAAATTTTGTGTTATCATAATGTATATTTGATTTATTTTTTCATATTTCACACGTTTTGCAAATATTTTTCACTGTATATCCATCGAGTTGAATGTGGATTGTCCATTCTTTTATCGCACCAAATGTGATAGTTTAAAAAACGTTTGTGTTCAATCATTACTAAAACAAATTTGAGGTCATGAATATTGAATAAAATGTTCCTAATGCATAAGTAAAGATGTGTCTAAATCTCACAACCACCTGATGTTGTTTTGTGTATACAATTATATATAGTGCACAGCATGAGTCAGGCGCTCCTCTCCCAGCTCACACAGTAAGCGCCTCCTGGTGCGAGAATTTCTGGGGCCTGGAGTCCCTCAGGAGTCTGCAAGCACATCGAATGGAAAAGTAGAACTTCGCTTCAACAATCTCCAAATTGCATGGTTTCTGAACAAATGATCCCTCCTGTCAGTACCACACACCTGAACTCTGCTTCCACAGGAGCAGAAGAACTTTTCCTCAGATCCCAAACTCAACTGCGAGTAAATATTTACATCCGCTCACAGTAAAGAGGGGGAAGGGGGATTGGGACAACAAGCGAGACTGCTAATGCTGTGCCTCTTCCTCACTGGAATTCTAGCAAGGGACTTCACTGGCACCTGCAAGCACAAACACACAATTATTACTTTCACACAGGTCCCTCCCCCTGCCTCTTTCAAGAGAATCTAGTACCACCCACTTGCGTATCTCCTATTACCTGTATTACTCAGTGGATAAGCTGCTCTCTTTATTTAGTATAACATTTGTACACGTGGAACCAATTCAGTATTCAAGTTCTTTTCGTCTTTTCTTGATAGATAGTGACTGCAGAATTACAGGTGGTAAGTACAGATATATATACCATTGGAGGGCTCATATTTTTAAGTGGGTGGTGTGGCCTCTGTGCCAAAATGACTGTCGCGCCACTGAAGAGTGCGAGTCCGAGTGCGTCTCCACAGGTGGGAACCTTGGAGCTTTGATATATATATATATATATATATATATATATATATATATATATATATATATATATTACAAACAATGTGCCCTTGAGCATTGGGAGGTCACTCGACAGAGCTTCACCATACGGCTCCCTGATGCAGCCTGTCTGAATGATCCATTTCATTAATATCTTTGCCAACGCGTTTCAAGGTTAAAAAACCCCTTCTTCTTGGGCAGCCACAAACACATCTGAGCCTCGCATTCATTTGACTTTTGCAGCTTTATTGATTTTCATGACAGTGTGCAGGTGCTCAGTGCAATTCCTCAGTGCACGCTGGAACAGAGAGTTCTTAATGCGAGTAACATTGTTCACTTTCAGTAAGTTCAGATATAATTTGCTTAGTTACAACATATTTATTTCCTGTAGTAGCATTGAAGATCATTAGGCAGGCTTGAATTAGCATATAAAGTGCTGTGCTGAGAACAGTCTTGGTTAGTGCAAACAACAGCCTCACCTGCTGGATTCTATATTTCCTTTCCAGTCGGTGATGGTGCCCCTCCCCACGGCGAGGCAGCCATGTTGAAATAGGTTTATATGATATTCCGAATTTGCATCAATCTTATTTGCAAATGAATTTATTCTTTTGTATCTTCACCTATCCACTCTCATGACACGGATATTTGGGATGTGTATATGAATTACAATTTTGTTAATTCTCTTGTATGGTGATCTATGATTCGAGCTGTATTGTACTTCTTGAGCATTCACATTAAATGAGATAAAGCACGATAATAAGTAATCAGAGTCAGTCTTTATTAATGTCAAAAGGTTATATTGAATGATTATTTCTTTATTTAGGTCCTCATTTTTAGAATTCTATGAATCCTTTGCCAATCCCTATCAACCACATAAGATTCATCGGAGTGGAGAGAGGACCAATATAGACAATAGAAATTGGTAATATGTTTTAAACTCATGCAGCGTGAAAGGAACTGGTAAGTATTCAATCGGGTCCAGAAGGTAAAAATTGACAAAAGCCCCTTTCCGCTGCATCAGTTATTGGTAGCAGACTTGAGGGTTTTATTGATTAAATTGGTGATTGATTAGGATAGGATTAATAATGTTGGTTATTAATATTTTGTATAGTTGTTTATGTTGTGGTTTGTCATTGACCTTAAGAGAGACGGGTCCAAAGTGGCCTAAGATCCCGGGATGATGATATTAGCCTAATGGGCAGGTTTTAGTGTGGCATACACTAATTAGTATTGCGTTGTCTGATGATGGGGTATTAAGCAACATCTGGGTTGTTAATATTGCATAGGGAACTTTGAAGTTAGTATAGTGAAGATTTATTTGGGTACCTTTAGAAAGTGCAGCTGAAGAAGTCCCGAGAATTTTCACCGAGGGTGGAGTAACGCTGGTCGATATTCTGCTAGTAGCAAAAGAATTCCTTGGGTGATTGAATCTATCTCTTTCTTTTAGTGGAGCAGACAAGCAGGTTTGTTTGTGTTGTTTCTAATCTTGTTTTCCTATGAGAAAGGATGATAATTAACTACAGATTATTTTTTTTGTAAAGGGAGGGTCAGTTGTAGGAGTTATACGGATGTCACAGAGAGCCGCGCTGACATTGGTTAGGTAGTGTGAATCGTCACGAAAGAGTGTTATGCTGTTATTGGTTGGTTGGTGTGAGCCGCGCTGGTATTGGTCAGGGTGAACCGATAGCATTTGTTGAAATACGGAAGAGTTTCTCTTTGTTTGCTTGGATTTCTAGAGTAGTGATCAAAATAAAATGAAGTTATTGAAAATGATGAAGTCTTTGTTTAGAAAAGATGAGTGTATACCTATTAGAAAGGGAATTCCTATACCACCTGATGGTACCCCTGCTTCTTTTATGTCTTTAGAACGAGGATATCACACTTGCACATGGATGGACAATTGGGTGAAATATACAGAAGGAGATGGGAATATGGCGTTTCCAGGGTATGGTACTTTTAATGCAAGGATTTAAAAAAAAATGAGATATCACATGAATCAATTGAGACAAAATCCTAGACCTATGCAGTACAAGGTGCTTGAGGAATGGGAACATGAGGCATATAAGAGAGATAGAGACAGGTCTGAGAATAATGACAGAAATACTATGAGTAGATACTCAGAGGCAAAATGGGATGCCCAGATTTAGAGATGTGATTGCAGCTGGTGAATGTTTATATCCGGTTGTTGTAGTAGAGGATCAGGAAGGAGGACAGTGTGACGAGAAAAAGAAAAATGTTTAATGTTCACATCCAGATCCAAACGAAGTTGATGATGAGTTATTGGATGAATTATTACTGAATAGACCTCCACCGTATCAGGAAGAACAAGAAAGAATTACCCTGAATGCTCCATTGATTCAAGTAGAAGTTCCTCAGCCTTCTCAAGTGAGAAATACAAATGTAGTTAGTCAGGTGAAAGATGATTTGACACAAAAGATTAACCAATTAAAATTGAATGCAGAAGCTTTATCAGTGTCTGTGACTATTGGTCCCATAGTTCCGTTGTATAGTGAGGGTCGGAATGTTTCAAAAGTGTATGCATTGACAGTACCTGTTAATGATAATAGGACTAGTAGTGGTACTGGACTAAGTGAGACAGGAACATTGATTGATATTTAGGAAAGACTAGTAGAAACCCCAAAGCGTAATGTGCAAATTAAAGAGTTGATTAATACATTGAGACGATGGGTTGAATTGGAACGTTGGAAAGGCAGATGGGCTAAAAAGAAAGAAGAAATGGTTGCAAATCAAGGAGCTTCATCTATGTTTCCAGTAATGGAGACAAGGACAGAGACAACAGTGACTGAAATCATATATGCAATAAGAGAGGTAAAAGGAGGTGGATATGTTCACATTCCATGGTCAAGGCAGGATATACTGTCATTTACAAATGAGTTTCCCAGATTGAGAGAAAAACCAGTTGAGTGGTACACTCAAGTAGAAAGATTTGTTACGGTTTCAAAGGTTTTGTTAAAAGATTTGGATGGTTTGTTCGACATTGTGGTTCCAGCTGATTTATGGATAGACTGTAAGATTGTGGTAGATTGGCCAAAAGAGGAATATCCCAGAGATGCAAATACTGGAGCACCATCAGATGGAGTGATGAAAAAATATAATCAAGGGATTACCTATTTGAAGGTAAAGATTTCACCAAAAGAAACTGATTGGGTAAAAATAGATACAACGACTCAGGAAACAAAAGAAACAATACATGTTTATTATGAAAGGCTTCTACAGGTATTTAAACAGTATAGTGGTTTCGAAAGCATAACTGATAAAGATATGGGACATTTTGTGTATAGGTTTGTGTTTGGATTGAAACCAGAGATTATTAACATGATTCAGCAGCATTTGGTTTGTTGGCAGAATAAAAGGGTAGACGAGATATTGCGGTATTTAAAATACTGTAGTGATGATATTGAATCGAGACATAAGAAGTTGAAAGAGAAATTAATGTGAGCACAGATGAAAGCGGCACAGAAAGGTGGTAATTTTGTAGATTTTTCTCAAACAGGTTTCCAAGGAAAGAATCAGAATCGGAATACTCAGAATGGTCAAATTTCTAACATGGGAGGTGTCATGGTGAATGGTGGTGTTTCTACTCAAGGATGAGGTAGGGGTTGAGGTCACAAAGAAGAGATGAAAAAGAAATTTCCGTATTATGCGTGCCTTATGCGTGCGGCAAGTTGGGACATTGGAAATTTGAGTGTAAGATTTTCTTAGGGAATAATTAAATGAATCAGGATTTTAATCAGCAAATGCAAGTTGAGGGTAACAGAGATCAACTACAATCACAACAGGTGGTTACAAAGGTAAAAATACCACGAGCCCTGATGCCGAACAAGAATGTGAATGCTCAGGTACAAAGATACAGTGGGAATGTGGGTTTTCATGCGGGTGAATGAACTAATAATCAAAATGTGCAAATAGTTTCACAATACTGGTTGCAGTGCCAGGAGAGTGATTCAGATACATCTCAATGACAGTACCTGAGGGGGGAGGAAGCATGCGTGCTTGGCGCATCTCTAGAGGTAGATCAGTGTGGTCCCTTTGTGGATGGAGAAGTCGACGGTACTGTAATTACATTCCTTGTAGACACTGGTGCCACCCGTTCCACTGTGAACCCTAACCTAGCCCTCTCCGGACATACTATCCAAGTCGTAGGTGTCTCAATTAAAATAATCAGAACTCCAGTGACCAAGCCAATGAAAGAATGTATTGCAGATTTTCAAGATTTGCATTGTTTTGTGGTGTGTGATACAAGACCAGTTAACCTGTTAGGTAGAGATTTGCTTTGTAAGATGAATTGCACCATCTGTTGTACACCAGATGGTATGGCATTTCATACGCAGGACGAAGATGTGGTGCTTAAAATGATGATAATGGTGAAGCAAGGGACAGAAGTGAATGATTTATATCCTTTATTTACAGCAAAGGATTTGCCTGTTGAATTGAGAGACACGGTGATGACTGATGTATGGGATTTTTTAGGGAAAGACATTGGATTAATGAAAGGGGTTGATCCTAGTCAGATTTCAGTCAAACAAGGTGCAGAATTTCCCAAAACGCCTCAATACTAAATGAGTCCTGAGACCATTGCATGAGTAACACCTGTAAATTAAATTAATTATTGAACAAGGTATTTTGAGAGAGATACTAGGGAGTTCTTGTAATTCACCTATTATGGGGATTAAGAAACCGAGTGGTAGGTACAGAATAGTAAAAGACCTAAGGAAAATTTATAAGATAGTGATAGCTTGTTGCCCATAGGGCCAAACCCAGCAGTGGTTCTTTACCAAATTCCTTTCGATGCTGAGTGGTTTACCGTGATTGGTTTGTGCCACGCACTTTTCTCAATACCCTCACATCCGGATCGACAATATTTTTTGCTTTCCTGTTTGGAGACCGGTGCCAAAATCCTCAAGGGTATACAGAGAGTGCCTCAATTTTCAATCGAATTCTGAAAAAGTGTTTAGAGTCATTGGTAATGCCAGAAGACTCCGTTTTGGTGCAATACATTGACGATTTGCTTGTTGCATCAAAGACAAGGGAAGCATGTGTGGCAGATACAATTGCTCTACTGAACCAATTGGCAGTAGGTGGGCATATAGTGTCACCTTCAAAATTGCAATTCTGTCAAAAAGAAGCTTTGTATTTGGGCCATAAAATCGAAAAAGGAGTCAGGAAAGTATCACACAATTGAATAAATGTGTTCTTGCAAATGAAGCCACCCAGAACACAGAAAGAAGTTTGAATGTTCTTGGGTATAGTTGGATACTGCAGACAATGGATCAGTGGATTTTCACTGACAGCCAAACCATTACAGAGATTCACACATAAAGATGTGACCGATCCAGTTCAACTGGATGAAGAATGCATGAAGGTCTTTGTAGACTTTCGAGACAGCCTTTGTCGAGCACCTGCATTAGGAATGCCAGATTATAGCAAGGATTTTGCACTGTTTTGCTGTGAAAGAGACGGTTGTGCACTTTTGGTTCTAATGCAAACGCATGGAACAGCACATCGTCGTACAGTGGCATATTTTTCTGCAGCACTAGATTCAGTGGCTGTAGCGTTACCGTGATGTTTGAAAGCTGTTGCTGCTACATGTGTGAGCTTGGAACGGAGTGAAGCGATCGTAATGGGATATTCGTTAAGAGTGTATTTGACACATTCTGTCGAGATCATATTGACACAAACTAGAACACAGCATCTTACAAGCAGTTGGTTAACAAAATGTGAGAGAGTGATTCTGGGGGCAGAGAATGTGACTGTGACAAGATGCACAACTTTGAATCCAGCAACTTTGATTATGATTGTTTGGATGTGACTGAACTGTTTACAAAACCAAGGCCTGATATAAAAGACTCACCATAGGCTGAATCAGATTGTGTAATGTTTGTGGATGGATCTTGACTGAGAGATGATAAAGGTACTTTGCGTGCTTCATATGCAAGTTGTACAGTGGCTATGGTTCTTGAAGCATTATACTTTAAAGAAATAAGTTCTGCACACATTTCTGAGCTGGTTGCATTGAGCAGAGCATGCACAATTGGCAAAAATCTAAGAATAACCATATTCACTGATAGTCAATATGATTTTGGAGTCGTGCATGATTTTGGACAATTGTGGTTGCAACGTGGATTTTTGACATCGTCTTGTTCACCAATTCGGAATAGTAATCATGTAAAAGAATTACTGGTTGCTCTACAATTGCCCAAAGAGATTGGGGTTGTGAAGCGTTCAGGGCACAAATCTGGAAACAATTATGTGACAAAAGGAAATCGATACACTGACAAAGTTGCAGATTTTTGTGCTAAAAATGTGATTTCAATTAACAAAGATACGCAGAAATCTGATACAAATTGTCATCCAATGTTTTTTTCTATGGAGGCATGGGAAGAAATTAGACAATTGCAGGAAGAAGCTAGTGAGGAAGAAAAAGAAATTTGGATCAAGACAGGTTGTTCACATAGGGCTGAAGATGAAGTGTGGGTTTACACTGATGGAAGACCAATAATGCCAGACAGCCTGTTGTCACAAATGGCAAGAATGTACCATGGTTTAACACATGTAGGAAGAGACGCGATGATTAGGCTATTTAAGCAATCATGATATAATCCCAAGTTCCGGGTCATTGCAGAAAGTCTTTGCCAGAGGTGCATAACTTGCCAGCAGCAAAATGCAGGGAGGAAGACTGTTGTCAGTTGGGGACAAATTGGTAAAGTAGCAGGTCCATTTACTAGACTGCAGGCAGACTTCATAGAATTGCCTCCATGTAATGGATTAAAATATGTGTTGGTAGTGGTTTGTTTGTTCTCTTGTTGAGTGGAAGCTTATCCAACAAGATGAAATGATAGCCTAACTGTTGCTAAATTGTTACTGAGAGATAATTCCACGTTTTGAATTTCCAGTCTCTTTAGAAACTGATAGAGGTACACATTTGAATAATGAAATAATTTGGATTATTTGTGCAGCATTGCAAATTGAGCAAAAATTACATTGTGCCTATCAACCAGAAGCTTCAGGTGTGGTCGAACAGATCAATGGTATAATTAAGTCAAGACTTTCAGAAGTGTGTGCATCCACAGCACTAAAATGGCCAGATGCTTTACCTTTAGTTCTAATGAGTCTGAGAAGTATTCCTGATAAAAAAGACTGGATTATCGCCCCACGAAGTGATTATGGGCAGAGCAATGAGACAGCCAATATTTCCAGCAAATCAACTGATGAATATAACTGATGATGTAGTGCTCAATTATTTTAAAGGATTGCCCGATGTGGTGCATTCTGTGTTTCATCAGGTTGGAGAAGTTGCAACCACAAAACAGCAAGAACAAGCACATGACCTAAATCCAGGAGAGTGGGTCCTGGTGAAGAAACACGTAAGGAAGTAATGTTTGGAACAACCTTGGCATGGGCCATACCAAGTGATATTGGTGACAAAGACAGCAGTGAAGTGTGGTGGCTTACCAATTTGGATTCATGCAAGTCACACAAGAAGAGTCCCAAGTCCACTTGAAAGAACAGAAACAAATGAAACTGATCAAGAAGAAAGAAAAGAAAATGATCAAAGAAATCAAGATTAGACTGAAAGCCAAAGAGAATCTGGATAGAGTCGAATAAAGTGGGCACAAGCTACTGGGTCTCAAGCGACTGTTGTAAATGCCAATGGTGAAGAGAGTTTGAGTCAAGAGCAAGTGCAAAAAAGAAAGGAGGAAGCAAACAAAAGAAGTTTTGAATCAAATCTTGAACCTGGTTACTCTGTGCAAGTGAAAAAGGCAAGAAAATTAGACATATGGCCAAAAGGAGTGAAAAGACTGAAATACACTCTAAATGAAAAGGTTCCAAATACAATAATAGAAGTATTGAGCCAAACAGAACAAAGTGACTCAGAAGAAGATACAGTTCGGAGAACAAAAAGAGCAAGAGTTCCGAACAAGAAGTACACAGCACCCGAATGGACATACGTGGTGGCTGAATCATTGTAAGGAAAAGACTGTTGCAGAATCAAGTGACAAAAACGATTACGAGCCACCCTAACTGAACTGTGTTGAAATTGAGGGTGCAAATGATTGAAAAGGCTGTCTGTAAAGTGCAGAAAATACAGCTAGAACTCGTTAAAGTTGAAAAAAAATAGGGGGAAGGTAAGAAGGCTTAAATAAGTGCTTGGATACACTACACATTTTGACATATTTTTAGTGTTTTTTTTATAGTTTTTGATTTTTCTAGAAAATGGCAAGGGCAAAATTACAAGAGACTGGCCATCAAAATCGAGGTTTTAAATGAAGATGTATTAATGCTTGCTTTATAAGTGTCTTACTAATAATATTTCTTTGGTTAATATTAGTTGTTGTGCCTTATTTTATGTATCCTACTAAAAATAATATTACTAATAATTTGGTGAGTGAAAAAATAGATATGGAAAATGTTAAAGAAGATCCACAGACTAACATTGACAAATTAACAAGTGAATATTTACACCAAGATAGTTCAATTAATGATTTTTTGTTAAATGTCTTTACTAAATTATTGTAAGAGTATGTAGACACTATGGATGTGAGAGATAGTTACGTGTGCATGCAATTACCGTTGTCTGTGTCTGAGGGGGTGACCTATCATCACCTACCTTTAACATATGGAGTCTCATGTAGTGTACTAACAAGTTTGTTCTATGGAAAAGAAAGCTTGCAGTCTATTTATTCAAATTATGATTTAGTATTTTCTGAAGTGCCTATTAGAAAGAATATGAATATGGTGAGTAGTATGAAAAATGCAGAGTATTTTGGAGAACTCTTCCATACTACTAAAACAATAGATTCAGTGTATGCACATCAAAATAATTTGACCTGTAGTTTGCGTCAGGAGGAGATTGATTTTATAAATCTGGTAGAAGATAGGAGACAGACTTTTAGGAGAAAAGCTGCTGAGCAAAAGTAAGTCCCATATACCTCCTTGGGCTTTTAGAGAAGGAGATTACGAAAAGGGTGAGACATATGCTGCAATGACTCTGGATTAGCATCATAGGGGAAAGCTTTGCTTACTTAGACAAAAAACTGAGTAAATGTAGTGAAGACTCCATGCTGGTTGTGGGTTAAATTGATATTTAATCAAGGGAGATACATCCTCCTAAGAAGGGCACTGGGGTAACTGACTTGTAGAATCTTCACTTCAACCCATCTAGAAAGATGATCCACCATTACTATAAAATATCTCATACCATAGGGTAGAACATGATAAGGTCCCAAAAAGTCTACCCCATCATACTGCCAGGCTTTTTGTGGACACCAGACTGTAGACTCCACCTGTCGTTCTGTGACCAAAACTTTATCACTCAGCTTACACTTTACACAACTAGATACAAATTCTTCAATTTCATTGTCCATCCGTGGCCACCAGAATCTTTCTCTGACTTTTCTTTTGGGTGGCATGGAACCTAGATGACCACAGTATGCTAATTCTATTATGCGTTGCCAAAAACAAAAAGGTGCGACAAGTTTTTCCCCATGCATTAAGATATAATTTTCTATGGACAGTTTCTGTGAACTTTTCCAAAACATTTGTAAATCGTTTGACAACTGTTTTTCTTTAGGCCAACCTGACTGACTTGACTAATGCAATTACTTCATTTAAAATGCGATCTTTCTCAATTGCACTTATCCAGTCTTCATTTTTCTCACAAACATTGACATCACCTACATAAGCAATGAAACATTCCTCAATTTCTGATTCCCATTCTAAATTTTCAGATTCTTCAATGGGTAGTCTAGACAGACAGTCTGCTTGAAAGTTTTTGCCACCTGTACTCAATAGTAAAAGTATATTCCAATAATGTCACTGCTAATCTGAAAATCATAGGTATGGTTTGTTTAATTTTTTCCCCAGAAAGAATATTCACTAAGGAACAGTGGTCCGTTTTTAATACAAAAGGTCTACCCACAAGTATGCTTTGAATATTTCCACACTCCATACACAGGCCAATAGTTCTTTTTCGATCACTGAATGTTTGCGTTCTGCTGGTCTTAATGTTCTAGAGGCGAAGCCTACAGTGAATTCATAACCCCTTTCGAGTTGATAGAGAACTGCACCAAGACCATACTCACACGCATCAACCGTCACCACAGTAGTTCTATCCTCAAAGAAATGGTTGTAAAGCAGAAACGTTTACAATCTCATTCTTGATGGTTTTGAATGTATGTTCACACGTAGCAGACCAAATAAAGTCAGCATTTTTTTTAAAGTGTTCTGAAGCACTCTGTCAAGTTTGCGAAATTCTTTAAGAATTTAGCATAGAATTCGCATAAACCGAGAAAAGAAAGCAATTGTTCTCTGTTTTTCAGAGTGGGCGCATCAACTATACTTGTTACAAGGCAAGATTTAGGTTTCACCTCTTGATCAGAGAAAACATGACCCAAATACTCACTTTCCCTGGTTTTGAAAATACACTTATCTTTTCGCAAAGTTGCACCTCTGGATTCAAGCACATTCAAAACTTTAGACAACACCATATCATGCTCAGATTCACTTTTTGTAAATCCTAGAATGTCATCTTGGAAAACTGCTATCTGTGTAAAACCTTGAAACATTGTGGACATCAGTCTTTGAAAGACCGCTGCTGCAAAAGCTATGCCAAATGGCATCCTGCCAAACTGAAAAGTACCTTCTGGAGTGACAAAGGCAGTTAAGTGGTGAAAATCTATATCTAAAACAACTTGCTGGTAAGCAGATCTAAGATCTAACTTGGTAAACCAAATAGAATGTCCAATTTTTGTGATCAGATCCTCTATTCTAAGCAAAGGGAAGTTGTCCACCCTGATAGTCTTGTTGATACTCCTTAAGTCCACAAACATTCTGAGTTCACCTGACTTCTTCTTGGCTAACACAATAGGAGATAACCACAAAGTGCCATGAACCTTTTCAATGACACCATGTTCACATACATTTTCCAACATGTCTGATAACTCTTTTCTAATACTCGGAGGAATATTGTGTAGTTTGTGTATTACAGGTGGTACATCCTGTTTGACTTTTACGGAATAAACAAAGTTAGTTATCTTCCCTAGATTTTCTCAAAAAACGTTTTGAAACTTACTTTCTCAATCATTTTCCAAATTAGTGACACACTTAATGTTACACCACCGGTACTCGTAGTACGGCCCGCGGGGCGCCAGCGGCCCAGCAAGCCTTCCTTGGCGGCCCGCGGACCTTGCAGACATCATACACCTGTGTTTTTTTATATCTCCGGTTGCGAGCTATGGGGGCTGGGCGATTCTTTTAAAGACCATTCACTTGTTAATGAGGCTTTGTTGTATTTCACCTCTTCTTAGCGCCCCTGCATCTCCACTCTGATTGAGTGGAGATGCAGGGGCGCTAAGAAGAGGTGAAATACAACAAAGCCTCATTAACAAGTGAATGGTCTTTAAAAGACCTGTGAAGTACTTGGGTGCGGCGGCTGTGTATGTTCCTGGGAAGCTGTCTCAGCGTGGGGTGAGGTGACAGAGGGGGATGAGGACAGCAGGGTGAGGTGATGGAGGGCAGCAGGGAGTGAGAGCAGGGGGTGAGGTGACAACGGGAGGAAGACAGAGTGTGACAGAGGGAGGAAGAGGGAGGGAGAGAGAGAGGGAGACAAAGAGGGAGCGATAGAGAGACAGGGAGACAGAGACAGGGAGAGAGAGGGTGGGAGATAGAGGGAGAACAGAGGAGGAGGGAGGGAGGGAGACACAGAGGGAGACAAACGGAGTGAGTGAGACAGGGAGAGAGAGAGAGGGACGGAGACAGAGAGAAAGGGAGACAAACAGTGATTGAGAGAGAGAGATAGAGGGAGGGAGACGGAGAGAGAGGGAAGGAGGGAGAGGGAGGGAGACAGAGAGAGGGAGTGAGACAGAGAGAGAGGGAGACAGAGAAAGGGAGACAAAGAGTGAGTGAGATAGAGGGAGAGAGAGAGGGAGGGAGACGGAGAGAGGGAGGCAGATGGAGAGAGAGAGAGGGAGGGGGACAGAGAGAAAGGGAGACAAACAGTGAGTGAGACAGAGGGAGCGAGAGAGAGAGAGAAGGAGGGAGACGGAGAGAAAGGGAGGGAGAGAGAGGGAGACAGAGAGAGGGAGGGAGACAGAGGGAGACAGATGGAGGGAGACGGAGGGAGGGAGAGAGAGAGAGGCATGGAGACAGAGGGAGGGAGGGAGACAGACGGAGAGAGGGAGAGGGAGGGAGACAGAGAGAGAGAGGGAGGGAGGGAGACAGAGGGAGACAGAGACAGAGGGAGGGAGATGGAGAGAGAGGGAGGGATAGGGAGTGAGGGAGACAGAGGGAGGAAGACAGACAGAGAGAGGGAGGGAGACAGACGGAGAGAGGGAGAGAGGGAGAGGGAGGGAGACAGAGATAGAGAGGGAGGGAGACAGAGGGAGACAGACGGAGGGAGGGAGAGAGAGCGAGGCAGGGAGACTGAGGGAGGGAGACAGAGGGAGGGAGGGAGACAGACGGAGAGAGGGAGGGAGACAGAGGGAGGGAGACAGATGGAGAGAGGGAGGGAGACAGACGGAGAGAGGGAGAGGGGGGGGAGACAGAGGGAGGGAGGGAGACAGAGACAGAGGTAGGGAGACCGAGAGAGAGGGAGGGATAGGGAGGGAGGGAGGGAGACAGAGGGAGAGAGACAGACGAGAGAGGGAGGGAGACAGAGAGAGAGAAAGGGAGGGAGACAGAGAGGGAGGGATAGGCAGGGAGGGAGAGAGGGAGGGAGACAGAGAGAGGGAGGGAGACAAAGACAGAGGGAGGGAGACGGCGAGATAGGGAGGGAGGGAGACAGAGAGGGAGGGAGGGAGACAGAGAGAAGGAGGGAGGGAGAGAGGGAGGGAGGGAGAGAGAGAGGGAGACAGAGGGAGGGAGACAGACAGAGGCAGACAGGAGGGAGACAGATTGAGGGAGAAGGAGTGAGAGGGAGGTAGAGGGGGGAGGGAGGGAGAGGAAGGGAGGGAGACAGAGAGAGAGGGAGACACAGAGTGAGTGAGACAGAGTGAGTGAGACAGAGAGGGAGGGAGACAGAGAGAAAGGGAGACAAACAGAGTGATGGAGACAGAGGGAGAGAGAGGGATAGAGAGAGGGAGGGAGACGGAGAGAGAGGGGGAGAGTGATAGATAGATAGAGAGAGAGAGAGAGAGAGAGAGAGAGAGGGAGGGAGGGAGACAGAGAGAGGGCGGGAGGGAGGCAGAGAGAGGGCGGGAGGGAGGCAGAGCGAGAGATAGATAGATAGATAGATAGATAGATAGATAGATAGATAGATAGATAGATAGAGATGTGTGAATGCCGGCTCTGGTGGCTCAGTGGACGAAGGCGTCCGCTGCAGGGGCCTGTGTTCAACCTCATGGTCATAGTTTTTTTTGGTGCTCTAGCCCCACCCCCTCCCCCACTGGTCCCGCCCCCACCAGTGCGGCCCTCAGCCAGAAACCACACTGTAAATTTGGCCCCGAGAGAAAGTTTGTGACTACCCATGTGTTACACTTTTCAATAGTAACTGGAATATTAGACCCAGGTCTAATTGTCAAGTTGAATTCTGCTTGATGAATTAAGCCTAAGACATTAATACCTTGTGTGTTACATATGCCTTTCCTTCGCTAGATGAATGTAATAATTTGATAGAGGTCCTGAAATAACCAACTAATTGCTGCCCTCAAACGCTACCGTCATTAAATCTGGATGTAACAGCGGTTGTTTGTTCCATAGCTGTGTATATTTACTATTATCCACAATGGTGATGCAGGCTCCTGTATCTACTAAGAGTTTCACTGGGACTGCATTAATCCACACATTAATTTCTGGGTCAGCTATTACAGAAACTTTGTCTTGCTGCTCGCATCTCACCCCTAAAAGTAGTTCTTTTTGTTCATTATGTTTGTCACTGTCACTAACGTCATACTTTTCACTAACTACACAGCGAACAGAATTGGTATTTCCTCCCCTGCCCACCTTTAAGAAATAATCCATTTTAGCACATGTTTTGCACTGTTGTCCATCTGCAGGACAATATTTGAATGTAGAGACATGGCTGGGTGACCCACATCTGTAACAACTGATTCTCCATGTTTGAAAGACCTGAGAATTAGGTTAAATCAAATTCTTGCCTTTCTTATTTATTTCATTGTTTCTAGTGAATGTGATCATACTTTCCTGATTACAGGGGGTTGGGGAATGAGAGGTGGTACGGATCTTGTTTTCCCTGGGATATATTATGTGTGTGATAAGAATGCCTATTATAGGTTGCCTGCACATTGGTATGGGTGTTATTTGGGAATCGTCTTTCCGAAGGTGTATCATTTGGATAAAAGTCATGGAACCAATGAAAAGAAGAGTGGACTAATTTGAACTAAAAGGGGAATTAGTGCTGCAGAGATTATGGGTGATATTTTTGGAGATTGATACCTTCAGTCGGAGTAATCTTGAATTCACATAAAATTAGAACATTACCCACAATGGTTGATCGTTTATCAACAGACACTGCTGGAGGGTTCTAAATGATTGATACACAGTTGGTGGCTATCTATGGTTTTACAAAATCGACTTGCTCTTGTATTATTGGCAAAAGAGGGTGGAGTCTGTAGTATGTTGAAAATTCAACAGTGTTGCACATATATCCCTGACAAAAGTAAGAACCTAGAGGGATATATTACAAATATTACACATTTATGAGAAGATTTAACTGAACTGAAGGTTTTCGGTGCTTGGTAGAAATGTGGTAAGGGTTTCTGTTCAGTAGGTAACTGGTTTTCTGCTTTTAGTAATAGCTTGCTAGGAAGAATACTAACTCCAATAGTTGCTGTTGCTACAGGGATTTTAAATCTGGTAGTAATATATAAGTGTTGTAAGTACAAGAAACAAACACTAGAGACTAAGCTGAGTGCGAGAAAGAGAAAGAAGAAATAGAGTTGGAATACAAAAGAGGAAATTACTATGAGATGGTAAAGGACATAGATGGAGTTATGTTGAAACAAAAGATAAGTACTGCTTTCTAGGTAGCATAACATGATGACAATCAGATTTATGGGTTTTTATGAAGGCTCAAGTCGGCAAAGGGGGAATTGATGGAGCAGGGTTTGTGAAATAAAACATGCTTGGATTAAACTCCTAATTGTGTGCATTATTAACAAAATGGTGTGAAAATTAACAGTGCAAAACTTAAAAGGGTAGGATGAAAACTGCACAAGTACGTGCGGGAAAAAACTAGTGTTTTCAGTGCTTTTGAAATAGGCTGAAAATGTAAATGAATAATGCAGAAATAACAGCCAAAGAAAATAACAATGATAGATGTCATAAGTTCCTTTGCACTAACTGTTTGAAAACGTATATAATGTAATGCAAAGAAGCATTAATAGTGAAGATTTGTGAAGTGACAGCGATAATCACGTGCGTATTTGTTTTTACTAGAGCACATTTTACTGTTCTGTAGAGAAGGCCTCAAAGGTTTTATTTAGGTTTAATTTGCTTATTAAAATGTAGGCTGCAAGAATATATATTTTGTCCTTCGTGAGTTCCTGATGATGGCCAAGGCTGTGTGGAGCGAGTAATGAACATTGTGAACGGAATTGCCTTGCTAAGCGGAGTATGTGGACAATTGTACTACGAGTTTGATCCAGTAGTGAGATGGAAAAATGTGCAAGCAGCGGAAGAGATAATCTGAATTTCCTCTGCTGAAGGTTGATGTCGAAAGTTTTCGAAAGACAAAGGAACTGTTGAAATGTGAGGCACACCAAAGATGGAGTGACCAGACACCCCCTGGTCTAAACCAATGGGATTTAAGAATTTTTTGTGTGATGGTACATGGGGGGATGGATCTTTAGTGTATTAGTGTATAACTATTAGTACTGAAATGTGTATTTGGGAGATGGTTGCGAGGAGTTCTGTGAGATTTACTTTGCGAGAGGAGAAATCCATGTTGCTGTTTCCTAACTTAATTGGCTGGCTGTTGTTCTGATGATCCTGACTCTTAACTTTGCTCCTCATTATCTTTTGAGGGTGCCCCAGCTTACTCTCTCAGCCAGAGAGTGGTATTCGGACTTCTAGCATTTTTGTGCTAATAGGTTCGTATGATATTCCAAATTTGCATCAATCTTATTTGCAAATGACTTTATTCTTTTGTCTCTTCACCTATCCACTTTCATGACACGGACATTTGAGATGTGTATATGAATTACTATTTTGTTATTTCTCTTGTATGGTGATCTATGATTCAGCTGTATTGTACTTGATGAGCATTCACATTATTGAGATAAAGCACGATGATAAGTAATCAGAGTCTGTCTTTATGAATGTCAAAAGGTTATATTGAATGATTATTTCTTTATTTAGGTCCTCATTTTTAGAATTCTATGAATCCTTTGCCAATCCCTATCAATCCCTATCAACTACATATGGTTCATCGGAGAGGAGAGAGGACTAATATAGACAATAGAAATTGGTAATATGTCTCAAACTCATGCAGCCTGAAAGGGACTGGTAAGTATTAAATGGGTCCAGATGCTAAAAATTGTAAAAGCCCCTTTCCACTACATCGAAATCAATGTACCTGACACTTTTCTTAATTTTTCAGAATTATAAATCACCACTTTTAAAACAAAAAAAGAGGACGTTCATTTTTACCATAAGTAACTTCTTCATGTGAATATAGTAACTCTAAACTCTTTACTACGGTGCACACTTAAAAAAAACCCAAAACAAAACCTCTCTGGTCGTCCAAACACTATCAAAAAATCAGCTTGATGAAACTGGAGATCCAAAAAACAAACATTTATAAATGCAATAGCTGTGACCTTGTCCGAACATCTCTAAAACTCAGGTATTAGATAAAGGCATCTTTCCTGGTTTCCCGAAAAAATTGGTGAACAACTTCTTTAGCACTAGAAGAGACCCAAATACGAGTCTGGCAGTGATATACGTGGGTTGAGGAGGATAGCACGGCACCAAACAACAAGTTTTCTGGTATTCCATCACCTGAGAAAGTGGGTGCATGAGCACTGCACTGGCCTAGTTTCACTGGGTACAGGTTCGCACCCCGTAAAACCACTGCTGAAAGTGGCAGGAGCTGGGAGACAGACCAGCTTCCAGGAACCCACTGGAACACCACAGGGGAGGACATACCACTTGCCTTGTAGAACAAGGACCTGTTCCCTCCTCCCCCCGCTGGATGACTTCCTGGCTCCTCACCTTTTTTTTTTTTTGGCATATCTTTTTAGTTATTTTTAACATTTCAATATTGCTAACACACAGGCATCACCAAAAATATAATAGAGTACCAAGTACAGTATTTAAATAGTTAATTGCCACCATCTCTCTCCTGTAACCCCATGTTCAATCATGTGTCTGTCTACGTGCAACAGACTACTTTAGTCTCATATCATGTTCGATTAAGTATTCCTGTTCTAGCACTGGGTTATATATACTCCAGGGGAGTTGCAGGTATCTGTGCATTTAATAGCTATATATTATTTTATATTAATAAACAAACTGTCCCTTTTATCTGGTAAACCAAGTAACTTAATCATATCCAGTGGTATCCCTAAATACTGTATTTTGTCTGTGCAGCTTCACCTTGTGTACTGATGGGCTCTATTCACTAACTTGAGTGGGGTGGGGCGTGGGCCATCAGTGATGTATCCCCTTGTTTTTAGTGTCTGCTCCGATTTTCCTACTTATGATCTAGCAGACTTATTACTCTCTGCCTCTGTACTCCTATCAATGTATTCTTGTTCATCGCTATGCTTGTGTCTTCTACCGATCCAGGCTCTCAATACTTCTGTCTATAATTCCGCTATGGTGCGTCAGCGGATTGCCCGGGCTGCTTCTCGCTGTATGGCTCTTTCCTCTGTCTTAGAATAGTTATCTACATCTTTTACCCATGACACTATTGGGGGGGCCCTTTAAATGACTGTGACTGCTTTAAATTTTGTCCTGATCGCTAACATTGTTTTGATCATGGCAAACAGTTCCTTATTAGAATCTTTAGCTGAAATTATTTTTTGTGAAAAGTAGGCAGACTTCTCCTCAAAAACCTTGGCTTTTTTGTTGTTGTTGTTTTTTGTTTATATATTGTTTTTTCGGAAGGATCGTAGTTAAGCCTTCAAAGACGCTCTTCGCGTCTACAGAGCTGCTTCGGGTCTCTGATATTCTGTGAGAACCAGGGTTTAGAGGGAGTTAGCCTCTTAGTAAGAAAGGATCTGCAGGGGGCCAGTTGATCTACAGCTAAAGTGAGCCTAGGGTTGTATTCTGAGATATTCTGGTTTGGAATTCTCAAGATTTGTAGGGAGAGAGGATCGCAGTTTGAAGACGAACTGCTTTGCTGCTCAAAGGACTCAACTGGATTGCTTTTCTGCTTGTTGCCCTGCTGCCTGCTACTCTCTGACTCAGCTGAAGGAGAGGGGGACTCTTCCTTCTGTCAAAGTGATCTCCAAGGGCTTGTTAGCTTGCCTCCTGTGTCTGAAGTCTTAGGAGCACAAAAGACTTTCTGTCATTCTGGTGATGCTGCTGGACTCTTCCTTCTGTGAGTCCCCCCCCCTTCCCTGAGGTGTCCCCTCCAGGTTATGGGCCTCAGAAGTGAATTCTACAGCTGATTTCTGCAAACACCAACACAAAGCCTCACCACACAGCTGACAGCTCTTCAGAGCAAACGCCAGATGACCCAAAACCTCACCAAGCCTCCCTGCACTGCTGACAGTTCCTTGGAACCGACGATGTTAAGCCTTGATGCACAGCCTCTACGAATCAATGCAGAAGGACGCAAAGCCTCTCAACACTTCGCCACGCAGACTCTGGCCTAGGATCCAAGGTACTGTGTTCAGGTTGGCCCAAGTGGGTCCCGGTAGCCTGAACTTTGGCTTTGCACCATTCCCTCGCGACCTGAAGTAACCTTTTTCGTGCTACCTGCTTCTAAGTGCTTCATTGTATTTATTTCTTCAAAATTCAATATCTCGACTTCTACTTGATGGATTTTGACAGTTTTTATATTATTTTACTCAGAGCAATATTCATTCTCTAGTTTTCTAAACTGTTGTGGAGTTTTTTTGTGGTGTATTTACAGTGTTGTATGAGTCATTGCAAATTACATTACACATTGCCTTCTAAGTTAAGTCTGTCTGCTCCGTGCCAAGCCACCAGTGGGTGAACACAAGAAATGTTTTGGATTGTGTTGTGACTTACCCTGACTAGGACAGGGTGCATACCTCTGCCAACTACAGACCCAGTTTCTAACATTGATGATCAGTGGTTAGGATAGGACTTGTGTTTGACAGTGCCATAAAATAGGTATGTGTGCACCACCCATCCACATCGAAGACCATTTCGAATTCGCTTCATTTATCCCTGCTTTGCATCTTGATCCATCCTCTACATCATGTCTCTGGCTGGTTCTGCAAGTGGAGCAATGGAGTTTGAGCTGGCCAAGCTGAAAATGTATACAGTGGCTCAGTTGAAAAGCTTCTGCAAGGAGATGGGGCTACCTGCCCCAGGAGCCACCAAGATGGTGGTGTTCCAAACGCTCTTGAGGGCATGGGCAGAGCCCCGCTCCCAAGAGAATGATGCATTGGAGAAGCCTGAGAGCTGGCTACAGTAGATGAGGGGGAACCCCTGGATTTAAACCTCCTAGGAGAGCAGGTACACTCCCATTAAAAAGCCATCTTACTTGCCAAATGTAGTCTGACTCCTGAAAAATATCACCAAAGATTCAGAGACAGTCAGAATCTCCACAACCAGTCCTGGGTAGATTTTGGGCATTACTCTAGTAAGGCACTGAATGGCTGGGTGAGGGGTAGAAAAGTAATTAATTATGTTGATTTCAGAAGTGGGTTCTGCAGCTGATGTCTGAAAAAAACGCTGCAAAGCCTCGCCGCACAGCTGACAACTCCTCGGAACTGACGCCGGATGACACAAAGCCTCGCCAAGCCTTGCCACACTGCTGAGAGCTCCTCAGAACTGATGCTAGATGATGCAAAGCCTTGCAAAGCCTCGCTGCACAGCCTCTTGGAACCCATGCTGGACGACGCAAAGGCTTGCAACGCTTCGCCATGAAGACTGTGGCCTATGTTCCAATGCACTGTGTTTAGCGGGCCCAAATGGGTCCCTGTAGCCGGCCTGCACTCCAATGCGGTCACTCTGAACTTTAGATCTGCACCAGTCCCTATTGACCTGAAGTAACCTTTTTCACGCTACCTGCATTGATTTCTTGCATTTATTTCATGCTACTTTCATTTACTTCTTCAAAATTCAATAACTCTCCTTCTACTTGGTGGATTTTGATTGTTTTGTTCTCGTTTTACTCAGATAAATATTCTCTATTGATTGAAGTTCCTACTTGGGCAGTGTACATACCTCTGCCAACTAGAGACCCAATTTCTAACACTCAGTCTTTAGGAGTATCCTGAAGAAAATGTTTCAGGCCCTTATCCTCGGACTGCTGTGGCCCTCGACTCCAAAGGATCTACCTCTGTGCTTCTGTCACTGGGAGGTCCATTGGTGAATCAAATGGGCAAGCTGCTCATGGGAAGGAAGCTCATCGTCAAAAGCATCTTGCTGATTTGTTGCCCTTCAGCTCTGCCCTGGACAACTATTTCCATTGTTACACAATGACCAATTTCACTATTACTCACCAGACTATTATTCACATGAACTATTAGTGGAAATAAACTTGCATGACGTATCTGGAGTAGAATAATGTAGACTGGCATGTCAAATATATTATTGGTGTCAACAATACTGACGTAATTTCAATGTTCACATTTTTGTCAGTGGTATTCTGTGTGATTCTCTTCTTGCATTAATTATTGGTGTGATAATCCTGATTCTCTGATAGCTGGATTGCAAAACACATACTGCAGCAATTTTCTCAATGAATGTGTTACTTTCTGCCTCATTTGAGTGAGGGCAATTCAGGATCAAATCCTTTGATTTGTATGTTTGCATCCATTAGCTTTCGATACGGCACTCCCTTTCTACATAGCTAGCTTTTCTCCACATCCTTTACATACATTTATTCATGTGTAGGGTTGTCTTTCTCTGCATTACCTGTTTTTGGCCACTCCTCGTACATTTCATTTTGCATTAGAAGTAGAACAATTATGTTATTGCTGACCTCGATCTGCCTACATTCTTGGACTCGCCTGTGTTTGGTGTTACACATTTCGTTAACTATGTGAATCAGGTGCATTTTGCACATTTGAAACATTCATGCTTGTATTGGAGTGCACATCGAGTAGGGATAAATATCCTTTCATGAACCAGTCTTTACACTTGTAGGAAGCTGGCTCTGTATATACTATACCAAAGTGAGGTATAGTGTGCACAGAGTCCAGTGGAACCCCAGAGGTAGGCAGAGGTAAAAGTAGATAGCACCTTACTGTCTATTTGTGGTAGTGTGGGCGAGCAGTAAGGCTTTATCAGAGGGTAGTGTTAAGCATTTGTTGTATACACAGTCAGCAAATGATTGTCACACACTCAAAGACTGAACTCAGACCAATGTTGTTTGTATAAAAATATTCTTTTAGTTATTTTATTTTTCTAGAACCAAGCAAGCCTGGCACAGGTAAGTGATTTATACTTTGCAGTAATAATACAGTTTGAATTGCAGTTGTATATATACTTTGGTTTGATTACAGTAGAATCACTGGCAAAATGCAATGATTTGAAATAAAGTACATAAACTTTGTATTAACTTTTCAATATGATGTCATGCACATTACTTTACAGATTACTTTTCTTACACAGTGTAGTATACCTGAATACTGCACTGGAACATTTCCTGTAAACAGGTAAGTTAAAGTGTTTTGGTTATTTGGTTACCGTTTTAGAGACTTTTATAGATTTTCCAACTCCACACTTAGAAACTTTTTTCATAGAAAAACAGTCAATGTTGTCCTGTGGAAGGATATAGTGTTATAGGTTAACAGGTAAGTACTTTGTTGTGGGAGTTGGGTTTCTGGGGTTAGACTCAGGGGTCCCCCAGGGTCAAGGATGCACTCTTGTTACACCCTCAGCGGCACTATGGCGGACGGGTGCAGAGTGCTGACGCCCAATGTTATCCAAGGGGGGGGATAGGGTGCCTCCGGTTGGTGGCTGCTCATGAGCAGGCCACAAGGTTGTGGGAGCAAATCTCCTAGACTTAAGCTCCGGGCAAATTGGGGTTCAAGATAGCACCAAAGGTGCACCCTCAGCGGCACTAGGGCGACCGGATGCAGGGTGCTGGTTTGTCGTCGGGGGCCTTGTTACTTTCAATGGGGATTCTCCAGTTTGCAAACACACTGCAGGCTTGGAGACGAAGGTCTTCTGGGTGCGACTAGCACTTGGAGAGGTAAGTTGGGATGCTGGGGGTTGACTAGAGACCATCGGTTGGGCCACCCAAGGCCATGGGGAGTCAGGTGCAGGGGTGTATTTTAGGGTCGGATCTTCTCACCAGCTCCTGGTCGCGGTTGGGGGGACCTTCCGTATTGAGGCTGCAGGCGTCAGCTGGTCGTATTGAGGCTGCAGGCGTCAGCTGGGGGCTTGAGGCAGGTAAGGGACCACCGGATCTCAGGTCAGGATCGCCGGGGAGACCTCCTCATGGTGTTGGGCCACTCGGGCCGTTGGCGTCGGGTACAGAGTGATGCAGACTCGCTGATTATGCCGGAGCTGGAGTCTGTGGGTGAACAAATCTGGTGTTCACAGGAGACAAAGTCTTTGGTTTGGAACGCAGAGCACGTCCTCGTGGTTTTTGAGGTTGCTGGCTGCAGGACACACCGGAGTTTCGCTTCTGCAGGTTTGAGGTGGGGACAGGCTGGTAGGGCTGGGGCCTAGTCAGTGGGTGTCCTCCTCTTCTAAGCTTTGGCACGGCTGTTCAGTCCTTCTTCTTTTCTTCTTGTGGTTTCTTGTCTGCCTTCTTGGTTCAGTGCTGCCCCCTAAATACTGTATTATGGGGGGTTTTAGGGGTCTTGAGGTCAATAGGCTATGGGCTACTGACCTTAGAGTAACTACACCCTTGGGGTGCTCACCCCACATGGAGGAGTGAGTACAATCCCTAATCCTGATTGGCGAGTGCCTGCCATCTGCAAGATGGCAGGCACTGAAGAGTGGGCGTCACCTCGCCTACCCCACCTGAGGGGTGGGGTTGGCAGAGGTGGGCACACCTTCTGGGCTGGGTAATTTGTCCCACCTGTCTTCCTGCTGAAAAGGAGGAGAGACAGGAAGGGGGCCTGCTCCTGATAGCAGGAGAGGCTTGGGTCGCATTACAAAGGCTGCAAGACCTTTGAAGCTTCCCTGCCACAGATGGCTCTTCCTGGCCTGGGGGAGGTGTGACCACCTCCTCCCAGGAAAGGCTTTGTTTCTAGGCTCAGGGCTGCAGCACTTATTGTGCCACCCTTAATGTAGGCCTGAATTTCAAAATTAGGTAACGTTGGTTGCCATCTTTGCTTTGCAACACATGCACATTTTATTTCTAGGTAAGCTAAAGTTCTAATAACTGTTGAGTGCAATGTTCTTTTTCCTTCTTTCCCATGTGAAGAAATGTTTTCTTTTCTTTGTGATTGTCGTGGAATGTTGTTTTAATGAATAAATTATTCAAAATGACATCGTCAGTGTACTGACTAGTCCATGTATCTTATCTTGTTACAGACAGTGTGAGTGTTTAAGGATGCAGAGAGAAGCTTGCATTGTGAAAAACCTTGGGAACCTATTGAGTATGTAATTGCATAATTTTGCTGTAACCTGATTGAAAAATCTTATGAGAACTGAGTGTAGTTGAGTAAAATGTTAGCATTGTGTTCCTTTCAGAGCAGATCAGATTAGAATAGAGCAGAACAGAACACATGTTTTTTAGAGTACTCTCCCAGAGAGAGGACTGCCTTTTCCTTTATCCTTCTTTTTGTGGCACACCCATGCTGGTTCATCCGCTGCATCATAATATTTGATCTAATTTGATTGCTTATTAGTGCTGCTAATCTGATTTTTGCTTTCTATAAACCCTTAACTTTATGGTTTGATACTAAAATATTCTATTTCCCTTTTCTGGAACCTAATGTGCTTCACATAATAGTAAATGTATTGATTTGTTGACAAGGCTCAGGAGTTGGGCACCAAATGTTAAGATTAACACTGTTATCAGTCCATCGAGAGAAGTACTTTAAGTTTCTCCAAGTTGCTTAAAGAAAAGCACTGGCACATGCAAATACACACTACTGGTAGTGCTGAGGCCTTTATTTAACAGTGGGAGATATCTACACTAACACGGTTTTCTTACACTGGATTGCCTGTTTTTATGTGGTCATTAAAGCAATCTGATGTTGTGCAAACCCTTATGTAGCAAGGCACACCCGGCATTGTTCATTAACATGCAAGGACATGAATGTCTGTTTTTCCCTCAGAAAAATGTGAGTTTCATAGAACCCCTTCTGGGCCAGAGGGCACCTACCACAACAGAATCGTGAAGTGCATGGACTGTTTTTGCAAGTCATATGCACTTTAAATGCAAGGGACATAGGGCCTAATTAACAAAGCAATTTGCACATTTAATTAAACTTACACAAGCAAATAACTCGATTTGTTACACAATGAATCAATATCTATTCATCATGGAGTAATGTTACGCATACGTTAAACCCAATAAGGGGCAGGTGATGGGCGTAACAGGTCATGATACGCTACAAACCTGAGGGTTAGTGGGTATTTCAGAACTCCCTTCTGCTCTAGACACAGTTTGAAATGTATTCCTTGCAATGGCTAGCGTTAATTGGTATCCAAGTCAGGAATGGCAGTAGAATGCCCCTAGAAGTGATGGGGATCTAGAGAAATAGGGTGACGTAAAGGGGTGGAGGGGGAGTTGACATGGAGAAAATAAAAGCCACTCCTGTGAAGGCATTTCCGCATGCGCAGTTTACGCTATGGGCCTTTTTCACACAGGTGCTTTTGATCATAGATGTATTTTTATGATCGAATTCGAATACCTCTTAAACGTGCCTATCAGTAATTTACAATGGGATTGCTGGCAGGCGTATGTCCATTTATGTACGCAGAGATCTCCGCCACAAGGGCAGAGTTCTATACACCCATAAATCCCAATAACAGGTGGGAAAGTGGGCGAGCCAAAGAGTAGTTAGTCTTGGAAATTTGTGAATGCCCAGGGTGAGAAGGGGAGAAGGGGACTGATGGGTCTAGATTAGTGGGTTTGTTCATGGAAAAAATATTGTCAGTTTGGAGACCCCTCCCCCAGGCTCCCACTTCCTTTGTGTGGAGGGTTCTGCTGGGAATGTCACAACCTTTCTGGGAATACGGATGGAAACCTGTGCCCGGAGCAGCTTTCCATGCTTATTCCTGCGAATGTTGGCGAATTCCAGAAAGTAGTAAAGCTAAATTCATATGCAGGTGCAAATCTGTGAGTACAGATTCACTGCTTTTTTGTGAATCGGTCCCGAAGTACTTTCTATGTTTGCACATATAAATCAATTCACTAAACTTTTACAGAAGCATTCTCTCGATAAATCGTAACCCTCAGGTTGCAGAGTTAAACATTTTTCGCTAATTGAAATACAATGATCTAAATGTCTTTCCATTTAAACCTCTCCTGCTTTGAACCTGTTTATTGCAAACTTTTCGGTTCTCGAGGGCAGTGGCTGTCTGATTGGATGCTAATTATAAGGTTCATGTCAGCGCCCTAATTGTTTCTCGTGGCTCCCAATGCCCATTCACATCACTGTGATTTATGATGAAAATGGCACTGGCAAATTGGTACACAGAGTGAAATGGAAGCAGAGTAAATGGAACAAAAGGTGCCAAGCAGGCTTTGGATTGGTATCATGCAAAATATTTAGGAATATATATATATTATAACCTCTTTTTCAGACACTAAGGATGTGGGGATTTTCCACTCTCCTATATATTCCACGGGGTAGTAAAATGCAGAACGTACACGGGTTTCCTTACAGTCTTGGCTTTCGTAGGGGTCAAGCACATGCCATAGTTTTATTGTGATAATTTTGCCAGATGGTTAATTAGAACCCCTACGAAAACTTGCATATCTGGTCTTGCCAGATTTAAAGACTGGGTTTAACATAACCGAGGGTAGCATTTGAAGATTTATAGTAGCATATTTACAAAAAAAGATCCAAGAAATGATTGAACACTTAAAGGAAGGCCAATTTAAACTTGTACCAATAAAAGCTAGTTTGAATGATTATAGCAATTTTTTTAACATATTGTAAAGATGACCACATATATATTTTTTATATCTTTCAACTGTACTCACACGCTGTGGAAATACATCTTGATGCCTGCCTTTAGGGAAAGAAATAGAAGACAACATAGAGGTACTGCTTCTAATTTTTCCACTTTTTCTCCTTTCCTGGCCCCGCCCTCTCCAAACCGTGAGTTAGTATGAGGCAGAATAGAGGGGCAGTAGATAGGGCATTTGGAAAGCTCCTTGAATGGTAGGATGCACGCCACATAACGTTCCAGCGGGACAGTGGTGCAGGCTGCGTACAAAGGGTGATGCCGAAGGACAAGTACGAAGAGTTCTGTTCTGACGTCATACTTTATTCTTTACCGGGTTAGGTTACACTCACCTGTTCTTAGTTCTAGGATAATAACCTATTCAGTCTATTTCTAAGTGGCAGACTTCTGTAAACATGGTGTCTGCTTCATCTAACACTAACACCAGAGTTTTCGGCCCTGCAGGTGGGGTTGTTACTTGTTACAAAGGAATTTTGTGCGCGCGCCATCCACAAAGATAGGTATATTTTCCAGAGCTCTGTAAAGGGTCCTGTGTTTTCCATTGCAAACCGAGAGTTCCAGGGCCTCTGGCGGCCTCTTCTCCTGGGCTGCTTCCAGGAACGGGTAAGGCAAATGAAACCACAGTGTTTCACCCAATGGAGTTACATAAATGAAGTACGCCACCCATGCAATGACTGGCTGGCGTACGCACTTGTACTGCTGATATCCGACAACGGGCCCGAACTGGGCCGAAAGAGCAGCCGCACGAGTTGTGAAGCTCCCAAAGAAACAGTCTCCAGCAAGATGATTTGGGGGCAATAGGAGGCTGCTGCAGACTGAGAGCTGTGCAGGGGGACGGAAGGATGGGGTGATTCTCCCCTGAGGAAACTGGATCTGGCACCAGCCTGCAGGAACTCTACACTCCCCTCAGTCACCTTGAGGGAAGTGAGGAACCTGGGAGTGAGCATGGGCACCAATCTGTCTGTTCCTCTGCAAGTAAATCCAGTGCCTCACAGTGCCTTTCATGCCAGGCAAATTCTAGGCCAAATCTTCCAACATCTAGGATTCCCTCATATCGTTCAGGCCACCACCCTCTTGGAACTGTCATACTTAGATTACGCTGGTTGACTGCACCTTGATGCCCTGCTCTACGAACTGCTAAGGCCCCTGAGAATACAGAATGTGGCCACCAGCCAGCTCCTACATCTATACAAGCACGGCTACATGTCTCCACCCTTGCAAGCCTCTCCGCTGGCTGTGCATGATGAAGATGCTGCTCATACAAGGCTAACTCCTTTGACCACCCACAGCCTGAGCCCTACCTTTCTCCAAGCATGACTATGGCCAATTCGATAGAAGAACGCTGCTTTCCAGACCAACTCCAATTCTGACATTCTCTTCCTTCAGAAAAGTATTTATTGATGGTACTTTTTTCTTTGTATAGACACCCATGCTCTGGAGCTTAATTGTAGCAAGATTCATGAGTATCTATGACAATACTGGATTCAGGTTGGTAAAAGCCTGGCTGTTCCCAAACAGATGATTCGATTAAGTATGGGTCAGATCAGTGGATGAGTGTACACATCCATAAGAAAGATCCTCCCTTTTTTTGCGTTTGCAGTAAAGTGGATTATGTGGTGTGGTTGTGAGACCTCCCAATTTCTAGCAGGTCCAGATAGGTTTGTTTAACAAAGCCTTTAGCTCTTTCCGGGGTAGCTGTGGCACAGAGAAATCAGGCTTAGTCAAAGGAACAAGGATAAAGCATATAGAAGTACCAAAACAACAGCTAAGGAATAAAGACAATACAATAATAATTCAACACCAATTTATAAAAATAGAGTGTATTTTATCCTAAATTAGATACCAAACTAACAACAATCTATCAAGGGGAACTGGAGATATGATTTGTGAAAGGTAAGTAAATTCTTTTAATTCTCAATAAATCTTTGTAATCGGTGTTGCGGTTCCTGAGCCAATGGGCTAGCATGACTGTAAATCCTCTCTTGAGCTGGTTACAACTGGTTGGGAGCCATTCATAAGGACCCCTTAGGTCCAGGGAGACAGTTACCTGTCTGTTCCAACAGTCTCAGAGTCCTCACAGAAGATTTTGACACAACTGTGGTTCCAGCCAAGAAGCGGTCCTGATGCTGGGGATGCAGGATGCTGCAAAGATGCGAAGGAAGCTGAAAAAACTGGAGCTGTGTAAGAAATACGTGAATGTTCCTAGGGCCACCCCGGGTTCACAAACTTCATATGTAGTCTCTGGTCTTAGTACTCAATCTCCCACAATGACCCAGTGAAGTCCAGTGCAGGTCCAGTTGCCACTGGTCGACTGATCTCCTTTTACAGCGGTCTAAAATGGTTGTCCACAGGTGAGTGTCTCTTTCTTGAAGGAGGACAAGGGTTCACTTCGATGAAGCACAGGGGTCCCACAGACTGGGGAATACCTCACGCAGGTCAGGACTCAGTTTCCCAGCAGGCACTTTGACATCCAGCTGCAGGCAGGTGGTCATAGGCAGCTGGGCTCTCACAAGTGCAGGCTTCCTTCAGCTTTTGTGACATTATAGCTGTAACTGGAAGTCAGTCAACTGACTCTTGGAGTCACTCTTCTGTCCTGGCACACATGGGCGAAGTTTCCATGAGTTGGCACCACATGCTCAGTTGTCTCTGCATGGTTCTCAAGATCAGCAGGTGCAGTCTGTCTTTGGTGAAGCTTTTCTTTGCTAGGTCCAAGGAGCAGCAGGGCAGTTCTTCATCTGTCTTCTTTCTAGTCCATAGTGGTCTGAGGACTGTGGGTCTGTGGCACCAATGTTATGCCATCTTCTCATTTGTGGGAGGCAGGACTGACTAGCCAACTGGTCGATCATTTCAATGAGACTGTCCAATCAATTTTAAGTCACTTTCTGTGTGTTTGGCCCTCAAACAACAATCCCAGGATAGCCCTTCTCCACTCTAAACCAAGATGGCAGAATCCTTCTTCCCATGTGAGGAGCCCTGGGCACGCCCCTGAGGTGTACCCAGCATTATGAGCCACTCCTCTTGGAAAATTAGTTCTGCAACAGGTTTCCCCCTCCCTCTCCCGCAGGAGAGGGCAGCCTGTCTGCCTGCACAAAGGAGTAGAAGGAAAAGGTGTGATCGCCATTTACTTCACTGAAGCATACCGCTGGAGGAGGTCACTCCTAGTCTCTTCAGCAATTCTCTATGTTCCCTGTTCCTGGGAGCACTTCACACTTTCTAGCAGGGGGTAGCATGTTGTCTTTGGGTGACAACTGCTGCAGACAAACAGAAAAGGCTATTGAAGGTATGGGCAACAAAATGGTGGCTTTACAAAGTTCATTTCCTATTAAAAGTTACTTTAAATCCGATCTCAGCAATGAGTGTGGTATAGTGTAATGATTAATTTAATCGCTTTGAAGTAATAGCTTTGGTGGTCTCAAATGCAAGTTAGGCCTAAGAGAGGTTGCTACTGATGCTCCATGTTAGCTAATTGGACCACTGGCCTTGCTATAGTGAAAATGGCAATTTTGTGTTTTCACTGTCAAGACATGTTAAATACTAAAGAACAGCGACAGCCCGTATAGGGCGTGTTACCGGGGCGGTGACGTGGGGCAGAGGAGGGGCAGGGTGGGGGGTTGCAAAATGCGGCATATGGCCGATTGCAGGTAAGTTACGGAAAAAATAAATAAAACGAATTTCGTTGCGCGCGCAGCATCGCCAAATACGATGCAGCGCACGCAACAAAATTTGTTTTCTTTATTTTTTTCCTAACTTACCTGCAATCGGCCATATGCCGCATTTTGCAAACCCCACCCTGCCCCTCCTCTGCCCCACTTCACCGCCCCGGTAAAACACCCTATACGGGCCGTCGCTGCTAAAGAATCATGCCCTTTATTTTAATATTGAGCATCATGCCTGGTGTGCTACTCATGCCTGCCCTAGGGGTAGCTAGCCAATATTAAAAAGGAAGGTTTTGACTTGGAAAAAATAGTTTATTTTGTCATGTTGAGTGGGCAAGCTTAAGCTGCCCGATGAGGCTGCATTAGCTGTTAATACACTTACGTTAGGGGTCAGAGCACATGCACTGGGGCCTGGACAGCAGGGCCCAGTGCACCACAGAATCGAAAACCCAGCAGCATCAGTCCAAGTACTTGGGGAGGTGACCATACAAAAAGAGATCCTTTCCTACAGCACTCCATGCATTAGGACAGCCACTAAATCATAGTGACATGATTGGTGTGCACCTCTGAATCTCAAATATAACATCCAATGATTATGACGGAAACCATACTACAAAGTCACCACTTGAAGATGCAAATGTATTACTGTAATTACATTTTTTGCATAATTTACATTTTAGCTCCATTTAAAAAAAAAAAAAACATTTTGGGTGGCTGCTCTCAAAATATATCTGGTTCTAATATTAAGCATTATTTATTAGGTCCAATTCTTTGGCACCCACCCCTTTGTTTTTGATAAATTCAAATGTTTTCTTAGCAAAACTAATTTCTTTCCCCGAATGGATTCATTATTTGTCACATCTCTGCTGGAATGGTAGCAGGAACCGACCTTCTTCATCAGTTTTATTACGCGAGAGGCAACTGTTGGTCTGTTTCGGTTTATTCTGACCTCCTCTTCCACCATGGCTGATGTTGTGTCTAGATCTTAAATGACATGACATAGTGGTTATCCCAAATGTGTCCCTTCTGGCTTTTCCCCAGCAGAGTTAATGTTCATTGATGTTACAAATTACAATGGTAACATTTTTTATTTTTTCTATGGCTGGATGGGTGAAATGCTTCCATACAAAGGACTCCTTCGTCCCCTGAGTCCTCAATGGTTGTAGCAGTTGCTAGACAAACTGCACACTTCGATGGTGTGGTCTGGGAGGGGCCTAAAGGTGGTTCTGGCAATTATGCCTCCTCCTCTTCCTATCCAATGGAAGCCATGGTCCAGCAAAAGTAGTGTGAGATGCTGCAGTCACTCCTCAAGAAAACAGAATTAAATTAATGTTCTTAAACTGGGCCATTTTTTTACTTTCTCCAACATACACTTGTTCATGTGTGAACATATATATGAAGCTTCAGCCAATGAAAATCCTATCATTTTCTTGACCTTGCCAAAAACTCTGCAAATCTAATACTAGACCTTTTTAGACCACAGGCTCGGATGTGACCACGCACAATAGGTGCATTTTCTAAATGTTTCATTTCACTTGGAAGGCACTCCCTAAAACACATTCCGATCTCAGTGCACTACTAAACGAAAACTTTTATGAGGAAATTATGTCATTGTTATATTTTAAATGCAAAAACAACTATTGATGGACAGAATGCAGAACAATGTCATGCATTCACCCCAGTACAGAGATCTGGGCCTAAATCCATCTTTTTTTGCTCACCATGCCATTCCAGTTTGGACCTAGCCATATGCAAATCAGTCTTGACCCTGTGCCAGATGGGAACAGTCCAGCCCGAACTGCCAGGCCAGGTCCTCCCTGGACTGGAAACAAGCATCCTAGGACCGGTTTCGGGGCTTCACTCCTCTTTAGCCAGGATAGCTTGATTCCAGTGGCATGGAAGAAAACAAGCATCCTAGGACCGTTTTCGGGGTTTCACCCCTCTTCAGCCAGGATAGCTTGATTCCAGCGGCATGGAGAGCATGGAACAGTCCAGCCCGAACTGCCAGGCCATGTCCTCCCTGGACTGGAAACAAGCATCCTAGGACCGGTTTCGGGGTTTCACCCCTCTTCAGCCAGGATAGCTTGATTCCAGTGGCATGGAGAGCATGGAACAGTCCTTCCCGAACTGCCAGGCCATGTCCTCCCTGGACTGGAAACAAGCATCCTAGGACGGTTTCGGGGTTTCACCCCTCTTCAGCCAGGATAGCTTGATTTCAGTGGCATGGAGAGCACGGGACTCACTTATATTTTAAACAGCAGCCACATTTTTAGATAGTTTGCTGAGCTCTAATTGAGTCTGCGGACTCACAACATGCCCAAATGGCGAGTGTTGTCCTCGAAATCAGTGCAGTTTCCAAACTATAGGTGGAGATTCAATATGAGTCCACAAATGTCAAAGATTTCAAACCAGATACTGATGCAACCTATGGCTGGGGAGCCCCAAAAGAGGCCCACAAGTTTTATAGTTTGCTAACCCTAGTACCAAGTCAACAAACTACTGCCAGAGACCAAACATGGGTCTACGAGTTTCATAGATATTGGCCACTAGTTCACAAACTTTGGAATATCTTTGCGACCATCTGTGTTTCTCAGGGCTCAAGAACCCTGTATGAGTTTGTGCAACCCGTGCAATGACCAAAAATTGTTTTTTTAACCTTGTGCAGTACCCTTCGGAGGTTGCCTTCACCTAGGCCTGAGCATCAGGGTGTGCCCACCCTGCCTCCTTATATGTTTTTTATATTTATTTTTCATGATGCGGAGACCATGCTCATTATCCTATAATAAAGGTCTCAAGAGGAGATTTTACCTTGTGGCCAGCCAATCAGAAAGCTCAACAGCAGGAAAAGTTCTCTCATCCAGTAGGGAGCTTTATTATTTAGATTTGGGTCGGTGAACTGTCCTCGACCCCGGGAACTAATGATCCCGATCGCTCTATAGTGTAACCCATTCAAGCCCGCTGATGCACACATTTGTGACACTTATTTCATGGAAACGACTGATCGGATTTACACCTAAGAGATGTACTTATGGGTCAGCTTTGTTTACCTTTAACGTAGGCACCGTTTGTCTAATCTGACTGAAATTGTACTCACCCCCAAGGCGAAAGTAGCTAAGCTTTGGCATGCCGAGTGTCATACAGATCTGTGAATTGAAAAAAAAACATTAATGGGCGGGGATTTAAAAAGATGCATGTCCTATTTTAGCTCCTATAGAACATTTTGGTCTACGCTACAGTAAAAAATGCTGCCAGATTTACTTCACTCTTGGCTTGCGAGCTGGAAACTCAGGACTTCTCTCAATCGCATTTGAATTTTTCATGAAATGTGATTTGCTGATGAAGGGCTGAGATATTATTAATATTTTTTTGCAAACATGGAATTCACAAGTTTGCCAAACTCGTACGTTTTGTTCTGAGGGAAAAAAAAAATACAGAGAAAAGGGAAATTACAATGACAAGTTCTAGGCTGCCTAATAGGGCTAAATAGGTACCCAGAAGAATTTGTTCAAGAAAAGAGAAAAAACGATTCAGAGGATGGGAAACTGACGAATTCCATACAATCACGAGGCTTTTTGATGCCATTTTCGTGAGCTATAATATTTCAGTGATGTTGATTATTCCCATACACAGTAAATGGCTACACATATAAGGAGCCACTGTAAGCAAAATTGAAGGAAAGAAAGAGTGAGGGTGGATGAAGAAAGGCACAGATCAGTTAATGTGGTACAAAAAAAACACAGCACAAACTCATAAATAAATACCAATGTGAGAGCTTGCAATGGAGAGTTTCGTGGGTTTAAAATCATCAGGCATGTAGTTTGTGTAGGCCGCCTTTAGATGCACTTTGGCATTTTGGTGGGATTTAATAGTATCTGCATCTCTGTGATTAGCATGATACTAATAGGAGCCTGGTTATCTTTCAGCTTGGGCAGGGCCAGGTCATTAAATAAAATGCATTATGCTTATATTCACCCTCTTTAATTTGAAGAGTAAGAAGAAGCATTTTACTGAGGTAGCACCTCAGGCAGGTGTAAGTGTATATTGCCTGTGTGATTTCTGCAGGCTAATGTTGTAAGAAAAGGAGAGTCAACGGGCATCCTGATTAGTTCTATGTTCATAGAAGGAGTAGTGCGTTTTCCATTGATTTTGGTATGCTCATCTGTGCTGATGTAGTTGCAAGCACTCTGACCTGGCTCTTCACTCCAAGTCCTTAATGTTGTTTGCCTACAGAGCACTGATGGAAGCCATCTCCATTAAAGAGCGTCTTCCTGCAGCGACACTCTGGAGACTGTCCCTGGCCATGCCTCACGCGTGTGATAAGGAGGCGCTCACATTATTCCAAGTTTTCCAGAAAAGTTTCTTACAATGTTACAGTTTTCCTTTTGGGGAATGCAATATTGAGCATCTAGAGTTTTTGGGAATGTAAAATATTGTATCCAGGCTGGTGCATAGTCAGACTCTCCTGCTGTAAAGATCGAGTGGCATATTATCAAGACAGGTGATAAAATTATCGCCGCTTTAGCGGCAGAAAACTGCAGCTAAAACGGCGATAATGGGCTTGATAATATGCTCTATGGAATTCCAATTGAAGCCCATGTTAGATGTGAAGAACAGCTAACCTGCTAGCTAGTCCTACCAATCTTCATGGCCTGCTTAGCCTTTGGGTCATTCTTATTTCTTGGTCATGATGACCAGTTGTTGTCTCTCTTTCATCATAAGGTTTAGATAGCAACCCATTGTAGCCTATTATGTGGTTGATAGGTAGAGCATCATCTCTTTGTTATTTTGGATGCCCAAATTCTTGCAGGTTTTTCAAAGAATCCTCTTCCACAGTGTCTCGTACTATTTGCAGAAGAAAAGAGCTTGGTGAAGATTCTCTGCTGCACCGTTATTATGTCCACATTGACTCGAGTCCCTATTGACCAAGCAACATCTACTTCCTTTGCAGTGCTTACTTTGTAAAAAAGTAAGTGCCAGGGCCCTCGTCAGTAGGCCGCTGCAGCTTGCAAGACCCATTGCCGCTGCCAATGACAATACCAACACAACTACTAACCATCCCACTCCACAAGTGTGACAATTCAAATATTGCTGGGCCCTGAAGCTATAAGAAAAGCTCCGACAGCAGGTAGTAGTCGTTGTTAATGTATATTGAATTAGTAAACAACTGTTGTTGTGCTCATCTCTAAATCAGACATTCAGCATGTCATAAGTGCCAGTGTTGACAACTAAGTAACAGTGCTGAGCACTGGAAACCACCAGCTCAAATTAAGCACTGTTCCTTGGAAGTATAGAATGTTAACTCTTGACATACAGAAAAGTTGCCTGTCTTCCTCTTTTCTGATCGATGTATGTGTGGTTGTAGATGGTTAGAGTAGATGAAGATGTCTACCCAGGTATGGTGTTTTACCTTTTCAATTTGCCTTCCAATGTGCATTCTTCTTTGGTTCCAATAGATTTGTTTTAGATGTGATTTTGGGGCATGCTTTCTCCATTGCACAAATCACAGGAAGCGTTCTTCCTGAAGGGGCCTTTTTGGGCATTTCTTCAATATCCTTTTTAGCCCTGGTGTTAGCCAAGACCTTTTGATGTTACTAACTTCTTTCCTGTCCCTTCCTTCCTTAAAGGGATTTTAAGGCACCTCTCTTCACTCATTGGTCTGTTGTTGTGCCATTCACCTTTTCTGTGCGCCCACTACAGCATAGGGTAAAGGGTCAAACTACTTAAGCTTCTGGTAACATCCCTTTGGTTGGCTGCATTTTGCTCTTTCACAAGGTGCACATCCGTTCCCACTAGTGCCAGTGTTGCCTAATGTGACAGTAGGAGACATTTAAAGTGAGCATAGGCCACAATCCAGCTTTATTAGTTCCTATCTATGTCCAGTGCTGTTGTAAACTCCTTTTGAAGTGGACTGCTGCTATTTCACAGCATACCATATTGTGTTCTTGGATTTGATTTCATCGTTGGTTCTTTGATAAACTTTGCCCAGGAAGGAAACCAAACTTTATGGTGTTTAAGTTGCAGCACACTAGTAACAGTGGGGTGTAATTTCGGTTTTAGTATCTAATATTTTATACTGTGAACCCTGTTTCATTCCTTCCTCCTTCCTTACCTTCTTTTCTCCTTCTTTCTTTGTCTTTCTTCTTTTATACCTTCTTTTCTCCTTCTTTCTTTCTTTTTTGCCTTTTTTCCTTTCTGTGTTTTTTCTTTACCTCTTTCTTTTTTACCTTTCATTTTTTACCTTTCCTTTTTTGGCACCTTCCCTTTCCTTTCTTTTTACCTTATTTCCTTCTTTCTCCTTTTCCTTTCTTTTTTTGCCTTTTCCTTTTGCCTTCTTTCCTCCCTTCATTTTTCTTTTCTCCTTTCTTTCTTTTTTGTTTTTCTTTCCTCCCTCCCTTCTATCCTTCCTCCTTTCTATCATTGTGTCTTTATTTCTTTTCCTTCTTTCTCACCTTCTTTCCTTTTTTGTTTCTGTATTCCTTCTTTTTGCCATCTTTCTGTCTTCCCTCCTTCTTTCCTTTTTGCCCTTTTTCCATTATTTTTTATCCATCTTCCTACTTTTTTTGCCTGCCTTCCTCCTTCCATTCCTTTCTTTTTCCCTTCCTTCCTTACTCCCTCCTTCCCCAGACCAATGGCTATTTAGGTCTGCGTTAGCCAAGACTGTTTGATTTTACTAAAAGTATGTATAACAGAGTTACTTCTGACGTTTTTCAGCCAGATTTCATCTATTAGTCTGTGATTGTATCATTCACAATTTTCTTCACCACACTCCAGTATGTATCAAAGGGCAATGTTAGCCCAGTTCAGCCATTGACTGTCTTCACTATGACCTACTGCATGCTGCCCGTTCACAGGGAACACATCAACGCACAAAGATGTACCACGGTAATGTCTACTTTTTGGAGTCCAGAAAAACAGTTTTGCCGTTAGCCATTTTTAGGTCTCGCGAGCCAAAGGCTCGAAGAGACATTTTATATGTGGGCTTCTCAAAGTGCTGCCGTGGCCTAAAGCTACAGTGCACGTGAACGTGCACGCGCGCAGCGCCATGTGTCTTTCCTCCGTAGCGATCGTAATCACGATCACTTTCACTTTCGCGGGCTCCTCTGTTGCTGACATTCCCCCCTCCCTTCTCGCCCAGCCCTTCCTGTTTTTTATTTACAAGCACTACGCTTTGGAACTTTACTACCTAAGCGGAAAGAAAGAATTCGGCGTGTCAGTGTAATAAATATTGTAGCGACAAGGTACACAAATACGGTCCAAAATGTAATTTATTTCCTTGAATGTACAACCCGGATGTGATCTTGCATACATTATCAGCACGAAGCTCGTCAAGAGCACCGCGCTGTTAATTATACATAATCAGCACGGTGCTCGGCATGAGCGCCGCGCTGTTAACGGTTTCAATGCTGCTCAGTTCACTCCGGGTGCGCTGACAGAGCAGAGAGCTACCGTGGTGTGTCTGAAGCCACTGTGTTCCAAGAGTGTAGAGGCAGTCGAGGAGACGCTGTCCAGATGGGGCATCTTCAAATGTTGAACCAGGAAACTCGACTTCAAATCTTGGCTTCCACGCAATCGGTCAGTGTGTGATCCTGAGCTAATCACTTTATCTCGAGAACCCTTCCGTTCCTCTTTTCTGCCAAAATTGCGAGGCCTCGTGGTTTAGCAAACTGCCTGTGTCAAAAGGTGTTTGAACAACTGGTTTCCTAGGCAACTACTCAGTGTTTATTGTTCAAATTTTCTGTCTGCTTCTGCCATCTTCACTGTTCGGTCACTACTGAACCAGTATCCCCTGGCATCCTCTGCATGCCAGCCAGCCCTGCCCTGTCCCTTCCACTAGATACAGGAAAGAGTTGGTAATCGACCGCAGGCCGGCTCTATTGCACATACAGCTGCAGAGGCGCTAGGCTAGGAGGCATGGCGCTGGCACTATGAAGCTACAGCAGAAGAGATGTAATCACCGGATTTTACAGTGAGCAGTCACCCCAAGAGAGGGCAGAAGCGCATAAAGGTGCACAGCATCCCTCGACCCCAAACAGGAGCATCCGAAGACTGCCATTTTAATCACAACATTTTTTACGTTTCCACATGGTGTTGTAGAATGTCTATAGCGCTTTATGCTCTTGAAGGGGCCTCAGGGCGCCCGAAGTACATGTGGTTTCTAGCATCTCTCAGCAACCATTAATAATTCTGTAATTTGAATGTTCATTGTATGTCAAGGGCACCATAAATTATATTTCACATTTAGAGCAAGACACCCAGATGGAAGGAGGACCGAGTCCTGCTCTTTTCAAACCTTCTGTGGAAACTGAGCAGCAGTTAAGTTTGCTCTGTTAGAAAATGCCCTTGGTAGGTGGAAGTTTTTTTTGTTGTAAAATAAGGCTCTATTTGGATGTAAACAATCTCTGCTTTGTTATGGTATGTATTTTACATGTGCACACTTTTTTTCTTTTGTTGCGTTTACGATGTTTTTAACAGTCTAAAATGGTTATATGCAGATTTTACTTTTCACTTGGGTTCGTCCCATTTCTATTGCCACACGATTCTACTAGTATAAGCACAGCATAGCGATCTCCCGGCGGAGTTGTGGTATTGTTTGTCTTCATTAGCGTAAATTGTGGTTTGTGTGCATGTTGCAGTACATGCAGCAGTACATTTGTTCCCACTCTCTCCTCCCCCTTTCGTCTTGAGAACCATAAAATGCTGCAGTTTACTTTATCTGGGTGACTGCAATGCAATGTATTTTCTTACCTTATTACGGTGATTTGTGCAAGTGATACTGTCATGGTGGTGACTCATGCATGTGGTGGTTACGTGGCAATGTGACGTGTTTGTGATGACATTTGTGACGGTGTATTTTTTATGTGTAATGCTGTGTTCTCCCGTGACTTGTTTTTCTTTTGACTGCTCCTGGCTGTGTGCTTCTGGTTCTGATCCTCACCCCTCTCCCTAAGGGTTAGCAAGAGCACGTCACTTGAGGGAACAATATATCACTTAGCAGTGCCAGCCCACAGAGGCATTTCGTGGCGGGCACCGGTAGTCTGATCACAAGCATCTGCAATGCAACAGGCCTCGCATTTACGCGAGTTTGAGCTATTGGTACTGTAAATGACAGTGCCTTTTATTTATGTTTTGGTTTTAAAAACATAAATAAAAGGCATTGTCATTTACAATACCAATAGCTCAAAGTAGCGTAAATGCGAGACCTATTGCATTGCAAATGCTTGTTTTCAGATGTAATGAGGGCCAGGCAGCTTCCCGAACAATAACGTTTTGAAAAAACCATAAATAAACAAAACAAGCATTGCCAAAAAGCTAGCGACCAGCACCAGACCTATTGGCTCTGCCAATGTTTGTTTTGTGATTATGGGGAGTATGAGGTTAGTACTTTCCAGCATTCCTCCACTAAATATTTTGTTGTGGCTGAACTCCATTCGACCACATAGAGCATCAATGCCATCTTGCTTTTTGGATTTGGAGGCATTATTCAGCAGTCTGCTCCCAAAAGGACATTTTGTATTGCTTAGGGGACTCAGAGTAGAGATTTAAAGAGCTTTATTGTCACTCTACCTAGTTGGTGGCATTAGTAGTGCAGACCTCCTCCTTCGGCCTAGTAAAGTAGAGTACTTTGCATTGTGGACCTATCAATCTCGGTGTTATATATCAGTCATCTACTGCCACATAGTTTGGCAAATCTGGCTACACCTGGAGGCTCGCCTCGCTGCACTTTGGTACTGATGTTCCAACTGAACAGTGCTGCTAGCGTCAATCCAAGACAGGTGAAACACTTCACTTTTTTCAATGACCTTTCCTGCCAGGGTGATCTTCCTTCTCTTTGATTTGGGTGATAGGTGTCTCCAATCCATCATTTTTGCTTATCTTATATTTATCTTGATGTTGTGTTTATTTTTGAATTTCTCTGTCACTTTGGCTTGCTTTTATAGGGTATTTGGTGTTCTTGACCAGAAGGATTGAGTCATCTGTGCATAGGATGAGTGGAGCTTTTCTTATGCCTATCATTGCAAGGATGGAGGTGGCTACAAAGAGTTTATCTGCCACCCCGTTGATATAAATTATGAAGGTAAGGGGCACCCGCAGCTAATCTAGTTTCACCCCGCTTGTAGTTGTGAATTGTTCAGTAAGACTGCTGTTGGTGCCTCACCTTCTCGAGGACTTGTGCAGGACCAGATTAATTGATAACTTCCATCAAGCACTGTAAAATCACCCAAAAACAGTTTGACATGTTTCGGCACTATCATGTAAAAGAAGGCATTATAACGAGATGTTAAATAATGTTTTTGTGCATTTTTCTTTGTAATATAATATGTAATACTTCATAGTATAACTAGAAAATTTGCTAAACGAATTTGTTGTTTTGAAGTTGTTGTGCCTCACAGGACAAGGATGTGTTATTTTATCTTTTTTTGCTCGCCTAGCTTAGAGGAAGAATGCCAGTGAAAGTCTGATACCAACGGTGAGTTTTAATGCTAATACTTAAGTAGGCCCTGGCCTCAGAAAAAAAAAAATCAGAAACGTTTTTCGAATTTCAATGCACTTTATAAAAAGCGCACCATAAACATCTTTTATTAAATATGTTTTTTAAACAAGACGTTGGTGGTTGGCAATATCCTGTAGCTGCTATCCTGTTGGCAAGGATTTTGAAACGTTACTTTTTAGGCCTGTGGTTACTTTGTGATTGGGTGAAGACACTCTCAGGAAGTGAGACGCTTGAGATAGTGGTTAAATGTTGCTGCAGAACTGAGCCGCTCTTCAGCCCCTACTGCAAGACGAGGGAAACAACCGGCTGCTCTTTCACTTATTGTGTCTGCAGTGAAAACTTGGGCAAGATCTAACGATGGGTCCAAAATCGGTGTGCGCCTTATTGTTCTTTTCCGGTAAGTAAGACCTCTTCAGGATTTTCATGGGCATGTGGAATGTTGAGTTCAATCATTGAACGGAGCCATTTTTTGGGGATTGCAAAATTTGTATTATGTCATAAATATATTATAACATGAAAAGGTCCAGTGGGCGTATTTGTGAGTTGAATGTAGATGGCTGCATCCTTAAAAAAAAAAAAAAAAAATAGGGCTCGGTTCTCAAACTCATTGCGCCTCTAAATTGGAGGAGGTGCAAAAGCGCAGCTAGCGTTGGTGCAGCAAGTGCAGTGGCACCGGGGCACAGAAGACCTGAGGGGCCTATTGAACCCTTATAATTGCGGTATTTTGCTACCCCAACAGCAGTCAAAGGGCCCATTTTCCTTTCTGTACCAGTGCCCATGGCATCTTTGCTACGCTACTGTCGAGGTGTGGGGAGAGGGAAGGATTTAGGGAAAATGTTTTCTCCTGTGAAGAAACAAAATAGTTTAGATGTGCAAAGTGGCTTCCAAGTTTCCTTTGTGCATAGCGATATGTAGTCTGCAGCAATTACGTGTGTGAAAACGTTTACACATGCAGTCACCTCTCAGGCACTTGTGTACCCCAGTAATTCTTTGCGATTTACAGTACAGTCAGAGAAAAAAAAATCCCAAACATGCACCTGTGAGTGTAAATGTCTGTGGTCCAACGACCAACCGGGAAATGAAGTCATTTAATCCAGAAATATTGAATTTGTGGGTTCTTGTTGATGTCTGCGACATATTTAAGGTCAATGCTATTGCAAGATTATGATTTTAGATAGTCGAGTGTTCTGTTGTACCATTGTTCATATCCACGTCATACCCAGGTAGCATATGTGTTGTAGCTGAGAGTCTTAATGCTTCTGTTGAATACATCTGTGTAAAAGCTCCAGGGGACCCATATGCAAAGCCATTCGTGCACCTAAATTGGAGTTTGGTTTCCTTATGGCCTGTTTTAGCGGTGTATGTTCACGTTTTGTATTAAAAAAACGAAAACCTAAATTGTAAATAGATATTTTCACGTGTAAAATTACACCATAATGGAGCAGCTCTCCTCCAAGGAGCACCAAATGCGTGTTTCAAAGAAAGGATTAATTAGAAAGCGAATCAGTCACGACCTCGAGAGTTAGTAGGTATTCACTCATTTTTGTAAGACACATTTCCACCTTGGATAGGGGCGGGTATTTAGGCCTGTCGAGGGCAAAAACTGACCAGCACAGGGATGGGGACCAAACGCTAGTCCGGCCCTGTGGAAATCTATTTGTGAGGGTCGAGGGGGCTCGGAGTAAGTGAAGATGTTCCAGCTCACATGGCACCACCGTGTGTCACACGATATCAGCTTCCTTCACACGGTCACCCGGTGAGGATCGATATCATACAGAGGCAGGGAAAACGAGTTGGAAAGCACTGCAATGAGTGGATTTCCAGGTCATCTTTTGACGCTTGGAACAGCGGATCTACATTAAGGGGTGTGACTGAAAACACCAAAGGACATCAGCACTTCCCTCAACAAGCGTGTAAAAAAAAATATTTTGTGGAAGCGGGTTTAGTGGGCAGACGGAGCAAAAGTGCCTCTTAGGTACTGCCTCGAGGCCCCACCCTATCCAAGGCCCTCCTCCCCTTCCTCACACGGTGATAGTTTCAAGCCAATTCTGGCTCAGGCAGCCTAAAGTTCATTTTTACAAAGTTATTTTTCTGCTTAGATGATCACCCCCCCTATCCAAAGCACCCCCTTCCTCATACATGCCATGTTTTTTGTAGTTGGCTTGTCTGGGGACAGGATGCACGTTAGCCAAGTAGCATTAGTTCCCCATTTATCTGAGTGCACCTCAGACCAGTAGGAGCAGTTTTAAGCTGTTGCACTCACTTAGGTTCCATTGTTTCCAAATAATATATACAGGCATGCAAATCATCAGGCTTTGCAGCGTTGCTAGCTTCTGCCCCTAAGTAATGGGCTATAAACCCCACAGACTAGTTTGCAAATCAAGTCTAGTTGGCAAACAGGAAATCTACCACTTAATCTTGGGACATCAATGCCAATCCTCTTTTCAGAGGTCCTTCATACTGAAAAGCTATTCTCTCTGTTTATTTTATTCTAGATATTGGTCTTTGCACTGTAATTTTCATCCTTGCGGTTTGCTCACCCCTTGGATGTTTTTTCTGCTCTACATGCGTTAATACTAGAACTCGATTGAAATAGTTCACATGAACCAAAAGATTTTCTTTTCCCTAAAATTATTTCTATGTAATTTTTATTAGCAAGAAAATGGTACCAACAATAGTGAGATGTACTTTGAGAGCACTTTGGTCATATATAGTTTCTCAAAGTCACACTATCATTTAACATTAAATGTTTCACATTCTCCATTCCTCAAATAATAAACCCACCTATTATTCCATGGAGTACAATTCCCTTACTTCACACATCACTGACAGACAAGGGAATCACGTCAATTATGGGCATCAGCCCAATTGTATAAGCGTTGCCCACCCCACGCCTTCATCCTTTAAATGAATTAGCCCTAGGCTCTAAACCCAGGAGGGCATGTCCAGTTTGATTTGCCTATAAACATATAATGTCAGAAATGGGTTATTTATTTTAGAGGAAAGGCGACCTGCCAACTCAATAAACCTACTCTAGTTAGGACAAAACAGTTGTCATTGAATCTCTGTTCAACCCCCTATAGCTATGGCACAAGCAGGAGGCAATCCCCAGAGATGCCTGTGCAAGCATTACCAAATCATTTTAAAATACAGAATACTTCAAAATAAAATCCTCAAACCAATTTAGAATAATAGAGAAAGCATTAATGAGCATTATGTAGGGTGACCAGAATTGTAAAGCTAAAAACCGGGACATTTCATGAACATAGAAGAAGGACTACACATGTACTTCAAGCGAGCGCACAGAATGACAGCGCTCCTCAGCACGGAATTACAGAACAGGTAGTTAGACCATACATAAAATGCAATTTTTAAACCCAGAAGCTTCCCTGTTAATTAACTTGCTTTCTAGAAACAACTGCTCACTAACCCTGGTTTGTACAACATAAAAAACACCTCCCGCCGTTTTCAGCTGACCCTCTCCAAAAACCGGGACATGAGCTAAATTTCCTAAAATCTGCCCTGACAGCTGGTGAAAAACCCGGACCGTCCGGGCAAATCCGGGACGCCTGGTCACCCTAGCATTATGGCACCAAGATCATCAAATAAGGATAAGGGGAACCAGAGATATGATTTGTTAAATTTGTACACCAAAAAGTGTATTAAAAAAATCAAGCGCTATGGAAAAGCAGCAGTTTGCCGGCTAACCGAGATGGAGTGAAGGTTTTTGGCCGAAAAGGTTCAATGGACAATTCCTGGGGGGAGACAGTATGGGTAATGACAACAGTAGGTGGACTGTGAAATGGCCTGTATGCTGACAACACAGTGCATACATGCCTTTGATACTGTTTTTCTCTTTTTCCCATGTAAAACAACCACCAGTTTGGCTCCCCCTTAGACATTAATAAATAATGCTCAATCAGCTTGCAGAATTCCAACTCAATCTGCTGGGCACATCCCCAAGATCAATACTCAAGAGTAATTTAGGGTATTCCCACATTTCATGCAGATTATATTATAAATATTTTGTGTAATATAGATGGGGTGTATATAGACATAAAGCATAAAGACCTTTGTACTTCCTGTTCCTAATGTGCAAGGAAAGACTTTGGACTGCAATATCTCTCCACAGTACCTCGCATATCTTAGATGAGATATCTCTCCACATGCTCCCATTTCATCAAATAGGTAGACTGCAATGTTCTTATGATGGAGTACAGCTTCGAGACCGTGCCTTTAAATGTGGATGAGTTGAATTTCTCAAACCAGGTTTTTGGTGGGTCACCTATTTCATCGAGGGGTATAGTGCCCATTGCCTAAGGCAGAGGTCTGCAAACTTTTGTAGGTTAAGCCCCCCCTGCTGAATCTTTTTAGATGTTGGGCCCCCCACCACCTAACATAAATTTCAGGAACCTAGCACACTACACAATTGGCCACCACGCGCATATCATGGGCCATATCCGGCAAATAATGTTCAACACAATAAGAGTGTTTAGGACACTGCAGGTTTGTGAGTGGGTGTGGTGAAATGACAGAGGCTTATTACACAGCTCAAAACACAATTTTCCAAAATAAAATGTGCACAAATTGTTTTTACTGGGATGCTTTGTGTTAAACATGACATTGATTATTAATACCACCACCAACATAAATGTGACGGTGTGCCTGCTTTTCGCCACAGTGCCAGTCAATCTGTGGATGGATTTTTGCTACTGCCCTCCTCAGGTTGTGCTCCACATCCAGTCTTGAACGGTACTTAGTCTTTAATACCGCAAGTGCTGAGAACCCAATCTCACATAAATAGGACGTGCTGAAAGGCAAGAGAGTTTTGATAGCAGTTTCTCTCAAAGCTGAATATTCTGCAGACATTTTCAGCCAAAACAGTAACTGTAAATTCTAAAAGTGTTTACATCTTATATTCAGAGATAGTGATGTGTGGTTTCACTGTTGTAACAAAGCAGGAGCCCACTAATTTTACAGCGAATATCTGTGATATCCTCCAATATCTCATAGACGAGGACCCATTTTGATCTAAAATAAACTTTTTTATGGTTGTTACATGAAACAAAACATTTCTCTGCAAATAGTAATAGACTCTCTCACATCAATCACATTAAACAGAAATGAAACAAAACGGTATTTACAAGAATCTGTTTAGGAATTATTCCAGGCCATCAGGGCAAAACAGAGCTGCCTCTATCAAGGGGCCCCCTGAAAGGCTGGATTGTAGTGCATGTAAATGTATCCATTTGTAATTTGGGACAAAAACCTTGATGGGGCACGACATACCTATACTTGTGTACAGGGGCGCAACTAGACCCGAACTTCAAGTGGAGGCTAACACTTCCAGCCAGGGCTGGCTCTAGCACTTATCGCACACAGTGCAACAGTCTGTTTTGGTGCCCCTCCTCCATTTCCTCCTTCTCCATGAATTCCCTTACTACCACTCACTAACAATGCACCTCATCTCTCTATGGCACCTTTCTGGCAAACATTTCATTTATTTATAGCACTACTCATTGTTTACTCACACTCATTTCTTTGATCTGCATGGTACAAATTCATTGTAGCAGGCACATTAACCCTCTGCGCTGTGTGGGTGGCAGGACTACCCATGTGAATGCACGGTGAGCCAGGGTAAGTAGGGTAAGAGGAGTGACTGCAGGGTGAGTGAGGTGACCATATGAATTTGGGTGCGGATGTAAGTGCAGAGTTGTGACGAATTAATGTATGGGTAATGATGGGCTTATTTGAGTGAGATTCTCGATTGAACAGTGAGGGGGACAGGTGAGTGAAGTGTCATATGAGTGCAGGTTGAGTAGTGTGCTCGTGTGACTGCAGGGTGAGGTACAGGGTGAACAGGGCAAGTGAGTGCAGAGTGATTACTGTGAGTGCAGAGTGAGCGGTGTGCTCATGTGACTGCAGGGTAAGTGAAGGGTGATTGGTGTGAGTTCAGGGTGAGTGGCATTAGTGCAGTGTGATCACTGTGAAGAGGGTAAGTGGGTGAATGGTGAGAGTGCATGGTGATCAGTGTGAGTGTATTGAGATCGCTGTGAGTGCAGTGTGAGCATGAAAGTCAAGGGTGAGAATGAGGAGCGAGTTGTCTGAATGCATGGTGCATTCCCAGACACTTGAAGTAACTCAGCAGGTTATTGACCGCAGTGTAGGGTTTCAGATATGTTAAACTATTGCTATTATGGCATTAACCAGGGTTCAGGGTGGAGGAAATAAATGTGCTGATCTTGCAAAAAACTTCCAGTTTTATAATTAGGGTTGCCAGCTCATTATTTTGTTGTCCCAGGAGGTATAAAAATAAGTAGTCACCTAAAGCTGTATTGTCATCATTTGTCTGTGCATACTTCGAACAGCACAAATAAATAGAAAGCACTTTTAATTATGTTCTAGGGCTGCTTGAATGATCCATGACTGATAATAAAAGGGAAGAAAGACAGAAAAGTAACATTACAAAGGAATTAATACTTCTTTATTTATCAGCATATTTAATGTCAAGACAAGTAATTTGCAGGCTGTTTAAACAACACATGGCTGGCTGGCATTTTTCTTTTGGCAACTTGAAGCCCTTTTAGCCCTGTGGGGCATTGTGTGCCTACCTGTGTAATTGTAAAAGAAACTTTGTCTCCCTTCTGCTAAGAGCTAACCCTCCCAGGACGGGGTTAAATTAATAGAGCCGAAACGATTCAGCTGCAGTGGGAGGCAGGATGTCTCCTAAAACTGAAAGAAAGTAACAGTCATTTCAGCTGCAGTGGAAGGCAAGGAGTCTCCTCTGCTCTATGAAATCGAACCAAAGGAAAAGGACTGTCTGTTTGCTTTCGATTTTATCAGAGGAGACTTTCACCTTCCACTGCAGCTGAAGCATTTCAGCGCTACGAATTAACCCCCTCCTGGGACGATTAACAATAACTGTTTGCTCTTAACATGACAAAGCATGAGCCCCATCTAATTCCCTCCCTCTCCCCTCCAACCCTCTGTTACCGGAGTTCTGTCCAACAAAAATTTCCATTTGATATGGGGGAAGGCTTGCGACGCGGGACAGGAAAAGACAAACAAAGGTAAGATTTCAGGGTGGAGTGCGCGCCCCTCCTGAGATGGTGTTGGTCTCTCCTGGGGGGGGAGGGGGCGCGCCCCACAGATTGAAGAACTCTGGCCTAAGGTGACCATAGAGTATCCTTTTGTTTTCCTCACTCTGGAAGTTCTACTTGCATTGGAGAAACGATTTAATGTTACCCTTACTGTGCATATCTGAGATAAGTCTAGAATCCTCCTTGTGCCATTTGTCAAAAGGACCTGCCTGCAGTGCTGGGGCAAAGTCCACATTGAAGTGCCTTGGTGTTTATGGTGATGGCAAGGAGGTCAGATCAAGCATAGTTGCCAATGAGTCCCAGATTTTTAGAACCATATTTACTGGGGTGCTTTTCTAAGCATTCTGCAGTCTCCCCTCTTTTTGCAGCCAGATAACATCCCAATGTTATGTCATCAAGACTGGTGTCTCCCTGTGGGTAGATAGCTGGTATATTTCTGCCTTAGATGATTTCAAACAAATGAACAATTGAGAGGCATAGTGATGCACCCTAAAATCTGGTATGGCCAAGCCACCCTGTTGCTGAAGGCAGTGCAAGAGACAGAAGGGCATCCTGGTCAGGACCCTTTAAAAATAAAATTATTAACTGCATGCTGGAGAGCTTCATAAAACCTGCCGCCTCCTTAACTGGGAGTGCTTGAAATAGTTATAATTCCCTCATAAGATTGTTCATTTTAATGGCATCTTATCCCTCGATCTATAAATGGAAGAAGAGGATGATCACCTCAACTCCATATATATATATATATATATATATATATATATATATATATATATATATATATATATATATATATATATAGTTAAAGTATTATTAAGTATTTTGTTTTAAATAGGTGGATTATCTGTGGCGTAATCCTAACTCCCACATATTTATCATGGGTAAGATCCTACCTGCAGGAATACTTGTTTTGGATACGTATCATAACATCACTTGGGAGTCTAAAGTTTAGATTTTCAATTTACTCATACTAATTTTTTATCCAGCTACCCTTTCAAAGTTTAGCAGTTCTTGCACAAAGTCTTCCAAGAATGCTCCAGGTCACTCAGGGTTAGAATAATAACATCCTCAAAGAGGGATATTTTATGTGTGTTTAAACCAAATGGTGTTGTGCTGACATCTCTAGCCAATCTTATACTTGATACCAGGGGTTTTATACTAAAAGCAAAAAGAAGAGGGGCTAATAGATACTCCTGATGCATACCCGTTTACAATCAAACCTGGTCAGAGGCCCAGCAATTGTGTATTATTTTCGTGGTTGGAGTCTTATATTTAGCCATAAACATGGCAAAACGTTTAGGGGCTAAGCCCATGGCACTCAAAAGGTGACATAGGCAGTACCAGTTCACGCTGTCAAATGCTTTCTCATAGGTGAGCAAGACCAATATTGCTGGCACTTTCTTTTTCTCAACATTCTCAATCAGGTGAACTATCTTGCTTGCATATTTATGCATCCACTGCTCCGTAACTAACCCCAACTGATCAGGGTGAATTGGTCCCTAAAGAAGGGCCTCACTTAGAGTTTTGTTTGTGTATAGATTTAGCTACAATATTTAGCAGTGCTATGGGTCTGTAGGAATAGTGTGAGGGACATGCCCCAGTTTCAAAATCACTGTGAGATCAGCTTCTGCCATGGATGGTATGATTTTCCCCTTGTCTGCCAGGTGATTGTATAGTTTCATTATTTTAGGGATCAATTTCATGCCAAGGGACTTAAAGAATCCATCTATAAACTCATTCAGACAAGGGGATTTATTCACTCTGTGTTTTCAGAACTTGTGTTAGAAATAGGGGTCTTCAGTTGGCGAAGGTTTGCACCATGTCCAAGTAGGGACCCTTATTCTAGTCAAAGTAAGGGAGTCACACAGCTAAGATAACCCCTGCTCACCCCATTGGTAGCTTGGCATGAGCAGTCAGGCTTATCTCAGAGGCAATGTGTAAAGCATGTATTTAGGAGAGTAGGATCTGCTTCTTATGGTTACCCCCACTTTTTGCTGATGTTTCACTGTTTTTCGAATTTATTCTGGCTGGGATCCTGCTATTCAGGGCCCCAGCCTAGCTGCATCCTCTCTAAATTGGTTGCATGTACTTAAGGTACACTCCAGATTGGATTCTGGGGTACCCTTATAAGTTCCTAGTATATGGTATACTATGTACCCAGGGCATAGGTACCCCAGAGGCCTACCAGGGCTGCAGCCTGTATTGTGCCAGCCCTGGGACACCATTTAAAATGACACAACAGGTCTGCTACAGCAGCCTGTGTAAGTTGGTGTATGCACCCCTTACTGAGATCTAGGTTACCTACATCTCTCCATATCACTGCACATGTAAACCTATCAGTCACCCCTATGGCAGGCCTTAACAATCCTGAAGGCAGGGTGCTGGGTTTCATGTGAGAGGGTGCTCCTGCATGAGCAGAGCCCCTCTGCAGCTTTCGGAACCTTTATTCTGGGGTTGTTTGTGATGCAGCCAGACCATATACTCTTAAGTGCATTATAACCTCGCTGTAAATGCTAACTTTGGAATGGCTGCATGGAAACATGTTGTGTTTGGTGTCAAACACATTGGAATCATACCTCCACACCAGGCACTGGTGTGGGAGTGTTGGACCTGTCAGCCCTAGGGTGGTCTCCCCGTCTATTTTTGATCGTGCCTCATTTTTTCCACCCTCATTTTTATGTTGGACTAGGTCTCCGGGCGCCTTTTCATTGCCAATCAGTGTTAAGGTGCAGGTGCTCCCTTCTCCCAAGATGGCTGCCACAGGCCCCTGCTACTGCAGTGGTCTTTCATAGTAGCACCCTAGCTGCCAGGAGCTGGCTGGAACCCCACAACAATGTTGCGACTCCAGCCCGCCTTTTTGTCCCATAGGTAGAGTGGGGAAGCTCCTGGAATGTGCTGGAACCTTCTAGAAGGGAGGTGTGGTTTTTCTTTTGCCGCCTTGGCCAGAGGTCACCTGACCTAAGGCTACTTAAGTGAGGGAGGGAACTTTTTGTGTTGAGTTGGCCAGTGGGGTGAAGCAGAGCTGGAAGAATCCACCAGGAGTGTAGGCGGTAGGGCCTAGCCAGGGACTTATGCCTCTGAGAGTGACAGGATTTAGGTGCTGCCTCTTAAGTGAGTGAGGGACCCTGTGAAACCCACTGATCTTGCCCAGCAGTAGGAGGACCCAGAGAACCTCTGCCCAGCCTGACTAGGAAGGACCTAGTCGCCTTCTCCATCCCTACCCCCCTGTAACAGAACCCCTTTAAGGGCGCCAGATACATCTGCGCCAACAAGACTTCATCTAACATCTGAGAACAGAGACTTATATGCCAAGCACTGAGACTGCATGTCCAGATTGAACTCTAAACTCATATGCCAAGCACTGAGACTGCGTGTCCAGATTGAACTCTAAACCTTATATGCCAAGCGCTGAGACTGCGTGTCCAGACTGACCCCTGAAGCCGTATGCAAAGCAGATTGGAGAGCCACCGGGGATCGACCAGGTATTAGCGCTGTGACCCCTGCGCTCCCTGACCTGGTCTGGGACCCCCGGCAGCGTGCTCCGCTGAGCGCAGAACCCCCATCCTTAACTTGAGCACGCCCCTGTGACGTGGAAGCCAGCGCGCTCACCGCCGCGGCCCGGAGGCCGGAAGAAGTGCCCTGCAGAAGTCGCGAGGCCCGTGAGAAGCCCGGGGCCCCGCCGCTGCCGTCGCAGCTGTGTGAGAAGGTGCGCGAGGCCTGGGGCCGAGTTTCCCCATCGCCGCTGGAGCGGACGCCTGCTGACGCCGAGAACGAGGTAAGCCCGGAGGCTGGGATTGCCCCTGGTGCGCCCCCTACTGGTTGGGAGCCACACCGCACCCTCAGCCCGGGTCCCCTCTCCGTGGGAGTTCCCCCCCTGTCATCGCGACGGAGAGACCCCGCCGAGGGATCCTCTCCTTGTGCCCCCTTGAACAGTACTGAAGCGTGGTGCCCTACGAACTGCACCGGAGCTGGGAGACTCGCTATGCAAGTCCCGTGCGCTCCCTGCGGACAGCCCCCGTGTCAAGCATTGACTGCCCCGGAGTACGAGTAGCGCTCTGATAGCCCGGTTCCGACCTGAAGTGCTAGACACCCGAACTCACGAATAGCGCTATGTTATCTATGCTCCGTAGTGAAATGCTGAATGTCATTGCTCACGAGTAGCGCTCTGTTATTCATGTGCCATATTGAAGTGCTACGTGCTAGTGATTACGAGTAGCGCTCTGTTATTCAGGTGCCTGTCAGGAACCTAGTGAACGTCATTTCTGTAATGGAGAATCAGAATTGCAATCGTAGGGTTATTGTGAAGCCCTCTAGTTGCAATTGTTGGGTAAACGTCTAGGCGGAATTGACCCCTTTAAGATGGCCGCCCTATTTGCTAATTCTTCTGATGTACTTGTGCTAAGGCATGGATATCGCGTGATCCGAGATTTCATCCTCGGCGCGCGCGCATTCCATTGCGCACTTCAATTTGAGTCTTGACAGGAGTAGAAGTTTATTTTCGTGTCGCGCTACAGTTTTTGTCAAAACTGGTAGCGTCCCTCATAGTTAATGCACATTCTCTTCAGAAGAGTAGAGTAGCATTCAGACTAGTACGTCCTCATCACAGCTCCTCGTTTTGGGCAGTTGGTCAACTGTGCTGCCCCTTCCGCTGAGAAGTTCAAAGCTTCCCTCTGCTCGTCGAATTCCTGAGAAGCTCCCTACTGTTTCACGGCTCCGGTAGGCTACCGTCAAATACGAGGTGAGCCAGTGGAATACCGTTGTGACCAGAGACAAGTAAGAGCTAGACTTTGTAAAGACTGCGTCGTGAACACAGCAAGTTACAACTCTGTGATAATAAATGCTCAGTCTCCTTTTTTCCCCCGCCTTTCATGCGTGCTTCCCTTTTCTTACCTCCACCCTTTTTTCCTACCCGGCTTCCTTTTTGCGCGTACAGTCCTAGGAGCTGAGCATAAGGAAATCTGCTTTCATTCCAAGGCTTCGCCTTCCCTCCCAGAGATTTGGAATGCAATGAGAAGTACTGACTATCGTTTCATCAAGAAGACTACTCAAACTGCTGTATGTTGTAAATCAGACTCCTCCATTGGGTAGTCGCAGAATTAGCGAGAAGGTAGGAAGAGAGGCCCATAGAAGAATTAGAGAAGTAGGTTAGGAAGGGAGTTTAACTGTTACTTTTCTCTCCCATGTGCACTAGGAAGTAGCTGTCCCTCAATCCCAGCTGCAATCTTCTGAATATACAGAAAAAGAAAGAAGAGAAGCAATACTCACGTAGAACCTGGTAGGATTCAAAAGAGAGAGAGAGAGAGAGCTCGATAAGGAGGAAGAAGTCAGAAGTAGGTACAAGTGTAGTATTGAAGTGTTGTCTCCCTCTGTGCATTAGGTGCTCCCGTATCATCTAAGAAAGGCGACGAAGGAGTTCAGGTCCAGCACGAGTGTCTCTTCTCTGTCCACTTCCCCTTTCCCCCGGCCTGGAGAAGCTGCTTAACGCAGTGAGCTCCGGGAGGCGGGCATTGGGAAAAAGCAACATTCTGCCTCCGTGGAGATTCCAGCGCACCCCTGACAGATTGAAGTGCCCACGAATTTCCTTCACCCAGGCAGAATGGCTGAGGGATTTAGCTTAAAGGCTTTAGGAGAAATGTTAGAGGGAATTCAGCGAGAAATGGGGAAACTTAGTGAAGACAACAAAAATTTAAGGCAGGATATATTAGCTTCCCGTCAAGAGACTATGTTACTCTCTAAGAGGGTTAGTGAAATCACGACAGGAGTTCCCATGTCCCAGTCCTTGTCTAGTAACATTCCAGCTGACCAAGACCAACGCACAGTAGCACAGGTAGTGCATTCAGTTTCTCCACTCATTCCTTTGGCCCCCCCAGAAAGATTTAGTGGAGATCCACAAAAGGCCCAGCTTTTTCTCACGCAGTGCTCCTTACATTTTATGTGTCGTTCTACTCTCTTTCCTGATGCTCAGTCACGAGTAGCCTTTATACTATCCTACCTGAGTGGGGATGCTGCAAACTGGGCCATGCCTTTAGTTTCACGGGATGATCCTTTTTTGTATGACTTTGAACGTTTTAAGGCTGAATTTTTGAGGATCTTTGATAGACGCAGAATCTCCCAAGCTACAGATAATGAATTGTTAGAGTTGCGTCAGGGATCCAAAGACCTTATAACATAATTGACTCATTTTAATAAACTTTTAGTAGAAACAAACTGGCCAGAGGAAAAAAGATCTGCCCTATTCTATCGGGGATTACGTGATGACATCAAAGATACATTGGCACAGATTCCGAATCGGCCTACCGAGTTTTCAGAACTGGTGGACCTGGTGTTGGAGATTGATTTCCGAAGTTCAGAGAGAAAAGGAGAAAAGAGGTCACGAGATATACGATGGAATATTCCACGATTCGATAGAGCAAGAGCTGATCAGAGTAAGAGTTCAGGAACTTCCATGGAAGGTGAACCCATGCAGATAGGATCTGTTCGCGGTCCCTTGACCCGAGAAGAGAAAGAACAAAGAAGACAAAAGAAGCTCTGTATGTATTGTGGGAGTGCTGGACATTTTGTGAAGGAGTGTCCTAAGAGACCTAAGACCGTAGCTTCGGGAAACTCCCAAAACCATCTGTAGGCGGAGTCGCTCAGGTGGTGCAACAAGGGAATCAGACTCCTGTGAGCCATCAAATTATGAATACCCTTCAAACTCTAAGTCCACATTTAACTTTGCAAATGACTGTACGATTCAGCAAGAAAGAAATCACAGGAGTGGTCATCATGATTGATTCTGGGGCCACTGGCAACTTTTGCGATATTAAATATGCCAGAAAGATGGGAATCCAAGCGGTGCTTAAGGATCGTAAGGAATCAGTTAGAGCAGTTGACGGAACCAACCTCTCTTCGGGCCCTATTACACATCATACAGAATTGGTGGAACTCATTCAGTCCAACGGCCACCGAGAGAATATCCAATTCAATTTAATTGATGCCCCGCAATTTCAAATTATCCTAGGTATTCCGTGGCTCTCCTTGCATAACCCTAATATTGATTGGGAAAATGGGACAGTCAACATGGATTCATCCTTTTGCTCAGAACATTGTTTCCCTCAAGCTGAAGAGATTTTGGAGCCCTCGCTAGCAACTCTGTTGTCCTATGGGGGAGGATCCATTGGAGTTATCGATACCCTGGAAATTCCAAAGGAATATGAAGAATACAAGGAGGTATTCAGTGAACAAGAGGCTGAGAAGTTGCCACCACATCGTTCTTATGACTGTGCCATTGACTTGGAACCAGGAGTTGCGCTGCCTTGCAGTAGGATTTATGCTTTGACCGAAGCAGAGAACGGCTACCTTAAGGAATATCTCGATAGATACCTTGCCAACGGCTTCATTAGACCGTCTCAGTCGCCGGTCTCTTCTCCGCTGTTCTTCATTCCGAAGAAAGAAGGTTCCTTAAGAACGTGCATAGACTATCGTGCAATTAATCGAGCAACTATTAAGAACCGTTATCCACTACCATTGATCTCTGTTCTTCTTGATCAGATTAAAGATGCTCAGATATTCACCAAACTAGATTTGAGAGGGGCCTATCACCTTATTCGTATGAAGGAGGGGCATGAATGGAAAACTGCCTTCAGAACCAAATATGGATTGTTTGAATATCAGGTTATGCCATTTGGTCTCTGCAATGCCCCAGCGGCCTTCCAACATTTTATCAACGACGTCATGGGAGATTTGTTGGATAAGATTGCTGTCATCTATTTGGATGACATTTTAATCTTCTCCAAGAATCCTCAAGAACATTCTGGTCATGTTAAGGCTGTACTAGAGAGGCTACGTCAACATCAACTGTATGTCAAATTAGAAAAATGTGCTTTCAGTGTACAGTCAGTAGAATTTCTGGGATTCTTAGTGTCTCCTGGTGGAATCACAATGGACGCTAAGAAGGTTCAAGCTGTAATAGAATGGCCTCCACCTAAGAATGTAAGAGAGATCCAGAGCTTTTTGGGGTTTGCCAATTTCTATCGCCGGTTTATTCAAGGATTTTCGCAAAAGATTGTCCCGATTACTCGATTGCTCAAGAAGGGTGTAAAGTTCCAGTGGTCAGTTGAGGCGGAACAAGCTTTTGAGTACCTCAAGAAGAGTTTCACTTCAGCCCCAATCTTGCTTCATGCGGATCCAGCCGAGCCATTCTATGTGGAAGCAGACGCTTCAGATCAAGCTATTGGAGGAGTCTTGCCCCAAAGGCACAAAACTACTGGGCAATTGCATCCTGTGGCATATCACTCAAGAAAACTTAGTCAAGCTGAGATCAATTACACTATTGCTGAGAAGGAGTTATTGGCAGTCAAAGATGCTTTCGCCGAATGGAGACATTATTTGCTTGGAGCTCGACAAACGGTTACAGTATTCACCGATCACAAGAATTTGCAATTCCTCAAGTCCGCACGAACTTTAACTCCTCGCCAATTGCGATGGTCCCTTTATTTTGCAGATTTTGATTTTGTAATTACTTATCGTCCAGGAAACAAGAATGGCAAGGCGGATGCCTTATCGCGAATTCAGACAGAAGCCACAGAACACCCGATAGATCCACAGCCGATCATTCCAGAATCAAAGATTGTATGTACTCTCTCTTTGACCGACTACAAAGAAGAAATTGGAAAACACATGTCTCCTTCTGAAATGACAGAATGGGCAAGTCAGGAAAAGGGAAGAGAGATCGTGGATTCTTTACCATACTTTAATGGAACCCTCTATGTGCCTACTGAGGAGATTCGAGAACATGTTATGAAAGATTGTCACGATCACCCTTTGGCTGGCCATAAGGGCACCCTGAAAACTACCGATCTAATTCAACGTTACTTCTGGTGGCCCCACATGAAAACCCAGATTAAACAATATGTAGATTCTTGTGAGTTATGTGCCCGAGGGAAATCCACTAGACAGGCTCCCCAGGGGTTTTTGCAACCATTACCCATCCCAAAGCACCCTTGGCATACTGTCACATTAGACCTGATAGTGGACCTACCATTGAGTAGAGGTTACAACACAGTATTGGTAGTAGTAGACACCTACACTAAGATGAGTCACTTTATCCCAGTAAAAGGGGTTCCTTCGGCTCCAGAGTTAGCTAAGCTTTTTAGTGAACATATAGTAAAGATACATGGGATTCCCAAGATTCTAATTTCTGACAGAGGTCCCCAATTTGTGTCCCACTTCTGGAGAGCTTTTATGAAAGGTTTAGGAGTAGAGGTCAGACTCTCCACTAGTTACCACCCTGAGACAGATGGTCAGACCGAGAGGATGAATCAAGAGTTGGAACAGTACCTTCGGCTGTTCCTTCTGGATCAGGGAGGCGATTGGTCCGACCTGTTGTGGATGGCTGAATTTGCACAAAACAGCGCAAAGAATGTCTCCACAGGGTTTTCCCCATTCTTTTTGAATTTTGGGAGACATCCAAATCCTTTTACCACTCAAGGAGATTTTGGGGTGCCTTCAGTTAAGGATCTATTTACAGAGTTATCCTCAGCTCATAGGTCAGCGGAATCTAACCTACTCAAGGCAAAAGAAAGCTATAAGAAGCAAGCAGACAAACATAGGAAGAGAGCAAGAAAGTATCAAGTGGGAGATTCAGTTTGGTTGTCCTCACGTCACCTCAGATTGAAAGGCAATCGAAAATTTCAGCCTCGTTTTGTGGGTCCTTTTCCTATAGAACAGGTCTTGGGTCCAGTGACTGTTAAATTGAAACTACCTGCTCATTTGGGTATCCATCCTGTCTTTCACGTTTCCCTTTTAAAGGCTGTGTCATCAAATCTTAGGAAAAGTAAGACACCCCCCCCTTTAAAGATTGAAGAACATTTAGAGTACGAAGTTAAAGGGATCTTAGATTCTAAAAAGATTAGAGGAAAACTATTTTATCTAATTGACTGGAAGGGGTATGGTCCTGAAGAAAGATCCTGGGAACCTGCAGAAGAGGTTCATGCTCCATTACATATAAAACGTTTTCATTTGCAACACCCCTTCAAACCAAGTCCGATCAATCGGTCATTGAGAGGGGGTACTGTCAGGAACCTAGTGAACGTAATTTCTGTGATGGAGAATCAGAATTGCAATCGTAGGGTTATTGTGAAGCCCTCTAGTTGCAATTGTTGGGTAAACGTCTAGGCGGAATTGACCTCTTTAAGATGGCCGCCCTATTTGCTAATTCTTCTGATGTACTTGTGCTAAGGCATGGATATCGCGTGATCCGAGATTTCATCCTCGGCGCGCGCGCATTCCATTGCGCACTTCAATTTGAGTCTTGACAGGAGTAGAAGTTTATTTTCGTGTCGCGCTACAGTTTTTGTCAAAACTGGTAGCGTCCCTCATAGTTAATGCACATTCTCTTCAGAAGAGTAGAGTAGCATTCAGACTAGTACGTCCTCATCACAGCTCCTCGTTTTGGGCAGTTGGTCAACTGTGCTGCCCCTTCCGCTGAGAAGTTCAAAGCTTCCCTCTGCTCGTCGAATTCCTGAGAAACTCCCTACTGTTTCACGGCTCCGGTAGGCTACCGTCAAATACGAGGTGAGCCAGTGGAATACCGTTGTGACCAGAGACAAGTAAGAGCTAGACTTTGTAAAGACTGCGTCGTGAACACAGCAAGTTACAACTCTGTGATAATAAATGCTCAGTCTCCTTTTTTCCCCCGCCTTTCATGCGTGCTTCCCTTTTCTTACCTCCACCCTTTTTTCCTACCCGGCTTCCTTTTTGCGCGTACAGTCCTAGGAGCTGAGCATAAGGAAATCTGCTTTCATTCCAAGGCTTCGCCTTCCCTCCCAGAGATTTGGAATGCAATGAGAAGTACTGACTATCGTTTCATCAAGAAGACTACTCAAACTGCTGTATGTTGTAAATCAGACTCCTCCATTGGGTAGTCGCAGAATTAGCGAGAAGGTAGGAAGAGAGGCCCATAGAAGAATTAGAGAAGTAGGTTAGGAAGGGAGTTTAACTGTTACTTTTCTCTCCCATGTGCACTAGGAAGTAGCTGTCCCTCAATCCCAGCTGCAATCTTCTGAATATACAGAAAAAGAAAGAAGAGAAGCAATACTCACGTAGAACCTGGTAGGATTCAAAAGAGAGAGAGAGAGAGAGCTCGATAAGGAGGAAGAAGTCAGAAGTAGGTACAAGTGTAGTATTGAAGTGTTGTCTCCCTCTGTGCATTAGGTGCTCCCGTATCATCTAAGAAAGGCGACGAAGGAGTTCAGGTCCAGCACGAGTGTCTCTTCTCTGTCCACTTCCCCTTTCCCCCGGCCTGGAGAAGCTGCTTAACGCAGTGAGCTCCGGGAGGCGGGCATTGGGAAAAAGCAACATTCTGCCTCCGTGGAGATTCCAGCGCACCCCTGACAGTGCCATATTGAAGTGCTACGTGCTATTGATTACGAGTAGCGCTCTGTTATTCATGTGCCATATTGAAGTGCTACGTGCTAGTGATTACGAGTAGCGCTCTGTTATTCATGTGCCATATTGAAGTGCTACGTGCTATTGATTACGAGTAGCGCACTGTTATTCATGTTCCATATTGAAGTGCTAAATGTCCTTGATCACGAGTAGCTCTCTGTGCTAGATGCCCCGTTCCGAGGTCGTCACCGATTAGCGCGCCTAGTGCTATAATCACCCCCCTAAGGCGCTACAGGAAAGTGAAGCGCGCGAGTACATATATGTGAATGGTAATTGTATCTCAGGCAGTACTGATATTTTATGAATTGCATTTAGGGGATGACCAACCTTTATAGCTCCTGATTGACAGGTATATCGCTAGGAATTGTGTTATCAGCTTATGAAATGTACTGCTACCTCATGAACTGCATCTAACGTGATCTACTTGGATAAACTTGAGTCTTTACATAACTCCTCCAGTGTGGCGTCACTTATTGTGTGTGTTCCTCGTCCCATGTGAGGTGCGTGTTGTATGGTTGCTTTACACACAGACCTTTGGTGGCCCAACCGCTCGTGTCACGTTACCGCCCCATAAGGCCTGGAGACCCCAGGTCCTACAGGGAGGTATTATTCCACCTTACTAGAGGGAGAAACATGGTACCACCGGTATACCCGGCACCAACTTAACAGACCCTGGCATCACAAAATGGATGCTGCCAGCCACAGACACGAGTCTGCCCTCCTGCTGCTGGATGAAACTCCGACAGGGGAGGCCTGGACAATAGGTTTCCTGTCAGAGGGAGGTGTAACCACTTCCCAGACAGGCTTTAGTGTATTGGGGCTGGGTGGGTGCACTCCAAGAGTGCGTTTATGTCTGCACTGGGGGCACATTTGGTGTCCCTGGGCATAGTCCAGCTCAAACCGGCACTCAGCCCCTGCTCTGGTGCGAAACTGGAAAAAGGACATGGGTGTAGCCACCCCTCTGTCATGACCCTCCCATAGGTGGGTCTCCAGAGTTTGCCCCATCCCTTCATTGGGTATAAAGTAGTAACCCCTGACTACAGGATTTTAGATTTACCTGGATGAAACTCTGCTACGGAATCCCAGAACTTCTACTATCAACACGACATTGGATGACCGAAGAATCTCCCTTGGATTAAAGGAGTTACTCCCCTGCAAGGCAGGCACCAAAGACACATCTGTCTGGTTTGTGGGTCCCTGAGAAGGGTACTTTGACTTTCAATGGGCTTACCTGGTTGCTCCAGATGTGTCCTGACTCTCCATTGCTTGGGGAGTCCACAGGACCTTCCTGGTCCACACCGAAGCCATTTTTCTCTCACCGCGTGGGTTGCAGTTGCCAAGGCTTGTTGGTCTCCAATCCAGAAACAGACCCCCCCAGCACACGACATCCTTCGTGGGGCAGCTCACCTGCAGACTGTGGTTGTTGTCGATGCCTCCTGGTGCCCGTGGCAGTGGAGTCAAGCTTCACCTCTTCGCACCTGAAACACCCGACATCAGTGGGCATTATTCTATCGTGCCCCTGGTCACTGGCAAGTGACCCAGACTCTGTACCCTCTGCTTTCAGGTTCTTCACATCTTTGATCCAGGATTGGATCACACCGGACACTTCTCCTTTCCGAGGCAGCAGCACTTTGCAGCACATCACCATTGAAATCAACCATGATTCCCGACACCATTTGACACCCATGCACCCGGCTTCTCTGGGTGAGGTAACACGAGTGCTCCGGTGCTCCCGTGGGTGCTTGCCCTAGAGCCCTCTAAGTCTAAAGGGGTTTGCTCAAAGTCCTCTCCTAAGTGTCCTTAATCTTTAAAATTCCAACCAAGACTTTCCTATTGAATTGTACGGGGCTCGCGGCTGTGTTCTCACACTGCATGCGTCCTCCGTGGGTCTCCTGTGTCACTGACTTGGGTGGTTCTTAGGGGTCCCGGTGATTCTACGTGCTCTAGGCACTGTGTCTAGTCAAGTCATGGTTCTTATACCACTTTCTTAATATATGATTTGGTCTCTCCCTGGGCCCATTTTATATTGTGCTATTTACTGTTGTTTAATAACTGTGTTATTGTGTGCCATGCTCTCTAACTTCATTAAGAGGTTAATAGAGAGTGTTTAGAAATAAATACATATATTTTATATATATACCTTGTGTGGTTCTCCTTTCATTTAGTTATTCAAGAGGTTATAATCTGGTAAACCAAGCTGCTTCACACTCCTTCAAGACTTAGCCTGAAAGCTGCTCTGCATAGCCACCACTAGGATAGCTTTCAATAAAGGTTGTCTTAAACCTAATCATCAATAAGGGTTGTTTGGACTGGTGCAAGGTGCCCACTATAACTAGTGGACAGCATATACCACGCCAACTTCTCACATTGGTGTGCAGCGGTTGGATTCAAGCTTGCTATTGCTTTACCAGATAATCTCTTTGAGTGACGAACTGAAAACCACTATAGATACATAGGTACATATACATCAAGTTGAGAACACAGTAAGTTCTACTGAACTTAGAGTTGTGTGTCAAGGGCTTAGCACACCCTTTCTACAACTCAAGAGAGTATAGTAGTTCCCACTAGGTTAGATAGGTGCAACACCTCACTACACTAGTATGTCTTCAAGAGCAGAAGCCAGTTGCTCCTTGCTGACTAAGTATGACCAGCTCTCATTTCAGGAATTGAGAAACATGTGTGCATCTAGGAAATTTAAGACAGGGAAGAACCCTAGGACTCAACGCATCATGGAGGCCTTGCTTTTAGATGACCTCAGAAAGACCACAGGGTCTGATGAGGCAGGCAAGTTGGGTGGGGCAGCAGAAGATGACAGGACTGGAAGTGAAAACATCCAGGACCAAGAATTTGAAGCTGACCAGGAGGATCAAGAGGATTCTAAACTGGACAATCCAATTTTTCCAGAAGGTGAAGGTGAGGAAGAAGGCATTGATGCCCCTCTCTTTACCCACCTGGAAGGGTTAACGGTTTACCAAGAAGGTCTAGATCTCCTTCTCAGGAATCTAATCATTCTGGTACATTTGTAGGGACCTCTGTTTCAAATAGGACCGCTACCTCTCATAGGAGGGAGTCCTCTTATGACAGGAAGTGAAGACTGCTTGACTTTGAGAGAGCAAAGCTCAGAATCAAGAAAGAGCAACTGGCCCTAGACAGGGAATCCCTGGAGCTCCAGAAAGCTTCAAAAAGACTGGGGCTAGAACCCATGGTGGCAGCAACAGTGTCCCTAGAGGTAGAGATCATACTCATGACCATAGGAACCTGAACAAGATTGTCCCTCCCTACCAGAGTGGAGATGACATCCACAAATGGATAACTGCACTTGAGAGGGCCTGTGAAGTACAGAGGGTCCCTCAGGAGCAGTGGGCAGCAATCTTGTGGCTCTCCTTTGCAGACAATGGTAGAGACAAGCGCCTCACTGTTAGAGAAGAGGATGCTGACAATTACAAAGTCTTGAAGAGTGCACTGATTGATGGGTTTGGGCTAACCACTGAACAATACAGGTTAAAGTTCAGAGACACCCAAAAGGCACAGACTCAAGACTGGGTTGACTTTGTAGATTGTGCTACTAAGTCTCTGGAAGGCTGGTTACTTGGCAGTAGAGTGTGTGATTTTAAAGGATTGTACAATTTGATTATGAGGGAGCAGATCCTTAATAATTGTCAAAATCAGCTGTTGCATCAGTACCTGGTTGACTCTGATCTAACCTCTCCCCAAGAATTGGGCAGGAAGGCATAGAAATGGGTCAGAACCAGGGTGAGGCAGAAGGTTCAGAACCAAGGTGGTGACTCCAAGAAGCAGGATTCTAAGAACTCTGATAAGGGTGGAGAGAAGTTTAAAGACCAGAAGTCTTCTCAAGGGCCCCAAAAATCTGCATCTGGTGGGGAGTCCTAATCCAACAAGGGAAAAGGCCAAAAGAAACCATGGTGTAAAATCTGTAAACAGAAAACCCATTGGACAAGTGATTGTACCAAGTCCAAAGTCTCAACTCCAGCCACCATTGCCCCTAAGGCAACAGTTCCCCCTAGTTCAGCTCCAAGTGGTGGTACTCAGAATAAGGGCGTAGTAGGGTTAACCCTGGGATCTGAGATGGACTCTGGCCTAGTCAGAGTTCCTACTCAGGCTGTTCTGATCTGTGATGGAGGCATGGATATGGCCTCCTTATTTGTCAGTCGCAGTAATCTGGGCAAATACAGACAGCAGCCTTTGATAAATGGAAAAGAGGCTTTGGCACTCAGGAACATGGGAGCAAGTGTCACAATGGTGACAAAAGATCTTGTGGCTCCTGAGCAAATCATACTTGGGGAAATGTACCAAGTGACCAATGCTAGCAGTGTCAGGACAGACCATTCCTTGGCAGTTGTTAATTTCTCCTGGGGAGGGGTAACTGGCCTTAAGAAGGTTGTGGTAAGTGCAGACCTCCCTGTTGAATGCTTGCTTGGCAATGATTTAGAAACCTCAGCTTGGGCTAAAGTGGAGCTTAGGACCCATGCAGAAATGTTGGGAATCCCTGCACATGTGTTTGCTATGACCAGGACACAGGCAAAAATGTCAAAAGTGAACAGGCCCTGGATCCTGGAAGAATGGAGCAGGTGCCCCCCAAGAAAAGGAGCAGTAGGGGTAAGGCAGTGTCTTCCCCCCGACTCAGAAAGCAGATCAGTCTCTTGAGGGAGATGATCTCAGTCCTGAAGAAGGAACTGTCCCAGAGGAGCTTGAACCTGACCAGGTTGAGTCCTTGGGGACAGGGGGCCCTTCCAGGGCAGATCTGAGCCAAGAGCAGCTGAGCTGCCCTTCTCTTGAACCCCTCAGAAAGCAAGCTGCTGATGAGGCTGCTGGGAATGCTAGTGGAACCCTTAAGATATATTGGGATGATGGACTCCTGTACTCAGAGTGTAGAGACCCCAAACCTGGTGCCACCAGGATAAGGGGTGGGCGGAATTTGCGAAATCCACTTTCACAAATTATCGCGAAAATGTTGCAAAATTATCGCAAACACGCGGAAATATCGCGAAGATGCGGAAGTTTTTTTCCCACATGTTCGCGAGATTTTCTGCATGGTTGCGGCTCGCCAACTTACCCATGTGGTTGCTCGCGGGCGCGGCAATCTTGTTTTCAGTTGTCTCGCGGTGCATGATCGCGAGAAGAAAGACGTGATCGCGCGACGCATGACGTCACTGCGGGCGCGAACTGTCGCGAGACAGCGCAAATGGCTAAAAACAATACAACATCTCATGGAGAACGCGACCGGATCAAGAAAACTTGTCGGCGAACGCATGGATTCAGGTAAGGCGATCGCGCGCGCGCGAGAATGTATTATTTTACAGTGCGAGCAAGAACCAAATTATCGCTAAGCTGCGGAATGCGGAAATTTTGACATTTTCGCGCTTTCCGCGGAACGCGAAAATGTCAAATTATCGCAATTTCCGCGAACGGAACGAAATTTTAGCCCAGGCCTAACCAGGAGGTTGGTTATACCTCTGAAGTTCAGGGGCTTCCTATTAACACTAGCCCATGATTTTCCCTTAGCAGGTCACCTGGCCCAAAACAAGACCTGGGACAGAATTGTCCCTCACTTTCATTGGCCCCACATGTCTGAAGACACCAAGGAGTTTTGTTGCTCCTGTGTCACCTGTCAAGCCAGTGGTAAGGCAGGTGGTACAACAAAGGACCCCTGATACCACTACCTGTGGTGGGGGATCCCTTTGAAAGGGTTGGGATTGACATAGTTGGTCACATGGATCCTCAAACAGCATCTGGGCACAGGTTTATACTGGTGTTGGTGGACCATGCCACTAGGTATCCAGGGCTACTCCCATTAGGACCACCACAGCACCTGTGGTGGCAAGGGCCCTACTTGGAATCTTTTCCAGAGTGGGTTTCCCTAAGGAGGTAGTATCAGACAGAGATGCAAACTTCATGTCTAGTTACTTGACTGCTATGTGGAAGGAGTGTGGTGTGAATTATAAATTCAGCACCCCTTATCACCCACAATGCACTGGGTTAGTTGGACGGTTCAACAAAACCCTTAAGGGCATGATAAAAGGTCTCCCAGAAAAGCTTAGTCGCAGATGGGACATACTTTTACCCTGCCTTCTATTTGCCTACAGAGAGGTTCCACAGAAGGGAGTTGGTTACAGCCCATTTGAGCTTCTGTTTGGACATCCAGAGAGGGGTCCATTATGTCTAGTGAAGAAGGGATGGGAGTTACCTCTCAAATCCCCTAAACAGGATATTGTGGACTATGTACTTGGTCTCTGCTCCAGGATGGCTGAGTACATGAAGAAGGCAACTAAAACCCTTGAGACTAGCCAGGCATTACAAAAGGCCTGGCATGACCAGAAGGCTGTGCTGACTGTTTACCAACCAGGGTGTAGAAAGTATGGGTGTTGGAGCCTGTGGCTCCAGCAGCCATCCAAGATAAGTGGAGTGGCCCCCATACAATAATTGAGCAAAAGGGAGAGGTTACCTACTTGGTAGACCTTGGAACTCCCAGGACACCCACAGGGAGCTCCATGTCAATAGGCTCAAAGCATATGTTGACTGGGCTGACGTGGGCTTGCTCATGGCTACTGATGAGGGACAGGAGGAAGAGAGTGACCCACTCCCTGACCTGCTCTCTCAGAACCCTGACGATGGATCAGTACATGGTGTAGCCTTGGCAGGCAACCTCACTGTCCAGCAACAAACTGACTGCAGAAAAGTTCTCAGCCAGTTTAGACATATGTTTTCACTGACTCCAAGTCAGACTACCTGGTGCACTCATGGGACAACAGGGGACTGTTTATGTATGAAATTGAAGGTTAACAATTGGCAGCATGGAGAGTTTTTCAGGCATAATGGCGGGAGGAACAGAGTTCCGCTTTTAGAGGAAAAAGCACTGTATAACAACAGGGTAATGACTCGGTGGCATAACAAAAGTGTACAGTTTGTAACAGTGGTTAAGAAATTGAATCCTAATAGCAATGTTCTTTTATTTGTAGAAAACCCCTGAAGAAGGGCTTTTAAATAGCCCGAAATGCATTGGGTTCCACGAGATCTGCAACTAAGAATGTTTTATGTTTTTTCACGTGCCCGGAAAAAGGCTTGGATTAGCATATCCGTGGCATAAGAAGCAGTTAAAAACATATTCATCTCACGTGTGTGGAAAAAACCGAAGAAATAAATGAGCTGTTTCAAAAGTTTTGGAGTATATGGATTAATTGTTGCTAAACATGGAAGAGTTTAAAAACTGCGATAATCATTATAGAAGCTGTGCGCCTGGTACAAGGAGTGAAACTTTGCTCCTTTTTTGATGTCTTTACTACGCACCGCGAAACCAGGGTAGTGCACGGGATCCAGGAAGCACGCAAATCAACAAACTGCTGGCATAAAAGCAAACAAGAAACAAATGCCAAAGAAAGGTGTGCACGGCAATTTTTGTGTAATGCAATACTTTCAGTCTACCCTATCAGCCTGTTGCACCCACAGAGGAAAAACTATGGACAATTAAATTCAAGAGATATGAATGCACACACGCGAGGTGCACATCTTGATTATTTAAGGAACTTGCGAGCAAGCATCTGTTTTTTCCAGGTTTATGGACATGAACATTTGATAAATCTTTTAAACATGGCATTTTTTTGCAATAATATGTGTTTTGACTGCATACTTACGTGTTTATATGTCATTCTAAAAAATAGCGCCACAGATAACATCAAAAGGGAGGTGCGGGGTATAGAATTTAAATGCTTGGAACACTACGAGTTGAGTCAGAGAGATTAGATAGGGATTATTGAAATGAGGGAGTTGTGTTTTGGTAGTTCAAAAAGAGATGGATTGTGGGACATGGAGTCACGAGTGATAATTTAGTGATTACAGGGAGGGTGTGATAGGTTAAATCAAAGAGGCGGGGTAACGCTACATTAGTTTAAATTAGTAGAGAAATCACGTAGTTGATGTTAACATCGCCTCATGATGAGAAATGGATTTGAATGGGAACGCTTTGGAATAAAGTTGCGAAAGGTACGAGACAAAGCATATTTAAGTAGGGGTATCAACTATGGGTGAGCAGTTTGTTGGGTGATAATAAGGGTGAAGATCAGGGGGCTGTTTATGTATGAAATTGAAGGTTAACAATCGGCAGCACAGAGAGTTTTCCAGGCATAATGGCGGGAGGAACAGAGTTCTGCTTTTAGAGGGAAAAGCGCTGTATAACAACAGGGTAATGACTCGGTGGCATAACAAAAGTACACAGTTTGTAAAAGTGGTTAAGAAATTGAATCCTAATAGCAATGTTCTTTTATTTGTAGAAAACCCCTGAAGAAGGGCTTTTAAATAGCCTAAAATGCATAGGGTGCAATGAGATCTGCAACTAAGAATGTTTTATGTTTTTTCATGTGCCCGGAAAAAGGCTTGGATTAGCATATCCGTGGCATAAGAAGCAGTTAAAAACATATTCATCTCACGTGTGTGGAAAAAAACGAAGAAATAAATCAGCTGTTTCAAAAGTTTGGGAGTATATGGATTAATTGATGCTAAACATGGAAGAGTTTAAAAACTGCGATAATCATTATAGAAGCTGTGCGCCTGGTACAAGGAGTGAAACTTCGCTCCTTTTTTGATGTCTGCACTCATGAAGTGGACACTGGGGACAGTCTGCCTGTTAAAAATAAGATTTACAGGCAACCTGACCATGTCAGGGACTGTTTCAGAGCTGAAGTCCAGAAGATGCTGGAATTGGGAGTTATTGAACTCTCAGATAGCCCTTGGGCTAGTCCAGTAGTCTTAGTGCCAAAAACCTCACACCAAAGATGGCAAGAGAGAGATGAGGTTTTGTGTAGACTACAGGGGTCTCAATGCAGTTACTAGGACTGATGCTCATCCAATCCCTAGGGCAGATGAGCTTATAGACACTTTGGCCTCAGCCAAGTGTGTTAGCACATTTGACCTGACAGCTAGCTACTTGCAGGTCAGACTAGCTCATGATGCAATGCCAAAAACAGCATTTTCTACTTCTAGTGGGCACTACCAATTTGTGGTGGTGCCCTTTGGTTTGAAAAATGCACTTGCCACTTTTCACAGGTTGGTGACCAAAGTCCTTACAGGCCTGGAAGTCTATAGTGCAGCATATCTAGATGATATTGCTGTCTTTAGCTCCACCTGGGAGGATCACCTGGTCCACCTGAGAAATGTTTTAGAGGCCCTGCAAAAAGCAGACCTAACTATCAAGGCCACTAAGTGCCAGATAGGGCAGAGTCAGGTTGTGTACCTGGGCCACCTTGTGGGTGGAGGCCAGGTTCAACCCTTGCAGAGCAAAATCCAGACCATAATGGACTGGGTGGCTCCAACCACTGAGACTCAGTTCAGAGCTTTCTTGGGCCTGACTGGGTACTATAGAAGATTTGTCAAAGGTTATGGATCCATAGTGACCCCTTTAAATGACTTGACTTCTAAGACAATGCCCAAGAATGTTCAGTGGACAGTCAGCTGTCAAAAGGAATTTGATGACCTGAAGCAGGCCATGTGCACCGCTCCCATTCTGCAAAGTCATAACTACTCCAAAGACTTCATTTTCCAAACAGATGCATCTGAGTTGGGGGTAGGGGCTGTGTTATCACAATTGAATGATGAAGGTCAGGATCAGCCAGTAGCTTTTATTAGCAGAAGGCTGACCCCCAGAGAGAAACGTTGGTCAGCTATTGAGAGGGAGGCCTTTGCTAGGGTTTGGGCTCAGAAGAAGTAGAGGCCATACTTATTTAGCACTCACTTCATTGTTCAGACAGACCATAAGCCCCTCTGATGGCTAAAACAGTGGAAGGGTGAAAACCCGAAACTTTAAAAGGTGGTCCATTTCCCTACAGGTGATGGACTATACAGTGGAACATAGACCTGGGAGTAACCATGCCAATGCAGATGGACTCTCCAGATATTTCCACTTAGAACATGAAGGCTCAACTGGCCAAGATTAGTTTAATGTCCTTACATCTGAGGGGGTTGTGTAGGAGAGTAGGATCTGCTTCTTATGGTTACCCCAATTTTTGCTGATGTTTCACTGTTTTTCGACTTTAGTCTGGCTGGGACCCTGCTTTTCAGGGCCCCAGCCTAGCTGCTTCCTCTCTAAATTGGTTGCATCTACTTTAGGTACACTCCAGATTGGATTCTGGGGTACCCTTATAAGTCCCTAGTATATGGTATACTATGTACCCAGGGCATAGGTACCCCAGAGGCCTACCAGGGGCTGCAACATGTATTGTGCCACCCCTGGGAAGCCATTTAAAATGGCACAACAGGTCTGCTACAGCAGCCTGTGTAAGGTGGTGTATGCACCCCTTACTGAGATATAGGTTACCTACATCTCTCCATATCACTGCACATGTAAACCTATCAGTCACCCCTATGGCAGGCCTTAACAATACTGAAGGCAGGGTGCTGGGTTTCATGTGAGAGGGTGCTCCTGCATGAGCAGAGCCCCTCTGCAGCTTTCGGAACCTTTATTCTGGGGTTGTTTGTGATGCAGCCAGACCATATACTCTTAAGTGCATTATAACCTCGCTGTAAATGCTAACTTTGGAATGGCTGCATGGAAACATGTTGTGTTTGGTGTCAAACACATTGGAATCATACCTCCACACCAGTAACTGGAGTGGGAGGTATGGTTCCACCCTACTAAAGGGAGATGCATGGCACCACCGGTATACCCGGTACCAGCTTAACAGACCCTGGCATCACAAAATGGATGCTGCCAGCCACAGACACGAGTCTGCCCTCCTGCTGCTGGACGAAACTCCGGCAGGGGTGGCCTGGATAATAGGTTTCCTATCACAGGGAGGTGTAACCACCTCCCAGACAGGCTTTAGTGTATTGGGGCTGAGTGGGTGCATTCCAAGAGTGTGTTTATGTCTGCACTGGGGGCGCATTTGGTGTCCCTGTGCATAGTCCAGCTCAAACCGGTTGCAGGGGCACTCAGCCCCTGCCCTGGCGCAAAACTGGACAATGGACATGGGTGTAGCCACCCCTCTGTCCTGACCTTCCCATAGGTGGGTCCCCAGAGTTTATCCCACCCCTTCCTTGGGTATAAAGTAGGAACCCCTGACTACAGGACTTTAGATTTATCTGGATGAAACTCTGCTAAAGAATCCCAGAACTTCTACTATCTACACAATTTTGGATGACCGAAGAATCTCCCTTGGAGTAAAGGAGTTACTCCCCTGCAAGGCAGGCACCAAAGACGCATCTGTCCGGTTTGTATCGACACTGCTCCCAAAGGAAACCAATGATTTTGCAACACAGGAGGTGGGTTTCCAAGCTTCCCCGAGGCCAATCCGTGCTCTCAGCAACTCTGAGATCCAAAGCACTCGTGGGGGACAGTGCAACCCGAACTCCTGGACACCGTGAATATTTGCAGTAGCATATGCTTCTTGGTAATCCCTGAGGCTGTTCTTTGGGCTGCTTGTAGTCCAGACCCCGAGCAGTGATTCCACTGAAGATTGCTGGCCTACACTCCTCTAGTGACCCGTGGGCTGGTATCTAGTGATTCCTCTTGAGGTCCCTTTGCGATCCCTTGTCCATCGACTTGTGGGTCCCTGAGAAGGGTACTTTGACTTTCAATGGGCTTACCTGGTTGCTCCAGACGTGCCCTGACTCTCCGTTGCTTGGGGAGTCCACAGGACCTTGCTGGTCCACACCGAAGCCATTTTTCTCTCACTGTGTGGGTTGCAGTTGCCAAGGCTTGTTGGTCTTCAATCCAGAAACTGACCCCCCAGCACTCAACATCCTTCATGGGACAGCTCGCCTGCGGACTGTGGTCATTGTCGATGCATCCTGGTCCCCGTGGCAGTGGAGTCAAGCTTCACCTCTTTGCACCTGAAACACCCGACATCGGTGGCCATTCGTCTGTCATGCCCCTGGTCACTTGCAAGTGACCCAGACTCTGTCCCCTCTGCTTTCAGGTTCTTCACATCTTCGATCCAGGCTTGGATCACACCGGACACTTCTCCTTTCCAGGGCAGCAGCACTTTGCAGCACATCGCCATTGACATCAACGACGATTCCCGACACCATTTGACACCTATGCACCCGGCTTCCCTGTGTGAGGTAACATGAGTACTCTGGTGCTCCCGTGGGTGCTGGCCCTAGAACCCTCTAAGTCTAAAGGGGTTTACTCAAAGTCCTCTCCTAAGTGTCCTTATTCTTTAAAATTCCAACCGCGACTTTCCTATTGAATTGTACGGGGCTCGCGGCTGTGTTCTCACACTGCACACGTCCCCCGTGGATCTCCTGTGTCACTGACTTGGGTGGTTCCTTGGGGTCCTGATGATTCTACGTGCTCTAGGCACTGTGCCTAGTCAAGTCGTGGTTCTTATACCACTTTCTTAATATATGATTTGGTCTCCCCCTGGGGCCCATTGTATATTGTGCTATTTACTGTTGTTTAATAACTGTGTTATTGTCTGCCGTGCTCTCTAACTTCATAAAGAGGTTAGTAGAGAGTGTTGTATAAGTACCGCGCGCTAACCGATTGCGCCACTGGAGCTCTTAGTAGAGAGTGTTTAGGAATAAATACATATATTTTATATATATACCTTGTGTGGTTCTCCTTTCATTTAGTTATTCAAGAGGTTATAATCTGGTAAACCAAGCTGCTTTACACTCCTTCAAGACTTAGCCTGAAGGCTGCTCTCCATAGCTACCACTAGGATAGCTTTCAATAAAGGTTGTCTTGTAATGTAATGTAATGTAAAGGTGAATTTATAAAGCGCGGCTACCACTCCAAGGAGTATCTTGGCGCTGAGTCAACCAGATGGAATGGTTGGGGGAGGCAGACAAATTTCACGCTAACACCAATAACTACACCATTGCTAAGCAGGCTGCATCAGTAAGAGAAAAAATCCATGTCTTCAGAGCCTTTCTAAACTGAGTCTCCTGCAACAAGGATCGAGTGGAAGAAGGAAGATTATTCCAGGCTTTAGCGCCCAAGACAAAAAGAGATTTGCCACCTTTAGAGGCTAGCCTGAATTTAGGGATAGTAAGCAGATTCAGTCCTGAAGATCTTAGACAGCGTACCGGGTGGTAACGTTTAAAGCCATTGCACAAATATTTAGGACCTCGCTGATGAAAGGCCCTAAAAGTAAGTAGAAGGATCTTAAAAAGAATCCTTTTACAGATAGGAAGCCAATGAAGCGCATTCAATGCCGCTGATGCTGATGATTTGCGAGGCCAGCGTAGTACTAAACGAGCCGCAGCATGCTGGACTATTTGTAGTCTATGTAGTACTGATTTATTGGCTCTAGCGTATAGACTATTACAATAGTCCAGCCTGGAGGCAATCAGGGCAACTGCGACTGTCTTCCTAGCTGGCAAGGGCAGAAGATCGAAAAACTTCCTTAAAGTTTTTATTATGCAAAAGCATGAACCCGCTACAGTCAGCGCTTGTTGTTTAAAGGATAACTGGCAATCGAACTTAATGCCCAAGTTTCGAGCAGAGGTGATGGTCATAGGAGGAGCCTCTGCATCAAAAGGCCAGCAAGTTGTTGGAGAGAACAGATTTTGTTTTCCAAAGGGAATGATTTCGGTTTTGCCAGCATTGCATTTAAGGTGATTGTCCGCCATCCAGTGAAAAGTAGCTGCTAGGCACTGTCTGAGATTTTCCTCGGTATCTGATTGGTCACTGTCCAGTACTAAAATAAGCTGAGTATCATCAGCATACGAGATACTACTAATCTGGAAGCTTGTGATTAGTTTCATCAGGGGGACCATATACAAGTTAAAAAGCAGAGGACTCAGGCTTGATCCCTGGGGAACTCCAGAGCTAAGGGGCTTAGCCTCCGATTGAAAACCACCTAGCACTGTAATTTGTCGTCTATCTGTGAGAATTTTTTTTAGCCAAGCCAGAACCACCCCACCTACTCCTGCGGCAGCTAGACGGTTCAGAAGGATGTTATGAGAAACCGTATCAAAGGCTGCCGACAGGTCGAGTAGGATTAATACAGCCTTCTTGCCCTGTTCCAGGGCCATCCGAAGGGTCTCTGCTGTAAACAGCAGGGCAGATTCGGTAGAGTGATTAGACCGAAACCCTGACTGATTAGGATGCAGAATATTATTTTCTTCCAAGAAACTCGTGAGTTGGTAATTCACGAACTTCTCAGTCATTTTGGATAAAGCAGGGAGCAGGGATATTGGCCGTAAGTTGGAGAGGGTGCCTTTTTATGAAGAGGCTTAAGAGCAGCAAGTTTCCAATCATTTGAAACATCCGCTGTGGCTACAGATGAATTAATGATCCCGTTGATAATGGGATTCATTACTGTAGCTAAGGTCTGTAAGACTAATGGAGGGCAGGAATCAAAAGGAGAGCCCGATTTACAGGCACGAATGGCCTTTAGAGAGTCTTCCAGCGGAACGTAAGAGAATGTTTCCAGAATAGTTACACCTTTCTTGCTCTCTGTGTTTTCAGTGATTTCTAAAATGGACGATGTTTGGGGGAAAGTCCTAACAATATCAAGAATTTTATTTTCAAAGTAATCTGAAATTTCATCACAGAGTTTCTGAGATGGAGGGATTTCCTGCAGGAGGACTGAAGGATTGGTAAAGTCCTTAACTATTTTAAAAATTTATTTTTCTTTTTTACCTTGAGCTGCCATAAAAATGGCCTGTAGGAAGTGGGCTTTCTTAGCTGACTTTATGCTAGCATGATAGATTCTTCTTGCTTGTTTATAGTTGTCACGAGCAGAGGCTTCATATAACCTGCGCCATCTCCGTTTCAATTTTTTTAACTCTGTCAATTCTAATCTCAAGGCAGATGAGAACCAAGAGGCTCTCCTCTTTGTTGTTCTAGTATTAGAGCTTGAGGTCTGAGACCTAATAGGATCTAATCGGTGACCTGCCTTGGTTAACCAATCGCAGAAACCTTGATTGTCTCCAGTTGTATTCCCTGTTGTCCTTGGTGCACTAGATGTGAGAAATTCAATCACATCAGGTCTACTGGATAATTTCTTCCAATTGGGTTTACGTATAAACTTGGGAGTGAGTTTATTGTTGGTATTAGGTATCATATTTTTGTGGTTTAATGAAATATGGAAAGGTATAAAAAAGTGGTCAGACCAGATCTGGGGACAAGGTGATTTTACAGCAAGTCCAGTGAAGTTAGAGCAAATACAGTCCAAGAGGTGGCCTCCTGAATGTGTGCTTTCATGGGTCAAGAGAGTAAGTCCCAGGACATTAATGATCTCCATAAAGCAGTCAACTCCAGGAGCTGAAGGGGAATCTGGATGCAGGTTTAGATCTCCTAACATAGTAAAATTAGCAAATCTAAGCACTAGATCACTTAGTACATTTCCCAAATTATCCAGAAATTCCTTCGATGGGCCTGGGGGGCGATAAATCAGTACACCAGAAAAAGTGAAGGACTCATGAATGGCCAGAGAGAAAGCTAATGCTTCGGCTCCTTTGATGTCTACCAAATCATAGGAAGAACATTTTAAGGAATTACGATGAATAATAGCAATGCCTCCTCCCCGTTGTGTAGGTCTATCTAACCGCTGAATAGAATAGTCCTGCGGTAGGGCTATGGCTAAATCAGGGTTACACCACGGCTTCAGCCAGGTTTCAGTAACCAGCAGCCAGTCAAGCATATTGTCAGAGATCAAATCATGAATGTTCTGAGCATTTTTGCAAATAGAGCGGGCATTGATAAGGCCACCTCGAAGTGCTATGGAGTTGGCGGTAGTCTTATGATACGACGGATGAGGTGCGGAGAGTGGCAAATCAACCCTAGACAACATGTCCAACATACCCATGTAGGCAGTAGTAGGTCGTGATAACTTACGTCAGGGGCTCCGCTTCCGCGCCTCCGTGACGCTGACGGGCGCAGACGGGCAGGACTCTGGCCCGACTCAGGCACGATTCAGGCACGATTCAGGCACGACCGCTGCGCGTACCGCTGCGCGAGCAGAGGGAGGGTTAAATAGTAACTCCCCACACGTTCACCTGAGCACTAGAGCGCTCAGTGCAATGGCGCCACCAGCTAATCCAGTCCCCCAAGATGGCGGCGAAAGCTCAATGGTTCGGTGATACAATCCGCTAAAGCAGCGGTGAGGACACAGTTTAAAGTGCAGGAGTGTGGGCGGTTTGAATTACAATTAAAAACGAGGTATGAATAAAGCAACTAACTCAAATACAAAACTAGGGAGTATTGTTAAAAACGCTAATAAATTTCTTTTCAGCAGGCGAAGCGCTAGCAAGTACAAAGCGCCGCGATTATGAGTCTGGCTATCCCTTATCTTAGTTTGGGCTGGTGCATGGTGCCCGCTATAACTAGTGGACAGCATATACCAGGCCAACTTCTCACAATGTGTACATACACACACGGTAACATAGCGAAAATAATACAAAAGGAATCCACACCAGTTTTGAAAAATAGCCAGTATTTATCTGAATACAACAAGACCAAAACAATAACAATTCAACATACACAAGTAAAGATATGAATTTCTGCCTACAAAGTAGACAAACTACAAAGGAAAGTCTTTGTAGTGCACAAGACCCTGCCTTTCCCCTGACCTGGCTCCAGACACACTACGGGGGGTGGAGACCTTCTTTGTGTGAGGACAGGCACAACCCTATTCAGGTGCCAGTGACAACTCCTCCCACCACTCTAGCTCAGGAAGGCCCATCAGCCTGTTGGTTGGCCATCAGGATTTCCAGGGCACCCCTCAACTCCCTTTGTGTGTCTGTCTAGAATGAATGCAAAAAAAGCCCAACTGTCACCATCCCTCAGACGTGGATTCCAAAGGCAGACAGGGGCACAGAATTATGAAGCAAGAAAATGCCCACTTTCTAAACGTGGCGTTTTCAAACAAGTAATTTAAAAACCAACTCCACAAAAAGATGTATTTTTAAATTGTGAGTTCAGGGACCCCAAACTCCAAATCTCAATCTCTTCCCAATCGGAATTTACGCTTGTAAGAGATTATATGGCAACTCCAATGATAACCTATGGGCGATATAGTCCTTCCAATAGTGAAAAACTAAATTAGCAGTATTTCACTATCAGGACATGTAAAACACACCAGTACATGTCCTACCTTTCAAATACACTGTAGCATGCCCATGGTACTACCTTGGGCCTACCTTAGGGGTTGCCTTACATGTAGTAAAAGGGAAGGTTTGGGCCTTGCAAGTTGTTGAACTTGCCAGGTCGACATGGCAGTTTAAAACTGCTCACACAGACACTGCAGTTGGAGGTTTGACACGTTTACAGGGCTAATCATGTGGGCGGCAAAATCAGCGCTGCAGGCCTACAGTAGCATTTGATTTACAGTCCCTGGGCACATCTGGTGATCTTTACTAGGGACTTACTAGTAAATTAAATATGCAAATTGTGGATAAACCAACCATCAATACAATTTAGAAAGAGAGCATAAGCACTTTAGCACGGTTAGCAGTGGTAAAGTGTCCAGAGTCCTAAAACCAACAAAAATAGGCCAGAAAAAAATAGGAGGAAGAAGGAAAAATGTGTGGGGCTAGTCCTGAAAAAAGGGCCAGGTCCAACAGCTAGCATAACAGAAATGGATGCCTCCAATTGTTCTGTCCATGCCGAGGGAACTCTAGACATATTTGGATTTTGGATATACGGTAATTGCTCATTCTCTGGTATAAGTGTGAGCAGTGTATAGCGAAGTATAACATTTTGTAAATGTATTGCGTTTTTCATGTTCCCTAGTGATCTCTACTGAACTAGAAAGAATCTCTTGTACATATGACTTCTCCACTTTCTCATAGCGGGGGCATAGTGGTGGCATCCTAGATCCCACCATCTTACATTATTGACTTTGTGAAATTCACTTATAATTTGCAACATATTTATTTTAAGGTAATTGACCAAAATGCATGCAAGTTGACATCTATTACTATAATTTTCCTAAAAACAGGCTGGAAGATTGTAGACGTACATAACTGAGTCACTTCTTTCAATTCTGCTTCTAGATTTTTCATTTTCAGCCTTCTCAATCTTTACAATTAGCCTTCATGCTGATTAATTTGCTACATATTACTACCTTAAAAGCATCCCACATGCCTTAAAGTGGACATTATTATTTCTTTCAAGTCAAAATATTCTGCATTGTCTACTTCCATTTCTGTTTTAAGAATTGGATGTGCAAGACAGGTGAAGTCAACAGTTGACCCTCTTACCTCTTGGGCCCATATCGGTGTTCATCGAGGCAGGGCATGATCTGAGACAGTTACTAACCCTGTTCTTGCTTACACATTTAGGGAGGCCAAAGCAAGTATTACTTACCAATTAATAGTTATTCTTGAATACTTTCTAACAACATGTGAAAAATACATGTATTCCTTCTCTTCTGTGTTGTGTTATCACCATATGTCTCAGCCCAATAGAGGTTAAGACTATGCTTGTTAGAGAAGGCGTTTGTCTCCTCTCCTCCAGATCTTCCAATTTCCCTCCTGTAACTGTTATTTATCCCCTGGCAAAGCTACTGGCCTGTGCTGCAATCGAGGAGCATACTATTACTAGTGTAACATAGGACCGTCAAGAGAGCACCACATCATCAGAATCTTCCCTCTTTTGGAGGAGTGAGTCTTTGTGAATAATAGTAGCCACTCCAATATGGTTTGTGTTTGCAGCAGTATAAAGCACAGTAGGGTAACTTTGGTATTTCATTCTATGCTGATCTATTGTAGCCAGATTAGTCTCCTACATGCACATTACTCCTGGTTGCTCCTACAGGACCAGCTTCCATTTTGCTACTATTTCTGTGGGCAAGTTCAGGCTCTTCACATTCAGTGATATTACACGGAACATTGACTTTAGGTTCTGTGTTTATACGTATCAGGTGGGCGTGATCAGGTAAATTGAATTCAAGTGACATGTCGTGAGCATAAGGGGACACCCAGTTCGATATATAGAGAACAAAATAATGCCTACTGCTGAAAGCAACTACCCACCCTACCTGCTCTACTTCTTCACCCCCTTCAAACCCCAAAATACTTGTCATAGTGTCTATATTCCAAAAAATCAAGAAAGTTTATACCACCTATGGATCGACTGATTCATCAACCTGCAACAAGAAGGCCAATCAATGGGGAATGTACATGACCTCTTCCGTCCCATCCCAAAAATAGATCAACTAAAGTAAATAACATGAACAGCGATATGGTATGACCCCTTGGATATGTGTTTAGCAGGCTATATGGCTTCAGAAATAGCTTCCTAAGGAGTTGTTCATGACTTGGGGTTAGATGCATGGATCCAGTCTATTTGGGTATATGTCAGGCACTTTATAATAAAATGCATTTTTCGCCGTCCAGCCTTGAAATAGCTGAGTCCATTTTTTTTTCCTTGCTTCACTTCTCTTCTGCATGGGTTGTAATCCAGTAGCTAACAGACCAGTAGCTGTTGAAGATGCAAGGGGAAGGGGCTCCACCTCTCCATGCTGCCCATGGTTCTCTACTTCCTGCAGGGAAATTATCAGAAGAACAGCAACATCTGCGCTCTACGAAGAAAATGTACTTTTTTCAAATGTGATGCTAAAAGCTAACATCAAGCTATATTTGATGTCTTCCTTTCTTAGTGTTGTCATTAGAAGTCTTAAACAGACTGTCAACTGTAGAGTGGTCATTGACATATCTTGGAAGAGGGAGCACTTGTATCCTTGGTCTCCTATATTTGTGCCACTTTTAAAGACTCTTCCTTTTCAGAAAGGTAATGAAGCTTTGCTAGAACATGTCTCGGTTTCTGCATCTATTGTTGATGTTTTGGTCCCACCCTTTGGACCCTGTTCAGTCGCAATCCTGGATGATCATCTCCCAGCAAGGAGTAGTGCAGGACTACCACAATGGCCCCCAGATCAGGGCCTTTGGTTTGTTCATCCAGCCCCTGGATGTATCCCCTTTGAGAGGGATTTTCAAGTTCTTCACACTTTGACAGTGCAAGGTCTGGTTTTGCCCGTGTCTATCTAAGCGTGCAAGGTCTGGTTTTGCCAGTGTCAATCTAAGCGTGCAAGGTCTGGTTTTGCTTGTGTCAATCTAAGCACCTGAGTCATGTCCTTTCTGGTGGGCTATGCCTGTTAAAGTCTATTCTCCAGTTCAACATTCATTTGCCCACATTGTCAACATCTTTTCAAAGGCCTTCCAGTTTGATACTGAGGTCTGCCCTTGGTTCTTTCAGACCTTTGTTTAGGTCTTCGTTAAGCCTGTGTGTGCTTGAGTTTTCGCACACTCAGGGATTGATCATTGATAAATGAGTTATTGATCGAAGGACACATCAATAAGTGAAAGTGATTTTTTTTGTGTTTGTCTTTGTGCTGAAGCTGTATCTCACTTCGAGGTTTCCAGGGGGACCAATAATTCACTTCCATTGTGCCAGCATACATACGTTTTTACAGCCCACTTTTACTTTCCTCAAATAGTAGTATTAATATGTCTCTGCGCGTGCTTATGCCCAGGGCGGCCAGATGTTTACTCCACAGCACTGCATGGGTCTAAGATCCATTGTACAAAGCATTGTATGCACTATGCCCTTTATGTTCCTAGAGGTATGTGTGATTTACCATTGATTGGTCATGATTCCCCATTGAGCCTTAGGATCCCTATTCACCAGTCAATGTCTCATTCCCCCTGATTCGCCAGAGGTCCCCCCATCATGCGAAGCGGGACACAGAGATGCAGCCTCTAGTAGAAGGTCAGACCTGCCTGTGAGAATCTGCCTCATGAGGCACTGCCTTGACGCTTAAAGTTGGTGCAATCTTGAGTAGATCTCCAGCCACGCGAGAAACCACTGTCTGGAGCTGCTCTTCCCATGAAGGACCTTGTTGAGCTCCGTCAAATTTGTGTAATGTCTTGCTCTGTTCTCTTCCCACCTGAGCATATGTGACCCTCAATGGTCCTGGACACTTAAACTGCCATTTCATCATCGGACTTAAGTGGAATGGACAGGAGAAATGTCCTCTCAGCATGGTGCTAAGCTCCACACTAAAGAAGATTTTTGTAAGCATAGTTTTACATATTTTACAGTTTTTTTTAAACATAAGTGTTAGAGCTGGCACCATTGGCGTAGGTCTTCCCTGCATTTTTTTGCCTTTGCCTCCTGTGGTTTTGCTGTGTGTTGGACTCCGTTTTGCTGGTCTAGATGCTTTGGGCACTTTGCCACTGCTGTTCAGAGCCAAAGTGCAAGTGCTCCCGTTGTAAATTGGTGTTATGGATTAGTGCTTCCATGATTGGCATATTTGATTTACTTGTCAGACCCTAGTACAGTACACTATGTGTGCCCAGGGCTAGTAAATCAAATGCTGCTAGTGGGCTGCAGCACTGATTGTGCCACCCACAGAAGCATCCTGTAAAATGTAACTCTGGCCTACCATTGCAGGGCCTGTGTGCAGTCTGGGACTGCTATGTCGACTTGGCAAGTGCACTCACTTGCTAGTCCCTAACCTTCCCTTTTCTTGCATGTTGGTCACACCTAAGGTATGCCCAAGGTACCCCTGTGGGCAGGGTGCATTGTATGTGAAAGGTAGGATATGCTCTGATGTGTGCGGCATGTCCTGATAGTGAATTACTGCCAATTTCGTTTTTCACTATTGCAAGGCTACCTGTTCCCATAGAACAGAATGGGGAGTTTGTTTATAACATCTTGTAAACATACCTACCCCTGGGAACAAGGTAGGGAAATAAATGTTAGTATGCCTGAACTCAGAATGTTCAAATGCATCTTTTAGTGAGGATGATTTTTACATTCTGTGTTTGAAAATACCACTTTTAGAAAGTAGGTATTTTCTTGCCTAACCATCCGGTGTGTCTCTGCTAGGTTTGTGTTTGGCATGTTTGGCTTTTGGATGACAGGGGTTGGAGAGGGGCAGTGGCTCTAGAAGTCTAATGAGCCAGGGCTGGGCTGAATAGACTTGGGCTGCATTTAGAGTAGGGGGAGGAGATTTCCTTTCACCTGAATTGGCCTGGTCTGGCTTCAACAATGCCGTCTCCACCTCCTGCCAGGAAGCTGAACCAGTGAGGACAGGACTGATTTTGGCTGGGTACAGACACTCTCAGCCTTCAGAGAACAAAGGATTTGTCGGTATAAAAAGAGGGGCCCAGACCCCCCAGACTTTTAGATTACTTCTGGGAAATCAAGAGGAACCTTTGCCAAGGAGAAGAGCCAGAGAAGCTGAGGAGGAATGCTGCCCCTATGCTGTTTGCTGTCTGGGGTTGGCCAGCAGTGGCTACTTGCTGCCAAGGAAAGGAGAAAAGGACTTTGCTGCTTGCTTTGTCCCCTGCTTGAAGAAAATATCTCCAAGGGCTTAAACTGATCTTGACCCTTGTTCTAGAGGTCTCAGGAACAGCAAAGACCTCACTGTGTCTGTGAGCACCGTCTCTGATCATCCCCGCAGAAGAAAAAGGGGTAACCGACCCTGTCATCAAGTCCGTCTCAGGATTCCGTGTCCTGAAAGCACCGCTGTGAGCAACGCCTCAATTTGCAACTCAACCCTGGTCTCACCAACTCTGTCAACGAGCTGCTGCTTGCACCGCATCCTGTGGGCACCACACTCCACAACGCTTCACTACACGCTGCAAGGACATCAACGACTCCGTCGCTGCCGACCCGAACATAGACCGGTACCGTCCACGCACCATGACCTGCCAGCACCGCAGCGAGCATCATCTCACCCTTCAACGCAAGCCCTGGTCTCACCGACTCTGTCAACGAGCCACTGCCTGCACCGAATCGTGAGGACATCGTCCACCGCAATGCTCCGTTTCACAACACAACCGCAACGTTTGCCCCTACTGACTCGCACCGACGTGTTGGTTGCAACAAGAAAGGTAGTGTGTCCGGGTCTGTCGACGCTTTAGCTGGCCCATATCGACGCGGTCGGCTGGAATTGTTAGACTTTCGTATTCAGTATCGCGGTAGCCCCAGGAGGAGCTAATGAGTCAGAAGATATGTGTCTTATTGATTTTCCTGCAATTTAAAGGTTATTTTGCACAAGTACTATTTTTCAAGAGTATTGTATGTTGAATTTTTATCGTATTTGGTCTTGTTGGTTTAAATAAAGATTTACTATTTTCTAAACTGGTGTGGTGTCCATTTGTAGTGTTTTCACTGTATTACTGTATATGTCCACAAATGCTATATGCACTACCTCTGAGATAAGCCTGTCTGCTCGTGTCAAGCTACTAAGGGGGTGAGCAGGGGTTATCTAAAGTGTGTATCTCCCTTACCCTGACTAGAAGCAAGGGGCATTATTTGGACAAAGGTACCTACCTCTGCCAACTAGAGACCCCATTTCTAACAGTAAGCATTCCACTGATAGTGCTCCTACCACTCATGCTAAATGGCAGGAACACAAGCTACCTTCCAGAACCTTGCCTGTTTAATAGAACAGCAGCTATTATTACAGGCTTACGAAAGAGTGTGCCATTCCATGGAAACAATAGAGGTTCCCTTCTAGTTTCCAATGGTCCTTGAGGTAGCGTAAAGCCACAAGAGCTGCCCTGTTACCACATGGACAAGCTGTGTATTTCTCACTAATCACGTTTTACTAGTATCTGTAGAGAAAATAGACCTGTTTTGTTGACACCAGTGTGCCTCATAGCAACGAATACAAAACTACTATAATTAGGCGATCCGGTTTTATGTTTAAACCTATAATAACTGATAAAACCCCACTGAAAGGGAACTAGCCCTCACCAGTGTAAACATAAAAATACTGAAAAAACACCTGCACAGCCACAAACTAAATGCCATTCAAAGAAAGGAAGAGGAGAGTGAAAGAGTCATTTTTATTTCTTCCTGAAGGGGGCAATACAATGTAACTTTGTTATACAAGGTAGCAGCAAGAAAGACTCTATTCTGCTTGAGTTTTGTTGTTTAAGGATGTCACTAAAATATCGTTTCTTCTTCCTTTTGCTTTTTTCAGTTTTGTGGTCTTTGGTCTAAAGATGCAGGGCTTAGAAGCATGTTTTAGGTCTTGTTTAAATATTTTATAAACTGTAGAGCATTAGGAAATAACAAAATCATATTTGATATTTTGGCTACGTTTAATTATTTCACTGATAGGCAAAATGTCTGGTTTCAAATGAATCTTTCCCAATATGTACCTTCACATTTACCCATAGAGAATCGGTAAAACCCCTTGATACATTAGTCCCCTTTTCTAGTGAGTCAGTATTGATAGTAGGTGAATTGCCAAACACCCCAGGCTTTAAACATACAACGCAAGGTGTAGTGAGAGGAATATGTGAAAAGAGTGCTGCCACCAAGCATCTAGGATAGTGGTGAAAACATGACACCAGACTTTTGGAAATCATGGAGCACAGGATCACTTGGAATCCTGCTGCAAAACGTTCTTACCAAGTTGAACAAAGATTGGAGTGATATTGTCTGTATTTGCAGTGATTCAGCTACGTATGTGAAAATGTTGTGTGATGAACTGTCAAAATCGATACCTGAGCTGAAGTGCTTCCCTGTAAAAGATCCTTGCTACTTGTTAGATGGTATGCTGAAAGCATCTTTGCAATCTTCAGAGGTAATGAAGAATGCTATTGACTTTTTAGTCCATTCTGGTGCACTGTTTTGTTATGCGCAGGAACTAAAACACAAATATTTCTCCTTTTGTGCTTTGTGTGGCTTCAAAGAAAGAATCGTCCCAATTGTGTCATTTAGCTGGTGGTTCTCAGTACTAGAAGCCATGAATGCTAAATTTTCCATGTGGCAACCGTTTACTGAATCTTTGCTAAGTGATGATGCCAAGGGCAAGAAATTTGAGGATCTTTTGTCACATATTGATAGTGATGTGAAAAAAAGTACATTCTGCTGTATTCTTAGATTTTTACAGGAAACATGACTGCTGTAGTGGACATAATAAAAAAACTAGAGTCTAAAAACACTCTTGTCTACCAAGTGTTCAGCATAATTGGTATCAATGTGAAACATCTCCTTGAGAGTAGGCTGGGCGAAAAGTTTTTGTGACTTTGACACTGCAGCATGTTCCATGTTAGAGTACTTGCGCCTTGATGCCTTCGGGCTTAGTTTGCGCGATACAAATTGCCTTTCATTCATTCAAGCAAATAAAAGATGATGAGCAATTCAGGACATTTTATTTCACACTGTATGAGAAATGGCTTGCAATGATACATGGAAATGTCCCTTCACCAACCATGGCATTTGAATCAATGAAGCCTCACTGTGGTACTCTGCACAAGTTGTAGATCCCTTCCGTAAAAGGGAATTTTATCCAGACTTTCAAAAGTGCTGCCTAAATTTTGACTGCTTCAGTAACTCTGAGGGCATATGTGCCCAGTTCAAAGCATTTGTTTGCAGAACCTGTCCCAGAGAATCACAATCTTCAGGTGCATCAGCATTGGCATGGGAAGCTATGTCAGTGGCCAGAGTTAGCAAATTGTGTACTGGCTGTTTTTAGCTTTGCCTGTTTCAAGTGCCAATATTGAGATGGCCTTTTCACAGATAAAAGTTTACATGGGTAGGAAAGAGCTAGTGTGCTTGACCAAAGACTCACTGAAGAAGTATTGTGTAGTGTACTACAATAAGTTTGATTTGTAAAAATGTATTTGGACCTCATACACACTGTATGTACACTGTCTATATACCACGCACTATCAGTGCAGAAAGCAAGCAATAATAAAAGAAAAATGTTCCAAGAACACCGGAAAAATACTGTGTGTGTTGTTTTTAATGGTGTGAAAATGTGTAACAACTGATAACTGTTTTTCTTAAGGTATTGAAATCAATGGAAAACACTGAAAACCTCCCACCAGAATTAATCAGAAATAGAAACTGAAAACAAGAAAGCCTAACTATAATGTATGGATAACCTATCCTAAGCAAAATAATATTGGAGTATTCCTCCTTGTCAGTTGACTGGCTTGTGGTCATGAGATTCACCCAACTATAATATGAACCTTTCATATCAATATTGCTTTATGGATATGAAATGTATTCATGCAGTATGTGCAGCAGGCATCCCCAAGTTTATCACTGTGCAATAGTTCATTTCAGGGAAGCATCATTTTCCATAGAAAAATAAAAAAAACAATATCATACCACAATTGGTAAAATATATTGTTATTTGTCTCCCAGATTACAATGCTGTTATTTAAATAGGTTTACATTTAATAATTTCAGAGGAACCTTACACTACAGATTGTTTTAGCCCCAATTAATTGAGGGGAGGCAATGATTGTTCATAGATCACACATGGTAAAGTCAACCCGAGCCTCCAAAACAACTTGGGATGACCTGCTCACGATACCTGTCTTTCCAACACAGTACCATGCCTAAATTGCAATGAGCAATCCTCTTCCAGTGAAGACTACAACCAAGGAAGTTGTGCACGGGTTCGCATGTCATTTTAATAGGAAGTGATCGGTTATTGACTCCCAGATATCTCCTGTGTGATTGGACAGGCACAATCATGGTGGGGGGGAGGGGGGTGGTTGCGGTAAATTTTAAATGCTTCGGGCTGTGCTCGGCACTAAGCCCTGCTCCCTCAAGGCCCGCCCCTCTCCATTCACAGTGTCATTTTTTTGTAAATTGGCAAAAAATAAATTTGGGGCAATTTTATATAGTGCGAACTCGACCCAAAAGTATTGGAGCGCTTTACATGAGCATCAGTTACATTACAGAAGGACACATTCATTTTTTATTTATAGGCATGGGGAGATTAAGTGATTTGCCCAGACTCACAGGATGTTGAGTTGACGTTGTGTTTAGCCAACCCGGTTCCCCAGTTCCAAAGTCAGCAGCTCTGGTTGTTGTGCCACATCCTCTCCCCCATAACGCAGATCAGTTGACAGTGCATACTGCTAATCTTGACCTTTGAACTTGGAAATAGGAACTTGGCGAACCCACTGTAACCACAGTAACTAGGTTATGATAATAAAATATGGTTGCCTGTGAAGGTTTTAGTTGTTAACTTACTGATTATTAAATATTTTGATATCAGGTAATTGCTGTATGCCCTTGTAATTGAAGTGCAAGTGCATCTGTAGAGGTGAGCCAGCCGCTGCAAGCTCGAACCAGGCACGTCCATGAAGCCTGACTCTGACTCAGCTCTAGTTGGAACCTTGAGCCTATAACAAACTGAGCTTTCATGTGGCTTCTGCCTGCCACCCTTCCTCTACCCAGGATGTGATGTTACAGCCAGAGCTTCTGACTTTGGAACTAGGGAACCAGGTTCAATTCTCAGTGTCAGCTAAACATCCTGTTATTCTGGGCAAATCACTTGCCTATAAAAAATGAACAAGACCTCATGCAATGCAACTGTTACTTATGTCAATTGCTCCAATACCTTTGGGTCAAGTTCGCGCTATATAAAAATTGCAGAAAAATGCACAAGGAGGTCAAAACACCACTTTAACATGAAAATGGAAAGACAAATAGATACCCACTTAGTGGCTGATTTGTACAACGTAAAACCAGAAAACCTGGATAAATCACACCTTCCCTGCTTAAATTGGGCGATTTTAGGTTAATATTTCATTTAATCAAAACTCCTTTTTAGGTCTCGCTGAGCCAGTGCGCATGCGCTGCTCGAAGAGCATTTAGTATACGGGTTTTCAAAGTGCTACCCATATGATTTTGCAGGCCTGAAGCTTGAGAGCACGATGGCGTGCACGTGCACAGCTGCTGCTCGCACTCCCTCCTCCCTTCTACCCCTCACTTTTTGTAAGCTTTGATCAGGCTCCTCTGCTGCTGGCATTGCCCCCTCCCTTCTCGCCCAGCCCTTCTTGTCACCTCGGCTTGCAGTCACCCCTCTTTCTCCCCTTTCGGCCGCTTTTGGCTGCTTTGATGTTCTCAGTGAGCCGCGCGGCTAGTGCTTGTGTTTTTTTATATGATGTTGTCCCATTCTTTGTCCCTGCACCATGTAGTTTTCTGACATTAACCCTGAAGGTTTTGTAAACATTGTTTCCGTCTCGTTATTGCGCTGTGTGCTTGTTAAAGCAACAAAAACTAAGTTGGTAATACGCATAAAATAAACGATATGCCATTCAGCATCCATACTGCTAGTTGAAGCCCTCCTAGTCAAGCTGTTGAAAATCTTTGTATTTGTGGTGGAGAGAAGGAAGCGGGTTAATGTTTAATTCCACAACCAAAATTATTTGTGTTACATGTCGCGGTAGTGAGTGTGAGTTTGTATACTGCAGCACATTTTTTTTTTTTTTTTTAGAGTGGCTCCTCCCATATCTATCCTTGACGGCCATTACCTCAGTTGTGAGGAAAAATATAGTGTCTTCATTTGTAGGTTAATTTTTTTAATGGGCAAGACACCATTCAGTAGACTTGTAATTAATAGATTACCTTTATTTCCTAAATTGGAAATGCCTTCTGTATGCACTCTCCTGACACTATGGAAAATGCCTTGCTTGTAGAACACTGACACCTCTCTTCTCTCTTGAAAGTCCGAAGACATGAAAGGGTGTCTATCATAAACATGCCTGATTAACTTCCATATAATAAACCAAAGCCTGCTATAGCCCAAACCTCACTAATCCCCATGTTACAGTGCAACCATCATCATTCCAGCTGTGACTTAAACATGACATTATTTTGCTCTTGTTAATAGCATATTAGTGTCCACTTGTGAAGCCACAACACCTGCTGCCAGGGTAAAAGTCTGTCACCGTTCTATTGATCTATACCGAAAAGTATTTTCTTGGCAAGGAGAAAGAGTTCAAGAATGTAAGCAAAGAGTGTAGGCAGAATGGGTGTTACCATGTATTAAAAGTATTAAAATGTCCCCTTTTGTACAAGAAAATAAATATTGCAAGCCACCTACTAATTCTGTAACCTTGAAAAAGAGCTTATCTTTGACCCATTCTTCTCTTGGGTCACAGAATTCCTCCTTGGTGACATGCAATATCCTCATAACGTACAGTATGTTCAGGGCCACTGAAATTATGCAGCAAGGCAAGAAAACATTTGTGACTGTTTTGACTGAATTATGCTGCAACAAAAAGCAGATTATCTGGTGTAATGTAACATATTTTGTACTAGTATAACTTCTATATTCTGTTATTTTTAATTCATTCTGGCATGCCAGACCACCTTTGGTTTTCTGTAGGTAAAAGCCTCTTGTGGACCTTACCAAAAACCTACAGTGGACTTGGAGTCTCACCTTTGTTGACCATTTGTTCACCTTATTGTTACTATCATTTGCTTGCTAATTATTAGATGGCCTTCCTTCCTCTATGTTTGTACCTTCACTGGAGCATAGCTTTCCTTCTTTTGATTGGCTGACTTGTATCCCTCCACTGCTCTCTTTAAGAAACCACTTTTTCTCAGGTTAAGCACCTCTTTTTTCACTTTGAGGGAGTGCATTTGTTTTCCACCTTTCTCAGGCTTCTCCATCCGACAAATACTCGCACCCATGGTCTCAGTGTTGCTGCCTCTGTATGTGCTTCTACTCCTGCCAAACATCCATTGTGCTCTCTTTTGCTCTCTCCCTCTTGTGTTGTTTTTACCCTGCTTTTCCTCCTTCTCCTCCACTCCTTTTTATTTGATATACCCCACCCCAGTCACTCCCTTTTGCTCCCCCCACCCTCTCTGCCATTGGTCACCCACCTCTATCAGTCCTTTAAAATATTTTTAAAGCATTTTTTTCAAGGGCCGGATAACTCCCATAGGCTGCTGGACTTTCTAGCTTGCTAGAATGCAATTACTTTTTATTTTTTTATTTACTGCCCCAAGTGGTGTTTGCCTTCTCAGATGAGTAAATAATACTATAAATAAAATGCACCTTCGTCATTCAGTAGGTGCATGCATATGCCATGTATCCTGTCTCATCACGCATGCACAAGCGTACTGAACGCAGACACCAGTAGCGTCATGACCCAATTTAATTTTCTTCATTGGTAAACCCAGAAGGTCCCAAAGTCGAGGCCTATTGGCTTTGACAGTGCTTTTTAATTTTTATTATTATTGCTTATTTATTGCACAGCAATGAGATATGTAATTTTCTGTTATTATACTTCACTAAATCAAAACAAGCATTGGCATAGCCAATAGGTCTCGCCTTTGGGACCTTAGAAGTGTTTAGTCATGCAACAGTTGATGCTGTTGTACCCAGAGGCGTAGCTAGAGCTTGTGGCGCCTGGGCTATCCCTCAGATTGCCGCCCCTGGGAGGGGGGGTTGCTTGGGAAAAAGGATGGCGAGCACTTGAAAGAGGTCTGAGAGACACGTAGTATCGCCGCTAATAGTTACCTCGATCATGCAAGTTACATGCACATACATGACACGATCCAAGGCTACACAGTTGAATACACCAGTGACTGGCAGTGACTGGCAGTACAAAAGAGAACACACAGACTGCATGATCTATCTGGGGACTCAGAAAAACCGCATGTGACATCCATCAGAGAGCTGCATGAATAATTACCTGGTAATCCCCTCAGCACAATGCAAACATGCACATACATGACACTGTTCAGGGATCCATTATCTACAGCTGACATTAAATGACCATTCATCATGGTCCCCCCATTAAAGCAGTGCACTTTGTGATGGTACATGTTCTTTGCAGCAGGCACATTAACCCTCTGTGCTACCTTTCCAGGAGTCAACCCTTCCACTAGACAAAACTCTGATCTCTCTCTAGGAAGAACATTAATCACCGAAGTTATCATGTCATTTTTATTGTTTCTGAAAATTGCTGGAGGCCAGGAAGGAGGCAGCAAGTTTTTTTAAACCATAATATACTTGCAAACACTACGCACCCACCCAAAATAGGTACCCGTTGCGGTTACACCGTTCGCATCGCCCTAACCTGCTCAAGGTTCATGTGACCTCAGTGACAGAGTCACAGCGACTGGATCACTGTTGCTCTAGGGTGTGCTGCTTCGTAGGACTGCCCGCAAGACTGGAGATGAACTTCTGTATGGATTGTGGTGGACAGGCCTTCAAGGTTAACCCACAATTGACACCACTAGGGTACACCTGCTTGTGCTAAGACATCAAGCCTTCTAAGGTCTAGTGGGGTCTTCTAAGGTCTAGCATGGGAATGTGCTCCCTCAGTAGAGTGGTCTGGTGGACTAGTCATGAAGGCTGAACCCGGTTCCCCAGTTCCAAATGTGACAGCTCTGGCCATAGTGCCACATCCTCTCCCCCACTGAACATCATACTTCCCCACTGAGAGAAACTCGCACTGCCTTCAGCTATAACCTAATTGTGCCCGCTATAAACAATTGGATGTCGCTCAATTCAAATTATGCACTTGAAAAGAGTAATATGCTGCCTAAAAAAAAAAAGTTAAAGCAACCACTCATAGGGAATGCAAGATTAAGTAAAGCATGTGTAATGTAAGCAGAAACAACATGGTTAACATAACGATCTCTCACTCACTATTCAGAAATCAGATAGTGGTTTTACCTGAATAGTTAAGGACATGACTAGAGGGCCCTGAAGGGAACCGTTTCAATGTCCATTGCTTATATCCTTACAAAATAAGCAGTATGGTTTAAAAAGACCACATCCATAAACACAGAGCCATGGTACACATTTTGTTTTCCAATCCACCCATCAACCAGGTATTGCAGTACCTCCAGGAATGGTACACTTTCCCACCTGGGAACAACAATGCTGTTCAAAGAAAGACGAGAAAACAAAAGTAGCGCTTCACTGGCAAACTCTGTAAAGTGATGCTGATGTATTTGGATGTAAATAAAACCAATCTGGCCACTTTGCAACCACTCTGTCTTGCTTTATTTAGTTATGTATTTATTTTTCATATTTAAAACCTTCTATTTCTCTCCATCCCGCTACACTTTGGAATAGAAAAATGTCAGAAAAAGGGCATTTCTTGCAGAGTGTTTTTCTTTTTGGATCCATTTCACAGGGAAGCAACTAAATGAAAGAAGGAAAGAGAGGTTGTGAACCGTTTCTTCAAGTCACGGTTTTCAGTAAGTGAGGAGCAAGACAGAAAGAGAGGGAATAATAGGAAGAGAGGGGGGGACAGCTGCCAGCACAAAAAAGAAAAGGACATTGCCCGAGTCCTATTCCTTCTCTGCCCATCCCCGAACTTCGACGAAAGCATGCCGAGCCTTATCTGAATGCCTTTGTCCTCCCCCAAAATAGTGCCGCCTGGGGCGGACCGCCCCCACCGCCCCACCCTAGCTAAGCCACTGGTTGTACCAATGATATTGTGCTGCATAACTAAATACTTATAAGGTTCCAAAGGCGAGACCTATTGGCTATGCCAATGCTTGTTCTTCATTATCGCATATAAAAGCATTTTCAAGCATGCGAGTTCAGAATACCAGTTGTACAAAAAACAACTGTGAATGATTTAATAGACAATAACGTTGCTCTGGATATGGTAGAGCCTCATCTATGAGAAAAATACCCAACCTCAAAAAGAAGACATTGTAGGGAAGTTCCCTTTTCACAGGCAGCCGAAGGCGGAGCCAATGACGCACATGCTCCAGAAGGCTCTTCGTAGCTGTCAGCAACAGTACTGCGTACTTCACACTCCCAAACAAAGGCATGTTCTAGCTGTGTTGCTCATCTGGCTCCACACCAAGAGAGAGGCGGAGATCCCGCACTGCCGACATTGGCTGCCTCTGGAAAGGCAGGCTGAACACCAAACATCTGTGTGGGGCGCCGTCCTTATCACTATTCCACAGCCGTCATCTGCGACTCGTTCTTATCCTCGGAGCACAGAGGGCACCCCACCCTCCCTCTGAGGCGGAAGGCCTCTTTCAACCAAAGTGTTATTGGACACAGTACAGGGAACGCTGCTTTTCAGAATTTACTCCTTCCATTGCACTTTTCGCATTTGTCGTCTGAGTTTTAGGCGGTCTACTCTAGAACAATAATTGAATTAGACTTTTTTTCATATTTGTCATCCTTCCAAATACATATAGATAGTTTGGATTGCCTGGTGCACTATGCTAATATGTTGGGACGGCCACTATAGCACATACAATGGCAGGCAAAGCACGAAGTTCATACGTTACACTGTGTAGCATTTATGCAGCACAACATCTGGGGTCTTGGCAGTGACGACTGCATCGTTTAGCAGACTATACAGCCAGGCACAAACTGCAGGCGTACACCTGCAGGCCCTGTTCACTAGAAGGAGGGTCAGTATGTAGTTAATCCCAGTACAGTGTTCAAATAAAGTTGCTCCTCTTTCAGCATTGTTGTCTGGCTGCAGGAGACTTCATTGGCGACGAGGAAGTCTTCGATCCACGCGTGTCCCTGTGAGTGTCACTGGTTCAGTCTCGGGTTCTTCAGCTGGGATGTCTTTTCTGACGATGCCACCGTGCTTTACCTAGTTCCAACTAATGCCAAGTTGCAACCTACTTTAGCTGAGGGGAATGAGGATGAGACTGTGGTGAGAACCGCCACTGCTGACCCGTGGCACTTTCGATATGAATGAATCTCAAATTCTTAGTGCGAAAATGGGTGCGCTCGGGCAGGCGTTTGGAATTCAAATTGATTTCATCAGTGTCACTCTCGAGGCATGCAAGAAGGGACTTGAGCAAGGAGCTTCACCGTTGTGTCGCTAGCTCGGAAGGCATTGCTTGTCAACTTTCAATTTCAATGAAACTTTTACGGCCGCGCCGTGTATTTTCAGCCACAGCCATAAGTATGTCGACGACGTGTGGTACATGAGGCAATCGTATTGCAAATTAATCTACGCGTTCACCGCTCTCCTTGAGGCTCGTGTATATACTGTGAATACTTGTGAATATACAAATGCTGAAAATTCAGCAAATAAAGTGCCGAAGAAGCACTCAAATCTCTGCTCATACCTACATGCCCGTGAAACGAACAGATTCGGAGAATGACAACACCAAAAAGCTTCGACTGCTGGAGGGCATTTTGACCATTGCATTTCCGGGATACTCAGCATAATTCCAGGGGCAAGCAATGAATGGATCACCAGCATCACGCAGCGAATTCATGCGATTGACTCTTCTGCGTACGGCTTTTACACACTGACAGTGAATTCAGATAAAAAAACACAGCCTATTATGGATACCTTTTGCTCCATGGAAGAGACTGCACAACATTTCGATGGCAATGCAATCTATGTGGGACTCAAGACCATTTCCAGAAACACTGTCGGATGCACAAGAGACATTGAGAAAAGATGACACAGCACAAAAGTCACAACTCTTTGTGAGAGACATATTGGCCAGAAAAAGTGTTGCCAGACATCTTCCCCTCATGACCAGAATACATGCCACTCCGAACTGCAGGAGGATTGTCCCTTTGAAGCAGTCTTATTACTAAAAATGATTTTATCACAGAACATCTGCTGGATATTGACATTGCTGTATTAACTTTCCTTTCTTAGTTTATAAGGGACCACCTTCAAAAAGGTGATAGATTGAGGGGGTAATTTAGATCATGGTGAGCAACCTACCAGACTACCAAGTCAGCGGAGACACTGGCTCCACTCTTCAACCATATGATAGACCCTGCCTGCCTGTTTGAGGAGGGGGGGCTCTAAGCCTTAAGTGCATCCACTGTTGCAGAAGGTAAACTTGAGGCAGAGGTAAATGCCATGTGCTGCCACCATGTTTTTCTTGCCTGTTCGGCATTTACTTTTTGCCAGTGCTTAATTTCAGTTGGTGGTTTTGGTGCTGGGCACCTGCACTTAATTGTCAACACCAGCACTTACTTCAGTCTGCCACATGATGGAGGTGTTTAACTAATTTAGAGATTAGCACTATAACAGTTGTATTTTAATTCAATATACATGAAAAATGACTAATCCCTGCTGTCAAACCATTCTTATAGCTTTGGGGGTCAGGAATAGGCAGAGCTGTCATATTTGTAGGCGTGTGATGGTTAGTACTTATGTTGGTAGTGTCACTGGCAGTGCCGGCAGGGGTAATATGTGGTGCAAGCTGCAGTGGCCTCCTGACAAATTAAGCACTGCTTATTGCATGTCACAACCAAATTCATAAAGCTGGAGTTTGTTTGTGAAATATAAATAATCAATAGACCGGATAGACAGGCAGCATTCTCACTTCATAACTGGCAAAGTTAAAAAAAAATCTATGTCTCAGACACACAGTGAGTTTTCTTCCTTTATATTGGATAAATGCAAATAAATCAATGGCCATGAGTGACAGGCAAGGAGTTTTCTCCTACACGTTGGGACTGGCATGCCTAACATGGCAGTCCAAGGCATAAACATTCAGTGATAGTTGTTGCACCCTAAATATAGCAGGGCAGAGCTACCACCACAGTGACCTGGTAGTTCTTTGGCAGATGGACTACCGAATTAAAGGGCTTCCATAAGCAGAGCAGGTTAATAATCCACACACAGGAACCTTTACATGTGACGAGGAGCCCCAAGATTGGCAGATGGGGGTAGCCACCTTTTATTGGTGGATGCCTCGCACCCACCTACCTCCAAATGACCCCAAGAGTTTGCAAAGTTGACAAGCGCCATTGCTCTTCATCCCAACATAGTCCAGCTTTTTGCACATGGCTCTTCCACTTTGCTGCCTAGCAAGGGCTGCTTTTAGACCTCATTGTGGGATGATGGCAGACAAGGTGAAATTGAAATATTTTTGGCAGCACGTGACGTTAACACAGGTAGCATACTGAGATGCTGCATGTCTCTGAAACTGTACATACTGCATATACTGTGTCGAGTGACTACAGTATTGAGACACCTCGATCTCTGAATGTTTACTGACTCTTTCTGAACGTTTCTGTGGTCTGGGCATATGCGAAGAAAAATTATTTGCAATGCAAGAGGTCTTGCACTTACGTGAGTTTCGTAAATGCGACACCTATTGCATTACATATAGTAGTTTTTAAAAACGCCCACGCGGCGCTTTAACTTTACTATCGACCACGCCCCTTTCTTTAGACGAGCTGTGTCTAGAGAAGGGCGCGTGGCCCCCATTAAAGTGAAAGCGCGGTATGGGGCGCGTTTACAAAAAAAAAAGCAGTTGTTTGTCAAGTTTACAAACAAATGCTTTTTATGTAAAAGCGCCCCAAGCCGCGCTTTCAATTTAATGGCGGCCACGCCCCTTTCCTTAGACTCAGCTCGTTAAAGGAAAGGGGCGAGGCCGACATTAAAGAGTAAGTGCAGCATTGCGTAATTTAAAATAAATAAATAAGTAAATAGTTTAAAAAAAAAACATGCAGCCTCGTTTGGCGTGGCAAGTAAAGCAAAGACACGACCGCCACTATCAGCGTGGCATGCCGTGCTGTGTAAAGAAAAATAAAGATGTTGCGAGCGAGCGTGTCATACCTGCTAAAACCATTAAACAAAATAGTGCTCGGAGGCTGTAATTAAAGCCTACCAAGCAAAAACACATGTAATCGGGGTTGCCCTCATAGAAGGTTACAAATGAAGACAAGGCGGGACTAAGGAGGCCTATCACAAATCAGAAGCCAGCATTTACGAAGGACAGTGACACAAGCTAATGACAAATATGGGTGGAGAGTGGGCGGGGCTTCAAGAGCATACTCCCATACAGAATTCCTCGCAGAGCAGCGCATGTGCTGCCCAGGCTCGACCTAAAAACAGTGTCGGCTGCACATGCATGAAAACGTCAAATCAGTATCCCAAGACATTTAACATTCAGACACAAACTGAAATTACAACCTCCTATACAACACTATTGGATCTGTGACATATATCCTTGATTGCCCATGTTCCTAAAAAACAATCTCGGGTCCTGATGCACTTCGATGTAGACATGCATCATCCAAACCTTGTGATTCAAATGTGAGAGACTCAGCTTTGAGGATTCAGGACATGATTCACCTCTTTATTGGTGCAGAGGTCTTCTCCAAGCTCGACTTGAACAACAGATAGCATTATCTGGGGCTGGACAAGTCATCAAGGTATAGCACCACTTTTACTACTCACACAAGTTTTTTCAGGTGCAAGCATCAGAACTTTGGTGTGTCATCTGCCACTAAGGTATTTTAGGAGGAAATCTGAAAAGTAATTCTGATGATTCCTAACTGGCTGAACCAAAGTAACATAAAAGAAAACAGTGTTCCTTCAGATTCATTTAAAACAGTGCAAACTTCAAGGGAGCCCCATTAAGTGCTGATACAATGACCCAGGTTTCAAGAAATGACACATGAGTATTACAATGGTCAATTAGACATGTCATATATTATGAACACATTACGTAATCAACCAATATGTTCAACATCAATATTCAAAAGATGCTTTAACAGGTGATGCTGCAGTGGTGCAAAACGTGACCATGTGCAGAAAGACAGTTTATATACAATGTACCATTGGTCAAAACACTTAATAATTCAAAACCCTGACTACCAATGGTACAGGGATGCAATGCGTGAACTAAAGGGGAAGCAGGTAGTCATCCATCAATGTTTCGACCCTCTGAATTACTTAGATGGGGCCTTCCTCAGCTAGCATCCTATGATTAAAGAAAGTGATTGAGTTCCTTGTAAGTCAAAGTGTCTATAAATACTGCATTATACAGACAAAGTGTCTTGAAAAGTTCTCCTTAATGTTTGATACAAAGTGATATTTCAACATCACTTTCTCAGATACATCTTGGCAATGTCTTTTTCTCAAGCTATATGAATAATCGCAAAATAGTAGCACTATTTGACCTGAATGACTGGGTATAATGTGTCAACCACAGTCAATGTAAAAACTTGTGAATGAATCACGTATCAATTAAAAGCACAAAGGGATCCACTACACTACTTTCAGTGTGGTTTTTATATTTGTGCATTGTATCAATAGGAGAAATAGTTAGGTTAAACTGCTTGCTCAAAATTGTACTAATAGGCCAATGTGGTCATAAAATGATTGAATTTAATGGCAAATACTCGAAAAAATGAGAGGCCGTTAAGTGGTACCCAAATGGAAGGAATTTGGGGGCAAATAGTTGTGAAACAACCTCTAACTTGTTGTGGCACAAAATGTCTTATAGAAACACCCAATAAGTGGTGAACTGCACCTGAAAAGATAGAAAGGCAGTGCAAAACATTCAGTGAAGCTGGGACAAAGCCAGCTATGTATGCTGTGATGATTATGCAATCATTATACCTAATTCACCGCATTTAAAAACTGTTCATGTACTGTGAAAGGTAAAATGTCACATAACTAGTTCTTATTCATGATAAGATCACTTCTCAGAGGAAAAGGGATAATAGACACTGCCATCAGATAGTGGAAGAGCTCACTGACAATTCAGTTATTCAACTGACTCATCAGACACTTCAGTGGCCCAGTGCAGGGGCATGCGGCCAATATAAGTGGATATTGGTGCACGATCCACTGAATCCCTGTAATGGAAAATAAGAAAGTACTGTGGGCCCGATTCACAGAACTAACTTAAGACAAAATCCTAAACTTACTACCAATTTGGTATTCACAGAAGGCACTTACTCATTTTGGTATTCACAGAAGGCATAACTTTACTACTCCTAAACTGAGAAAAATCCTAACTTTAAGACTTTCGGTATTCACAGAAGGCATTTAGGAGTCCTAAAGTTAGGAGTCCTAACTTCTGTGAATACCAAAATGAGTAAGTGCCTTCTGTAAATACCAAAATGAGTAAGTGCCTTCTGTGAATACCGAAATGGTAGTAAGTTTAGGATTTTGTCTTAAGTTAGTTCTGTGAATCGGGCCCTGTGTGTCCAAGGGAATTGGTGGTTCAAGCCCTTAACACTCAATTACTTAAATATTGTTAGCTGCTAAAATGAAAAATAAAAGGATTTCACTTGGAACAAGAAAAGTAAAGAAATTCAATATATATATTTATACATACCCTCAATATCTTAGACATAGTGGATTTGCAACAACCTGTGGAGAGTGGCGATGTAATCTCTAAAAAACAAGGACCTCTTTACTATGTTCCCATAGGGTGTAGTTAATAATGTAATTGTAGTTGGTGTGCACAAGACTACTCCTGCATCCACCGTTGAAGGACGCAAACTGCCAAGCAGATAAACAAATTTTGAAGAAAATCAGAGCGGTGCACTGCCAGATTATTGTTTTATGTCACACCAAGTGGTCAGTTTTCTTTCAATAGAAAAAGTCTTTATTATAATTATCCAACAGAAATGTGAGGACAGTCTCAGCCAACGCGTTGCGTTCAGAAATTGAACTTCGTCAGGGCTGAAAAGGTATGAAAAAGCATAACATAAATATAAAGACATTGAAACAAACACAGGACCAAAAAGATGACAAATCTATATATACACAATTACATATATAAGTAAAATGAAAATTATAACAAATATCTAACTACACACTGGACAATACATACAAACACATATATTTTAGCATCCCATGAGAACATACTATTGTACGTCACCATTTCAATAAGGCATAGGTGTGCCCATATTTACAAAAGAATATATATCTAAAGAATCCTTGGCCTATACAATACATGTAAAACATGAATATACCTATATCAATACAAAGAACAGAGAAAACCAGCTAGCGCGGAGGAACGGCTATTACCCTATGCATTAGATATATTAAACCACCAAGTCTCGATCATGGTCATATGCATATGCGCGTCCCTCAAAAGTAACTTGCTTAAAAACAGTGACCTAAAGTCATGTACATTATTACAATTGATAAAGCAACAAGTGATAATTTGTAGGTATGGCCCTAAAACAGAATAGTTTCTAATATATCGTATGTCAGGGTCGAAATATTATATAATTTTTGGCCGATCTCGCTATGTATATTTTAATATATGCAGGCTATGCATGCTAAAATAGCAGACTGTATGAATGAGCCCAATGTGATACAAAGATCAAAAGAAAGCTGTAAACGACAAAAAACCATAGAAACACATACCATGCGTAAGAATAGATATTCACTCCACAGTGGGGCAACTGTCTGTATTGTTTTGAGTCAGTCTCAAGAGGAGCCAATACTGCTAACCTAGCAATTCCATATTATTTCGTTTGACATAAATCCCTCCTTGATAAGGGCACAATAAAGGATTCTGTCAGACAAAAGGAAGCAGAAGAAATTCGGTCAATGGAACAATTCACCCATATATCCTAAAAACTAAGAGAAACTCCCGGCAGACAAAGAACGCCAGAGAGAAAATATCCACTCAAGGAACGAGAAGGGGGCAAGAGGGCACGGAAATCATGTAATAAACATACATGACTCAATAAATCTGATAGTTGTGTGCGATAAATAATCAATGCACAAACAAGCATAAGCTAAAGGGCCGGACATCCCGGCATGGAGTTTAAATATAACTAATTGCACAATATCGTGTCCGGCAAAGATAAGCCCTATACAACTGCCAAGATAAAAGCTAAACTAAAAATACACCCCATAGTGGCGATGTAAATCAAACAGGACACATGCTACATTATACAACATGAGCACATGCAGATGCAAGTAAATGAAACAGCTATTGAGTAAAGTAATCAATTGACCCCACTTCTCCAGCCCATTTATTCCATGCTTCACATATTTCACCTTTTCCATCCATTTGCATTCATGTGGAGCCAATGTTGCAGCAAAATTCCTACCATGTGAGTGTGGTGATATTACTTCAATAATTTGCCATTGTATGTCCTTGAAAGTGTGTAAAAGGTCCCACACTTGATTCTTGTGCTGTCTGGGAGCATACCGTTATTTTACATGATCTGTCCAACGTAAATCATGGTATACTGGGCACCAGATGTCATAAATCACCCCATAGGTGTTTTTCAATTAGTACATTTTTTAATGAATGCTTGACATTCACCTGTTCAAAAGTTTCATTTTCTATACAGTATTTGCAAGCAACACAACCTCCACATTTGTAATGAACTTGAAAGTTGAGCCAAATATACTATGCTATATATCTTGCTTTAAAGTTGAGGCAATATTAAACTCAAAAACACTTTATCTTAAGGAATGAGTTACTTGATGATGGTAGTGGGAAATACATTAAAAGATGCGCAGATATGGTAACTCTGCCAGGATCAGAACTATTGTCACTTTAGAGGAGTGTTAATCAGTACTTACTCCACCATGTCTGACACAATGTCCCACAACGAACCAACACAAAGGTGCCAAATAAGGCTGAATATGAAAATGCTAAATCTAGAAAGGAAATCCATCATGATAAACTCTGAAGATCTGTGCCCTCAATAGAGAAGATAAATGGTAGAAACACGTAAACATGAGAACCCTTTCGGGAACCCCACAGCATGTCCGTAGGGCAGGAATCGTAGGCAGCGACAATGTCCCTCCCCATCAGTGGGACATTTCAAATATACACATATGGGTAGAAATTATCAATTTTTTTCTGAATCTTTTCTTGTGAATTCAATGCTGCTATGCTCCAGTGCTGGAAAACCAGGGTCGCAGTGGGCAACCAAACCAGCCCTGGCAAAAATACTCAAACCAGCTCTGCTCTCTTCCCTCTACCTCTCTTTTCATCCATTAAATTTCTATCTCCTCTCCCCTGTCTCTCTTCTCCCGTTCGGATTTCTTTCTCTCCACCTCTCTCCTTCCCTCTCTCTCTTGAAGTCTCCTTGTGCCTGCTGCAGTTAAAGGGATAGAGCACCAACAGTGGAACCGGGCTTTAAAAATCAGCCTCCCATGGCTCCATCCAATTGGAGAAATATCCAATGGAATAAAAAGGCCAGTCTGACCTTCTGGAGAACTCTAAATTGGACAGATTTTCCATAGCTAGACCAGCAGGGTGTGATGTCATCAGTGATATCACTGACCATGTCATGAGTAATGTAATATGTGACGTCATAAGCAATGCATTGCGGGGGCGCAAGTTATAGTTAGCTGAACTAACTTTAATGTCTGAATTTTACTGGTTTTGTAGGAGTGAAATGTCCAACTAACTATAACGTCCCTGAAACCTGTGTTTTTTTCAGTGAATTTCAAAGGTTTTTTAAATGCTAATTTCTACCTATGCCTACAGAGGTAGGACATGTGCAGAAAGAATCAACAGAAATGCAGAAAGAGGAAACAGAAGTCCAGAAAGATGAAGAAAGGTACAGAAAGAAGCAAGACATGTGCACAAAGAACCAACAGTGGAGCAGAAAGAGGCCTTGTTGCAAAGTCATCCTGTGCCCTCAACTTTTTGCTGATGGGTACTGGTAGTAACTGACTCTGACTAACCAGGCCTAGAACTAGTGCTATTGGCATGACATCCTCTGTAAGGCCCAAGTACATAATAGGGCAGGGGGACTAAAACTACCTCTAAGTCAGAGGTGCAGAAAGACACATCTTTAAGTAGTAGTCACATTTGCAGAGTGATGGAGAAAGGGTGCTTGGCCTCCGACCAGCGCTCAGGAATTCCAGAGCATAGGACTTAGACAAGGTACCAAGAGGGCTTCTTGGCTCCCAAAGTCCCTCTGGAGTAAATTGGACTTCATCCCCCATCCCGCAGTCTGCCAGGATGCGACTTTGCAGAGTGTTGGAGAAAGGGGCATGTCCTCCTTAGACGTCTTAGCAATCCCACTGTGTGGGACTTACTGCAGGTAACAAGAGGGGTAGTTGGCCACCAACGACAACCTTGGGGGCCAACTACCCCTCCTATTACTTCCAATAAGTCCCACACAGCAGGATTGCTAAGTTCTCATAGCAGGCCACGGCCCCTTTTCCCACCACTCTGCAAACGCGCTCCCTGGCGCGCTCTTGGATGGGGATTGAAGTCCCCTTCACTGTTGGGGGTCCTTTAGGGGCCAACTAGCCTACGTCTTACCACCAGTAAGCCCCACACAGTGTGATTGCTGAGAGGTGGATTAAGGCCACGCCCCCTTTCCCCCAAACTCTGCAAACACGCTCCCTGGTGCGTTGTTAGTTGGGGAATTAATTCCCCTTAAATACTGAGGGTCCCTTTGGGCCAACTAGCCCACTAGGTACCTCCAATATGCGCCACAGACCTGGGCAGCAGAGAGGTGGTCCGAGGCCACGCCCCCTTTTTACACCACTCTGCAAACGCGCTTCTTGGTGCACTGTTGGTGGGGCGATGAAGTCCACCTGTGTCCTGAGGTCCTTTCCTTTTTTTAACAAGGGGGGCTGTGTGGCTCCCCTTTTTTTTGTACTTTTTTGGGGCCCTGGGGAACCCATCCCCACAGGGCCTGACCCCTATTTTTTTTTTTTTAACGGGAAGGGGACGTGTGGCCCCTCTCCCAAGGCCAATATCGGCCCCGGGGACCCCAACCCCCAGGGTATGGCCAGACTTTCCTTTTTTTTAATTGATATGGAGGGGGGCCGCGTGGCTCCCCTCATCAGGCCACTTATGGCCCGGGGACCCCATCCCCCGGGGCCGGCCTTTTCCTTTTAAAATTTTTTAAATTTTATTTTTTATTGGAGGGGGGCCGCGTGGCCCCCCTCCCGCGCCACTTTTGGCCCCGGGGACCCCATACCCCGGAGCCTAGCCTCTGTGATTGGGATTGTGGGCGGTATCCCAATGCCCCCACGGTCCCGCCGGCTCCCTGCCTCCTACGGGAGCCAGCATTGCTTTTGAGCAAGGGGAGCTGCTGACATGCAGCTCCCCCTGCTCAAAAGCAATTCTGCCTTGTTTCCTTGAAGCGAGAGCAGGTTTCCCTGCTCTCGCTTCAAGGAAGCAAAGCAGAGTTTGCTATGACAGGGCGGGAGCCGCATGGCTCCCGCCCTGCCATAGCAAACGTCAATGGCCCGGGGGTGGGCACCCCAGGACATTGCAGGAACCGGCCCTGGGGGGTGGGGGTCCCCTGGGCCATCGAGGGCTCCTGGAGGGGGGCCGCACGGCCCCTCTACCTTCATTTTGAAAGCCCGGGGGAGGTGGTGGTCCCCTGAGTTTGGGGGTCCATAACGGACCCCCAAATTTCCATATTTAGTGCACCGGGGAGGTGGCGGTCCCCGGGGCTGTGGGGGGACTGGGTGTCCCCCGCGTTCATTTTCAAAGCCCCGGGGAGGTGGCAGTCCCCGGGGCAGCGAGGGGGGATTGTGACCCCCCCACACATTTGTTTTTTCAAGCCCCAGGGAGATGGTGGTCCTCGGGGCTGCGGGGGGCCGCAGTGCCCCCACATACATTCATATTAGCCCCAGGGAGGTGTGATACCGGGGCTGTGGGGGCCCCCGCAAATTATTTGGTGAATGCCCCCGGGACGTGGCCCACCGGGAGTTTTACAAGAATGAACGCAGGAGCCCCCGCCTTCGTTTTTTTAACATTTTCACGGCAGTATTCGCGACCCCAACGCAAATTCTCCCGTTTTAAAAACAAATGCTTTTTTGGGCCCTGGGGGGTCAGGGTGTTTTTCTTCTTTTTTAACATTTTTTCAACTCTTTTCTTGTGACTCGGTAACCAACTTCCTGCTTTGGAGTGTTGGCAACCAATCAGAGTGAAACTCGTGCCCGGGAGTGTTCGCAAACCCTCCTCGGTGCTCAGATATCGATATTTTCTCAGGAACTACTGAACAGATTTACACCATTTAACAAAAAGGGCTTTATTCTGAATCAAGACCTACCTTTTTGCCAAATTTGGTGTAATTCCGTTTAGCAGTTCGGGCTGTAGCTTTGTCTAAAATTTCCAAAGGAAATTAACATGGGGAAAATGCGTTTTGGGACCTCCCTTTTTTCTCTGCCCCCGCTTGACGAATCACCCCGAAATTTTCAAGACAGGAGCTGACCGGAGCGCCCCACTACTTTAGAAAATTTAGCAAAGATTCATCAAACAACACCAGAGTTAATGGGAAAACAAAAAACGCTTTTTGAATAGAAACCAGGTCCTAACTATAACTACCTACTGGCGACTGCCAGTAGGTAATGTACCTGACATGGTAACTATCATGTCGGCAATGTGGGCCAGCAGTGACAAACAGGATTGAGGACAAGTCCACTTGTAGGGTCCATACAAGACAAGATTTGTGTGCTATCCGGACCACATTTCCCACAATGCACAGTCTCATTCGAGCTTCCCATTGGTGGGTGTGCAATATGAAAATGGTGAAGTGGGTTCAGTGTTTGCACACACCGTCTCCGTTCAGTCCTTTGAAGAGAAGCATATGGAACTTCGAAACGCGTCAGGCAATTCCATTATGGAGCTGCTTCTACAAGCGGATCCTCGTCACTGCCTATCAGAAATAAAGCGGCTGATCGAGTGCTACTCACCAGGTGGACAACCTTTGGAGCAGAATATATATATATGCACACACACATATATATACACACACACACACATAAATAGATACATTTATATATATCTATATTTTTATATATATATATATATACGTATCAAACAATGTGGTTCCAGAAACGACTCGCTCAACAGCAGGTGCGAGCGTGAGGCCGAACCAGTGGCCTAGGATTATTGCGAAGGCAGACTGGCTCTGCATAAGAAATAAAGCAACTTTAAACGAAAAAAAATAATTATATATATATATATATATATGTATGTATGTATACCTGACTCCCAGAGTGCTCGAGGCTGCCTGTTGTCTTGCTGAAACTGATGGTTGCAGATCCAGTTCTGTGAGTACCCGAAGTATGTTGGTGCTTCTTGAGCTGGAAAGCAGTCTTGCAAAAAACATTCTGTTGGTTTGATTGGCTGGCTGAATATATTGCAAAACGAAGTCTATAACCAACAAGTCCTCTCCCCGGCTTTTTAAAAAACATAAAATAATTTGCCATGTACTAATTCTAAAGCAAAGTATACATTTATTTGCAAGTTTAAGATACCCAAAAATTGTAATCTATCAGTAGTACAGGTAAAATTGACAACAAGTGCTTACTCAACCATTTTGGTGAATCAACATACTAAACATTTGCGGAGTTAAACTTTGCATATAAAATATTGTAATTGTTTGCAAAACTTTACAAATAAGTATAAACATTTATAGAAGCACAATGAAAGTGTTATTGCAAAACCAATTCACAAGAATAAAATGTTATTAATAAAAAAGTAATCACAAAAATAAATACTAGTCATCTAATACAATCACTTAAACAAAATCAAACAGGGGAACAGTTTAGTTTCACTTTTTCTAACCAAAATTTAACCAGGACAGACTTGTAGGTCTTACCTAAAGAGAGCTTTTAATTGTATGTTTTTGAATATCTATTTTGTACAATACCAATACTTGCAATATACTTTGGGTCACCCCATGGCTTATCAATGGTTGGATTTCTTGTCAATTTCATATTCTTGCTTCCTGTTCTATTGTCCCGCCCCTTCTTGTGTTTGTTCCTCCCATTCTTTCCCATTCTTTTGATTGGATGACTTGTATCCCGGAACTGTTTACATCCAGGGGACTAATATTTTAATTTACTTTCAGCACTACATGGGAGTGCATGCATTTTCTTGCTCTTGCCTCCTCTTCACTGTGAGCTACTTCCCCTACACTCTCTCCATGTTGCTCTCCAAACCCCCCAGATTGTGTCTTGCTTCCTCCACCTCTTGCTGTCCTGTTGAGCTATTTTTTAGTACCTCCCTCCTCATGGTCTCCTATGCTACTCCTCTGGCCCTCCCTTTTCACCTCCATTGACGATAATGTTCGCTTCCTCTCAACACACCCTGCTCTGTTTTGCTCCCCAACTCCTTACCATTTTCAAAAATGAAAAATAAAGATTTTTGAATATAACTAAAGCATTGTGTGACAGAGCATTTATGGAGAGCACATTTTCGTTTTGCTAATAAAACTATAAAGCACACAATGATAATGCGTTGAAATTGGGTTTCTGTGACTATTTATCATTTATACATCACCAAAATCTCTGTTTACAGCACACTTCGGAATTAAAATCATGTATACTTAATTTTTGCTTTCCTAACTGTAAAAAATTCATTTACAGGTATTTACATTTTGTTGTGTGTTTCCAAAAACAAAATCCTACAGCCTTGCCTTTCACACTCGCTATAATCCTCTCTCTTTGCAGTCAGAAAAAAAAAAAGTGGACACCCACCCCAAAGTTTAAAGAATAAGCTGCAATTTGTCAGAAGACATAGCCTGACATTTGACTTCTGACTTTGAAGCACAAGCTAATGAGACAATATAAACAAAGAGGGCCTCATTTACAAGAAATTGACGCATCGCTGTGTTAAAGCAGCGAGCATCAGTTTTCTTTCGCCTGCTGAAGAAACCGTTGCGCCACCATGGATGCACCGTATTCACAATATGGTGCACCACGGCGCAGGTTTTTTTTGCGCATTGCTATAGTTGGTGTGAAAACCGACGGAACTCCAGCAATGTGTCAAAATACAGAGGTGATGCATCAGTTCTCAGTGTCCTAATGTCTACTGTATGAGCTCCAAAATAATAGAGCGTGAAAGGTGGAAAACTCACTTTGCGCTCAATTACATTGGTCCTGTATGTCACACATACAAGTGGGCAGAGTGTACTTATCTGCACCACTATGCCCACTTGTATGCTTGACATAAAACAATAATGTTGCAAAATGTGACATTTACTGTCTTACCTACCTTATGCATGCACTTACCTGTTAGGGGACGTCCTTTCCATTGTAGGAACTCACTTCAGCTGGTCAACTTCCACTGCAACAGCCAATGCGTCATTCCTATGCCTTGGTTTGGCAGGCGTATGGATTAGGACACATTGGTAGCGCAGCATCAGGCTGCGTGAAAATCAAAAGTGCTAGGGGGCAAGATGGCGGCGTCGAGCTAGACGCCGGTAGCAGCTCCTGACCGACCCGGATCGGACTATAACAACAAGGGATGCATTATGCTCTCGCTGGCTATTTGAAAGGAGAAAACAGCACTGCAATGGATTAAGTAGATTCCGGAAGATATGCCCACCAAAACCCTGACTTTACCGCTGCAGTTCACGATCTCAATTACGAGGACGCCGCTGTCACTTCTGGCTTCCATCATCGGACGTGCTGTCCTTCATTCGTTGATTGGCGGCCGCCTCCTCCTCGGCATTCATCCTCTTCCTGAGCGTTGCGGTGGTTGTGGCATCGGCGGAGCAGGTAGTGGCTCCGTGTACAAACGACAGGTTAAGCACGGCGCCGATACCATGCCTCCCAAAAGCGCAGCTCTCAGTTCTGCAGCCGCCAAAGCTAGGACGACTCGTCTAGCGTTACGCGAGCAAGAAATGAACCACAGACGCGGGACGACCCGAGAGGAGCATGCTGGGGGTCCAGATACAAGAGTCGCGTCCCATGGCTCTGAGGTTCTAAGTAAAAATGCTATTGCCTCTTCGTCTGCCTCTGCCCCTGTTTCTGTAAGTGCTCCTACTCCCCCTACTGTTCTCACAATGATGCATGCTGCCAATCAGAGACTCCAACACAGGCAGACTCGGCAGGGCCAATCAAAGGAACTGAAGGAGGCAGTTGCTACCGACACCACAACAGCCGGAGTGGCTGCTGATATTCATATTGATAATGGGGGGAATACCAATAGCCCTAAACAGATGAGGAAGATCCCTGACTCAGATATACCAGATCATATTAAAGAATCCAACGGAGGGCAAGATGTTCAGTTCGCTGCCGAGGGGTCTGACGCCGCGAACACCACGGTAAGTCAAGCGATTCTTCCTGCTTCTGGTTTTGCCTCTGCTTCTACGATTACTAATATTGTCAATGGTCGAGATATCTCTAAATCTATTTCTGAGACTTTGGAGACATTTGTTCAGCCACAGACTGTAGCTGCCGTCACTCCAATTACAGGATCAGACAGTCCCTATCCTCATGTTGGCAGTGGCAGTGATACCCATTGTTCGTTAGTGCTGTCAGAGCCGGTTAGGGGGGCCTCAACAGATCCTTTAATTCATTCACCCTATACTACGGTCCGGCCTATAACTGAGAGAGAAGAGACGGCTGAACTTGTGCCAAATCGGGGGAGAGAACTCAAAATAGATAATACAGTCAACGGTGAGACAAGCGACCATTATACTGATCATTTGGAGGCAACTGAGGCGGACAATGAAAAAGATAAAGATAAAGATATAACCGACTTCTACTCTTTATCAGATGGCTTTAGCTTGTCCGGTGACACAGAGGACGAGGTGGATGAGGGCGAGAACGATTCTGACTCGTACTCCAGTACAGATTCAGACTTCAACCCTTCAAGGGAACCACGTGATAAAAAACGGACAGTACTCAAAAAGGGGAAAGCTGGATGCCAAGGAACAAACGAACTAACTTGGGATTACACTCCAACAGCTTTGAATTCCAGTCATAGTCAAAATATCATTGCCACGCCACAGGTACCAAATTTAAATGAAGCCATAAACACTCATCAAGCTGGTCCACAACCTGATGTCTCTGGTGCAACTGGTGCGACATTGTCTCAAGTCATGGAAACAGTTTTACAAGCCATTGCTTCTCATCGTGAAGAGACCTCAAGAGACAGTCGCAAAGCGCGAGTAGCTGTGCAGAAGGTCCAAGGGGTTGTCCGAAAACTTTCAAAGACGATGGGTGCTTTCACAGAAAGGCTGCATGACATAGAGGCGCGGATCGTTCAGAATGAAACCGACGCTACCAGAGTTAATGATCGGCTTGAGGCGCATGAGGCAGAACTCAAAGATACCAGATGGAAGTTGGAGGACTATGAAAATAGACTTCGCAGGAATAACCTTCGCGTTCTTGGTGTTCCAGAGAAAGTTGAGGGCGAAGACTGTCGTTCCTTCATTATACAGTTGATGCGCGATACACTACCTGAGCTTGCTGCCTGGGACTGGGACTACGAGATACAACGTGCACATAGAGTTCCTTTAACTCCAAAATCTGCGGCTGTAGCTGGGAAATACCCACGAGCAATCTTAGTTTACTTTGGAAATTTTATGCTTCGACAAGCTATCTCCGATAAAGCTAAGCCAGATAAACCTCGCAGCAAGGATACCATCTCCTATTTCGTGCGCCCTGACTTTTGTCATTACACAGTCGAACGCAGATGGAGATTACGACAGCTAATTAAACCTTTTCAGGAGAAGAATGTCACGGTATATCTTAACAACCCGGCTAAGTTAAAAGTAATCAATGGTGGGCAAATTAAGTTTTTCACATCAGAGATCAAAGCTAAAGAGTACCTTGACAGCTTAATGTAAAATGCATAAAATGCTTAAACCACTTTATAACGCCGTATATCATTAACATTGTTGGGTCACCTCTCTTAAATTTGTAATTAGTATGCTAAATTCAGAACGAGGGTGATTCACAGTGTCTAAATTACTGACTAATTGTACTTTATATTGTACAGAGAGGGTCAAACAATTTCCGGTTATTCCTCTCTCCTTGATTTTCGCGTGGCTTTGCTCCGTTTTCTCCTTTTTTTTTTTTTCATTTTGCTTGCTTGTTTGTTTCCTCTCCTTTGTTTTTTTTTTTTTTGGGTTGTATTGTTTTCCGGTGTCGGTCAGACATTGCTAAACCATCACAAAAGACTCTTACGGAGTCTTGTTGCCTTTTTTTGGGATGTCTGGGTGGGTTGGTTGGGGTGTGTAGGGGGGGGGTTGTGTGGGTGTTTTGTTGGGAGGGGTGGGAGGGGAAGGGGGGAATAAAATATGTTGCAAAATGAGCAGATCCGAGAGTACTATAAGATTATGTATCAACATTAAACTATTATTTACGCTTCATGTGCCGTGTTTAAAAAATAAAACAATAAAATCGGGAAGTTAAAATTAGGATGCTGGAATGTGGCAGGACTTAATGACAAAGGGAAGAGGGATCAATTTACTCAACTAGTGAGACAAAATTCCTGGGATATTATATGTATACAGGAAACCCATATTCCGATCGGGGAGATTGATAAATTGAATATCCCGGGCTTTAACCTATTGGCTGCAACCACACAAACCTCTAAAACTAGGGGGGTCACTATTTTTGCAAGATCAGGACTCGGCACTCCAATACGTAAAAAAGTTGACAGTCATGGTAGGTGGGCCATTGTCCAACTTAATTTAGAAATTGTCATATGTTCTATTTATGGCCCTAATATTGATGATCCTACTTTATTTATTGAGCTAGACTCAGAATTAGCATTATGGACTGGCCCTCTAATATTATGTGGTGATTTCAATTTATCAACTGACCCACTACAATATAATCAAAACCAACATACTTATCTGGGTCGAAAACCAAGAGTGTTTAGGGCGTTACAAAATTTGATTCATAGCCACAATCTGTGTGATATATGGTCATTAAAGAATGGCGGAGATCCTGGATATACGTATTTTTCCTATCCTCATCGGAAATATGTACGGATTGATTATATATACACAACTACCGATATTGCTTCTAATGCCTCTATCGTTAAATCCCCAAAGACAATATCCGACCACAACGCACTTTGTCTAATATGTGATGTCCCCAATCTTAAGAGGGCCTATCCACAATGGACATTTGACCGTAAACTTCTAGTCAATCAAGCATACATCGATCATATTAGACAATGGGCCCAAGAATTTTTTGATATCAATCAATATAGTGCGTCTCGGTTCAATGTTTGGGACTGCTTCAAGGCAGCATTAAGGGGAGAGACCGCTACCTTTGTTGCCAGCCGAAAAAAAGAACAGGAAAAATTACAAATTCAATTGACCAATAGACTCATCGAATTAGAGTATTTACATGCCAGTCAGTTGAGCTTGGGGATTCCAGGTGAAGAAATACTAAATAAAATCTTAGTGCTCAAAGCCGAGTTTAACGATGAATTAACTCGTAAGGCAGCCGAAACTTTTCAATCGAATCGGAGTAAGGTCTATGAGACTGGCGAGAATGTAGGGAGATATCTTGCCCTTAGAACTCGGCAATCACAATCTCGTAATTCTATCCAGAATATCAAATATGAGGGAAGAGAATATACCACTCAAGAGGACATCACTAAATGCTTCCATGATTACTATCAAAAATTGTATCAAAATGGAGATCATGGCTTAGCCGTTGATACCAAGGATTTTTTAGAGAACTGGTTGGAAGAGACTAATTTGACTAATTGCCTCGATGATGGTACAAAAGATGAACTCGAAATAAACATAACCTTAGCTGAAGTAGAACTTGCCTTGGCCGAATTAGCAGCGGGAAAGGCGGCAGGGCCAGACAAAATACCTACTGACCTTTACAAAATATTGGGCAATGTAATTATCCCATTTATGCATGATCTTTTTTTGGGGATACAATGGCTTGGTAAATCTCCTGAATCCTGGAAACTAACGAATATTGTCATTTTTATCAAAAAAGATAAGCCACCCGAATTAACAACTTCTTATCGACCAATATCCCTGATTAATTCAGACTCAAAAATATATGCTAAAATTTTATCTAATCGCTTGAGCAGGATCATCGAACGTCTGGTCTCTCCCTGGCAACACGGTTTTATACCCGGTAAGAGCACTACAGATCACACGCGTAGAGTGATCTCCCTTTTTGACATCGTGGGAGCAAGGGGGGACCAGATGTCGCTGATCTTGCTTGATGCTGAGAAAGCTTTCGACCGGGTCTCTTGGCAGTTTCTTTGGGAAATATTAGCCGTTAACAACTTTGGCCCTGTCTTTATAAAATCTATTAAGGCCCTTTATGCAGACCCTAAGGCAAAAGTAATGACGGGTGGAGGTGAGTCTGCAATTATTAACATACAAAGGGGTACACGACAAGGTTGCCCGTGTTCTCCATTATTGTTCGCCTTATATATTAATCCCCTTATCCTCAAACTATTAACCTCACCATCGATTAGACCTATTAAAGCTGGCGTATATGATACCAAAGTTCTTGCCTATGCCGATGACGTTGCGGTTTTAACAACTAACCCTACTGAGGCTATAACTAATATTGAAGAAATCACTCGTACTTTCGGTTTATACTCTGGATACTCATTGAACCAAGACAAAACAATGGTGTTATCTACTGCTAATACTCCTTTTATAAGCCTTTATCGAGTTAATTCGGCAAAATATCTCGGAGTGACCATCTCACCAAAAATAAGTGAAATTAATGCAATAAATTATGACCCCCTAATTAAAAAAATAAAAATAGACCTTCTTAGAATAAATAATCTTCATCTTTCTATAATTGGTAGAGGTAACTACGTTAAAATGGTGGTATTCCCAAAGATCTTATATCTATTTAGGGCAATCCCCCTTCTTGCCAGTATCGATACAATTAAAACCTTAGATCGTGCGATATCATCCTTTATTTGGAGTTATGGGAAGACAAGGCGAGCGCTGGTAAAAATGACACTATCATCCTCAAGAGGTGGTTTAGCTATTCCAAATTTAACTTATTATTTATGGGCCGCTTTCCTACAACCAATGATGGTTTTACTTATACCAGGTACTAACAGTAACAACAGCTATAATAACAATCATGATCAATATATACCATCAATTTACGAGTTGATGCTGGGCAGTAAAGCAAGAGGTTTGCTTCTGAGACAAGTAGAACCTTCCTACTTCAAAAAAATTAAATTTAAGACCTTTACAGACGCCCGGAAAATTTGGAATAGAATTACTAAAATGCTCTCTATTTCAAAATTCACATCATATACACCGCTATGGGATAGTGCAGCTATACCGCAATTCTTCAATGATAATATAACTAGGCGGTGGGCGAATCTGGGCATCATAACTATTGGGGATTTTTTGGATAGTGAGGGTAAAGCAACATTTGATGAATTATATGCTAAATATCATATCCAACCCACAGATTATCTAAAATTTATTCAAATTTATACAAGTCTTAGACAAATTAAATCCGACATAGAACTAAAACCCATACCACTTTTTGACCTTTTAGGAAAACATCGCACCAGAATAAGCCATCTATATGATATTTTCATCAGAAATCACCCCGACGACCTTGAAGATATAGAAACCAGTTGGGCTAATAAATTGAACAATGTTAATGTAGATATAGATATGACTCTATATCTATCTTCCAAAGTTTTACTTGCCTCTAACTTAAAGGCCCAAGTCTATAAAACTACATTTAATTTATATTACACCCCCTCCAAATTGTTCTCTTGGGGTAAGGCAGAACATGATAAGTGTCCCAGATGTACTCTAGGTCCGGCTGACCTTATACATATGTTTTCGGATTGCCCCAAATTGGAACAGTTTAAAATGGCCATCACTAAGCATTGGATTGAAATTTTTGGGCATGAGATAAAAACGTCAACTACTTTGTTTTTGTTAGGTTATGATGACTCTCTCGGCCATACCGACCTAGAAATTCCCGTTATTTACATCGGCACTGCGGTCTATAGAATAATTTTATCAACAAGATGGAAAGATCCCGAAGCACCAACTTTCCAGGGATGGCTAAATAGACTACTGGCAATATATAAGTTAGAAATAGCTATCTATGGAGCAAGAGGTAAACAGTCTCGATCTCATGGGAACAAGTTTGGTTACCAATAACTAATTGGTATGAGTCGCTGAGGGACTAATTTGATTCTCCTGTTAAAACATAAGTATATATGTATACTTGAAGGCTATGTTCATTATGAATATTTTATTGTGTCTCAGATGAATTTCGCGTCCTTTTCTTTTCTTATCTTCTTTTCTAGCCTTTCTTGCTCCTAGAAATGTAATTGGATTCCCTTCGATGTCTACTGCATTAAAAAAAAAAAAAAAAAAAAAAAAAAGAAAATCAAAAGTGCTAAATACCATAGAGCAGATTTACAAGTCCCTTGCACCACTTTTGTGTCATTTTTAACATGGGAAAAATGACGCAAAAGTGGCGCAAGGAGCTTGTAAATCTGCCCCCATTTGTCAGTTTCAAGGTAGGCGTTTCCGACAGAACACCTACCTTGTACAAATTGAAATCCAAAGTGGCGCAAGCGATTTTCATGCAGGTGAAAACTGATGCAGCCTGTAAAAAAGGAACGCATATGCATCCATGTAAATATGGAGCAGATGCAGCACCGCCATTTCGACAGAAAAAGTGACACAATGGCGGCTCAAGGCGAAGCAAGGGGCTTGTAAATAAGCCTGAGAATTTAAAGGCATTTTTATTTATTGCTCGAGCTTTCGCGACTCACCAAATATTGGTTCATGACTCACTGTTTGGTAAAGGCTGGCCATCTAAGGGATGTATGACCCGCATCAAATCAGAACCCTGCAATCCTGAGAACAATATGCACCAATGGGCTATCACCACTGCAGAAAACCCTGCTAAAAAAGACAGTGTACAGAGTTATTATTAGAAGAGAGAAGGCCTCTCACTTTAATCCGAACTAAAGAGACAACAAGCATTTGCAATGTAATAGGTCTCGCATTACTAAAAGTTTGAGTTATTGGTGTTGCATAATTATTTACAAAGCCAATAGCTCAAACTTTCAGTAATGCGAGACTTATTGCATTGCAAATGCTTTACCTTTGGAAATAGATGTTTTTTTCTATTCCTTTACTTTTGGTATAATCGCGGCACCCGCGCTTTACTTATAACATCAATAGTAAAGCGCGGGTGCCTCGATTATACCAAAAGTAAAGAAAGAGAAAAAAAAATCTATTCCTTTACTTTTGGTATATACGCGGCACCCGCGCTTTACTCATAACATTAAAAGTAAAGCCCGGGTGCCGCGATTATACCAAAAGTAAAGAAATAGAAAAACAAATCTATTTCTTTACCTTTGGTATAATCGTGGCACCCGCGCTTATACCAAAAGTAAAGAAAAACAATTGGCGCGCACGTCACGCCTGTGTCTGGGCACGATCATAGCTCCTCCCACGGCCTATTGGTGTCTATTACGCGCTTGGTGCACGTAATAGACACCAATAGGCCATGGGAGGAGATATGCACGCGCCTCGGGCCAATTGCGTGCAGTCTGTTAGAATAAGACGTACGCAAAGGCCCATGGGGGAGCTGAAAAGGAAACGCACACGCACGAGCGTGTGCGATTCCTAGGTCAGCTTGATTTCCCCGTTTTTCACTTACTAAAGGTCTCGCGACCTGCGAGAGCACTGCTGTGCAGTGCAATGCAGGTCGCGAGACCTAAAAACTGTGCAGAATTAGATGGTTAGAGCCAAGACAGTTATTTGAGACACGCTTGAGCGTCCATACAAAACAAGGTGTCTACAAGACATCCTAAACGTAATGAAAATGCAAATAAGCCAGCTAGTTCAGCCAAATTGTTTGAATATTCCCTTGTCCTCTCTGTCCTACACCAAGGAAGTCAGACACAGGTACTTGAAGTGAATCCACTCTACCAGAACACTTTCACTAAGTTTGTGTTTAAAAAGCAGGACTCTGCATGGAGGAGAGGTCCAAGAAAACATGAACTTGGATACTATCAAAAGAGGAATCCTCTGGTTTAAATCACACATGCTCCTGGTCACATACAAGAAAATACAGGCACAACATTAATTCAGCCTTAGACAATTCCGCAACGTAAGTCTGCATTGCTACATTGCATTGAACACTGATTTAAAAAATGTCTCCCTAGGCACAGCAAATATTTTTCAAAAAAACAAAAAGCTCCTTTGTGATTGAGCAAAAGACAGAAAGGTGCAGATATTTACAGAGTCCAATATTGGGAAATGTTTTAATTGCTAAATCTTGAAATAAAAACCATAAACATCCTAATTGTTTGCTGAAATCATAGCTTTTCAACGTTAAGAGAAATATTTCTGTGCTTTACATCCTGGTTAATAATATGCATTTAACTTTTATTTCTGCTTAGGTATGATTGGCACCGTGGCGTGTCTTAATACTACCGCACCGCCTGTAATCACAGTCCTGACGAATGGTACTGAAATAAGCAACACAGCAATGACATCAATGCCTCAAATTTCCCAGGATTATGAATCCTCCATGACAAACATGACGAAACCAAGCAATAGTGACGACAACAATGCAACAGAACCACAGAATACAACACAGAACCTGCGCTCTCTTCCTACATCTGACACCGAAAACATGACTGATATCAAGACTACTCATGGACCCAGCTCAGCAGCTTCAATGAAGACGACTTCTGTAACAGTACAACCAGGTAATGAATGGCTTCTCCTAATGATTTTCTGTTTGCCTTATCTGCTTGTCTCATCGTTTGTCTGGTTATCCATCCATGTTCGTGCACTTTGTGGCCGGTATGTAGTCAATTAATTTTCTAGCAACACCGAAAGGGTGACAAAGTTAAAATGATACCATAGAGCTTACATAAAATCATCGCCAATGCTAAAACAACCTCTGGGGACCTTTGCAGTTGTCACAGAGCTGGCAGTACCCTGCTTTTCAGTTTCCTTTAAGGGGATCATAAATCCCCAACACAGAACTTGACACAGATTTGCAGACTTTTCATGACCCTTTTGCGAATCTTAAATTGTCTCATGTTTGAGGTGAATATTCTAAGATTGAGGTATGGTGCATTCTGTGGAACATTTGACGTGGAATCATGTGCTTAAAGTTGACACGGCATAAAGTAGATACCATGGTTGCTCTATAAATATCCAAACCCAGATTTATGGAGCCCCTGCACCAGCACTAACAAGAGATACAAAGTACTGCATGCTATTTGTAAAAGTTATTTTGCTCTGTAAAGAGGCACTTTTTACAGCTCAAGAACAGCTTTGTGCCTTTTTGCGTCAAGGGAGTTTTACTGATGATGCCGAACACCCATAGGTTTTGACGCAAAGCCTTATCTACTAAGGTAGACAGATTGTGCCACAAGCTCTTGCCTACTTGGTGCAGGTGTAAACAAACGGAAATGTGTGAATGTATTTACCAAAAAACGCATTGCATGTGCACTATAGGGCACAGCAAAAATCAAATTTTTGGGACTCTTCTGAATTTGTCTATGTATAGAAATTTGAACTGGAAGGGTGTGCCTCCAGTACAAATTCTATGCTATACAGCGCTCCTTTATCATTACACTATGGTGAAAGATTGTGCATTGTGCGCAGGAGATGTCACCAGCAGCAGGCCAAGGCTGATAGATATGTGTTAGAAATAGGGCCTCTAGTTGGCAGTGGTTTGCACCCTGTCCAAATAGGGTCCCTTGCTCTAGTCAGGGTGAGTGAGTCACACAGCTAAGATAACCGCTGCTCACCCCCGTGGTAGCTTGACACGAGCAGTCAGGCTTATCTCAGGGCAATGTGTAAAGCATTTGTACCCACTCACAGTAACACAGTAACATAGTGAAAACACTACAAAAGGACTCTACAGCAGTTAAGAAAAATAGCCACTATTTTCTGAATCAAACAAGATCTAAGCAACAAAAATGAGAGGGAATGAGAGAATGAATCTATATGTACATTACCTACTGGCGGTCGCCAGTAGGTAGTTATGGTTAGGACATAGCTTCCATAGGAAGAGCACTTTTTAATTTGCCAAAATCTTTGGCACTGACGAATCTTTGCGAATTTTTCAAAACTAATATACCACTCACTTCAGCTGCTGTGTTGAAAGTTTCGGGCTGATCCATCAAGTGGGGAGGATAAAAAGGGGGGGTCCCAAAACACTTTTTCTCCATGTTAACCTCCTTAGTAAACTTTAGACACTTCTACAGCCCAAACTGCTGAACGGAATTACACCAAATTTGGCAGAAAGGCAGCTCTTGGTCCAGAAAACACTCTTTTTGTTAAATGGTGTAAATCCGTTCAGTAGTTCCTGAGAAATGTAAAGATTTCTCAGATATCCAACTGTAGCCGCAGTGGATCCATGAACCCTCCCTTATCTTGTGCCTGAGATCTGATTGGCTGCCAAAACTTCAAACCAGGAAGTCTTTGCAGCCATCTTGTGACTCAGTTGAACCAATCCACAAGAAAAAAAAGTTAAAAAAGAAAGGGGGCAGGGTAGAAACATCCTGATCCTCTAGGCCTGTTCAGGGGGTCCCAGACCCCCAGGGCCAAAAAAAGCATAAAAATAAAAAAAATTCTGCAGGATTCGCGGTGGATCCGCAAATAGGGCCAAAAATAAAGAAAAAACAAAGCGTGGGCTCCCGGGCTTCGTTAACTTTAGGCCCTCTGGTGGGCCAGGTCCTGGGGGCAATTAACAACAAAGATGTGGGGGCCCGTGCGTACCCTCCAGCCACGGGGACCGCCACCTCCCCGGGGCTAATAGTTTGAAGTGTGGGGGGCCGCAAAGACCCCACAACCCCTGGGACCTTTACCTCCCAGGGGCTATATTTTATTATAATTATAATGATTGGGAGGGGCACCAGCCCCACCCGCATCCCCAGGACTCCCACATCCCTGAGGCCAATTTTATTTAAATGTGGGGGCCTCGTGCCCCCACACTGCAGCCTGGGGTCATCCACCTCACTGGGGCCATAATGAAATAAGATTCATGGGGGGGCTCAAGCCCCCATGCAGCCCCAGGGACTGCAACCCTCCCCGGGTAAGTATAGTAAAATGCAGGGGGTCACACACCACTGCTGATCACCACCTCCCCAGGGCTATTTTAAACATGGGAGGGTGGCCACACGGCCCCCCCCCTCCTGGAGCCGTAAATGGCCCTGGGGACCGGCACCCCCCGGGGCCGGCTCCAGCAATCTCCCGGGGTACTCACCCCAGGACATTGCAGTTTGCTATGCGATGGCGGGAGCAATGCTCCCGCCATCCTATAGCAAACAAGTTTGAACTAGCGTGAGCATTTTACTCTTGCTTGTTCAAAGTGGAGCACTTTGCTTTTTGCACCCAGGGAGCTGCATGTCAGCAGCTCCCTGGGTGAAAAAAGCAATGCCAGCTCCAACAGGAGGCGGGAGCCGGCTGGCACTGCGGGGGCTTCTGGCACCACCCACTGTCCCCGAAGAGATGGCAATGCCCAGGGGGATGGGGTCCCCAGGCCGAAATGGACCTGGGAATGGGTGGCTCTCCGTTAAAAGAAAAAAAAAAAAAAGAAATGGCCTGGCCCTTGGGGATTCTGTCCCCAGGGCCAAAATCGGCCTCAGGAGGGAGGCCGCATGGCCTTGGGAAATCTGAGGGAGGCAATTTCATGACTTGCATGATATCAGAACCCATTACAGAATAATGGGGTACCCATAGTAAACCAAAGGACCTGGGTAAACTGTGATGCAGAAAACAAGGTGGTCCCAATAGTCATATTTTTTGTAAGGAAGAAAAAAGGGGACCCAACAATATTTTAGACCTACTACCAAATGATAAGAATATAAATAACGTTTACTTTTGCAACACTGGTCTTTATCCTGAGGTTATATCAGCCAGTGTTCATCTGAAAAAGAGAGAATTGTTTTTCTTCACACTTTACTTCTTGTGGCATGGAACTTCATGTCTGATGAGGTCAGTGACGGAATGTTGGTGCAGGATTTTGTGAGGCGAGAGAACTCTGGAAGTGGCAGTTACAGAGCCATCGCTGTTGGATGAGGTGTGAATAATAAAGCTTCACTTACCTCTACTTACATCATGTTGTCCTTGGTTTGTACACCACATATTTTGGCGACGCAGGACGGGATTCTGGAGTCACGATGTGGTGATGTGTAGCGTGGAACACCTCAACAAAGCGAGAGGCGGATCAGTCTTACAGCAGAAGATTTTGAATATGGTTCCGGAGTTGTGTGCGAGTGGAAGTGGTCTTATTATCTAAGAAGATTGGACCCGCACTGTTGCCGTCTTGTAGCAAGGAAACTGTTGTGAGTCTAAAGCCTGTGCGATCGTTGTTTTCAGGGGACTCGGGGCACGTCATTGCAGCTTCAAGTCCAAGCTGAGCGGTTGCGCTGTTTTCTACCGTTGCTGTTACAGAGAATGTAGTGCAGTCCGAACAGTAGATTCAGGCGGCGCACTCGAGGTATGTGCTAACCTTTCTATTCAGAGCTCAGAGGAACGACTATTCGCCCTCTAGCTCTAATCTCCTCATTTTGACTCACAGGCCAGTTGAAGGAGTGCAGAGGAACATATACTCGCACTCTAGCTCGTTTGCCTGTTGAGTTAGGATCTGCGCATGAGTGAGTCACTTTGTAAGATTGCCCTGATTACGAACAACATCTAGACCGCACATTTGTTTTCTTCATTCTGTCCATTTCTCCTGGTGTTGAATGTGGGAAGAGCGCAGGAACATCCTTTTCTCCCTCCAGCTTCTTGTTAGTATTACCAAGATTTAAAACAGTTCAGCATTGGAATTGTCTTATTTCAAGGTGGTTTTGTGACATTCTCATGGTGAAGCGTTATTCAATGAGACAAGTGTAAAGCTAACATTTAAGTAATTTGACAATTTTACACTTTCATTATTTTTTTTGTGTGTTGTGGCTTTATCAAAATTGAATGTTTTACTCACCTCATTTATAGATTTTAAATTGTGTGTTGACTTAGGATTTTTAGGAAATCTGCGAAATGCAAAATGTTACTGCGCCACCTTTTCTTTTGTCATCGCCTGGTGAACCATTAATTAAGTGGGCAATATGGAAGAAAGTATTCTTCAATTATGTATGAGTTTGTGGAACAAATTTGAGTGTGGAAAGAAAGCATACCTTTTTGTTACATTGTTTAGGAGCAGACGGTCAAGATGTTTTAGAGGATCTCCCTGAATTACCCCAAAGTGATGCACGCGATTTGAATGATTATGAGATTGCCATAGCTAGATTACATTGACATTACCTTCTAAAGGTTAGCACAATTTTGGAAAGGTATCATTTTGGGTTAAGGAGTCAAGGTCAAAATGAGTCTGTGGAAGAGTTTGTAACAAGTCTGAGGAAATTAGCCGTAAATTGTACATTTGGAACTGCTATTGAAGATAGGATCAGGGATCAATTTTTATTGCGAAGCAATAGTGACAAGATACGTGACGAGTTATGAATGAAAGATGAACCACCATTAGATGAAGTATAGATTGTTGCCAAACGGGTTGAACACATGATGAGATGTGTGGGGAATCTGAAAATGAGTAAAGAACAAGAAAATAACAGAAAAGGAAGAAGTGATGGAAGTGTGTGAAGGTAAGACACAAAAAGGTGGGGTTAAGAAAGGAGAAACTGAAGTGAAAAGTCAGAAGAAGTTAGATCCAGAATTTAAGGTTCCATGTTTCAGGTGTGGAATGGATGGTCACAAAGCTAATGACAGATCTTGCCCTGCCTGGTCACAGATGTGCAACTACTGTGGCTATAAGGGACATTTTAGCAGGTGCTGTCGCAACAAGAATAAAAGAGGATTTAGAACTAAGACACAAGAAATATGTCAGGAGATTCTACTACATGTCAGAGATTCATCAAATAAATTGTTTCCCTTCTGAGGTGGTTAACATTGATGGGAATCAGGTTTCGATGAAATTTGATTCTTGCTCACATATTTCCATTATCTCTAGACGGACATTTCAGGAACTGTTCTCTATAAAAAAAGGAACTGTTACCCATGGATATACAGCCTGGAGGTTATGGTGGAGCAAAGATTGAAATGCTTGGCTATTTTGTGGCTGACATAAGATTAGGTGATAAGATGACTGTTGGGAATGTATATGTATCTTGTCAAGGTGATGATTTGCTGGGGTGGGTTCACCAGAGTGAGTTAGGTATAAGTTTGCATCTGAACAAAAATCCTCAGGTTCAAGTAGATGAGGTGTGTGTCACTCAGGACAAATTTATAAGGGAATTTGAGAGTTTATTTAAAAATAAACTGGGCAAGTTGCTAGGGTACAAACATAAGATTGGACTTGGAGTGAGTGCTTGTCCCTCAGACGCCAAAGTTTGGAGGATTCCTCATCACATGCAAGTAGCAGTTAAAAATGAATTGGAGAGATTGTGTGGTTATTAAACCTGTTGAGGTGACCGAGTGGCTAGCTCCCATTGTAGTAGCACACAAATGCAATGGTGACATTGGCCTTTGTGTGGACTTAAGAGCTCTCAACAAAGAAGTGATCGTAGATAAATTTCTTTTGCCTAATATCGAAGAAATGGTAATGACATTTGCTGGGGCAAAGATTTTTTCAACACTTGACTTGGTGTCAGCTTATCATCAAATTGAACTTCATGAAGATTCACAAGATCACACAGCATTCGTTACTCCATTTGGTACATATTGATTCAAAATAATGCTTTTTGGACTTATTTCAGCAGCTGCTGTTTTTCAGAGGATTATGGGTAGAATTTTGAAAGGTTTACTTGGTGTGAAGTGTTACCAGGATGATATTCTCATTTTTGGAGCCAATGTATCCGAGTATGATTACAGGGTTAGAAGTATTTTTAGAAAATTAAAAGAAGCAGGTTTAACACTCAAAGCTGAAAAATTTAAATTCTGTGTTACTGAAGTAAGTTATCTAGGATACAAGATTACTGAAGTTGGGATAAGACCAAGAACGGAACTTGTGGAAACGATCAGATCGTTAGAGGCTCCAAAGTCGAAGGAGGAACTTGCATCATTTTTCAGGATGGTGGAATACTACAGCAAGTTCATTAGAGACTTTGCAAGCAAAACATTTAACTTGAGGAAACTATTAAAGAAAAATGTGGAATTTGTATGGGACATGCAATGCAGCAGTGAATTTTCCAGAGTTAAACAGGAATTGAATGATGCGCCCTGTTTGTGTGCTTATGATCCTTTGTGTGATACTAGAGTGGTATGTGATGCAAGTGCAAAGGGTTTGGGTGCACTTTTGATCCAGATCAAAATTAGCAAGGAGCAATTAATAGCTTGCATGTCTCGGTCTTTGAGAGATGCAGAATGTAATTATTCTGTAATTGAAAGAGAATCTCTAGCTGTGCATTGGTCTATTAATAGATTCAGACAGTTTTTGTGGGGAACTCGATTTACTGTTCATACTGACCACAAGTTGTTAGTTGAAGTATTTTCAAGGAAAGGTCTTTATTCAATATTCTCTCGCATCAGGAAATGGGTGGTGAGTTTTCAAAAATTTAGTTTAGATGTTAAGTATGTTCTAGGAGTAAGCAATCACTCTGCAGATTGTTTGTTTAGATTGGTGAATGTCACTGAAACTGATTTGATTTATGGTGATGACTTTGAGGAGGAAGAGGTTGTAATCGTTTGTGAAGTTACTGATGGGACCATATCTGAGAAGGAATGGCAAGAAGAATTACAGCTATATGAAGAATTGGCTTTAGTCATATGAGTAGTGACTTCGGGCAAATTGAGTGCAGCAGAGTTGGGTACTCACAAAGGGAAGTGGGGTAAAATTCTAGAAGAATTAGCAGTTGACAAAGTATTTTTACTAAGAGGTACAAGATTGGTTCCACCAGTAAAGTTGAGACATAAGGTGCTACAGCTTGCTCATGAGGGTCACATGGTTATTGTGAAAACCAAAGGGAGACTTAGGAGAGATTTTTGGTGGCCCTCACTTGACCGTGATGTCGAGTGTATGATAAGAGATTGTGTGGAGTGTGTAATTTCTGCTAAAGGTCTCAAGACTAATCAATTGCCCATGGTTTGTAGAACATTGTCAAAATATCCTTGGGAAGAAGTTGCGATGGATATTCTTGGGAGTGAACATTCGACTCCTTACATTATAGTTTTGATGGATTTATATTCAAGATGGGTTGAAGTATCGTGTGTGCAGGACATTCCTTCTTCACCTGTGATCAGATTTCTTGAGGGCATGTTGAAAAGAGAGAGTTTTCCCAGGTACCTCTTTACTGATAATGGAGTACAATTTTGCTCTCATGAAACAGAATCATACTTGTTGAAGTGTGGGATTGAGCATAAGAAAGCAGCTTTATATCACCCTGAAACTAATGGTGACCTAGAAAGAGTTATTAAGACTTTAAAAGAAGGTATACAGCTAGCTAGAGTAAATGGTTTGCATTGGAAGAAAGAGTTGTCAAGTAGATTGATGGGCTATCGTTTGTCCCCGCATGGCTCTACAGGCAAGTCTCCTTTTGAAATGTTCAAGGGGAGATCCCCGTCAATAAGTATGTGTCCTGGTTGGATGTACTGGAATAAAGTATGTGTTGACAACATGCTCGGTGAATGGAGAGAGAAAGAGATTTCTACACAACTCAAAAGAAACTAACATTTTGACAACAAGAACGTGAGAAATATTGATGTCAGTGTGGGTGATTTGGTCAAAATATACAAGGAAACTACAAGTGATCAAATGTTTTAGGAATGCCGTTAAGACACATGATGGTCACATTTGGAACAAGAGTAGGGTTGCTCTGTTTAGGCAGCCACATCTTTATTCTTCCAATACGGCATTTACTCCGCAACCATTTAGGGGTAGAGTCTGTGATTCTGGTTTACAAGGTTCTTGCAGAGGTATTCCAATAGTCCACAGGAGGAGTGGTAGGGAGACCACGATACCTACATATCTTAAGGATTGAGTTGTATAAAATATTCCCATTTCTCTTTTCCTTTTGTTTTATTCTGTTATTCATAACCTTGTATATTGTTTAATCAGCATTATCTTGGGGTTTATTTTAGTCATTTTTGACCGGGGTTGGGTGTTTACATATTGTTCTTTATATTTCTTTGTGTATTTTGTTGTATGGGTGGGAGAAGTGTGGCATGGAGCCTCATGTCTGATGAGGTCAGTGACGGAATCTTGGTACAGGATTCTGTGAGGCGAGAGAACTCTGGAAGCGGCAGTTACAGAGCCATCACCGTTGGATGAGGTGTGAATAATAAGGCTCCACTTACTTCTACTTACATCATTTTGTACTTCGTTTGTACACCACACTTCTACTCCACTTTTCCATATGACAACTTTTCAAAAACACCTTACTACGTACCTCTTTTAAGCAATCTTTTAAAACTCATGTTCCGAAGTATGTATACATTATTGGTTTATAGTGAAATATAAAAACAAATCTGTTTCTTTAATGAAGTATTGTCCTTTTTTTCTCTGGTATACATACTGGTGTTCCTCTCGCATTTTGACCAATTCCTTTGGAAGCAGGCCTAATATATTGTTGCGTCCTCTTTTTTTCCTTATGACAAAATATGACCCTTAGGACCACCTTGTTTTCAGCATCAAATTAGAACCCAGCACTCCAGAGAACAATATGCACCAAGGGGCCATCACCACTGCAGATAACACTGCTAGAAAAGACAGTGTACAGAGTTATTATTCGACTATAACGTCCCCGTAACCTTTGTTTTTTTCAGTGAAAAAATATTATAAATATATATACATCTATATATCTATATCTATATATATATGACTGAATTGCTGCCTTCCAACTTCCCCACGGGCGATGAAAAGAACCAGCACGAACTCCTCTTAGTTGGAATGACAGGATGTTTATTGCTCACTCAATATGTCATTACGCGTTTCGACTGACGCAGCAGCCTTGATCACATGGAGAAATGCGTATACCATAGCTTTTTTAAATACCACCTACTAGTGTCACGTGCTCCCAAAGGACATAGAAAACATACTATGAAAGTGTTTTTTTCCCTCTTCTTTCACATGTGCAAAATAACGCTAATATTATAATAAATAGGTAACAATAATAAATACATTATTTAAAACAATCTCACCAATATTAATTGGATAAATCCATAAATAATACATCTAGACCAATGGAAATCAAGATATGGAGTTTGGTGAAGTACATAATACTGAGGGCCGGATTTTGTATTCATATATGCAGAAATAAAACATATAAATATGTGAGTGGATACCATTAAATTGCTGTCGTAAACAATAATATTTTACAAAACAAAAGTTTGTCCGCATGATCATATGCTTAAATACTTTGCTCAAATGCAAAAAAATTCCAACCAGCAATGGGGTACATCTTTTAGTACTAAAATCCTGTTGTTCAAACCCACAGTAAAATCTCGCATGTACCTCTCTTGAAACTATATTACAAACACTTATTTGAATATGAACGATGTTGATAGTTTCCCATGGTCGTATTGTCAGATCTGAATTAAAATACCAGATGTTTCTTATCAAAAAAATTTGTGCAAATTACGCCTAAAAACACCTAATTATTAATCCAAAAGTGCTTCTCTAGTGCTTAATAAATACCCTAAATAGTAAAACCCTTATCTAAAAACACATCTAAACACTCTAAAATATATGTTAACTAAGTTGATTTTTTATGGGATAATTTTCTAATTGATTATTTTTAAAATCGTGTATGTGACCGTAAGATGGTAATATTACTGGGAAAGACTGGGGCTAGCGAGTGTAAAAAGAAACCTCCAGAGATACGGCCAAGTACATAGACAATAATAAATATGCCTATCCAAGGATATACTGTGTTTATAATCTATATATATATATCTATATCTATATATCTATATATATATATATATATTTATATATGGGAGATGTAGTTCTCATCGGACTGCATCAGGTGTGCGAGCACATGACCTGGGGTGATGAGTGCCCCCACCAATGGGAGAGTTGCAGGACAATTTTAAAGGCGGGATTGGGACCGCAACCTGGAAGCAGCGGCATCTGAGGAAGGCAGAGTATGCCGAAATGCATTATGCCAAGCTGTCCATTAAAGTGCTTCCTGACAGATTCCCCGTGTGGCCTTCTCTTCTTCCTACATGGAGGGGTTTTGGTGAATGTTCAGCGCGTCTGCCAGACACGCGCAAGGAGGCCCAGTTCTGCAAGTTGGCCAGAGCGCACCTGGTGTCTGCATCTGCAGTTGTTTTCTTGTCCGAGGTATCGGTATCGCTCTGGCCCGCCCTACAGTGCAAGCCAAGCAGAGGCTGCTGCCAGCGGCAGCTCGTGACTTCACGAGAGGGGAGATTCACTATAATCAAACCTGCGGCCCGGTGGACACTTGAATTGGGGGCTGGAACATTGAGGGGACTCGAGGGGGCACCAGGACATTTTAACAACTGGGACTTGTGGTTACTGGTAACTCCGCGCCTTGCCCTGCACAGCACCAATCCATTTTGGCGTTTACTATCTAATTTCCCCCACACAACACTTACCCAGCAATGGAGAACTCTGGGAGATGTAGTTCTCATCGGACTGCATCAGGTGTGCGAGCACATGACCTGGGGTGATGAGTGCCCCCACCAATGGGAGAGTTGCAGGACAATTTTAAAGGCGGGATTGGGACCGCAACCTGGAAGCAGCGGCATCTGAGGAAGGCAGAGTATGCCGAAATGCATTATGCCAAGCTGTCCATTAAAGTGCTTCCTGACAGATTCCCCGTGTGGCCTTCACTTCTTCCTACATGGAGGGGTTTTGGTGAATGTTCAGCGCGTCTGCCAGACACGCGCAAGGAGGCCCAGTTCTGCAAGTTGGCCAGAGCGCACCTGGTGTCTGCATCTGCAGTTGTTTTCTTGTCCGAGGTATCTGTATTGCTCTGGCCCGCCCTACAGTGCAAGCCAAGCAGAGGCTGCTGCCAGCGGCAGCTCGTGACTTCACAAGAGGGGAGATTCACTATAATCAAACCTGCGGCCCGGCGGACACTTGAATTGGGGGCTGGAACATTGAGGGGACTCGAGGGGGCACCAGGACATTTTAACAACCGGGACTTGTGGTTACTGGTAACTCCGCGCCTTGCCCTGCACAGCACCAATCCATTTTGGCGTTTACTATCTAATTTCCCCCACGCAACACTTACCCAGCAATGGAGAACTCTGGGAGATGTAGTTCTCATCGGACTGCATCAGGTGTGCGAGCACATGACCTGGGGTGATGAGTGCCCCCACCAATGAGAGAGTTGCAGGACAATTTTAAAGGCGGGATTGGGACCGCAACCTGGAAGCAGCGGCATCTGAGGAAGGCAGAGTATGCCGAAATGCATTATGCCAAGATGTCCATTAAAGTGCTTCCTGACAGATTCCCCGTGTGGCCTTCTCTTCTTCCTACATGGAGGGGTTTTGGTGAATGTTCAGCGCGTCTGCCAGACACGCGCAAGGAGGCCCAGTTCTGCAAGTTGGCCAGAGCGCACCTGGTGTCTGCATCTGCAGTTGTTTTCTTGTCCGAGGTATCGGTATCGCTCTGGCCCGCCCTACAGTGCAAGCCAAGCAGAGGCTGCTGCCAGCGGCAGCTCGTGACTTCACGAGAGGGGAGATTCACTATAATCAAACCTGCGGCCCGGCGGACACTTGAATTGGGGGCTGGAACATTGAGGGGACTCGAGGGGGCACCAGGACATTTTAACAACCGGGACTTGTGGTTACTGGTAACTCCGCGCCTTGCCCTGCACAGCACCAATCCATTTTGGCATTTACTATCTAATTTCCCCCACGCAACACTTACCCAGCAATGGAGAACTCTGGGAGATGTAGTTCTCATCGGACTGCATCAGGTGTGCGAGCACATGACCTGGGGTGATGAGTGCCCCCACCAATGGGAGAGTTGCAGGACAATTTTAAAGGCGGGATTGGGACCGCAACCTGGAAGCAGCGGCATCTGAGGAAGGCAGAGTATGCCGAAATGCATTATGCCAAGCTGTCCATTAAAATGCTTCCTGACAGATTCCCCGTGTGGCCTTCTCTTCTTCCTACATGGAGGGGTTTTGGTGAATATATATATATATATATATATATATATCTATTGTCCAAGCCGCGAAGATTGCACCACAGCAGTATTAGGAGCGGGGCAGTATGACCATGCTTGTAGTCACTGCAGGAACAAAAGGTTGTGAAAACGTGACTGCAACAACTTGGGTATGTTAAAAACTGAAAACCCAATGGGGTATTGGATAACAAATGAATGGGGGAATTTACTCGTGGACTGCAAGTACCAAAATGCTTTGTGACTCACCAGAGGCCCACGTAGGGCAGTATGAATATTTAAATGAGACAATTTCCATTCCACGGTTTTCACTCACCTCTAACATTGGCCTGCGATCAAGGGCTGGGGAGCCCGAAACGTGTAAAGCCCTATGAAATCGCCGAGGCTGCTGCAGTTTGAATAATAAAGCACATTAATACCTGTTGGCAAGTGCATCTTGTTCGGAACAAAACATTTGCTATATATATATATATATATATATATATATATATATATATATATATATATATATATATATGTATATATATATGTATATATATATATATATATATATTCACTGAAAAAACCATAGGTTTCAGGGGCGTTATAGTTAGCTGGACATTTCCCTCGTACAAAACCCTAGAAATTCCCCTGTTATAGTTAATTCAGCTAACTATAACTCGCGCCCCCACAATGCACTGCTGATGACGTAACATATTACATCACTCATGACATCTGAAATGACATCACTGATGACGTCATCCATGTGATAAATTAGTGCATCTTCTCACACCCTTTGATTTACTCAATCAAAATTTTTAGGGTTTTGTACGAGGGAAATGTCCAGCTAACTGTAACGACCCTGAAACCTATGGTTTTTTCAGTGAATTTCAAAGGTTTTTTAAATGCTAATTCCTATCTTTAACTTATCTCTGAAGATATCATGTTTAATGATTTTGATTGGATTTCTATATTTTTCAAATTTAGTGTGTCAATTTCATTAATTTTTTTTTTTTTTAAATACTTTTTTATCACCATTTTTTAAACTTATTTTTTCAATTAATTCTTTTAAAAATTAAAAAATATTATTTGAATTTAATGGATTTTTCAAACATATTTTTTTATATTTTTCAAAATATTTTTTTAACTATGTTCAAAACTTTATTTTAGATATTTTTTTCCATGTTTTTGGATCCGCGCACCCTAAGCATGGTATGCATTGGGTACGTGTTTAGTGCGCGATCGCAATGCGACAGGTACGCGACTCTCAGCCTATACGCGACACCTTCGATGTACGTAAAGCGACGTTTACGCGCTACCGCGATGCGTCATCTGCGTCTATGACGCGGTAGGTGCGCGGATCCAGCGAAATATTTAACATTTAAAAAAACATATATATGTATTTCATGTGAATATTTATTGAAGACAAACTCTAAACTAGTCTTAAAACTAATATATTTTTACATCTAATCCTATAATTTTTTTTAATTCAATTTCGCGGATGCGCGCTGGGTGCGTGCTGCGTAAGTGCAGGGTGCGCGGATCCCATGTGACCTGCAAAAAAAGAGATTTGATTGGATCATTACACTTCCTATTCTAACTATTGAAAGACCCCACCCATTTCAATCATTCTTTGAGCTTCTTTGGGGGAACATCTCACACCTTAGAACTAGAAGAAACTTTTTGGGGAAGATTTCCACAGGTGCAATTTTTCTGAAGACAATGGCTTCTGCACAGCAGCCACCATCAGAATCAGACCATTCGTCCAATGAGGAATTTGTTGTGGAACCTCCACACCCAGAAAGATACACCTCTGTGGTGTGGACATTTTTTTCCTTCCCAGAAGGACAAAATAAAACGAATTCAACTAAAGTGACATGCACAATATGTCAAAGAGTGCTTTCCAGAGGAGATCCATCAAAAAAATACTCTTGTGGTACTGCAAGTATGTTAAAACACCTGAAGACTCTGGATCCCATGAACCTGGCCAAGCAGGAATGCAGAAGACTCCGACAGCAGCCTCAGCCAGCAGTGGCAAGCATTATATGCAACCAACTACTATGTTACGGTGAGCAGTCAATTGAACCAATCTGCCGAGCGCAGCAAAACCACAAGTGCTAAACTTGTGTTTATTTATTTTTTTGCAGAAGTTGTCTGTTTTGTTCCTCCTGTTGTCTTTTTTTCCTTTTGAAAAAAACAAAAAAATAACAAAATTGTTCCAAAAAGTAAAAAAAAATTAAAAAACAAAAAAGATAAGAAAAAAGTTCTTCTAAGAACTAACTTTCCTGGTTTAAAAAAAGAGCTACATTTCTTTGTTAGTGTGTGAAAGTTAAGATGAATGCATGTGTAGTACGTAATTGACTGAATGAATGCATTAGTAGCGTATGGTGAATGTATATGTGCAGAACTATGAGGAAGTGCGGCTGCATCACACAGTAACCTCTTTAACTGCTATGTGCTGTAGTACTTCCGAAGCACAGGGATGCAACATATGTACATAAATATGTTGCAAATCTATGCTTCTCTCTGCAAGGCTGCTTAAACTGCATCCATGTGGTGACACAGGCACCCTTGCACCATAGTGCAAGAATATCTGTGTCATGTGCTGTTTGTTTTTCTACAGGAAGACACACCTTCCTGCACAAAAACAATAAGAAAATGCATTTGTTGTCCTTCAATGTATGCTGAACATTTCAGCATACATTGAAGATATAAAAATGTGGAGAAATTAAAACAATTCTCCTTGTTGTGCTTTCCTACACCAATTTTAGAATGGTGCAGCATTCACACACATATCGACATTTATGATTTCTGATAAATCTAGACATGTGTCTTGTTCTATGAGTACTAAGTGCAATCATGCACAACAACACTTATAGAACACCCTTTCAACACAAAGTGGTGTGCATGATGAGGTTGTATTTACATGGAGTATAAAAAGTGCACAGAGCGCCTTTTCCTCTCTCTGTAAATATGAAAGAGTATCTTGCACAATAACTATGTTACAAAAAGTGACATATTTCCGTTTTTAAAATTCCTTGCGAATGATAAAAGGTAAGCACAGAGTTTTGTCTGCAAAGATGTTCAAAGAAGAATGATTGAAATAATTGCGGTCCTTCAATAGCTAAAATGGGAAATATTATGAACCCCTCAAATCTCTTTTTTTGCAGGTCACATGATATCTGATTATGGTCAGATTTCAAAACTACATAGGTATAAACAGAGTGTTTTTAGAAACGTGTTTCAACTTTGTAGCTTCTTGCAGACCTCCTCATTCTGCATATTGAGACTTAGTTAAACTTACCTTCACAGTAATAGGAATAAAAAATGGTATACATTTTTTTCAGATTTTCATTCCAATCTAAATTCATATAAATTGCTTATTTTAAAATTTGGATCTGTGAAAGAAAAGGAAAAAAAAATTATAACATGTAATAATACATTTTTTACAACACAGCATAATTTCCACAAAGTAATTTGTTTGCCTTTTTTGCTGTTCTCAGAATATATTACATTTCACTAAAAATAGTGATTTTAATCGTACTCATCACTTAACAGCGGGCAAAAAAAAAACAGTCAGAAAGATTGTTAAAAAAAAACAACATGCTATTCTCAACCAAATACCACAAGATACAAATCACAGATATATAAAATGCTTACAGCTAACAACATTTTATAAGTTTAACTTACAAAAACTGTAAATTTTGTCGCTTTAAAATATTCACCGAATCTAAGGATGAATTTTTGGAGGACGCACCACGCCCACAACGTTTTCCTTCAGTGGTGTGGACATTTTTTACTGTTCCCGAGGGGCAAACAAAGACCAATGCCACCTTGGTCACGTGCAAGATTTGCAAAAGCGTTCCGTTGCAAGGGGATACTAACAAGAACGGCACGGCAAGTATGATGAAACACCGAAGGACCCTTCATCCAAACAATCTTGCACGAGAAGAGTGCAAACAGATGAGAAACACTCCTGTTCTGTATCTGTAAAAAAGAATCACAAATTAATGTATATTAATAACTTTCAAATTTATACTATTCCATTACTGTACAAACACATTTTATATAAAAACTGACTAAGAAACTATAGCCCTTAACCACAAGTGTGACGATCGTTAAAACACTACATGCATAGTGCATACTACTTTGAAGCAGTTCATGCCCTAAAGCCTACCTCACTAAAAAGATTACATGCTAACTGACTGAATTATTACAGTACTATAAGGAGACACACTGGGTGAGTGACAGTGTGTTTGCTAGAAGTATATGAATACTGACTGGGGAATTGAAGGTGTGAAAGACAACTGTGTAGGTGATTAGAGGACTGCATGCATACTGGATAGGCATTTAAAGCAGTCCATGTGCTACGGCCTGGCTCACTGCATGAGTACTTGGGTACTGACTGAATGATTAGAGTACAGCAAGGAGAGTGCCTGGGTGAATTTATAAGTGGTAGGCTTTTGGCACAGGGAATGGATTAGTACTTGGTACTGAATAGGTCACTAGAGGAGTGCAAAGGGAGTTACAGGGTGTTTCCTGGAAGTGTATGGATACTGACTAGGAAATTGAAAATGTGAAAGACAAGTGTATAGTATGTTAGAAGACTGTATGCATACTGCATAGACATTTGAAGAAATCTATGTGGTAATGTATGGTTCACAACATGAGTACTTGGAAACTGACTAAATCATCAGACTACTGCTAGGACAGAGCCTGGGTAAAACTTTTAAATTTTCAGTTCTGGCACAGTGAAGAGAATAGTACATGGTACTGCACTTTAGTGTCAAACCCTGACTCATTTTATCAATACATAAGCAAAGAATAGCTTCTAAAGCTACTAAATCTTGACAACATGACCGATTTTAAAACAGTTATCTGTCTGCAAATACACTATGTTACCAAATGCTTCTCTCACAATGGTTACCAAATGCACACAGACTCACAGTGGGATTCTAGACAAGCAACACTATCCCTAGCAGCTTACCAAAACTCATTCACTACTGTGGAAGGGGTAAGGGGACTGCACACAATCTACATATTTCAGTACTGCACTTTAGTGTCAAAGCATGAATCATTTTATCAATGCATAACCAAAGACTGGCTTCTAATGCTACTAAAACTTGACAACATGACAGGTTTTAAAAGAGTTATCTGTCAGAAAATACACAATGTTACCAAATGCTTCTCTCACAGTGGTTCCCAAATGCACACATACTCACTGTGTGATTCTAGACAAACAACACTATCCCTTGCACTATACCAAAATACATTTCTTCATCTAGAAGGACTTCTACATTTTAATATAGAAACATAACTCATTTCACAAATTCATAAACAATGAATGGTTTCTAATTCTACCAAAATATAAAAACAGCACAGTTATCTGTCTGCAAACACATGAAAAACACAAATGCTTATCACAGAATGGTTTCTACATGCACACACACTGTCAATAAGATTGTAGAGAAAAAAAGTACTCCCTACACTTTAGCAGGAGAAATACATTAGTCTGATTTAAATCAAAATAGTCTACATACATCCCCTCACAATTAAATAACTCACCTTTCAAGTTGTTTTGTAGATTAAGAAGTATATCAGTCATACACCAGATTTTCTTTTACAGAATCTCTGCACAGTGCACCTCTCAGGAAAAACAAAGAATGGAAAAGTTTCCCTTTCATTCTCCACACATATACATGTAAACATCAAATCACAATCCTTCACACATAAACTCAAAAGCAAACACACATTGGTTAAACCTTTCAACCCTTTCCAACTGAAATACATTTCAACCCTTCCCCCAATCTGCCTTCTGCCTGTTACCATAGAAACAGGTCATGGAACACTGCACTGAGCACACAGGTCACAAGTTCAGCACACAATGTTACTAAACAAGATAGCAAGTGTGCTTGACTTTTCAACATATCAGCTTATCATATATAATGTTCCTTACAATCTGTTTTTGTTAACCAATAAGAATCATACCTTTAAAAAACAGAAATATACACCCTACCTTTCAGTGTAGAAAGTAGTCATGCAACCAATGATTTCTTGTCTTTTTTCAATTTTTTTTTCCGTGGATCCACTCACACAACGCGAGAGAATCCGAGCACCCAACGCGATAGGATGCGCGCACCGTGCGCGCATTTCGCCATTTAAAAAAAAGGGGGCCCCAGGGGTCCTTCTGGGACCCCCTAAGCAGGTCTAGAGGGTCAGAGTATTTCCACTCTACCCCCTTTATATGTTTTACACACTTATTCCCCTTGCTTCTTCAGCCTCGCTTCTACCGAGGCAGAAAAATGGCCGCCAACAGTTCCTGGTTTCGAATGTAGAAAGACACTCAACAGCCAATTAGCATTCAGCACGTAATCGGGAGGGTGCGCGCTTGGTTCAGGTAGGGTGCGCGCACGGTACGGGTAGGGTCTGCGGATCCTCCCCGGCCATAGATATATATGTACTTTTAACTCTAATTTTCTCAGGAACTACTGAGCGGATTTACACCATTGAAGCAAAAGGCACGAGTCTGAACTGAGGACTACCTCTTTGCCAAATTTGGTGTCATTCTGTTCAGGGGTTCGGACTGTAGCTGCGACAACAGATCCTATGGGAAATTGCATGGGGAAAACGTGTTTTGGGACCCCCCTTTTTTCTCGGCCCCCGCTTGATGAATCACCACGAAACTTTCAGGGTAGGAGCGGAGCGGAGCTGGCCAAAAGTTTGGAAAATTTCACGAGGATTCATCAACCGGCACCAGACTTATTGGGAATAGAATGTTGCGGATTTCTTATGGAAAATAGGTCCTAACTATAACTACCTAATATACACACACACACACACACACACACACACACACACACACACACACACACACACACACACACACACACATTATATATATATATATATATATATATATATATATATATATTTTTTTTTCATTCACCAAAGGTTACAGGGACATTATAGTTAGGCTGAAATATATATAAATATATATTCACTGAAAAAACCATAGGTTTCAGGGGCGTTAAAGTTAGAAATTAGCATTTAAAAAACCTTAGAAATTCACTGAAAAAAACTCTGGTTTCATGGACATTATAGTTAGTTGGACATTTCACTCATACAAAACCAGAGAAATTCGGCTTTTATAGTTAGCTGAGCTAACTATAACTTGTGCCCCGTAATGTACTGCTGATGACATCACATATAACATCACTCATGACATGGTCAGTGACATCACTGATGACATCACTGATGACATCTCAAATGACATCACTGCTGTAACTTCCAACTAACCAATAATAACATGAGGGCAAGGATGGAGACAAGTTCCCAGCAAATGAAATGTTTTGAGGGAGAACTAAATAACAAGTAAAATGTCAATACACATTAAATGTAATCTTCAAATCCTAATGAAACAAATGCAATATTTTGCTCTTCACCGACTAAAAGGAAAAGAATGTGCATATCAGTGTTTAATATAGCATATATATGTAATATTTTCTGTTTGGGTCTGCTCTCAGGTGCCTAGATTGTATTACCAAGTTTCTTGGCTCTAATCTACTGTTCTTACATTTTGAAAGGCAATGTGCAGTCTGCTTAGCATCCGCATTTGTTCTCATAGCCCTAATTAGAGATATTGTTATTTTATATATTTATGTATGGTGAATGTATAAAATGTGAACTTAGCCAACATAAAGCAGACCACTGTACAGGTCCTAGACAGATATGCAATTCAGAGATTGAATCTAGCTGCGGGTGCTGGATTCTTAGAGGGAGAGTGGACTATTTACTGTGTTGAGATGCGCTTCTCATTAAAGAAGTGTTTGATCAGCTCTTTCATAAATTGAAAACCAGCAAGGGCAGTTCTGAATGATGGGTGATGTTATTCAGGTCATATGTGCATAGAGGTAGAAGGTCTGGTGCCTAGTTTTTCTTTTCTTTCACTAATTTGTCTCCATTTTGATGGGGCACTGAATATGGGTGTGCTGAGATCCACTGAAGGTGGTGACCGGCAGGGGTGCCTGTTGTGATGGCTTTGTAGATGAAGCTGTTGACCTTGAAGGTGATGTAGACATGAACAGAGAACCTCATTTGATTTGGTATGGTGTAGTTCTATTTCCTCAGCCCATTGATGAGGTGAGCTGCAGCAAGTAGGATGAGGTCAGTGTGTAGTCTGGGAGGCTGTGGAGCAGAGCATTGCCACTATCCATGTGCAAAAGTAAGAGGGCTTAAACAGCAGATCAAGAAGGAAGGAATGTTTTTAAATTAGTAGAGAGCGCTGGTACCAAGCAATATTGGTTTTCTTGGTGGTGGTATCTTTGAGGGTGTGGTCGAAGTCAATGTTAAATCTGAGTGACTTGGTGATGGTCAAAGTTTGGCTTTGAATCCATCCAGGTTAGGGAGACATGTTTGGGCCATTAGTTGCTTCTTGTTGATGAGGAGGAATTCAGTTTTGTAGTGGCTAAATTTCAGATAGGTGCTGGACATCTAGAAATGGATGGAGTGCAGGTAGTCCTTGAGGCACTGACTGACTAGATCAGAGACGACTTTTAGGTATTTCAGGGATGAGTGAGTGATGATCAATGTAGTCAAGGAAGGCTAGTATGTCTGAGAGTATGAGAAGGCAGGGGTCATCTATGTTTGAGGTCAGAAGGGTATGGTCCATAAATTGTAAGGTAATTGTAACCAGGTTGCAGTGTGATCTGAATCCAGGCTAACTAGGAGGCATGGCTTAGACATGATGGCTGAAGGCATAGCATATTGTACACATGAGACAGGAAACAAACAGATGGAACAGGGAAGCATCCCCTTGCTACTGTTCTTTCGTGCAATTTATTGCAGCTCTAAGACAGATGATACCTTTTCACACTTTGTAGCATGAATAGTCTCTAACATGTGTAACAAGACCCAGTGTGTCTGTACATATAATCACAGTCTTATATGTTAGACTTAGGTAGCAATTCAGACATCCCCAAAGTTGCAGTAAGTCTAGACAGCGAAAAAGACTTTGACAGAATATGATGGTCCTTTTTGTAGAAAACACTCAGCATTTTTGGATTTCTTGAAACATTTATTTCACGTGTCTCTACATTGTATATCTGAGTGAAAGCTCAAATACTCATACAAATATGGAGAGAGGCACCTGTCGGGTCTGTCCATTGCCTTTAATCATTTTTCATTTGATTTGGAGTCCTTACTAAATCATGTACGAAACAATCAATTTCTTCAAGTGGTGTTTTCCGATACATCTGATGCTAAAACTCTAGCCTACGCTGACAATGTCACACTTCTTCTTTCAAATTAAGAATGTTTGTTTTCTATGTGCTTTAAACATTATTGAATTATGTAGCGCATGCTCACGTTATAAATCTGACTAAAGCAGAGATTTTGCTTATCTCTAAAATGTATCTGCTGGGTCATGTGGAAATCTAGGGATTGAATGGTGCTTCAATAGTATTAAGTACCTTGGAATGCATATCATACCAGACCCTGCTAAGATAGTCTAATATAATTTACAAGACATAACAAAAGGGTTAAAGAAGACTGTGATTTATAGGTTGATCTTAACTTTACATTATAGAGAAAGATACATGTAATTTTAATTAATGTGAAATCTAGGTTCTTTTTTCATTCTTATTGTATACCACGTTTGATTAGAAATAAGGATTTAAAGCCAGTGAAGCTGTTAGTTGGGGAATTATTATGGGGTAAATGGGGTAAAAAGCTAATTTCTCACAGGAAACATTAAAGCTCCTTTGCTTTTAAGAGGCTTCCCAAATGTCTCTCTAACAGTCAGGACAATTTTGTAATTGGATAGAAACAGAATTATATACCGCAAGGTTTTTGAAGACTGGTGTATTACTGAATTCAAATAAAACATTTCCTGCAGCTAAATTGAGTGGATCCAATGTTGCAAATATAATTTTTTTTTCAGCAAATGCTGTTACAACTAAAACAGTAAGAAAAAAATCTCAAAACCTCAGAGATCTGGGTCATTCAGTATTTAAGTATAATTTGGTCCTCCTAAATTCGAGCTGGAATAATCGGATTAAACTAAGCAACATGGCTCCCTGCTAGACCTTTATCATTTAAAATGTAAATACAAGCTACGATCTTATGAAGATAGAAGATAGATTGAAAGAAATACTTGAAAACCTTATTACCACACAGGCTTTTGATCCTCCGTCATTGTTTAATCCCCACCACCATCTCTGGATTATCAAAGAAGGGGAAAATGTCTGCTTCTTCCATTTACAAATTGGTGAAAAACTCTACTGAGAATATATTGTTAACATCTTTAAAGAATGGCTGGGAATCGGAGGTTGGGAAACAAAGAGCAGGTGCTTTTTGCTGAAAAATGCAAATCTCAAATTTCAGCACTTCAGTTGACTTGGGAACTTCATACAACCAAACTATTTCTCAGAACACATTAGACTCCACTGCAACTATTAAAATTGGGCTTTTTTTTGTTATATATGTTGGGCTTGTAATCACCCTGGCCGTGGACTGATATTTTATTAGTGCAAGATGGTATTTCAATTTTGGAGAGAAGTCGTCAAGAAAATCTCAGTAGTTATGGAAACACAAGTGACAATTTACCAACAAGTACTTGTCCTAGGATTTTATGATAGACTGGACACAGTAAAAAATTCTCAGAAATAATTCTTAGTAAAAAACAAGAATCTCTCAAATGTCAATGAATGGAAGGTTAATAGACTGAGGTTAGAGGATGCACTCCTTCCCTTATTTATTGCTCGTTATACTTAATTTCTGTCGTCGTTTAAAATGCGTGCAGTCCAGAATGCTGTGATCCGTTCCCTTCACGGCGTTTCATACAGAAAGAATTAATGGGCCACTCATCTCGTGTCCCGTCTGTCGCACTGCGTCATGGGTGAAACCTTCCCATTTTTTAGACTCCTTAGAGCCATTTTTAAATCCATTTATCCATGTTAACCAGTGATTGTTCAAAATTTTGTTAGTCAGACACGTTTATGAAAACACCTGGGAGACAGTGTCATAACAACTTCCGGCTTTATTTTTCACCTTTACAAGTGGCTACTGTTTGCTAATCCAGGCTTTTAACAGCGACTCGTGAAATCCAGAAGTAAAACAGACATCCAAGATGATTCGTCTTTGTTACCCAATGCATTTCGAACCAAACTGGTTCTTCATCAGGGGTTGCTACAATAAATTAAAAACATTCAGCTAGCTGTTCACCGTTAACCTTCAACATACAGAAAAAATGTAAGTGTAAGCTGACCTAATTCCTCCCACTATAACCTTACTACCATGACACACCACATTGAAAACCCAAATATCCAACCCAACAAAAATTCATCCCTTTATCCTACCCTCCTTCCCCAACCCTCGAGTTTCAATCAAATCTGCTCCCCATGGTTCACCCCCTGGTCCCTTCCAAAAACATTACTAAACCATGTTAATCATACTAATCGTGAGGTGGCTGTACCCTCGTGCTAAACACCCGTTATCCAAATTAAAACCCACAATGTTGTTGCAATTCTCCCATAAAACTCTAATCTAACTGTACATTTAAACCCACTTCACTCATTGCTTCCCCAAATCGAAAAAATTCCATATCTTGTCAAAACTCTTAAACCAGCGTCCTAAATACCTCGTGTTTCTCACTCTTATGGTGGAAAAACATTCTTTCTTGTTACTTAGATGACCGTTACTTTAATACAACGCCCCTCCTGTTAAAAGTCTTGTTTCTGTCCCCGTGATCATAGCCCACAGTTGTGCTGAATTATCCAATAAACATAAAGGGCTACTACATATCCCATGATACACTTCACCCAGCATTGCTCTAATCAACTCTGCCGCAATCAAATACTTGTAACTTCCTTTTTTGCCCCGCCCTCCCCTTGTGCTCCTATTCTAGTCTCCACAACAGAAATGTAACAATCCTACATATTACTGAACAAAAATAATGAATGAAACTGAAAAAATCATAACATTTTCATAAACGAATACTTCATGATTTCATTAATGACAACATACGTAAAAGGTTAACTATCCGTGATTCAACTGTAGTCACTCAATGATGGTACTCGCTGTAATGTCTTTATCGAGTCTGCTTTAAAACACACCGTCTCCAAAGTGTTGTTACTCTCAATGTTCAAAACGTATTCAATGCGAAATTCATCCATAGGGTGCAACCTCATGTGGAACGGAAATTGCAAAGCAAGAGATTGAGGTTAGAGGATGCACTCCTTCCCTTATTTATTGCTCGTTATACTTAATTTCTGTCGTCGTTTAAAATGTGTGCAGTCCAGAATGCTGTGATCCGTTCCCTTCACGGCGTTTCATACAGAAAGAATTAATGGGCCACTCATCTCGTGTCCCGACTGTCGCACTGCGTCATGGGTGAAACCTTCCCATATTTTAGACTCCTTAGAACCATTTTTAAATCCATTTATCCATGTTAACCAGTGATTGTTCAAAATTTTGTTAGTCACACACGTTTATGAAAACACCTGGGAGACAGTGTCATAACAACTTCCGGCTTTATTTTTCACCTTTACAAGTGGCTACTGTTTGCTAATCCAGGCTTTTAACAGCGACTCGTGAAATCCAGAAGTGAAACAGACATCCAAGATGATCTGTCTTTGTTACCCAATGCATTTCGAACCAAACTGGTTCTTCATCAGGGGTTGCTACAATAAATAAAAAACATTCAGCTAGCTGTTCACCGTTAACCTTCAACATACAGAAAAAATGTAAATGTAAGCTGACCTAATTCCTCCCACTATAACCTTACTACCATGACACACCACATTGAAAACCCAAAAACCCAACCCAACAAAAATTCATCCCTTTATTCTACCCTCCTTCCCCAACCCCTTTTTGACATGTAGCCTTTATGTGCCAGTTTGGGCTTTATCCATGTGTCTCAGTATAAACCCTGGAAGGCTATCAGCAGCGGCGAGGCAATGTCCACAATGACTAATTTTGCTCAACGGATGGCACGATCTACACCATCAAAAGTCGTACGATGTTAAATGAAGGAAACAACCAGACTGCATTTTAAGACTGCCACTGTTTCATGGCTATGCAAAGATAATTCAAGGATATCGTTAAACGAATTACGATTTCCTCTAAACACTGTTTGTGTCACTGGTATTAGATTTATTTATTCAGCACAAGTCTCGAGGTCCCATAATATCATTTTTTCATAATACTTGGCCTCTTTGTCCAGAAGCACGATTCTGTAGCTTGTGACTAACACCGGATTACCTTTTTCCTAGGTCAAGCCTGGACAGCGCTTGCGCCGTCGCTTAGCAACCTGTCGTATATGCTTTGTGAGTTCAATTCACCCACTGCTTGCCATTGCTTTTCATTTGTCTATGTCAGTGTCCTTTAAAAATCCTTGCTTGCTAGTGGTAAGTCCTGCATCTTTGTTCCTCCTTTTTCTCTTCCGTACCTCCCACGGAGCAGGGACTCTCTCATTATGTTGTGGTTCTTTATCTGTTCTTTGGGGGACTATTTTTTTCTTGGTTTCCTGTTCTGTTTGCCTGTGTTCAGATTCGGCGCCATAGCAGCTTACATTTAAATACAGTAGTCCTCCCTTGCACCTCCTCTGAATGCCACAGTTGTGTTAGTGCTGCCTTTTGTGCCATGCCTCTCGCTCAATTACTTGTTTTTTTTTGTCTTTTTGCAATTTTTGATGTCGATTGTCAGTTGGGCTTTTTTTGGTAGGATATTCGTTTGGTTTTGGGCTTCCATTTAAAGGGGATTGGGCTAGTTTTTATTGCTTTTGGAAGTAGACTGTCAATCTTGTGTTGGGATTCTTTTGGTAAGGTATTCATTTTGGGTTTCCTTTTAAGGAGGATTGACATGTTGATTCTCCCTACCTGATCCATTGCTTGGTCTTATCTTGGTGTGGTAGTGACCCTGCACTTGTCGTGCGATGAAGGCCAGAAGTTCGCCTGCATAACATTTCCTGTTTCCTCCACCGCAGTATCTGTGCGACTTGCGATTGCTCACTTCTATTGTGGCCCGGGCAGTCATCTCCAGATTTTAACAATTTCTATGTGCTTTAACCTATTTTTTTAGATAAACACACAAAAAGCAACTGGAATTATTGTGTAGATTGATCCTTCCATGAACCTCTTGGATATCTAAATATATTGGATCAGACGCCTCACTCACTTGATCTAGACATGCATCATCATCGGTGCCTATCCACACTCTGGCAGGATGGTACCACCAGGATGGACTCAACCAAAAATTAAATGGGAGTTCTCAGATAAGTCAAAATTGGATAGGCAGGGATCCAGATGAAAAGTATTTTAATAAAAATAACTACAGGTGTACCCTTCAATTCCTTCTTTATTCATGGGTTAGTTGGGATATGATTAAAAACGTTTTAGGAGGTTTTTTGTTAATAGCAATTTGTTCAACTAAATCTGTAGTGTCTTAGCCAACATGTTTCGGCCATCGCATAGAGCCCATCCCGGTCTTGGGCCTTCATCAGGGCTTGTTGTTAACGTCCCTGCTTTCTTATGCATGCACACCATGCACAAACATGAGGCATAAACCTCTCACCGGCCTCGGACTTCTGTTCCTGGGAATTTTCTATGAGCAAAGAAGGGGGAAGAGGGAGAGTGAGATTAAGGGTCGATTGAGGGAATAGTTCCCTACGTGAAATTTACATTATCCATAAGGTCCCTATCTCCAATACTTTCTCGTAAATGGTGACGGTCCATGCCTATTATGCCTGTTATAGCGTGGTGAGGAGACAGGGGTGGGGAAAGGGTAAGGGGGCACCTCCCTGGGTATATAAGTGAGATAATACTCCTAACTATTGTCACTGTTGCAAGCTATTTATTCCTTGTTTCTTATTTCTACTGCCTATAAGGCCATTATCAATTGTTGCGCCTGTATCATATGCTTAAATAAAAAGGCTGACTTGAATAAAACCCTTGTGGATAAAATTATGTGACAAAAGTGAGTTTCGTCTTTTTTGAAAGAGTGAAATATGGGAGAGGGCCAAATAATTCGAATTCTTCCTTTTATTATACTTATGGTTGTTTTATCGTATTGAAAGGGTTTACAGAACGGTGTCTTATTCGCACATTTTCATATTTTTCCTCATGCGGGCCTCATTTTATTTTGACGAGTGTGTCTAGGGGATCTATGTTCAACCCGAGGTGGTGCACTGGTGTCTTATTTGCATGTATGCTTCACTTGATGGGGACCATTGTTTATTTTGATAGTTGCGTCTAAGAAATTTCTTCGTTCAACCCAGATGTCATGCTCGATAATCTATAGATCCATCTCTGTTCGTTCCTCAGCAATTGTTCTTCATTTGCTGTGGGTGGTAACTGCTCTATTACGGCCCAAGTTAGGTCGTTTTCTGAATGCCCCTCCGACAGGAAGTGGTGCATCATTTTTGTGATAGTTTTTTTGCAGAGGGTGGTGCTCCTGTGTTCATTTATGCGTAGTTTTACCTTTCTTTTGGTCATGCCAATGTACTTCAGGCCACATTTGCATGTGATTACAAACACTACATTCGCACTACTACAGTTTGTGTGTGCATGCAAGATCCACGGGGTGCGTAGTCCCAAGTCTAACTCTTTTGTTTCTTTCATAAACTGGTAAACAATACATTGTCTACAAGGATAATGGCCTGTTATCTCAGGCAAATTCCGCAAATGTTTGAAGAGTGTGTATTGATTTTTCTCCCTAATTTGACCATGTGAGGGCGAACATTGGTTTTTCAAGTTCCAGTGCTGCTGATGTGATCATTTTCCAATGTCGCAGGACAATCTTCTTCACCTTATTTGCATATATTCCATATATAGTGACACATACAAGTCTGTTGGATTGAGGTTTCTTATGGGTTTCCAGTAAGGACTCTCTCTGGTTGTTCCTCCTTTTTCTGGCCTTCTTTATCAGCTGTCTAGGGTACAGTGTATCTTCCAATTTGCTCGTAAGGAGTGCTGCATGATTGTTGTAGGTTGATTTTTCAGTGCAGTTCCGCCAAAGCCTGAGGAATTGCCCCACTGGAATTGTCTCTCATTGCTTTCGGGTGGAAGCTGTCATACCGGAGTAAGTTGTTTACTCTGTGGGTTTGTAAAATACCTCAGTTATGAGGCGATTTTTTTCTGCCCAGATATTGAGGTCCAGGAAGGTTATCATATTCGTGCTGAGGTTCATTGTAAAGCTCAGGAATGTATCCCTTGTGTTTAACCACAATTCTTGGGCCTCTAACGCTGATCCATTCCAAATCACCAAGATGTCATCTATAAATCGTTTCCACAATTTGATGTTTTGATTGAAAGGATTCGTGTTCTTGTAGATGTTTTTCTGTTCAAAATCATACACTTACAGTCATGCTATACTTGGGGCAAATGTACTGCCCATGGATGTCCCATGTGTTTGTAGATAGAAGTCCTCCTCAAATTTGAAATAGTTCCTTATTAAGGCCATGTAGGTGCAATCCGAGATGAAGCTCTTATGTGTAATTGAGTTCCAATCGGTTTCGTCCAGTAGGGTCTCTAGTACTTCAAGCGTGGCCTCCTGGGGTATGCTCATGTAAAGAGCCTCGACAACAAATGTTGATGAATAGGTCTGTTGATGAATCGAAAGTAAGGTCCTGTAGCATAACCAATAATAATTTCACTTGTTGGATCTTTCGTCAGCTTTTTATAATTCCTTTGGTCTCCTAGTAGTTTAAGACATTTACTGAGGTTGCATTTCTTGGGACATAATCACTGTAGCTCCACTCTTGTCTGCAGGTTTGATTATAATGTCTTCTATGCTGTCGATTTCTTGATTGTTTCCTGTTCTGCTTCTGCTAAGTTATTGAACATGTTAATGCTCTGTTCTCTTAATTTGTCAACTTCAAGGGTCACTGCTCTTTCAAAAGCTAGTACGGCTGGAGGCATAGTATGATTAGGTGGGTTTAATTTGGATTTTTTTTCTTGAAACCCGTGTTGATATCCTCACGTTTGTGCATGGTGTACATGCATACATAAGCAGGGACATTGACAACAAGCCCTGACGAAGGCCCCAGACTCAGATGGGCTCTATGAGGGGGCTGAAACTTGCTGGCTAAGACTACAGGATTTGTTGAACAAAGTGCTTTCAACAACACCTCCACAAACCTTTTTTAATCAAATCCCAGGCAACCCATGAATAAAGAAGGAATTGAAGGGTATACCTGTAGATATTTTTTGTAAAATACTTTTTATCTGGATTCCTGCTTATCCAGTTTTGATTTATCTAAGAACTACCAATTCATGTTTGGTTGAGTTTGCCCCGGTGGTACACTTCCTACCCGGGTGAGGATAGGCGCTGATGATTAAGAATGTCACGATCAAGTGAGTGAGGGTCTAATCCAATATATTTGGATATCCAAGAGGTTCATGGAAGGATCAATCTACACAATAGTTCCAGATGCTTTTTGTGTGTTTACGTAACTTAGGGAGAGTGAAACTGGTCTTAGAATCTCTCGCTCTCTAACAGTGTGGAAATAAACATATTTGTTTAGCCCACAGCTGTTAACCGGGTGTAAAAATGAAGCCCCAGTGCAAATGCTCTTCGTGCTATGTTGCTTTTTTCCACCCAGTAACACCTGGTGAATCTAAAATATAAACCCATTTGAGTGGAATCCGATTCTTTGCAATGGTCATTACAGAGCGACCTGTTTTTAATATATGTTTTTTCGGGGGCTCATCTCCCTTCCTCAAACTCCAACACAAATTTGTTCTTTGGCGGTCTCAATGTGATTAACTGAGTAATCTAATCGAGCCCACTTACCCGCTCTTTCCTGCATAATCTACTTCTTATTCGGATCATCTGCCATGGTGCAGAAGAGCGTTACTCCATTAAGGGCTCTTCTGATAGGTCCGCTCCCCTGGCTGTCAATTGTGCTCAATGTGACATGATGCAGAGCTTTCTGCCACTCTCATGGTGTACTGCCTTGGGCCTCACTGTAAGAATGTGGACTTCACTAGTGAACACTGACATGTGCTCTGCTTCAGCATTTAAATGGTTGTACAGTGATAGATCAATTGGCAGGAGTGGTAAAAGAAAAAATAAATGCATGTTTGTTTTTTACTCCACAATTTTATTTCCTCACCAGTGTTGGTATTTTTACTTGGTTATTCAAAGATGTATGTAGTTTATTGGGCGGCCGAGTTGCGGACTTTGGAACCGGGGAACCAGGTTCAAGTCCTGGCATAGCTCCACATCCTGTGCTCCTGGGCAAATCAGGCAATCTGCCTGTGTCTGAAAAAACACAAAAAATATGAATTTGACCTCATGAAATACAAACTTTTACCCTTGAAGCAAGTTCACGCTGTATAAAAAGTGCAAAAAACGAAATAAATAAAAATAATTTCCTTGGGGACCTCATTTGGGGCCATATGTAGGAAGCCTAATACCGGTCGGTAACGGCCGATTTTTGGTAAATATCCCGATACCGACCGGTATTTAGGCTTTTGGTATGTAGGGGGCACATTTCAGGATGCGGTAATTTACCGAATCGGTAAAATTACAGAATCGGTAATTTTGCCGATTCGGTAAATACCGAATCCTGAAATGAGATGTAGGGGGTGTGTGTCGTAGGTGTGGGGATTCGTTATTTACCACCAACTAAAAGTTGGTGGTAAATGACGAATAGCTGTGAAAAAGCATTTTTGTGCACTTCGAAGTGTGCAATGTGGCAGACATACATGCCCTTAGGGCATGTATGTGCGCCACATGTGCACACATGCAGGAATCAGGGGTGCAACAGGGTGTCACTGTGACACCCTGCCACCCTTGATTGTGCTCCCCCATTACCGAATCGGTATTTACCGATTCGATAATGGTAACTGGCTTCCCATTGATTCCTATGGGCCTCCTGGCCCATAGGAATTAATGGGAAGCCAGTTACCATTACCGAATCGGTAAATACCGATTCTAAATTACCGACCCATTCCAAATCGGTAATATTTACCGACTGATTACCTACATACAAGTTACCACTTCTTAAATACTGAATCGGTAAAGTTCGGTATTTAAGAAGTGGTAAATTGTATGCTACCTACATATGGCCCTTGGGGTTTTGTGTTTTCATACATTTGGTGTGTATAGACGATGATGCAAAACACGTTGTTTGAAAGTGATATACACCTTCGGCGGGGTCCTCAATTAAGTGTTTGGTCAATCATACACTGTGTTGGAGAAATGATGATGCATGACACTTTTTCCAGTATTACGGCCAAGCGGCAGAGCCATTGTCAAGATTTGGAACAAAAAAATAACTTTTGTTCACTTCACGACAGGATTCTAAATGTTATGGTGGTCAAACCAGCGCCTCTGTGGGGATTTAGTGGACCAACTAATAGTGATGTATTTTTTCTTGGTTTCGCAAACCCACAGGTATGTTCAGGAATGTACTAAGCCTTAATTCACAGCCAGTAAATATTTAAATTCTGTTTCCTTCAAGACTGTAGAATCAAGGTATATAAGTCACACCACCACACAGAGTACCTGCATTTGAAATTGAAAAAAAACCCTGATACTCTGTCTGCTCCCACACCCTACAACATCAAAGTGTACATTTTACGCGCTTGCAGGCACATGCATCAAACTAGGATTCTGTGAGTCCTTAATTGCGAATATTAAGGAGTCTCAATTAATGACTAGCAAAATCCTATGCATGTAGGAATCGCGATTCCTACATATTCCTTATTTGTGACTCGCAAATTGCGAGTCGCAAATAAGGAATGGCTTCCCATTCATTCCTATGGGCCTACAGGCCCATAGGAATGAATGAGAAATTGCAAGCACAATTTACGAGTACCAATAGGTACTCGCAAATTGCGATTGCAATTTGAAGGGTGCCAGGGGGCCTTAATGGCCACCCTGCTGCACCCCCAAATTTGGCATGTATGCTTATGTGGTGCACACATATGCCATAAGGGCATATGTGTGCACCACATGGCACTTTGAAAAATGCACTTTTGTACATTTTTCAAAGTTTTAGCAAATTAACATCAACTTGCAGTTGATGGTAATTAGCATTTCCTAAATGCCAAGTCGCATTTAGGAAAGGCTTTGATGGATCCCAAATAGGGAATCACAATTTGCGATTCCCTAAAAGCATTCACAATTTAGGTAATCGCAAAATTTGCGATTCCCTATATTGCGAATGGGTTTGGGGTTTGATGCATCGGAAATGGCATTTTACTAGCCGCAAACGGGCCGATTCTGTGATTCGGCCCGTTTGCGACCGGTAAAATAATTGATGCATGTGCTGGAACACAGATGGCACATTATTTAGTGGTATTAATACCTATGAATCAGTGCTCAACTTGTAAATAAAAAAAATTATAAGTGCCAGGGCCTTTGTCAGGAGACCATTGTAGCATGCACCATACATTGCCCCTTCCAGCGCTGCTAATGACAACTACTAACCATCACACTCCTACAGTTAGGACACTGCAGACTATTTAACGTAATGGGGTGTTAAGCGCATTATTGTTTCCTTCCTTAAACCTCCTCTCCCTCTTCCTCCCTTATTTCCTCCCTTTTTGTCTCTTACACTATCTCTTCCACCATATCTCCTTCCCTTATACTCACCCTAACCTCCTGTCTTCTTTTACTCTCTCTTCTGAGATCTCTTCCACCCTTCCTCCCTATACCCTTCATTCAAACACACCCTTTCTTCATTATAATTTAATGTTTACTGTGACACACAACACTACACAATTCCACCCCACACAATTCACCAGCACACAACTCAAAACCGCCATGCATTACTACACTACACTACCACAGCTTAATTCAACTACACATAATAACACTCTACTCACTACCACATACATGCACCCCACATAAAACCAATCTATATGATTTAAAAACAATCCACATAATACACCCACCCATTGTCACATAATTCCAATCAGCATAATTTCACTCCAAGCCACACAGTTCCACTCCACACAAATCAACTCAACTGATTTTTATTCCACACCACATAATTCAACAAGAAACCACATAATACAAATCAACAACACAATTACATAACACACAACAGACATACAATCTGCACCACATAATTCCACATTACAAAATTAAATTCCGCTTCATAACACTCCACAACACAAAACACTATACCACATAATTTCTCTCATAACACACAATCCAACCCACATAATTCCAATACACTAAATACCACATAATTGCTATCCACATAATTTCACTGCACACCATACCAATACCATGAACTCTAGCCAGCCTCCCCACACCTCCCACTTGTTGGGGCAGCCGCGACTGCTGTAAATCACCTCTTCCACCCTCTGGCACCAATAAAGGTCTGATTCCCACTATATGACCCTTGCTATAGTCCTTTCGGTTACTCCGGCCGCAAATGTCATCCATATTTTATAATATTTGGGCCAGTTCTCCTCTCTCTGTATCATCAGTACCAGCCATTTTGCATCTAAGGGAACTTGCAGGGAAACCACTCGGGACATCAGCTCAGTCACCTTACGCCAAAACACCTGTATCACTGGGCAATCCCAGAGTATATGAAAAAATCAGCCCTCCTGGTTGCATCCCCTAAGGCATAATGGTGTATCAGCTTTGCCTATCTTATGTAAAACTGCCCTCATATAATATGTTCTGCGCAAAATCTTAAGCTTCCTCATCTGAATCTAGCTCGAATGGCGATCTCCCATGGGCTCTGGAGGGCCTCACCCCAGTCCTCATCATCTATGTCACCTAGATCCTCCATCCTGTGCTCCGCAGGGCCCCCAGCAGGCCAGGGGAATTTTTGACAAGTTTATTTTTATATTGTAGGGGTACCATTGTCAGTTGTTAGCTCAATGAGCAGCTGATCCTCTAGAGGAGATGCATATGGCAGCTGCTCCCCCTCTAGGATATGTTTCACAGAGCATGTCCCAGTTGGAGGTAGTGGTAATACTCGGTTTCTGCTGCTGTCTAGATATCCCTAGGGATACCAAGTCTGCCAGGTAAAGAAGAGGAAAAGGTGAAAGCGATCCTGAAAGGGTTCTTGCTCTCCCTCCAATTAATCTTCGGGCGATGGGGTATCCAAAGATATTGGAGAAGACGCCTCACTCACTTATCATGACATGCTTCATCATAGGCTTCGTTCCACACCCAGGTAAGATGGTACTACTTAGGCTGACCCAACCAAAGATGTTATGGGAGTTTTTATATAAAGCAAAAGCTGACCATGCAGGGACCCAGATGAGTGATTTTGAAAATACCTTCAGGTATACCCAAACAATATGTTTATTAGGCGGGTACCTGGGGTATAGGATAAAAATGTGAAACAAATGGGCTTTCTCTCAATATATTGGTTCAGTTATAACCCCTTTAAAGTGGCAACATGTTTTGGACTGCATCGTGAGCCCACATGGGTCTGGCTCCTTCGTTAGGGCTAAATATCTACTGATAAGTATCCCTGCTCTAGAAAAAAGCACGCATTCCATGCATAAGAATGAGGCCTAATGAGCTCACCTGTATTTTCTGTTTTCCCATAGTTTTTCTAAGGAAATAGAAGAAAAAAGCAACATGGGAACGTTACACCTGGCTTAATTAAAGAAAGGCTGCTTTCACCATGATTTCTCAATTCTATACACTTGGTTTTGGTGTCATAATACTACAATTATCCTGTATTGTGTACTAAAGTGAGCAAATTCCCTCAAGGCTATATTCAAATAGTGGTGATCTCTGTGCAGTTGTAAAAAAACAATATTATTAGAAGACACAAAAAAATCGTTTTTTGTGAACTATATTGGTTATATTGATTCAGATACTTTCTATACTTCTTTCCATGCCAATTACACTAAATCAAGTATAAAACTTAGGTATAAATATATGTCTTATGTGACCATACTCATGCCAGTAGGGTCTGGTGTTTTTGGCTTCTTATGCTTACCTACTGGGTTTTACTATTTTGCAACAAGCGGATCAGGCGGTTGGTGCTGCCTTATAGTCACACTCTATAAAGAAAACAGAGTATATCGCATCCGGTGTTAAAAAGGCAATGTCTGGTCTCGGTTTTCAGGGGAACAGTCAACTACAACACTCCAGCACCTCTTTTATACTCTGAACTATTAATGCATGTATATTTCTTTACCGATAGCAAATATGAGGAACATTCGTATTTTCAAAACACCCGCTTGTTGTTTGGTGATTATAAAAGGAAGGAATCTGGCACTCCTTCTATCAACTCATTTACGTTCCATGCTCATTCCTTTTCCCGTATGTGATTATCGTTTTTTATATTGCTCGGTGTGGGGGAGATCGTTACTTGCATTCACTCGTGATTGATGTGGTTCGTACAAAAAAGGGGGAGGAGGAAGCCCGTGACCACCTCTCATTTATAAACCCCTTCGAGACAAAAACGAACCACAAGCGTCTCCACCCATCCCCGATTTACTTCGTCAAAGTACAGACACCATTGGAGTACCTGCGTATCTCGCCCTGCCCACCGCCGAGTGCCGGAGTTTGTGGCGTGGGACTGTAAGTACCCGTAAGACTGTTTGGTCAACATCATCAGAAGGTGCGAGCGCCCTTCGGAACAAAGAGTGCTGGGAGACTGAGGTTTCCCTTGATGAATGTCCTCGCCTGCCGCAAGATCTCTACATAATAGTATTGCAGGAAAAACAAGTCCTTCATGCTGAATCGCATTACGGCTGTTAGATTTCTAGTATCAGAACAAGGAAGTCCCTACTACACTACTTATTTGATTTTTTATTTCTGTTAACAGAACACAAGATTACGATTGTCCCGATTAATAAAGTTGTATTTGTCCAAAATAAAGCGCAGTCCCAGAGCTTGGCCGGTCAACCAAACTCAGTAGCTCTAACCTTCAATGTTGAAAGGTTATAGGATCTGTGAAAACAATATCCTGCGATGATGAAAGATATACATATATGTGTATCAATAAACATCAAATTTGCTGCCAGGCTCTGTGCGAGCTGGTCTTGCTGACCGGATTTAATATCAGTGCATTCTGCTTATATTGTGTAATGATAGGGATGTGATCAGTGTTTTTCTTAAGCACTCCAAGTGTTCTCTTGACGATGTTTGAATAGTCCCAAGTTGTTTGAGGTCACATGTCCCAAGGGACTCATGTCAAAAAGAGGTCCCGGGTTTAGAGAAATCCTTCTAAACTCTTAAAATTGATCCCTCTCGGAAATTTCCCAGAGTAGATGATAATTGGGCACTGTCCGGCGTGATCAAGCAAGGTAAACACCCAAATAGGGGTGAAGACCAGATAACGAGGGACCATTATCCTAACAAATGCCAGAGCGACCCGGTTGGGCGTGGATAATTGGCAGAAACATGTTGGTATCTAAAGCAGGTATATAGGGGCTTTTAGCTCCCCAGAATATCTCAAGTTTTGAGTTTTAATCCTACCAAGGTGTTACAGGAATAAAGACAGATGATGGTTTCCTCTTAGGTAGTTTTAACTGTATGTGTCTGCACTTTTTGGCCCTGTCTAAATGGAATACTCTTTCCTTCTTCATTTTGTATTCTTTGTTGTGGTTGTTTTTTCCTTTACACTTGCTGTACACTCACCACTAATCTTCATACATATTAAAAAACTGCACTCCATCCAGTGTGTTGTTCTGCACTTGGATGTTAGATGCGGTCCCATGATGAAGCATGACACTGCAAAGTGTATGAGGGCAGTATTAAGACATTTGTCTTCCCCTTTCTGTGTTGTCCTTGTGTAATCTCTCTGTAGTGTTGGCGTTTAGGAGGTGTTGTGTAGTTTACCCCCTTCTCTCTTTGCTTTTAGGCCAAGTAGTTTTATCGACTTTAGTACTTCTCTCTCCATACATCACCCAGATGATCTATACCAATTATCGCCAATATAAAGAAACCTGACAGTGTGCCAACCTCGTGGAGTAAGCCACAGAGCCATAACGAAGTCAAAGCTGCAAGTTTGTCTTTCCAACCTAAGTACCCACGGGCATCTCTCCAGATCTTGTCAACTGTCCCACCTCGACCCATTGCGTCTGTATGGACAAGATAGACCGGTTCCTGTCTATCAGAAATCACCAACAGGTGGGAAGTGCATTAATATTTCCTAATATCGGGGATTGCGAGTTCCCCGTCGTACACTCCCTTTTGTAGTTTAGCCAGTGCTATGCACTGTGTAGCTCAGTTCAATAAAAGCAAAAGGAGCTCTTTATCTATTTTACAAAATATTCCAGTGGAACCGGGAATGGTGTGTTTTGGAGCACATATAGAAGTTGCGGAAGGGTCATCATCTTATAAAGAGTGGCCCTGCCCATCTGGGACAATGGAAGGACATGGCAATGCATCATATCTTCTCGGAGTCTATCCAGTTGGGGGAGCAAATTCCTGCACATAAACAGGTAATGGTCGTGGGTGATGTAGAAGCTCAAAAATTTGAATGAAGCCCTTCATGCACTAGGCCTTGAGCCGTGCCAATGTACCCGACAAGGGAAAAATGCCAGATTTAGTCCCGTTTATTCAGCATCCTGAATAAGTGCCAAAAAGGTCAAAGAGATGCAGAATCCTGGCCACTAAAAAAGTATGGCCTTGTAATGTACAATAGGACATCATCAGCAGAGAGGGAGACATGCTCTCCCCAGCCTCCGGGTGCCTTAATACCCCAGATCAGCGGGTCCAGGCGAATCCAGGTCACCAGAGGTTCGCGTGGTAGAGTGAATATCATGGATGAGAGGGGGCACCCCTGCTTAGTCCATTTTTACAGGACGAAGGCACTGGACATTGTACCATTAGGGCTTGATATAGTTGTTTCTCCCACCTGCAGAAGTTAGGTCCGAATCCAAATTTAGTTAGCGTGGCCAAGATGTAGCCATTCCATGCTATTGAATGCCCTTTTGGCATCTATCGCCATCAGCATTGAATGCTCAGCATGTGGAGCACACCATAAGATGTCTTAAATTAAGGCTGTGTGCTCCTGTGAGACATAAAGCTAGATTGGTCAGGATGTACGATGCTGGTAATGACTTTACAAAACCTTGCCACCAAAGTCTTGGTTAGTACCTTAGCTTCTACATTTAGTAGGGAAATAGGCCTATATGAGCCGCACTCTGTTGGCTGCTTCCCCTTTTTATGTATAACCACGATCATGGCTGTGCGTTGGTCTTCTGGCAGGCAGCCATCACTGCATGCCGCCCGAAGCATTTCAAGCAAGGGTTGGGCAGCCCTATTCGCCAGTACTCTAAATAACTCTATGGGAAGGCTGTTGGGCCCCACAGCCTTTCCAGACTGAAGGTCTCGGGTGGGTAGTGTCAGCTTTTCTGCCATAAGGACTGCCTCAAGGGCCTCTTGCGTGTCTTCAGTAAGGGATGGGAGGGCGAAATTGTTGAGGAACTCAACACAGCCTGCATCAGTTCCAACAGTCATAGGGGTGTAGAGATCCACGTGGTAAATTGCAAAGGCCTCCCACCCACATCGTATAGCCTACACTGTGATGCCTGTGCCTGACTCTGCGCTGCATTTTCGGCCAGTGCTCTTAGGTCCTGCTGATGCAAGTAGAGCCCATGACACAAGTCAGGTCCACCCTCCATGAGCACCCTGTGTTCCATAGTTTCTGGATCAGAGATCCCGTGCGCAAAGTATGTGATAGCCCTGAAGACACCAACCCAGACATGTTGGGTAAAAATGTGGTCACGCCAGGAGACACATCCGTGTGTGGCTGGAAAGTATGCATATTGCTTGTGGTGTGGGTTTTGTTCTCTCCACAGGTCTATCAGGCCCAAGGCCGAAACAAAGGCCGACAATTGTCTATTATCAACGCTCTCAAGAGCATTGGTCAGTCTGTCTATCTCAGGGTCCATGACGGCATTCATATCTCCCCCCAGTAGAAGAGTGCCCCTGCGCATTTCTATGAGCAGGGCGCTCACCTTTGGTAGGAGCACAAAAGGGAGCCTAAGCAGCACATAGTCGGAGCTAATATTTAGTGTGATGCCCTCCCAAGTGCCTGTAGCAGCTACATAACAGCCCTAAGTGTTATGCAAAATATGTGTCGGGGTGAATAGCAGAGTTTTTAGACCAGGATGCCTGTGCCCCTCGAATCAGTAGTGTATCCTGTGTGTGCCAGTAACGTATAGCCAAAGTGATTGAGAGCCTTATAATGGTTACACCGGAGGTGTGTCTCCTGTAGGGGTATCTGGCCAGGAGAGTGTTGCCACAAATATTGAAGGACTAATGTACTTTTAACTTTGTCGCCCAATCCATTAACATTCCATGTCCAGGCATTCAATTCTCGCAGTGTCTTCCCTGCCATTGATTATTGGGGTCATATCTCTAAAAGCAGATGCAACCCGGTCCAATCCCACACCGAGTACACGCATCTCAAGCCCCCATAATCTTCAATTAGTGCAGATCTATTTATGTGAGCCAGTAAACTAAATAAGGAACAAAACAATTGAAAACCCTAAACTACCCCCTCTTTGCGTCCCTGTATCTTTAATTTAGAACCCACCCACAGCAGGAACTTGCAGAGTGCTTGTCGGCCTAACTTGTGCATCTAACAGCAGGGGTGCACTGCTCCCACCAACGTGAACAGGTAACGGACGAGTGTAGGCAACAGTGCAGCCCCCAAATTCTAGACATGGAACAGTTAACATCAATCAAGTGTCTTGTGGCCATACCACAGTATCAGAAGGCAGGCATCCGGGCCCGCAGGCATAGACGGCAATGCCAAAATTCAAACTAAGTATGTGTATCTGTACCTCCTCTCCACATGCCGTCCCTTTACCAGCTGTAGATGTTCACAATAAGAGTTGCTCATGAGTATGTATAGAAGTACCGAGGCCACTTGTCCTCAGAGTGATCCAATCTTATAGCATCAGGAGCAGATGGGGTCTCACTTTCCCTGCCGCCTTTCCGGCCAGCTACTCTCCAACCTTCCATCCAGTCCCATGTTTCCACCGGCAAAGTGAAGTGTAGCGTTTTGCCATCTGCCACTACTCGAAGTCTGACTGGACACAACATCATGTATTTTATCTCTTTATCACAAATCGCTTTCTTGACAGATTAAAAGGTTTGCCTCTGATGCTACCCCTGGAGGGGATAGCGGAGTTTTCAAAATGGAGTCACCCACCTGGAGGATAGCGTCTCATTCTCTATATTTAAACACTCCTTCTATGATTGTGTGCAGGGGGAGGGGGAGCCCAGACGTGGGGAGCAAAGCCCTATGCGCTCTCTCAATTGAGAAATATTTGGATAATCTCTTAGTGTGAAGTGATTTAAGGATGAAATTCTCTATAAAGTGAAAAGTGCTTGGCCCCTCCAATCCCTCTTTGGAACCCAATGACACTGATGGGCTGCAGCGACAGCATTATGTCTTGTGAGCATTTCAACTTGTTAATCAAGCCTCTTTGTTCTGGATAGCAAACCATTAATGTGTTTTCAGCAATATTTTGGACATCTGCAAGCAGAAGATTGACATCTACTGTGACCACAATCAACTTAAGTTCCAGGGTGCCTCGAAGTTCCTTTTATGGCAGTCATGATTTTGCACAGGGAATTTGAACATGGAGTGTTGTGTAGGGTATTCATGCTTAATACCAACCATGAATTGGTGTCCATAATAGAGCTGACGTTATTTTAATACACCCAGTGTTTGTCTCACTCATAGCGCTGTAATTGCTAGTCACCGCTCCAATCCTACCTCTTATGATCCAGCTCAATAGAGGATCCATGATATTAGTGATGCCAATCAATAAAACAATCTATAACCAAAATGTAATATAAGAGAGTACCTTACAAGTATCAGATTAGTCAACATACACCAAGTCCCAATTGACGTTAGCTCTATTATGGACACCAATGCATGGTCGGTATTAAGCATGAATACCCTACACACCACTCCATGTTCATATTCGCAGGTTTGCATTGATCAGGAGAAGCATGTACCATGAAGTGACATGAAAAACAATAATGGTTTGTGTGAACCTTTAGCATTCAAAAGGTTGTTTGGAAGTTTGAGCATTTCCGTGCCTTCTATAATTGTTTAAACAATGACATTTTGTTTGGGTTTTCAGATATGCCCCTGAGGAAGGGACCTAGCTGTCCCGAAATGCATTGGGCATGAAAATGAACAGGAAAAAAATATTTTTTGTAGTGCAGAAAATGTTATGATTTTCCACTTATGTTAAATTAAGTATCAAAGTAATTCATGATATGAAGATTTTTTTGTTTGCAATAAGTATGTGGTACTAGCATTATGGTACCAAACATTATAGAAAAAAAGTATTAAAAAAAGTACTAAAAAAGCACTAAGTGAATAAATAAATGTCTTAGAATGAAGTAAAAAGTGGACTGTGTTCTATATTGTGATTAACAAATTTTCTAATTTGGTTTAAAGTGAACAGTACACACCGCATCCAGGTCCGCTTACTTGTCATATGTTGTTAGTTTATGTAACGTGTGTTGACAGCACACGTAGCGGTGCAGCACCACTTGATTAACTTGTATATATTTTCATTTGAAAAGGAAGAGATATAGTTAATAGGAGTGCACCCCTCAGCAAAACTCTGTTCATAGAATACTGTCCAATTCAGGAGGTAGCAACAATTGAAAATGTTGCTCAAATCGATATCAAACATCACTGAAAAAAGGGCAACAACCTTGGTATACACAACAGATCCAGCATTGGAAATGTATGCTTTAATACAGGATGTTAAACTCATGGATACACATGGAGGCTAAATCACCCAACAGCTCAAACAATTGGAATATCTCGCTAAACGCCAACTAAATCAAAGATTGCATGCTTTGACTTTGGTGTAATACCATAAAGCTAAACGGATTCCAAGAGGTCTGAGACTATCGGTTAAACCAATGTTGTTTCGTTTCCACCTGAACACTACATTCATGGAAAAATGGTATTCAATCTAAAATAAATGTTCACTTCATTTGATATTATTACTTATTGAGGAACTATCCAAAACAATCTGTGAATTGGAAGAAGAAATACACAATCTCAAAAGTGAATTGGAGATGAGGGTGGAGAATCGAAGATTAATCTGGAAGGGCTTAACCAGAAACTGGATAAGTACAGCAAGAGACTCCAAGAGGGAAAACTGAGAAAATATAAAAGGGACACAATTGACTATAAGTTAAATGAAGTATATACATGGGCTGGAATCTATGCATGGAGGCGGTTTGATCAGAGTGTTGGTAACACAGTGTTTTTAGCAGTGCCTTATGGGATTTAGAGTCATAAAGTGTGTGAGAGTGAATGGTCTGTTTCACGGGATTGGTTGACGTGGAGGGGTGGAGTCATCTGCTCGCATTTGAACAGGGAAACAGCAGTACTGAGTGATACACTGTTTGATGCAAAGAGGAAATATGCTGGTAGGGTGATTACTCTGTTATATCATGAAGGTACGGGGGAATGTTTACGGAGTTTGGTTCATGGTTACAGGTCAATTCAAAAGTAATGTGTAACATCAGTTTCTGGGGAACACTTAGTGGGAGTTCTACAGGTTAAGGGAGGTTAAATCCGGAAGGGCAATGTAGGTTGGGAGAGGCTTCCTTGGGTACATTTTGGTCGCGTATAGTGGCGCGTTTAGAGGGAAAACATCAGTTACTAGCAAAATATGGTATGGTTTGTTTATTGTAATTTTTAATTGGTGTACATAGATCTGGAAACACAGCTAATGTCATTGTTTTAATACTTGTAGTGAACCCCTGAAGAAGGGCTATCGAAAGCCCGAATTGCATTGGGTAAAAGAGATCCACTACCGAGGAGGTTTTATGTATGTGTCATGCTCTAGAGAAAGGCCTGGATTTGCAGTAGAAACTTTTCAATACATAAAGTGCCTCACATGTGACAGGACAACATTTTTTGAAGAAGATGATAAGTTGGGGGATATGGAATAAAAATGTGATTAAAAGTGGATACATTGTCAAATATTTTTGGTACTAAAGACAGAGTGCTGTGCGTTTGGTTGAAGTGCCACCTCGCTCCAGTTTCTGAACAGTTTGAAGAACAACACATTGCGATTAAACCCAAATGGCAGACAAAAATAGCCTTGTACTGAAGGTTCATTGATGATATATTTGTAATTTGGACCGACACAAGAAATGAACTTGAAAAGATGATACAACTTTTGAACACATGAAACCCCAGGATACATTCACGCATACTATTGATGATAAATAAATCAATATTCTGGATGTATTATTTATGAAGAAACCATCAGGAACAGGTTTTCAAACGCAGATATACACTAAGCCCACTGACAGAAATAATGCATTAGCATTTTCCAGTTTTCACCCAAGAAGATTAATTCACAACTTAGAATTCTCACAGTTTTTGAGGCTAAAAAAGATTTGTTCGGACCAAACCGTGAGTACTCAAAAAATCAGAGTATGAACAGAGGTATGCTGAAAGAGGCTAACTGGAAGAAATATTGCAGGAATGCTCACAAGCCATCAAAAGAATGATTAGTGCTAGGTGGGAGCTTCTAAAAAATGAACCAGCCTTCAACAATTTATTCAAAGAAAAACCACTACACGTGTACACAAGAGGAAAGAAGTTACGTGAACTATTGGCGACACCAGACAAGAAACACAACCTGGTTGAACAAAAAGGAACTAACAAATGCCTTAATTGCATACATTGCAACAATGTTATCGTTGGTAATAGTTTGTCACACCCTATTTCAGGAAGAAGTATACAGCTAAGTCACACAGCCTATTGTAACACCCGCAACGTCATATACTGCAACACATGCCCATGTGGCAAGACGTCTGTACGGAACAAAAATAAAAGTAAGACTGACTGAGCACAAAAGTACAATAAGAACAAAGAAGAAGACTTCCAGTCTAGCTGTACACTGGCAAGAAGCGAATCATTCCATATCACAATTGAGACATCAAATAATTGAGACCGTCACTGTGACACTTGGGGTTGACAACAACAAGAAGCTGCTACAATGTGATATCTATTGGATCAAGAGGTTGGACACATTACTACCTAAAGGCCTGAACGATTGGATTGATATGAGTTGCTTCATTTAAACAGTGATAGAGTTTTACTTTTCAATTACAACTGGAATCCGTTTGGTTAGATCATAAATAATGAAAGGCAATAATTACCATTGTTGATCACATGCCAGACCAACATAAAGCAGAGAATACACCACATCGTCAACACACAGTTTACATCACAACTCAGTCGGTTAAACAGTGGTGGAGGGTACTATCATCACAACCACTTGACTAATACATTTTTTAAATATTTATTTTAATGTATTGGTTTTCATAATTTAACAGGCTGGGACATAGTTGCCGTAGGTAGGTAGTTATGGACAGCACATTGAGTGGAGATGACTATTACATTCTTTGGTTTTACGCAGATGGATGTGTAGGTGGAGCTATTAGTCTACCTGATAACATTGTGTAGGATTGATTGCTAGCGTGGTATTACGATATGGACATCTCGATCAGTTCACATATATTGGCACATTATGCATTATTTTCACCGTTGCATATCAGCACTGTGCGCTCGCAGCATTTCTGAACCATTATTATCGTTGACACAGGGCTATATACACTATACTGTGTTTCTTAGGGTCTACAAGTTTTATCGATTTGATATTCGATTGATCACCATTTAGCCATTTAAGCATTCGCCTCACAGCCTCTCTCCAGACTTATCACATTCAGGAAACCAGAGAAGTCATTCCGAGTCCTATATGTTGGCCGAAAACACCACAGGTTTTTGGACAGCAGACATAAGTATTGGCCGTTCGTAGTATTGTTAGTTAGATCTTGGTACCTTTATTCTCGACATACAAAACTATTGATGAACTACTGTGGTTCCCACAGTTTAAGGTTCAGACTTATTGTTTTTCAATTAATCAAATTTTATGCAATCTATGCATTAGCCAACAGCACCTTCTCATGCATTTCACAACTGGCAAACTAGAGATCTCAGTCTGAGTCTCACACTTCAATATGGCGGCCGTAAACGGTATAGGTCTTCAAGCAATGCAGACAGAGACAGTACATCTTCACTGCTTACACCACGGGCTGATTTTACTGTTACTAGGGACACGAGACACTATGCCGGACACAGGAGAATCGTCTCGGTAGGATTCTAGACTTTAAACATTGATAAGCGGTTAGTTTGAAGGTTTCACTGAGGTTTTTAACTGCGTTGCATATGTGTGGCTTAATGGGCATATTCGGGGGCTCTTGTTCACATTTGGATTCTGTTTGATGTTTACAGAGATAGAGACTGTTCTAATACCGAGCAACACCATCACTTGGACATTACTTCTGGGTGTGGAGGTAAGTGTGGTAACGTCCATTGGGACTTGGGTGCTTGTTGACTAATCTGGTACTTGTAAGGTACTGTCTTATATTACATCTTGGCTATATATTGTTTTATTGATTGGCATCACTGATATCATGGATCCTCTATCGAGCTGGAGGTAGGATTGAACAGATGACTAGCCATTACGGCATTATGAGTGAGACAAACACCGGGTCTATTAAAATAACGTTAGCTCTATTATGGACACCAGTGCATGGTCGGTATTAAGCATAAATACCCTACACACCACTCCATGTTCATATTCGCAGATTTGCATTGATCAGGAGAAGCATGTCCCATGAAGTGGCATGAAAAACAATAATGGTTCATGTGAACCTTTAGCACTTGCAAAAGGTTGTTTGGGTGGTTGAGTATTTCTGTGCCTTCTATAATTGTTTAAACAATGAGATTTTGTTTAGGTTTTCAGATATTCCCCTGAGGAAGGGACCTTGCTGTCCCGAAATGCATCGGGCATGAAAATGAACAGGACAAAAATATTTTGTGTAGTGCAGAAAATGTTATGATTTTCCTCTTATGTTAAATTATGTATCAAAGTAATTCATGATATGAAGATTTTGCTGTTTGCAATAAGTATGAGTTACTAGCATTATGGTACCAAACATAATGAAAAAAAGTATTTAAAAAAGCATTAAATAAATAAATGTCTTAGAATGAAGTAAAAAGTAGACTGTGTTCTATATTGTGATTAACAAATGTTCTAATTTGGTTTAAAGTGAAAAGTGCACACAGCATCCAAGTCCGCGTACTTGTCATATGTTGTTAGTTTATGTAACGTGTGTTGACAGCACACATAGCGGCGCAGCACCACTTGATTAACTTGTATATATTTTCATTTGAAAAGGAATTGGTATAGTTAATAGGAGCGCAACCCTTAGCAAAACATTGTTAATAGAATACTTCTGAGTTAGCCCAGGTTACTTTGGAGGGCCCCTTTCTCGGAGTAATGGCTCTGCCAAGGAACTCATCCCTTCAATACTTTGTGTACTCATGGCTTTCAGATCTTGATGTGATTGTAATACCTTCAGTATAGTCCCTCTGTTTAATATATTGTGCTGACTCCTAGAATTGTTTTATGGTGTCAAAAAGAATAAACAAGAGTGATCGTCTGTTCTTACGTTCCTTCCGTCTGAAAGGTCGTGTTAGATGATGTTACAGATGATCTTATCAATAGCTCAGAGGACGTCTGCCCCAGTCTGCTGATACAGATTTGGGCCAGAAATATTCAAGTTAAATGTCATTAAAGAATGATCTATAGTGGTATTTAAAAGTTTTAAAGTGCAGAGTAATGGGTTAATGTTAAGATGGTGTTTTAAGCTGCTTGCTGCATTAGTTATCCATGCTCTGGTGGGTTCCACTTTTTTAAAGTCTGGTATATGACATAAAGGTTGGTGGATCAGGCTCACTTACTCTGAATGGGGATCACTTTTAAGATGCAAAAGGGGAGGTACTATCATGGAACCAGAGAGTCCTTTGGCAGGCCTTGGTGGATTGAGGGATGTGGTGAGGGTTGGGTCTTCATCACTGTGATGGGTTTTGTCGGTGGTAGGGCTAGTGCTTTTATATGCTTCAAGTAACTCATTTAGTGTGCCAAGATTAATTGCATTAGTTAACCCCTTCTCAACTCCATGGCAATCATAGTGTGGTAAACCAGTCTTGCCATGCCTTGAAAGTATTGAATACATCTTTGTGATCAGGCTGCTTTTATGGTGCTATTAACTAAGGTGTTTGTTCTAGCGGAATTCGATTTACAGAGCTTCTTATTTTGTTGCCTATCAGTGTTGTTATTTCATCTGAAATATATACAGGTAAGTCTAATAGAACTGCCAATGTTTGGAGGTGTATCATCAAACGCAGGAAGTGCCCTTCATTTATAGAGGAAGGGCTTGTATGGCTCAATGGGTCCAGAGCTGGGTCTGACTCTCTTGAGGTTGCGTGGCTGCTGATAACTGAATTCTCAGTTTGGATTCTATCAGCACTTACTAAATGATTGGCTGTAAAAGGGGTTTGAAGGATTTTATAGTGAGGTGATTATAACAGGAAGATTTGCCAGCTTCTTTATTATAGAGGAACAATCACAGGATGGCTGAGCCATTCTGGTCTCTTTTCTGATGGAAGTGAAAATAGAACTTAGACTAGTAAGCTGTGTATCGATTGATGTAACGGAGGTGGCTAATGTCTGAAGCAGATCTGCTTGCAATTCATGTTGTCCTATTCAAAATTTAGGACTATAGTAGTTGCTTCCAAAGAATGACATTCGATAGATAGTGCTTTTTCATTTTTATATCTGTGGCTATTCTGACACACGGTATTGAAATCTATGACATGGGTTGGGTAATTATTATTGTATGTAGGGGGAACAGCTGGTTGGAAAGCAGGAAAGCTAAATTGGGGGTCAATCTTGAAAGAGATGTCCTCTTTATTTACTTTGGTGGCCTTCGATGGTGAAGGCCTTTGGTGGTCTTCGATGGTGTGTTAGCTCATCTGTCTAGTTAATCTTTTTCTCTGTGTTTTCCTGGAATTTGGTCTCCTATTGTCATATTGTGCAAAAGAGACATAGTGCCAACTAAATGCAGATTGTGAAAAGTATTTCATATCACTATTGTAGTGCTATAAAACATACTACAAAAGTGCAGGTTCTTGTTCTTTCGCATCGGAGTAATACTCTTTATCAGATGCTACAGATAGGAGTGGAGAGATCCCTCAAAAGGCCATAGACTGCATCTATTTTTCTATGTGAACTGCAAACTATGCACCTTATGCTACCCAGACTCTCTTGAAAGATTTTCATCTCCTGTATGATTGCCTCTAGGAACAGAAGGACCACGCAAGAGAATATGGAGCTTCTTTCCTAGTTTTTCTGGGACATCGCCTTCGATTCACTGTGGTCTTTAGCTACAGGTTCAGGGGCTTGAATAGCGACCAGACGCCTTCCATGGCTGAAGATGTAGAAGCTTGAACAATTGCAGAATGGTCTAGTCCTACAGCTACCTGTTTCTGGGGATAGGCTGTTTACCCCTGAGCTGGATGACTTGGTGCAAAAGGAAACTGAGGAAAAGAAGATATTACAAGCTGGGCATGAGTGGAACCATGTAGGTGCACGAGCGGTTAGGGACCCTTGAAGATGATCTGACTACTGGGCCAAACCTCCCTCTGACCCCAACGGGTGCCTGAAAAATACCCGCACATGGGTATCATTGATTAGGCGAGTACAATACTCCCTTTGTATGCCATATTTCTATGTGCCTATCACAGTCAAAAGCCATTCACAGAACATCGGTGGGGTAGTGTTAGCAAAACGGACCTGCCCTGGCCAATTCCCTGGACCATTTTTGGGCCATTAGAGTAGGGCAGAAACATGTTGGTGCTATGAAGGTCATGGGACCATTACATCCTTCATTGTCCCCCATTATTAATTATTTTATACTGCACCCATCCACCCCACTAATAAAGGGATACCTTGGGTGTGGATGAGATATTTTTATTGAATGTAACTTCCCCCAGACACCATTATATTCAAACAGCTCCCTAGAATACAGTTGAGTCCCACCTGGCTTTTAGGGGCCAGGATGAATCCCATGATGAAGCATGCCACTATTAGAGTGGGTGAGCGTTATACGTACAAAAGGATTATTTTTCCTTTTCCTATCTCATGCAGATGTGGTGTCTATCCGTGAAGGGCACTTTAGACTTTTCGACGAGGCAGAGGGATACTCTTTTGTAACTTTAGTTTAGGGAGAACCTATCCTTTTTCTTCCTTTGTGTAACAGAAAGGTCTCCCTTCTCCCCTGGTAGGTTGGTCCCCTGGCCTCCCATACCATTGTTTTGAGGATAAGCTGTTTTACCCTCAGCTGAATGGCTTGGTGCAAAATGCAGCTGAGGAAAAGAAGATACTACAACTCTTCATGCATTTTATGCAGAATAAAAGGTTTCTTCAGAAAGAGGCAGCTCAAAGGTTTTAGGACAAATGTCCATTTCAAGGCCGGGCTCGAAGTCAGGGTGCTAAACAGTGACAATCAATATCTTATGGTGGTTGAAACATTAAAACCCTTTTTGGGCAAATGGCCAGACCTAATCATGGACAAATGGGTGTTAAATATTCTACAGTGGGGATACATGACAGACTTTCAGCTTACTTCTCCTGAAACTCATTTTCAACAAACCCCTCTGCCACAAGACACATTGAATAGGCAAGCCATGATTCAATGGATCTAGGCCCTGTTACAATGAGTAGTGTTGTTTCCTGTCCAAAGAGAGACCAAGGAAAAGGATTTAACTTGATTCTCTATCTGGTACACAGGTCAGACAGATGCAAAAACAACAATTGATGGACAGAATGCAGAACAATGTCGCACATTCACCTCAGTACAGAGATCTGGGCCTAAATCCATCGTTTTTTTTGCTCACCATGCCATTCCAGTTTGGACCCAGCCATATGCAAATCAGAATTGACGCTGCGCCCAATGGGAACAGTCCAGCCGGAACTGCCAGGCCAGGTCCTCCCTGGACTGGAAAAAAGCCCAGATCTCTTGACTGGGGGAGAATGTTTGAATCTTTGAGCATTCCGTCCATCATTTGTTGCAGTTACACTTTTCGCCTCAAGTGGGACGGGTATGCCCAGGCGTGGATCCCTTGCTCACTGTGCCACTGGGTTCAAGCCAGCCTGGCTGATGAAGGGTGACATACCCCAAAACCGGTCCCAGGATGCTTGTTTCCGGTACAGGGAGGACCTGGCTTGGTAGTTCGGTCTGGACTGTTACCATGAGGCACAGGGTCAAGACTGATTTGCATATGGCTGGGTCCAAACTGGGGTGGTGTAGTGGGCAAAAGAACAATGGATTTAACCCAGATCTCTTGAATGGGTGAGAATGTTTGAATCATTCAGCATTCCGTCCATCATTTGTTGCAGTTAAATTTTTCTCCCTAAGTGGGACGGGTATGCCCATACGTGGGTCCCTTGCTCACTGTGCCACTGGATTGAAGCTAGCCTGGTTGATGAAGGGTGACATACCCGAAACCGGTCCCAGGATGCTTGTTTCCGGTACAGGGAGGACCTGGCTTGGCAGTTCAGTCTGGACTGTTCCCATGAGGCACAGGGTCAAGACTGATTTGCATATGGCTGGGTCCAAACTGGGGTGGTGTAGTGGGCAAAAGAACGAGGGATTTAACCCAGATCTCTTGACTGGGGGAGAATGTTTGAATCATTCAGCATTTCGTCCATCATTTGTTGCAGTTACACTTTTCGCCCTAAGTGGGATGAGTATGCCCAGACGTGGGTCCCTTGCTCACTGCGCCACTGGAATCAAGCTAGCCTGGCTGATGAAGGGTGACATATCCCGAAACCAGTCCCAGGGTGCTTGTTTCCGATACAGGGAGGACCTGGCTTGGCAGTTCGGTCTGGACTGTTCCCATGAGGCACAGGGTCAAGACTGATTTGCATATGGCTGGGCCAAACTGGGGTGGTGTAGTGGGCAAAAGAACGATGGATTTAACCCAGATCTCTTGACTGGGGGAGAATGTTTGAATCATTCAGCATTCCGTCCATCATTTGTTGCAGTTACACAGGTCAGACAGTACATTCTGCCCTGCTTTGGACCTAAAAAGATTCCCAAAAATTTAGCTACAGAATGTAATCCCTCTGATCACAAAGGAAGATATTCTTGTAACTCTGAACTTGGGGCGAGGATGTGGCCTTACGGCTATAGAGGTCGATATCGAAGCTGGGGAACCAGGTTCGAGTCTCGGCAGGGACGCTCAACATCCTGTGATTCTGGAAAAATCACTTAATCTCCCCGTGCCTAACAAAAAATGAATGTGTCCTTCTGTAACGCAACAGTGTTCATGTAAAGCGCTCTGATACCTTCAGGTCAAGTTCACGCTATATAAAATTCCGCCCCCTTCCAAAAAAAGGATGCATACTTACATGTGTCCATACATATGGTTTCCTAGAAGTTCCAGTTTCTCCGTCGGGAGCTGCCACTACTGTTTCACAGTGCTTCCCCCTTCAGTCTTTTACCATCTCCGATGGGCCTTCACCAATGTACTTACTCCAATAGTGGTTTATCTCCATCTTCTTGTTGTACAATTACATACTTATTTGGATGACTGACTAACAGTTGCATCTTCTTTTTTCAAGGAAGATCATTTCAAGCTGGTTTGTTAAACACTAGAATATTTGGGCTTCCTTCTTAACAGAGAAAATTCAGTTTCTCTGCCCTCAACAGAAGACCTTCATAGGTGCTTTTTTCGATACAGTTAAAGTGAAAGCGTTTCTCACGGAGAGGAGATATTTGAAACTGCTAACTTTACTTATACAGTTGCTCCAGTCACAGTCTGCTTTGGAACTTCAATGGCTGAGTGTGTAGGGTGAAACCGAAGGGGATGATGGACGGAGTGTTGAACATTGCAAGCACTCACCACCAGTCAACTGATCTGGGTTTAATCCATCATCATTCTTTAGCTCACTCCGCTACCCCAGTTCAGACATGGCCATATGCAAATCAGTCTGACCCTGTGTCTCATGGAACAGTCGAGCCCAAACTGCCAAGCCATGTCTTCCCTGGACCGGAAACAAGCATCCTGGGATCAGTTTCTGCCTAATCAGTCGCCATCAGCCAGGCTAGCTTGAATCCAGTGGCAAAGTGAGCAAGGGACCCACGCCAGGGTATACCCTGCCAACTTAGGGCGAACAAAGCAAAACCAAAGGGGATGATGGACGGAGTGTTGAACATTGCAAGCACTCACCCCCGGTCAACTTATCTGGGTTTAATCCATCATTATTCTTTAGCCCACTCTGCCACCCCAGTTCAGACATGGCCATATGCAAATCAGTCTGACCCTATGCCTCATGGGAACAGTCCAGCCCGAACTGCCAAACCATGTATTCCCTGTACCGGAAACAAGCATCCTGGGACAGGTTTCTGGCTAATCAGCCGTCATCAGCCAGGCTAGCTTGAATCCAGTGGCAAAGTGAGTGAGGGACCCACGTCAGGGCATACCCTGCCAATTTAGGGCGAAGAAAGCAAAACCAACTGCAAACTTTACTTATAAAGTTGCTCCAGTCACAGTCTGCTTTGGAACTTCAATGGCTGAGTGTGTAGGATCTCATTGTCTCTTGAACAGCTATGGTTCTGTGTCCTGCCATCTTCTGAAACCTCTTGTACTTACGTGCCGGCACCGTGGGTAACTTCATCCGGCAATTATCTGATTCAGATCACAGTCTCCTGAACTATAATTTAAAACCTGCAGTGATGGTTGCTTCCAGAGAATATTCAAAGAGGAGTTTTCATGTTGGAACCCCTGCCTCAGATTTTTGCTACAGATGCGAGTTAATGGGGTTGTAGAGCAACTTTGGGAGACCACTATGCTCAAGGCAAGTGGTCACTGACAGAGAGCCAGAATTCTGCAAACTGGTGAGAGTTGGTGACAATTGGAAGAGGTCTTCATGACTTTTATGACTCCATAGAAAACTCCTTTGTAGTTATGAAGACAGACAACCAGGTCATTAAATATTATGTAAACAGCCATCGGGGGGAACAAGGGCTCCATATCTAACCAGCCTCGGCAATTAGATTTTTTCCTGGACAGAAGAGAATCTCTGGTCTTTGATGGTGATGTGCATTCTGAGAAGATACAACCAGGAGGCAGACAGTCTCAGCCAGAATCAACACTCTTTAGTAGATTATCATCTAGCAAGCTTTCTGCTATGGAACAGATCAGATGTGTCTCCCCTTCCTAGATCTCTTCGCATCCCCAAACAACACTCTTCTCCCATGCTTTTTCTCAGAAGTAGCATGCAGGGAAGCCTGGTGGGTGGATGCTTTGGCGACTCCTTGGTCTCAGGAACTTCTGTGCATCTTCCCTTCTATCCCCCTCTTCTAGAGGCTGCTTCAGAGGATTTGAAGGGAGAAGGCTGTGGTAATCCTAATAGCACTTTACTAGCATAGAAGGGCATCGATCCCTCTCTTTACTCAGTTGGCAACTGATTCTCATCTGCTTCAGTTTCCATTTGTGACAAACAATTTGTTGAGAAAGTTGGATTGCAACTACTAGGTTGTTCAAGGGAAGTAGCATGCAATATCCAATCACATAAAACATCTTTTATACTTAAATCCTATGCTAAACACTGGGCCAATTTATTTTTCCTGGTGGTGTGGGAAGTTCTTTATGACCTGATAATAGCAGATCCAATCAAAAATGTAGATGTTCTGAGAGTTTTTTTCTATGGGCTTAGCTCCCTCAGCCATAGCACCTCAGTGGGCATAGATAAGATAGTGTAGGAGTTCTTCAGGACATTTTTCATATATTCTTCCCTTAGTTTATAAGCTCCTCAAGTTCTTTAGATGTAGAAAACAGAGGGTGGATAATTCTATTCCCTCCTGGGATCTGACTTTAATATTGGAGGGTTTTCAAAAAGCGCCTTTTGAACCCATGGATCAGGGAGATTTTTCCTACGTTTACTATAAAGCGGCTTTTTTAGTTGCCATTACATCTGCTAGAAGATTAAGGGGCCAGATGTAGGAAGCCAATTTGCGCCGGCAAGCGCTGAAATGCGCAGAATTTCACCGTTTGCAGTCGCAAAATACCAGTGTGCAATGTAGCACACAATGAGCCCCTTGCAAAATAAGAAATCACATAATTTGTGATTCCCTATTTTGCGATTGCATTTAAGGAATCGCAAATTGCGATTCCATAAATGCAATGTAAATAGCACAAGTGAAAGTGCAATTTAGCCTTAACGAATCGCTAATTACCACCAACTTCAAGTTGGTGGTAATTAGCGATTTTCTTTAAAAAAACACTTTTTTCCTTTTTCAAAAGTGCCATGTGGCACACATTCATGCCCTCAGTTCAAAGCCTTATTCGGTTTGTAATAACAACCATAAAAGCGACAAAGAAGAAAAACATTATACATTATAGCAACATCTGCAACATTCACAAAGGAAAATACATAGTAAAATATCTGCAGATTTTACAGAAAGTGACGTGCTAACAATGAACATTATGTGCAAATTACGCTATAAAGTGTCATATACCAACAATATTCCTATTTTAGTTAATGTGCTAACAATGAACAATTGTGCAAATTAGGCTATAAAGTGTCATATGCCAACCGTATTCCTAATTGGGTTACTGTAAAATGGCGCTTATCAACTGTATTCAGTTCTGTGCAAATTACTTAACAGCTATATGCCAAGTACCAAATCATTTTAAAAACAAATTTAAAAAAATGATGGATTTCCTAGCAGCAATACTTTTTAAGATGTACAGCGCTACGTGATAACAAACATCCGGGCTTTCCAGGGAAGAAACTAACCTCATAGCATTTGTAGTGGTCCGGACATTATATTTTAAAAACAGGGGTTTTAGATAAAATTTCCTTAGTGAGAGATAAAATTTACAAAACATTAAAAAATGGCAACAACTTTGCTTAGACATGTTATCACAAGGACACACAGAGCTAGTGCTTTTTTTCAATAATCGGGAAAGCCACAAGATGGTGGACGATCCCTAACCTTAATCGTGTCAGAACAAAGCGATGGGTGGATTTCGTTACATCAGTCAAATATGCCTGGCAACCAGCTTTAAGAGTTAGTTGTTGGTAGTATATCAAAGTGGGTTGTTTCCCAATTAGTCTCTCTCGGTCCACCTTTTTGTAATCTAGGAAGGTTTCTTTAATCTCCCTTTTTGCAATTAAAGTCACATTCTCTAGTTCTGAGTAGATATCCCAATTAAACAAAAGTCTATACTAGTAATTAATGAAGCTCAACCAGGGGATACGGGAACAGTGCTCCAACTTCAGACAATCTTTAATAATACGTTGTGTAAATAGCGTTTCCTCTTTCGACCATATAGAACGCCATAATAGAAGGGGACGTAATGCGTCTAAATCTGAGATATAATTTAGTCCCACTTCCTGATGTATCAAATCTATAGAGGCTGAAGGGGGAACGCTCAGCAAGCGTTTGAGAAAAGTGTTTTCGTCTTGCTGTAATGACTTCTCAAAGTGGTGACCCCAGATGCCAGCTTCATAAAGGGCAGAAGATACACACCTGGCATTATAAATAGCATCCATATCTTTAATTCTTCTTGCTCCCACTTTGGTTGAAAATTTGAAAATACTATTGGTATTTCTACTCATTTTGAGTCGTATGTTATCATATTCGCGTTGCCATTTCCCATCTCCTGTAAAAGTTACGCCGAGGTAACACAAAGATTTAAGCGAATACATTTTAGTGCCCTCCAGAAAAAAAGCCTTACTTGACTTAGATGTTTTGTTCCCACATGTCATTACAACTGTCTTAGATTTGTTGATTAAAAGTTTTCTGTCCCTAATAAACAATATAAAATTATTAATAAGGCACTGGAGGCCTCTTGGGGTACGTGACAATAAAACCGCATCATCTGCATATAATAAAATTGGGACAGCCTGGCCTTCTATCAGGGGGGCATCTGCGGGTAATTCTTTTAAGGTTGCATCCACTTGGTTAATAAACAATGAAAACAAAAGTGGGGCCAGAACGCATCCCTGACGGATGCCCCTTTTAACGTTAAAAAACGGGGTACATTCACCTGCGGTGCCATAGCGCACTCTACTGGATAGACGTTCATAAAGTCTTGCCAAGAAATAAACGATTTCTTTAGGGGCGCCAGTATCCAGTAGTATGCGCCACAGTATAGAATGATCCACAAGATCAAACGCGCTACTTAAATCGGCAAAACATAAGAACAAATTACTGCCTTTCACTAAAGTGTACTTACTAATAAGCAAGTCAAGGTTGACACAGTGTTCCAGTGTACCTAGGCCCTTCCTAAACTCATATTGGGCTTGTGAAAGGATTTTGTAGTCTAAGGCCCAGGATTCGAGCCTTTTCAACAGAATCCTACTCATTACCTTAATAGATGAATCTAGTAGCGATATTGGCCGGTAATTGCAGGCTTCTGATTTAGAACCTTTTTTGAAAAGGGGGATAATTAATGAATGTCCCCAAGACGGCGGGAAATGATCTTCTACTGCGGCATTAAAAATCCTAGTTAAAATTGGGGCCCATAGGTTAATTTCATTCTTATACAAATCAATAGGAACCCCATCCGGACCTGGGGCTTTGCCTCCTTTACTAGCCACTAGTCCTTCGTATACTTCATCAATATTTATCAATAGTGGTAAAACAGGCCAGATAGAATCAATGGAAAGGCTATTATCAGTCCTATCTGGGTTAAAAATGTTAGTAAAATGTTCAATCCAGGCATTACAGTTTACATACGAGGTTAATTCTGGTTGGCAATCATCTTTTAAAAAAGGGCTATTTACTGTCTCCCAGAATAGTTTGCTATTATTAGTTGCTGCAGCTAAACTAAGTTTATCCCATGCTTCACCTTGCAATTCTTTTTTACGGGCATCAATAGTCCGTTTATATTTAGAACGTAATTCTTGTATATTTATTTTATTACGAGGCTTAATTCCTAGTGCTAACTTCAGGCTATGTAAGGCCTGGGTACAATTCATATTAAACCATCCTACGTGTATTTTTTTTTTTGTTGCATTTATGATTCTTGGTAAAGAGGTCCTCTATAATCTTGGTTATTTTAAGGAAACTAGGAATCAGAAGTGTTGGATTTAGCTCTTCACTAAGACAGTGATCTATTTCCTGTCTACATTTAGCAATCACTTCCTTTTGTATTTTCTCGGGGTCAACGCCTGACCATTTGATCCTCGTGCCATTTGCTCTTGTGGGGGTAATATTAGTAATACTCTTAGTGTTATTTAGTTGTCTTTTCCCCCAACATAATAATGTTAGCCTGTTCTGTAATCCATAAGTTGGCATAATCATTACTACACGAAATCAAAACATGGTCAATGCTAATAGCGGCATCCCTGCCTGTAAATTTTGGGCATTTAATGTTATCCCTGTTCACGGTGCAACTCAGAAGTTCGAGGTCGAACTTAGCTATTAAAGAATTTAGTGCTGTACCTCAGGGCATGTATGTGCGCCACATGTGCACACATGCACATTTCAGGGGTGCAACAGGGTGTCCCTCTGGAACCCTTGCACCCTTGAAATTGCACACGCAATTTGCGAGTACCTACTGGGTACTCGCAAATTGCGTGCGCAATTCCCATGCATTCCTATGGGCCTAGAGAGAATGAATGGGATGGTATTCCTTGATTGCGAATCGCGATATGCGATTCACAATTAAGGAATAATAAGAAATTGCAAAAAATATTGCGATTCCTACTTACATGGCATTTTGTAAGTCCTTAATAGCGATTCCCTAAAAATCGCTATTAAGGAATCGCAAAAATGCATTTACCTATATCTGGCCCTAACAGAGTTAACTTTGTTCTTGATCACCTATCCCTATTATTAGATTTCTCCCTGATAGGGTAGTACTCAGATCTGCTCATTTTTACTCCTTTCAGGAAATAATTCTTCTGTTGTATCAAACCTCAGATAACGTTCCTTTGACTGATGATGTGAAAAGAGCTCTTCTGATATACTTGGAGAAATCTAAGAATTTCAGAAAATCTCAGCCCTCTTTATCTCTTTTGGGACAGGCAACAGGGAGAACAAGCATTGAAAATGCAATAGGTCTCGCCGTTGAGTAAGTTAAAGCCATTTACTTTGCTATACAATACCATTAGCAAAGCAAATGGCTTTAACTTAATCAAAGGCGAGACCTATTGCATTTTCAATGCTTGTTTTTGTTAGGCACGGGGAGATTAAGGGCCATATGTAGGTAAATTACATTTACCGATTCTTAAATACCGAATTTTACCGATTCGGTATTTATGAATCGGTAAATGTAATGTAGGTAAATTATTACCGATTCGGTAAATGTCGGTATTTAAGAATCGGTATTTACCGAATCGGTAATGGCAACTGGCTTCCCATTCATTCCTATGGGCCTAGAGGCCCATAGGAATGAATGGGAAGCCAGTTGCCATTACCGATTCGGTAAATACCGAATCGGTAACAGGGGAGGCATCATCATGGGTGGCAGGGTGTCACATTGACACCCTGTTGCACCACTGATTCGTGCATGTGTGCACATGTGGCGCACATACATGCCCTAAGGGCATGTATGTCTGCCACATTGCACATTGCAAAAAGCACAATAATTCTTTTTTACAGGTATTCGTCATTTACCATCGACTATTAGTTGGTGGTAAATAACGAATCCACACACCGACGAGACACTCCCCCTACATCTCATTTCAGGATTCGGTATTTACCGAATCGGTAAAATTACCGATTCGGTAATTTTACCGATTCGGTAAATTACCGAATCCTGAAATATGCCCCCTACATAGCAAAAGCCTAAATACAGGTCGGTAACGGGATATTTACCGAAAATCGGCCGTTACCGACCGGTATTTGGCTTCCTACATATGGCCCTAAGTGATTTGTCCAGAATCACAGGATGTTGAGCGTCATTGCAGAGACTCGAACCCGGTTCCCCAACTTCCAAGTAGACCGCTCTGGCCGTAAGGCTACATGCTCTCCTCCTAATACGAGCAGCAAGGCAGAATGACTGGAATACAAGATGACGGTTCTGTACCAAAGGCGGTGGTAACAACGAAAAGATCAACAGCCTCTCAGAAGGGAGCCAAACCAGTCTATACCATAACAGCAGCCACAGAACACGTCTGCTGTCTAAAGGCCAAGGACGGACACCCCCGGGGGTGGTACCCTATATATCTCCAGCATTCCTATTAAATGTGGTCATGGACAGTGGACAAGGTGTTCGTTCCATCATGTCTTATAGCTCTTGGAATTATTGTCGTGTATTTAGTTACGATTTCTGTGTCACCAGAGTGTCACTTTTTGGTCACCTCAAGCGAGCCTCTTTCAGGCCCTGTAAGGAACAGGATGATGGCAGCTCGGGGAAGGGACTGGTGTGAAGATGAGCACACAGGGACAGTGAACATCAGCGTGGCCGGGTGGAACACATTGAAACAAATGTCGCAATCAAATCCACTGCAGACTGTACAAAAACAGAGCGGGCCAAGCTTTGTTGACAAGTGTGTGTGGTGACACACACTTGTCAACAAAGAAAAGAGACATCTTTCTTGGCATGTGACAGGTTTGAAAGCAGTACCATTCTGCCACCCTGACACGAGGGGAGCCTGTCTGAAGCTTGCAAACGCTGCCTACGTATGTAGACTGAGAGGTTTCAGCACTTCATTTTAATGTTGAATTTCATCCGAACAAACATATTTTAGAAAGGACGGTGGCAGAATTAAAAAAAAGAACATGGGTGTGGTGTGAGCCAGTACTGTATAACATGGTCATATCACTTGTGCTACGTGTGATGTCATTTACAGATACTTGAAATTGTTTAAAAGTTGTTTAGTAGCAGAAGCAACGTAGCTGCTGTAGTCTGTAGTGCAAATGTTGGGGTGTTTGTGTTCTATGAGCTGCAGCCTCCAGGGAAAGTTCTGAAGTGCAATTGAACTCGTAATCCAACTGGTGAATGGCTTGTTAATAGTTTATTGATGCATCGGCTTTCATCTTAACATTTTAAACAACCAACGAAAGGTAACAAGTAGGCCTTTATAATTAAAATCTAAATATATACATATGCATGCCCGTTGCTAGCGCAATGTGGCTTGTGATACTACAGAGTTTGGTGTCTGGAATTTGCAGTGTAAATAACTGACACTTTATGAGGCTGAACTATGTTTAGATACATCTAAGTGACTAGAAATCTCCCTTAATGAAGTCTCTGGCCAATACGTTCCGGAGTTTAAATGGACGGGATGTGGGAGAGAGTGTGCTCTGTGCCTTACAGTTTATGTATCAAGACCTTTCTTATGCACTGCGCTGCCAAACGTCTTCTGATAAGAAAAATGTGTTACGAGTATATCTGTTCCATGAGCCTCCAGGGCTCATTGCTCAAGTCTATGAAACAGACAAATATTCCTGGATCATTACAACAGGAACAAAAGAGGGGGGGGGGGGCATACTAGAGAATTTCACTGAATCACAAACTGCACATGTTTCTTCTTTCTCCTACCTGCCCGTCGCAGCAGACTTTGCTTCCCCGCCGCCAGACTGAGTCAGTGCCCCCGATGATCCACTCGCTGCACTCTCTGCTCCCCTCAGCTGTAAACATTGCGCACCGGCTTCCTTCAACTCTGGGTCCGTCGCGTGCGCGTGCACTGTGTAAAGTGAAAGCACGCCGGAGCCAGAGTTGAAGGAAGCCGGCATGAACAAGATGGCGGTGGACTGTCCACTGTCCCACGGACACGCGCATGCTGTCTGCTTCAGACAGATGGCTAAAGCAGCCATCTTTGTCCATGCAGGCGCGTGCATGAGCCCACAGCGGAGAATCGATTCCAAAAGGTTCTCTCTGTCGAGAGCAGCGCATGCGCTCCTTTCGCCAGGCGAGACCTAAAAAACAGCTGTGGCTACAATTAGCAGATGGGGGAGCAAGTTCCATCCAAGATCCACTCGAGGCCTAGCCACCTCTTGGACTGAAACAGGAGTGGTAGCTCTGGACGGAAAAATGCAGGGCAGCGGCATGGGTTAACCTCATCACTTTTTTGGCTCACTGTATACTACAGTTGTTTGATAATGATTCTGTAAAATTTGAAGCCTCCGTGTTGAAGTATTTGTTGAACACACTTTATTTTTGAGCAGCATATAACAGTGTCTCTTTTTTTAATTTGGCACATCCTCAAAGTTAAGAACTATGACGAGGAGGAGCATATGTAGAGTACTCAGACAATTACTATCTTCGTTACTCTTCGGATGGTCATCCTTCTCATAATAAGTTACCACCTGCCCTCTAATTTCCTGTTACGCAATTATACTGGCTTAGTTACGAACAAGAAGGGAGCATGGTGGAATGGTCTACTAAGCGCCTATTGCATTTACTTTAATTTTATACATGCTTGCGTATGCAGTCCCTGTCGGAAGCGGGACGGCCTCAAAGGTAGGAGCTATGATGAGGAGGATCATCCTAAGGGTAATGAAGATTAGCGCAAGTAATTGCTTCATTATAATTTCTCAATGCCAATCTGCATTTTTTTCTTTTAACCCAATGATGCTTGAATTTCTACTTGTTTCTATTCTCAATTAACTTTCTTGAAGGATGTGTGTTGGAACCACACAGGCATTTTCTCTGCATGCCTTTCTCACGTGGTCCAAACCACGAACACGTCTTTACAACGCGTTCTTTTACCACATAAGTCGTTACAACGACTTGCCTCTGGAAAAGCGTTGGAGTTGGAACAGTATAATTTCCTATTCCAACTCCAGTTTGAACAACAGTAAGGAAAGTGTTGGACTCAAAGTCCAACATCAATCCAACAATGCTTCCCTGAAGGCAAGTCATTGTAACGACTTGCGAGGTAAAGAATCGCATTGTAAAGATGCATTCATAGTTCAGACCATATTATAAAGGCACAGTGTGGTTCAAGCCGTGGAGTAAACGCTGTTCAGTCTCACTGAGTGCATTCATTCTTGAATGTCCCTTACAAATCAACATGCATTCCTATGCATTTCTGCACTGACCTTGGATATTGAGATTTTTGACTCTGGGCCTCATTGTCTCTGAATCTACAAGACTCCAGCCTCATGCGATCAGGAGAATCACTCCTCAACTATCACCTGGGCCTCTACCAGAAAGGCAAGCAAGGGATTGGGGTTGGGATAGGCATTTCAATACTTGCATGCTCTTGAAATAACTCAAGTTCTCCTCTTAGTGAATGTACTTTAAAGATATATAAGAATGTTTCACATAACATGACAATTTGTTGTTGAACTTCTTGTGGTATTAGAATTAATGTTTTCAGCATGTTAGCTGTATTAGAGCTTTGAATAAGACAGTTTTTGTCTCATTTAGCAAAAAAAACAGGTCGGGAAGCCAGAAAAAAGTGAACCAATGTGCATATGGATTATTGACTGCATTCAGACTGTTTCTCTAGCAATGCTTAGTACAGAACTGTTTTTCGGTGACTTAAAACATATTGCGACGGTACGTCTCAATAAGCTCTTCAGAATATATTGTGGGCTCGAAGATCTAAGCCAATGGTGAGTGAGTGAGTGAGTGAGGGAGATCATTTCTGAAGCACAAATCAATGGAATGTGTTGCTTTCTGGCCCTGGTCATCACTGCATTTGTTATGTTATGCTACGTTTATTTGTATGGTGAACATACCACCCAGAAGGGTGGAGCAGCCCTGATTGAAGCCTATTGGAAGAGCCTGGTTTTTAGTTTCCTGGGGGATTCTGAGATGGAGCTGGTGGCTCTGATGTGGAAAGAGAGGTTGTTTCAGGCTTTTGGACCCCGGTAGGCTAGCTCTGAGGGCCACCAGTCTGAGGATCAGAGAGAGGTGTCTTTTCCAAATATGAGCCCTTCCGTTTTTTAAGTGATCAGTTTTAAGCAGTTGGCTTACATCCAGTTTGTGACCTCAAAATGCAGCTCATTAGGTTTTCGTGGGTTTTCGAAGTGTCTTCTGAGAGGGAGTGGATGAGCTGGGTGTCAGTGGCATAAGTGATGATGCTAAGCCTGTGAGTGCGCTGGTGTTTTGAGTGGCATCATGCGAATATTGAAAAGCAGAGGGCTAAGCAAGGTGCCTTGAGGGATGCCTCGGATCAAGTTGCACTATTACAAAGTTGGAGGCATGTATGAGTACAGGGTTAAGCTGTTTGGGAGCTTCCTGAAGGGAAGAAGCTGGCCCATTGCTGTTGTGGTCCATGGATCCTGGTCTTGTGGAGGCATTGGATGAGGATGGGGTGGTAGACGATATCGAAAGCAGCCAAGAGGTGAAGTAGGATTAGAGCCACTGTGTCCCCTGGGTCCATGTTGAGGTGGATGTTGTCTGTGGCAGTGATTAGGGCTGTGGTTTTGTCTGAATCCAGATTGAAAGCGGTCCAGGAGGTGTTTGGCATTAAGTTAGTTGACCAGTCTGAGGTTGATGACCTTTTCTAGCACTTTGACCGGGTAGCGGAAAAGAGATGGATCTGCAGTGTGCCAATGTCTTTGGGTAAAGGGTAAGATGGTGACGCGTTTCCAAGATCCTGGGAAGGTGGCGGTGGTGAGAGAGTCATTGAGAATTGGATTGAGGGCAGTGCTGATGGGCTTGGGTCCTTGGTTTATGAAGTGAGGAGATGGATAAGAAGGGGCTCTAGAGTGGGTGGAGTGCATGGTGTTTGCGGTTTCCCGTGGGGTGATGGCTGGCCAGCAGGCCATGGAGGTATCCAGCGTGGTGTTCTCATCTTGGTGGAGGATGGCAAGGGTGGGAAGGTCAGGTTGCGGGATTAAGTTGTCGTGGATGGTGTTAATTCTGTTGGTGAAATAGTGGGTACAGCAGTCTTGTGAGGGGTGATAGTTGTGGAGCTGACAGCGGACGTTCTAAATCGCCTCACTATGGTGAAGATTTCTTTTGTGGTGTTGGAACTGTTTTAGATCTATTTGGTGAGTGCTGCATGGTTGATGGTTCTGAGCTGCTGGAGGTATATCTGGAGGGATGATCTACAGGTGTCTTTGTCCTTGTTCTCGGTTATGGTGCCAATGGCGTTCTAACTGTTTTCATTGGAGATTGTTGAGTCGGAGGTTTTCTGTCTACCAGCTTATTTGTGGCTTGGAGCATGATGTGGAGATAGTTTTATAGGAGCAAGGAATTCAGGGCAGGAGGTTATCCAAATGTTGAAGTTCATGAAGGAGCATGTAAGGTCATGGTGGTAATTGGGTGTCCTGACTGAGCTTCAAGATTTTTCATCAATTTTATTCCAGTTGCACTTGTAGGTCTTGGTATGCTTGGTTCTGTTCTAGTTGGGCATATGTAAGCCGAAACAAACAAGGGAGTGGACAATCCAGGTGAGTAGGGTGGGCTTGTCCACCATGATGTTGGAGAAGATGGTGAATACGGGGAGATGTACGGCTACCTAGGTGGGGTCCTTCTCTTGTTGGGTGACTTCTGATATGCTCAGGTCATCCAGGAGGTTGGTGGCATTGGAGGTCAGTGTGATCTTCTAGGTGAGAGTTGAGGTTTCTGAGTAGAACGAAAGAGTTGGAGGTGAGCGCCAGTGGCCCGATGAGGTCTGCAAGAGTGGTGTAGAAGCTGGATCTTGGTCAAGAAGGCCTGTAGAGTAGGTCCTTTGCCAGGATGGTGGTGCTCAAGGTGCAGAGTTTGATGGTCATGTGTTCTAGGCAGTTGCTGGTGTTCGCTGAAGTCATTCAGCAGGTGATTTTTTTCTTTGTTGATGATGGCTAGTCCATCTCTGGTTTTCTAGGTTTTTTTTGTGTGTATAGATATTGAAATGGGGAAGGGTGAGCGGCCACTGCGATGTCTGGAGCAGATTATGATTTAGCCAAGTCTGGGTGAGGAAGAGAAGGTTTGGAGAGAGGTCCTAAACGTCTATGGTGTATTTGGCGAGCAGTGGTTGTGCACATGCAGCACGGTGGTGAGGGAGACTAGAGGAGGTGGGCTGCATCCTGAACTATGCACAGTAAATATAAACCTCACTCCTTCAGGGAAACATATACATATTTGTACATTTCAAACACTCAAGCCTTAAGGGTGTACATTCCAATTTGGAAGGTATTTCTAGGGATGTCCTTCCTTCACCAAGGAAATCTCTTCTCTTCCTGGTGGAAACTACATAGAAGGGTCTTACACTCAATCCTGAGACAGCATTACAATCAGTAGTGCAGTAGCACAGGAACATGTGAAATGATTTCAGATAGACCATTATGAGTTAGTCTGAAAATAAAGTCTCTGCCTGGAGACCCTAGCTAAGACAACTGGTGATGGTGACCCCATCAGTTGTAATGTGCAATGTGTCACCCACTTAAAGCTTACACAGGAATCTAATGGTCCAAGTTCTGAAGTCCCATCTGCATTAGTTACATCTTGAACTTATTGAGGGTGGTCTTGGACGTGTGGCCCTGCAGAATCTGGCCACCTGTGGACTTGACGAGTCCTTGGGTCACCAAGAGAACAATCCAGGGTTCTCCGGGGTCCGGTCCATGCATTAGGAGGGATTCTCCCAGTGGAAGGTCTTTGGTTCACCGTAACCTCATGCTGAACTGTATAGGGCCATGGCCCCACTGTGTGACTTCAGTCCTTGGGCTCCCAAAGGTCCACTCCATCCTTCAATTGGCCAGGACCCCACAGGAGACAGCCGGGGTTATGTGTCTAAGAGCTCATTGCTCTCAGTTCACCAAAACCATTTAACATTCTGGGAACATCAAAGACTATATAAACTTCTCACAATATCCACTCCCCTGCGGAAACCAAACAATCAAGTTCTCACAGGCACTGTTGCACATTCAGGACTCAAACCCAGACATACCCAATTACTGCATTCTTCCTTACTGACAGGAGATTCAATAATGTACTAATAGTGGCTTTCAAAGAAGCCTTCATAAGTGTGTTCCTGCAGCAATCACATTCTGAAATTCATACACACTGTACTTAATCAGTGGAGAAGACACGCTTGCATTGAAAGATCAGAACAGTTCATCTAGATTAAGTTTAATGTATAATATGGCCCTTATCATGTATCAGTTCTGTGGCAAATCTTTGTCCCCTTCCTTTGCTCAACTGTGTTTCAATATTTTGCTTTAACAGGTACTACGGCCCCGACAAAAAGAAAAGGAGGTAAGCCAATTCTTTAGACTGATTTTTTGGAATCTATCACAAGACTTTTTAAATATTTTGAAATCTCATAGCTATGTTGAAATTGCACTCTTTCGATGTTTCTAGTTCTTGCATTTATAAATATGATGGGCACTTGGAAACAATATTCCTTTGATACATAAAACTCCGAAAGGAATATGGAGATGATCATGATGTTTGATAAAAGAAACATTGTCCTGGGTGAAAAAGGTCAAGAAGGAGCCTTTGTTTCCAGAAAACATGGAATGGAAAAAGCAATGAAGTGAACTATGCCAATCCCATTTAGAAATGTACATTGATTACCAGTGATGTCTGTTTATTATGTATTGTTCTCAGTTTGGACAGATGAGTCATTTTGTATAGTGCATTCTAGATATAACGAAAAGGGATATTGCCTGATAATTGTGAATTTCAACGCATGCAAAGAAGATGCACCAGTTTAGGACCACTGGCTTGTGCATGGCTTCAGAAAAGGTTAAATACGATAATAGGGGGGCACTCATACATACACAATGGACTATAGTAGGGCGCATCTGAACCTGAGTGTGTGCCTTTACGAGCATGGAAATCTTATGAAAATGTTATAAGTAGCTCCACTTCAAACTTTCTAAGTGAACTTCCAATTTCCATGCCTCTTCAGGTAGATGAATCTTTGCCACCGTATTAGAATGCAGCACCCACCCAACCCATCTCTAAAATAAACATTGCCTTCAACATTAGATGTTCAGTCAATGGAGTATCCGCCATGAAAAGGCAATTCACCGCCATGATGATAATATTGATGGCGGTGCCTGCAAGGCACCGCCACCGTATTCTTGGGCTTTTCCGCCTGGTAGGCAATCGGGCAGATTGCCTACCGGCGGAAAACCGGAGGACGGTCTTCTCGTCCGCCGGGGTCCCCCCCGCCATCGTAATGTGGCGGGGTGAAAAGTTATGCAGGCGGTAGATTTTGGCGATCTGCCCGCTATCATAATGACCCCCCTTCAATTGGGAGCAGGTAGGAATGTTGAGTTTGGCGTTTAAGGAATTGTAAATTAAAACCTCTTTAAAAGAAAAGTCAGAATTTTAGTCACAATTCGGAAAATGCCACTTTTAGAAAGTTGGCATTATTTTGTCCTAACCATTTGGTGCCTGCATCCTGTATCCTGGGTCACATGACTAGGTGTAAATGGAAGTTAGTCACTGTGTATTGCTCCCAGGCAGTGAGACAAAGGGGAAATAGATGTTGGCAGGATGGGCCATTTCTGACTTGATATGTGTCCCCAGACAAGCTGAGGCCAGGGTAGGGAGGCAGGAAATTCCAAACACCTTTGGGGGGTGGAAGCCTCTAGAAACTTCTCCTTGTCACAGCGCGGGGACACGCCGAGATGGCGTCACCATGCGCTTTACAAACTCCTTTATTATTATTATTACTTCAAAGTGGGCACCAGGCATAAATAGTGAACCATCAGACCCAACTCTTCAGACCACTTCTAGACCTGTGGCCTCTGCCAGGAAGGACTGTCCAGCTGTGAAGTCGGCTCTGCCGCCCTATTTGCTGACTAAGGACTACTTTTCTACTCAAGGCCTGCTGTTGCCTCTCCCTGACTGTTCTGCTTGCTGCGAACCACAATGCTGAATCCACCCTGCCTATGTGGATCCAGAACTCAAGTAAACATCCAAGGTTCAGTTGGCGGGCCCCCTGTTCTAAGCCACAGGGACATAACAGGCTTCTTCAACGTCAACACATCTCTCCGCATCTCGATGCACTGTGGTGCAGCTCGCCATCGTCTCTGAACCTGCGTGACACAGCTCGTCCTCTACGCCAACGTATGTCCTTGCAAGTTCTCTCAAGTTCCTGTGGCTTCCTCAATGCCAGGACAGGACATCGCATCTCTTAGTTGACTGCTCATCGACCTGTCATTGTGCAACGCATCTTCTCGACAGCGGCTCATGGACTTGCTTCTGAGCGGCGCACCTCAACGCCAGATTTCACATTGCAGCCCCTTGTTGATGACTACTTGACGCAAGTCCTCACAGTGCAGTACAAGGCTTCACATCTCGATTCCCAGGCCCAAAACGTACTTTCTCAGCAACTGAACTCAGTCCTAAAACAGCCTGAACTTGTGACCTTGAACCGGTCTACCATGACCAGATAACCACGGTTGGCGCTTTTTGCTTCTTATCGCCTGATTTTCACAACATTTTTAAAATTGAAATCTGTGGTTATTCTACTTGAATCTTTGTCATTTTGGGCTCAAATATATTTATACATTTTGCTCTATTTTTCTTAATTGGTGTGGGATTTTTCCTGTGTAATGTTTTTCACTTTATTACTGTTTGAAGTGCTGCATAAACACTTTTCACATTGCCTCTAAGTTAAGTCTGACTGCGTTTGTTCCAAGCTACCAGAGGGTTGAGCACAGATTAATTTGGGGTGTGCGTGTGTTTCATCCTGACAAGAATTGTGTTTGCTGCTTGAGTAGGGTTTCACTGCCCCCCCCACCAGTAACCACATTTCTAACACTCAGGTATTACAATTGTGGTTGCTGCTCTGCACTGAAGACTTTCTCATCAATAATAGGCTATGACTATTCTGCCCTCATGATATTCTGCATACCCATATTGAAAGATCCACTCTTTGCTGTAATCACTTACATGACACAAGGGCCACCAATCTGCACTCCTGTCATGCCTAATGGCCTTAGGACAACACCTTTCTTTGCCCTGCGGATTCTTCAGAATCTGTTTGGAATAACTTTTACTTGCTTCTACCAAATCCTCCTAGAATTCCTCTTCTGAATCAGGATAAATTAATGTTGATCCATATTCTAACATCCCCTTGCAGTTTGAGGAACTCATCATCATCAGTATAATGCTGTATATCTTTTGTGCCACTACGGGCTCCATTCCTCTGCGCGCTGCAAAGGATACCTCCTCTGTTTGTGGTATTTGCACCACCCATCCTGGACACTCTGTATCAATTACCAAACTTCCCTTTTTCTAAATTTGTGTCTTTCCTCACACATTTCATACTCTGATCTATAAGCAATCCCAATGGCTGTGCTTTGATCGCAGATGAAAACAGTGCCCTATGCATATTGACTAGCTTTAGCTTTACATTGTTAGGAAGAGATAAAACTGAAAAGGGTCATTACCTGTCACTGTTGACACTTTAATGGTATACTGCTGAAAGCAAGAACCTGTATAATAGTGTGAAGAAAAAGGACAGATCGGGCAATGGGAAGAGCCCACATGGAGAAGAAGACGCAGATAGGGTTGGGACATAGTAGCTGGGAGCAAGAAGAAGAAATGTTACAGTAATATTTCCATAGGATGTACTGAATTGGTGTACCATTCAGGATCAGCATGTTCAATCTCCCCCTAACATCAGTTTAGGAAGACCAACTGCTGGAGTACACAAATCCATTTTGACAAAACTTGTCACACAAATATAGTCACTCCCACTTGAAAAAGCCAAGAGGCTGGTTGGACAAGTAGTAAGCAGGGCTTTGTATGGTGGATACAAGACCATAACGAATGAGTCAGTCTCTCATAAAAACTCATGGGGTTCAGTCATTCTTCTCACAACTTAGTGTCCTTGCCCCTAGGGAGAGATGGTTGAAACCCAGTGCCAGCATCAGAGCATTTTATCCGTTTCACAAAAAGAGGATCCCGGCTTAAGTGGAGTCAAAGGGAGGGAAAAGGATTTGGGGACAGATTCAAGACTGGTAGTATTTAAAATTTCAATGCTACCCAAACCAGGGAACTGCACTGTGTGAGCAAATGTTTCAAAAGCAAAGTATTTAGGCTTAGCCTCAACTGACACTGACTTTCTCCCAACTATAGACTCTGCCTCATACATCTTAAGTACCTTCCTTGCCCTCATTGCACGCTTCTCCAGTTGCACCGCATGTGATTTTGCAGGGATACTTGCTGTGCTTATTGCAGGAAGGAGGTGGCCTGCTTCCTCCACTTTGCATGGCATTGTCCATGCACTGCAGAATAGTGGGAATGCGTTTACGATGTTATCACAGACATCACGGCACCTGCGCTGCTCGGTTGCCCATAATGGCCCTACTCGGCTATATGAAAAATGTCCCTGCTATTGTTAGGTTCAGCTCGCTGTTAGAGAAAGTGCTTGGTAATGTCTGGACATCTATCTGCATTGATTATAACTATTGGTGATTTTAAAAGGCATACCCAGCAAAACTCTTTGGGCGAACACTCTTACTTTCTGAAAAGAAAGCTTTCTCTCTCTCGCTCCTTCTTGTACTTATTTGAAGAATTGATGTCATGCGGTCTCCAGACATCTAATACTGCCTGTAGCCAGACTTAACTAGTTATATATTTTTTTACTTTAAAATGTACTTTTTTATATCATGTTTCCTTGGACCTCATATATTCCAATTAATGCCTTTTCGCTATCTCCAATGTGTACTGTCTGATAACACCGGTTTGAATGGTTTTCTATGAAGATTCAAACAATTTATGTTTCAAAATATCCTAGAAGAGGAGGCATCTTTAAAGGAAGAAAATTCCAAGATAAGGAGATTAAAAGTGAATTCCAGTACATTACAGAGGTAAAGAGCACCGAATCCTTAGGCCATCAAAATGAAGACCACGCCAAAGATGTCAGGTCCAACAACAAGCAGCAGAAAAAAATATAAGTAATTCTGTTTAATTGCTGAGGTATGATTAAATCATAAGAGATGAGGAAATCAGGCTTATTGTGAGTTAGTGCCCTCTTTTAAGGAGAGCTTTCTGGCTCTTCGCTAACAGACCAGTCTTATGCATGTTCTAATGATAGCAATAAGGAGCACATCTGATGCATATTTGAACAATTAACTTGCGCTGACCACTATTTATAGTCCCAAAATGTAGACCATGAACAATAATGAGGGCTATGGGGTTTACTGAACGATCTAACCATAAGCAGAAGGGCTGTATTGCTATTAGTACATTCCTCCTATTGAGAGCAGAACATTCCTAAATAAAACAAAGAGAAACAGAAAAACAAACCATGGAATGTTGGACCAGAGGTTCCTCACTAACCATTGTTAACCCTCTACAATTACATTCTCTTAAATGAAGCTCCAACCTTCCAATATTTTCGTAGAAAATAATTTGGTGGGTGATTGGACAAATAATACAAAAAGTGTCCCTGAATTCACTTGAAATCTCCTTTTCTTTGAATTTCCTTCCTTTGATTATGCCTCCTCTTCTGGACTATTCAGTACATTTAAATGGCTTGCATCTTTCATGGAAATCCTCAAAACTATGTCATCAGACCGTACACACTTGAGAAATCGAAAAGACACCAAAGGAAATATGCAAGTCCACAGGAAATATGATATAAAAATGAATATTTTGATGTAAAAAATGTATAACTATTTAAGTCTGGCTATAAACAGCATTAGATGCCTGGAGACCTCAAATCATCAATTCTTCTAAGAAGTACACTAAGAAGAAGTCAAGAAAGAGAGAAAGATTGATTGTCTAATGGATAAGTCAATAAAAGTGAGATAGAGTAAGAGAAACTGTGCAGGATCAATTTACCAGGGAGCCCCTTAGAAGATGGTGGCCCCGGGCAATTACCCACTTTTCCCATGCCTAAAATGATCTCTGAATACAATGCAATCATACAGTGACCATGTTGCGGAAATGTAAATGTATGTAGGTGTTTTAGAATTTAATCAGACTTGCCAGTTAGACAGTGTTAGTCTCCTAATGAAAATCATTGTCATAAACCAAAAAAGACGGATTTCAGGTAACATGACCTTTATAACATAGGAAAAACTTACCTTCAGTACGGGTGGTATTTTTGTCCTCAAGGTGCTATACCCAGGCAAAGGGGAATATGCAAAGTGGAGCTGAAGGAAGCAGTGTCGTGCACCCGCCCCCAGCATGAAGAGCACTGATCCAGAGGTTAGACAGGGTACCATCCCACGCCTGTTCTAGCGTGGCCCACTTGACATGGTAAAAGAAGCATAACTATGGATCCTTTACAAGTGGCGCGGCCCATCTAATTAAGAGCATGACTTAAAATGTGTAAACTAAAGTCCTTTTCTTCAAACATTGTGTCACTTGACCAATATTTGGTGCCTGTCTGTACGTTTTCTGCTGTTGCGTCCAGACGCAACAACAAATCTGTATACCTGAAACAAGCCAGACTTATTGACTTTCTCAATGCTTGATGTCTGTATCATATAAATGGATAACTATTCTGATTTTGTTAAGAATGATAAGAATCGACAATGTTTCAATTCGGAAAATGTGAGACTGTGAATGAAACACCACTAAAGGCTGTGGAATGTTCAGATTTTTTGACAATCCTTTTCTCACCTCCACTCCATTCTTCTGCAGTATCTCACTCTGTTAGACACAACTGCCCTCTTTCTCCACACATCTTTCTGAAATCCTCCATTTGTATATCTCTCAATGTCCTACAATTGCCATTGGCACCTATGCAGCTATTGTTTTGTGCTCTCTACAGTGAGGCCAAGCACAGGATGTTATCTCTCAATGTCCCACATTTGCCATTGGCACCTATGCAGCTATTGTTTTGTGCTCTCTACAGTGAGGCCAAGCACAGGATGTGCATGCAGTCTGCACACCTCTATGATCCACTGATGGGCACTATGAGAAATTCGCAGTGCCTTCTGGTTCCTCTTCAGATAACTAGAGGCGATTCAGCTCAAAGTATGTACAATACAAGAGTCATAGGTTTCATAACAAAAACTACAGAAACACAAAACCTTGGAAAAAGCATGTATCCCTAGGCAATGCACTATGAAGTAAAACGTGTAAAGTAAATATGGATTACATCACTGACAAGCAGTACTTTAAAGGTTTTTACAATCCTTGGTGAGAAATTGATCAGTGTTTTGCCAGAAAGTTAAGGACATAAACATAGAGCCTGAGAGGGACCCGTTTCAAACTTGTTTTTTAATTACTGCTGAGTCTGTGATAGTAGCATAGCAAGGATCCCAGGGGCCCTTGTGCAAACAAGTAGATAGTCCCCTCATGTATCTGTTGGGGTAGTGAAATATAGCATTCTGAGGGTTCAATTGGCCCCGGTGCCGCTGTGCCTGCTGTAGCAATGGAAGCTATGCCCCTGGTCTGTTACCCGGCAGGACGTGGCCCACTTAAAGCCTTGATTACAGAACAATTGGAGCTGAAATGTGGATGAGTTTAAACATTCTATGATGTCATGTTACTGAGCACTGCCAGCATCAGTGAGGGTAAAGGGCAGGGCATTGACTCTGTGATGTGAAGGCAGAATTAAGATTCTCCAAGGTTTACCCATAGGAGAATCTGTTTCCTTTTAAAGATATGGAGGGTAGCATTATGCTAGAAATGTAAAAGAACCAAACTTCTTAGTGAATCTACAACATAAAACACAACATAAGCTTACATAACATAGAGCACATCAACATTCTTTCTGTTATGGAGCCTTAAATCACAAAGTCCAAATTGTTTTCATCTCATTTCAATCTTCTTCATTCTCCAGTAGACTGATGTCCTCTTATCCCTTCCACTTTATTGGTTTTCTATTGAAAACAAAAAACATAACTAAATCCCCATCCTCCTTGATATCTTCAGCTATGTTTCAGAACCCAAAATCGTTCAATGCATTTTTTTTAACATAACTAAAGTCGCTGAGGGAGTGATAATGCTAGCCCCGTTGTCTTTAATGAAATCTGCATTCGCCTATCACCAACCCTTTTCAAATCTACATTTTCTGGCAAGATGGGAAGCTATCATTTGCTTGTTCAAAAACCATCAAAACTGCAATTGGCCCATGCCACACCAGTCTTAATTAATAACTTGTGAAAACTCCTTCACTGGCTATTCTGCCACTTTCGAAATGTATTCCAAACTACCATCCATAGCAAAAACCTTACTGGACTTTGCTCCATGCACAGAATGAGCTTTGAACCTATTTACATTAATTCCACACCCATGCATATTTCCAATCATCCATCTTGCAATTGTGACCGCATTAATGACTTTGAATGGTTTTAGGTCCATCAATTAAATAACACTTGTTAAAGCACGCCGCTGCTTCAACAGAAGTGTCCTGGAGTGAGGTGGGCTGATGTGACAGAGAGGCTAAACAGAGCCAAATAAACAGCTTTTAAGTAGCCTATTGAAGGATGTCAAAGACTGAAGATAAGAAATAAAAAATGGACTTTTGCCAACTGGTCTAAACTCTAGCATTGTGCTCTCTTTATCATTTAAACAACTCAGTACACAAAGCTTAGGCAGTCTGTCTGTATGGTGGTAAAATACTTTCACTCATAGTCTCAGTATGCTGCGAAAATTAAAAGATACTCTATAGCGATCACAAAACGTCCTGGCTACCTCAAGAGCTTGAATATCCAACACTCTTCTAAAAGAAATAACAGATAGACGGTACATGTAGTTCCAACATAATTGCCTCAAAGATACATACTGATAACAAGGTACAAGGCCCATCTTGAAAGATTCTGAACACCCTAGATACATCCCACGTGAAACCAAACTTTGACCTTGGCAGTGTATTCACGGCATACCTTTCATCACCCTGAACACAAAGTATTCTTATGAATGGATTTTTCCTCACACAAAGAATGACCAGCTGCCATAGCCGAGCAATAACAATCAACAGCTCTGTATCTTAAACCATTACTGAAGACTTCTCACAAGAAGTTAACAACCATCACCTCAGGTGCCTCCAAGGGATCTAAACCCCTTTCCATGCACAACACTAATCAAACCTTCCTCACTCCTTGATATCCATTGATTTTTACTGGAGCCCATGACTCTTGAAACAGTTCATTAGCCTTCTCTGAAAGGCCTTCAAATTCCATAATTATCCTGATAGACTCCAAACAAGAAGGTTTGGGACCCTATTCCCTATTAAAGAATGTTTTTCTCCTTCTGATCCAAACAATAAACCTTTTGATGCCCAGATTATACAGGATTCCTTACCTGCTTAATCAACGTTTCCTGGAAACCATAGTTGGGTCTCCCAAAATACCATCACCAACACAAGCTGACACCTCTGCTTCTTCATTGCTAACAATACTCTTAGAATCATCATGAACGGAGGAAATGCATGACCTAAAATGGTCCTTCAATTCTGCTGGAAAGCATCGACTCCTCAAGCTCCCTCATCTGGGCTCCACCTGTGGTATAGTTTTAAACTGATATAAAGTCTCTAAGGTCAGACTCCATCTTGAGCAGGCCAAGACTCCATTTTCTCTATTCTGCCTAATCATCAACATGTCTGCCTTTGAAGCAGATGCCATTTGTCCTTGTATTCCCAAGAACCGTGAAAGTGTCAAGTCATTCAGACAATGACATTGATAAGACACCTGATGTGACATCAGTCTGGGACAATTGTCCTGGTATCTCTATTTCAAGGTCAGGTGACAAAAACAATGAAGTCTGAATTGACGTGTTTTTATCGTATTTGTTTATAATAATGCACCTAAGACTAGTATAATGATGCACACATGTTGAGTCAGATGTTTGACATATCAAATAAGTCAAATTATTAAAGGCCGTCAAGTGACCACCTGGCAGGAGATGTCTTTCGCCCCAGATTATCACACAATATACTGCCAAAAGATCTTTACAAAAACTGCTGTGAGGCAGCAGCATCCCGTTTTGTGCTGAAAGCTGATAACGAGCCAAGTCCGAAAGGAGAGGCGCTGATGCTTGTTTTCCTTTTGAGGGCACGCCCATTCCTGACTACTATATAGTGCATTGAAGTAAGTTTTAGGTTGCCAAATGACATTTTCACCATGATAGAGATGTTCATATTATTCTCGCTGTTCACAACATGCATTAGTGCTGTTTAAATAATATTCTGTGTGTTTTTTTTAAATGTGTTAGGCAACAGAATGATCGTGTTGAAATAAGCAAATGTAAGCATTAAGTGTTGCTTCTTAGTGCAGCACTTGTATGTGATATTGTAAAGAACAACATTGGGCTTTCAAATTATCACTGCATCCTTGAATCTCTGTTTAGGGGCTGTTAGTAACCTAGAAAGTACTGACACCACATCAACTATTTATCGAGTGGGGTTATGTGGAGCTACAATACCTATTTTTTCACATTCAGTCGTTGGTGCATTCAACTAAGTTCACTCGTGACACCTGTGGGTGTGAAAGCAAACCTTGTAGAGCCAAGCCACATCCATAGTTTATGTAACAAACTAAGTAGTCTCAATGCAAAATGATCATTCTGCAATACTGTGGGGGCTAGCATCCATTTGCTGGAGTCACTCATATCTCGAGTTCCAATCTACCACCATGTATTCCTGAGCTGCAAGGTATTCTGCCTTGTGATCTATTTTGGGTTCCAAACAGAAATTATGCTAACTGTGTCAAATTCCTTGATTTGCTTCTACCCATTTTGTTTTTACTTTACTGCTGGCACATTGTCCATCCATAACAAAAAAAGAACAGCTTCTCAAACCTCACTTGAAACTCTTTTGTTCATTTCCAAGCAATATATGTTTTGAGCTCTCTCCTGTAATTACTATTTTTCCTCCAGTCTCCTCTTGTTAAAACTAGCGGCTGACTCCACACCAAAGTCTGGACCCAACCATTCCCAGCTTCCAAATTCTCCAGCCACCAAAATATCTCCTGACTCACCTCCTCTGTCAAAAAGACCATCTCCATATCACAAGCTTTTTACCAAAGCTCTCACTTACACACTAGACAGAGCTCTGGAGTGTAATGGACCTGGCAACACAATTTGAATCAATGAAAAAATAAACCACAAAATAATTGCAAACAATGCAACAGTAGCTCTTTCCTTAAAACTGACTCTTTTTTATGACTTTATCAAATTTACCTTCCTGACTGACAAATCCCACCAGTGAAAGTATAGTGCTCAAATTTCCTCAATGGAACTAACATTTACTTTTCTAGAATGATAAACCAGAAAACTCAAAAGTGCATCTCACTAACATTAAATTAACTTTTAATTGTTTACCAATTCCTGCCTATCCTAAGACATTATCAAAATATCATCCTAGTATATTTTCATCCTTCCTTCTCTTGCTCATATTTGCTACAACTGATCAAAACAGGTTTGAAAAACTTCATCGTACAGCGGAAAGGTCAATGGGCAAACTTACAAGCTGATAGCAAAGACCTCATCATCTGAAATGAAGGTAATTCTGACTCTCCTTTGCAATTGGAATTGCACAATTCACACCCTTCAATCTCCATTTCCAGCAACTAATCCTGTTCCTGCATGATGTCTCTCCAACGACAAACTCCCTCCATCTTGAAATGCCTGTAAAAACATATTTGTTCGACTTGTGTAAAGCTATCATTGCATCCATCCCTTGCACTTCTTCACAAGAAAAGTTTACTTGCAAAAAAGGCATACTTGTTTCCTAATTCCACAAATGCACCTGCTCCAGCAGAAAAGGGCAAAGTTATATATCCTCCCTGCGTCACAGACCCGTCATCATGCTCATTCATTCATACACTCATTTATTGGTGGGGCCCATAACACCAACACTCATTCTTCACACTGGAAATCTGCACACAGGAGGATAGAACATGTGGGGGTACCTTATTACCTATTGGAAAGGAAATTAATTACAGTATATACATTTTTACATCAGTACCTATAGAATCCTAACCTTAACATCAAGGCACTCCACCACTTGGTCGGCGGACCACTGGTTGATGGTGATTTAGAACCAGTTAAAACACATTTAAAGCTTTGGAACCTTTAATCAATACCTTATTTAAAGAATCACAAACTCATTTTCTGTTAATCAATGTTTAGTTTATCTAATTAATTTGCTTTCATTTGCATAATAAGCATTTTAGTCAACACCGAGTTCAAATTTGATTATTCCTCACAAATTAGCATGACAATTATAATTACCTAAATCTTGATATCGGGGACCATTTCTCAAACCCTGTAAGCCCTGCATAAATCAAATCCCTTCAGGTGAAATCGTTCCAACCAAATGCAGGCTAATACCCAAATAAGTCAGGGAAAAGTTCTTTTCGCTCGGCACGGCACAGTCACAAAGATATCCAAAGGACTAGGCAATCGTACAATCAAATCGATCAACAGCCACCAACGCAAGTTCGGGACACCCTTCTGGAACGCAGCCCCCTCCTCTAAGGTACTCCTTTTTATAGTAAATTCTAGGATAACCTGCAACATTTTCTAAAATCTAAACACTAAGCCCCTCAAATTTGTAATGTGGGACGTTGGTCCCAGGTTTTTTTTAGATCTCTGGGAATCAAATATGTCATCCTTTGGCTTGTACCGTTCTCATGCGAAAAGTTCAGAAGAATCAACATGTTGACCTCTGAGTATAAGTTGTCATTCTCTTTTCTGTCATTCACACTAGCTGAATTCTGGCAATCCTCCACGTTCCTATCCTTGACGAGGAACACAGTGCCAAATGGAAGGACGCCTGGAGATCTTCAGAGCCATCCGAGTCTGCGCGGTAGACATTGCGCTCACACGACGGTGGCCACTTCCGAAGTCCATTTTGAATATCGCGGCCTAGTAGGCCCGAATGCCAACTTAAGCAAAACAAACATAAAAAGTAATTAATATACGGAAATGAAGATTATAATGTTCAAACCCACACTAATCCCAATGAGTATTAGTAGTTTCCTAGCTTATAGCAACATTTATCGCGAAATACTCACCATTCCGCCATACCGGGAACGCAAACCAGTACCAAAGCAACATAAATCATACAATTTCTATCAAAGCACGTCCTACAGTTAATATGCGTACCATAGTTAATTCATTAGAATTATTAGCCATGCAATTAGCATTTTAATCCCATGTGTAATTCGTGTTTATCAAGGTGTAAAAGGTTGGTTAATATTAATACTCCAAACAGTTAATAAAGGTTAATATTTAGGATAGTTACGTCATTAGTATTTTATCACGCAAATAGAGAAGGTATATAAAATTTTTGCTTTACGTGCTCCATCAATCCCCCCTTTGGTGATTTTTAATATCACCACAATTCCCACTAAATTTCATACATTTTTGTTTTATGGAAAGGATTTCTCAGTTCTCTTACTTTGGTTACGTCACATCATAGTTTCCCCTGTCTCGTCTTCTTATACATATTTTCTTTCCATTCTTCCAATTCTATATCTCCCATTTCTCTTTCCCTTGTTTCTTTCTCTCTTTTCTTTGCAACTTCTCTTTTTATTTTATTTCGCAACTTTCTTCTTTTTACACACACACACACCCTAATCCCACAATCAAGATTAGTATTACCACACAAGTCACTGGTATTAAAATCTTACCTAGAAATAACTACCTATTTTTATTAAGAAGCTTTTTATAGCAGAAAACGCTTTCCCAATCCTTTCCCAAACACTTTCACCCTCCAATGGAACAATTTCCTCATGCAAATCTGTTATATTCTTAATATATTTCTTTAAATTTTGACTCTCGTCAGGAATGTAAGTACAACAATGTTGCACCTTCAGCATTCCACAGACTCCTCCCTCTTTTGCCAAAATAATATCAAGGGCAAGTCGATTTCGCATCACCATGCCTCTCATGGCAACCATTTCAGTATTTACCAGTAAGAGCCCTCCAGCTGTGCTTGTCGATAAGCGGTCCACTACTGTAGACAATTTTCTAATTTTATGCGCATTCAGAGATATTCCAACGGCTGGTATCAGTGCTCCAAAAATATCCCATACAATTTCTGACCAACTTTCCCCGCTTCTCCGTGTTAGTTGTCTACCTATCTCGTGTACACCATCTTTTCCCCTTCCCACATGAAATATCTTTGGGAAGACCAGACCTAGATAACATGCGCCATACCAATGGTCCGGAAACCGATAATACGCTTTGCTCCCGCAGATAAAATATAATCCAGGGAATACCGGATCGTTTCCTCCCTTAAATCCCCATCCTCCCATGATTCTATATGTATCATGCAAAAACAACAGTTGATGGACAGAATGCAGAACAATGTCACACATTCACCCCAGTGCAGAGATCTGGGCCTAAATCCATCGTTTTTTTGCTCACCATGCCGTTCCAGTTTGAACCTAGCCATATGCAAATCAGTCTTGACCCTGTGCCTCATGGGTACAGTCCAGCCCGAACTGCCAAGCCAGGTTCTCCCTGGACTGGAAACAAGCATCTTAGGACCGGTTTTGGGGTTTCACCCCTCTTCAGCAAGGATAGCTTGATTCCAGTGGCATGGAGAGCACGGGACCCACGTCTGGGCATACCCTTCCCACTCGGGGTGACAAATGCAAAAACAACAGTTGATGGACAGAATGCAGAACAATGTCATACATTCACCCCAGTGCACAGATCTGGGCCTAAATCCTTCGTTGTTTTGCTCACCATGCCGTTCCAGTTTGAACCTAGCCATATGCAAATCAGTCTTGACCCTGTGCCTCATGGGTACAGTCCAGCCCGAACTGCCAAGCCAGGTCCTCCCTGGACTGGAAACAAGCATCCTAGGACTGGTTTCGGGGTTTCACCACTCTTCAGCAAGGATAGCTTGATTCCAGTGGCATGGAGAGCACGGGACCCACGTCTGGGCATATACCCTTCCCACTCGGGTTGACAAATGCAAAAACAACAGTTGATGGACAGAATGCAGAACTCTGTCACACATTCATCCCAGTGCAGAGATCTGGGCCTAAATCCATTGTTTTTTTGCTCACCATGCCGTTCCAGTTTGAACCTAGCCATATGCAAATAAGTCTTGACCCTGTGCCTCATGGGTACAGTCCAGCCCGAACTGCAACGCCAGGTCCTCCCTGGACTGGAAACAAGCATCCTAGGACCGGTTTCGGGGGTTCACCCCTCTTCAGCAAGGATAGCTTGATTCCAGTGGCATGGAGAGCACGGGACCCACGTCTGGGAATACCCTTCCCACTCGGGGTGACGAATGCAAAAACAACAGTTGATGGACAGAATGCGGAACAATGTCATACATTCACCCCAGTGCAGAGATCTGGGCCTAACTCCATCGTTTTTTGCCCACCATGCCATTCCAGTTTGAACCTAGCCATATGCAAATCAGTCTTGACCCTGTGCCTCATGGCAACAGTCCAGACCGAACTGCCAAGCCAGGTCCTCCCTGGACTGGAAACAAGCATCCTAGGACCGGTTTCTGGCATTTCAGCCGTCTTCAGCCAGGCTTGCTTGATTTTCAGTGGCATGGAGAGCAAGGGACCCACGTCTGGGCATACCCTTTCCACTCGGGGTGACAAATGCAAAAACAACTATTGATGGACAGAATGTAGAACAATGTCATACATTCACCCCAGTGCAGAGATCTGGGCCTAAATCTATTGTTTTTTTGCTCACTGTTGGACTTGGCCCTTCTGGCAGGCTCACCCCTAAACTTTTTTACTTTTACTGGTGACCTGGTGGTAGTGATTTTTGGTTTCTGCGCACTTTCCCTGTGTCCTAGAGTAAAGTGCGTGCGCACTCTGAGTGCATGTGGTGAGATAGGCCTGCCCTCCCATAGGAATGAATGGGGAATGTATGTGTCCCTGGTAGTTCCTGATGCGTGGGGTGTGCAGGCTCGAGTTTGGTATGTGCGGACTCGTGTGATCGAATGCTTCGCAATGATGTATAATGCGTGATTATGTCATGTGCGGAAGTGCCACTTCTAGGAGTTGGCATATTAGTGTAAAGTGTGTCTGGCGTGTGATTGGCTGGAGCTCGCAAGCGATCGCTTCTCCTGGACGCCGCTGTTGAGACGTCGGTTGATAATTTCAGACGCTACGTTGATCTCTGAAGCTTATTCTTAGCTTTTCGCTGATCCGTTTAGATTCTATACGAACTATTTGACGCTTCTGCAACTCTCTGGGTCATGCCTCGACACTAGAACTGAACCTGCTGGGAGGGTGTGTGTTTTTCTCTCTCTCTCATTAAAGATCGAATCCTGGCGCATGGACCTCTTCCTGCCCATTAACCTTGAAGATTTTGTGTATCCGTATTGATTTTAGAATGATATTCTTCCTTCGTGGTGAAGCTCCGTTTTAGAAGCAATTACGCTGAACAGTCTCCCTTCTATCGATGCAGGTCCCGATTTGATTTATGCGGTTCTGTTACGCCCTGAAGAAGGTGGTACTCCGTCATCAGGAGTTGTCTCACCGAAACGCGCGTCGGCGTTTTGCACAGGGCCCCACCCTTTCTTTTCTTTTTACCGGATTTAACACCAAGAAAAACTGTGTTACTCAAAAACCCTTGATTCCATCGCTTGTCTACTTAGGCCTATATACTCATTTGTGTTTTTGAGCAATTTTTTGTTGTGATAATCTTCTTCGCTGGGTGGGACTTCTCAGTGCTTTCAGTTTGCACCAGTATGAACAGTGTATTTGTGTGATTCGGTATGAATGTTTGTTTTGGATGTGAATGAATGTATGTGTGATTAGTTTTCTTTTTCCTAGTGGGAACCTGTTTTCTCTTTTCTCTGTTGCATAGAATTTATCAAATGTGTAAAACATGATCTTTATAACCTGAAATAACAAAATTAGCGAAATAAAATTTGTACTAAACACAAAGGGAAGTGGCTGTATATATATGTATGTATACATATTCTATGTTCGTTTCTATCAGAGTGTCTCTAGCCTGTATTTAAATCCTTGATACATTGTACTTTTTTAATATAAAGGGTAGAGTTTATTTTCTTTGTACTGAACTTGGAGCTAGCTGGTGAGCCTGGCTCCAGGAGTCTGGTTGGGTCTGCCCCAGTGGTGAGTGTGAGATTAGCATGCTGACGGCTGGGGAGGAGTGCACCTTGGACCTGAATAGGACAGGGCTTTCCCCACACAATGCTGGCTCCTCACCCTGTGGTGCGACTGATGACCCTAGCCCTGCCAGTGAATAGAGTGAAGGGCTGAGCACATCAAGGGTGCTCCCCAACTGGTTTTCCCCCTCACCCTGAACCAAGAACAAAGGGGTTTACAGTATAAGAAGGGGCTGTGTCCCCTTACAATTTGGTCTCTTCCAGGATCCTATCTGAGGGGGGCTGCTGCTGCTGGAGGCCAGGAGGAACCGCCACTTAGGACTGCCTTCCTGCCTGGAGGGCCCAGTGAGCTGGCCCCTGGCCCAGCCTTGCCCCCCTGCCTACCTTCCTAGACTTTGCTGGACTTGCCTTATCCCCTAAGCGCCTGGAAGCGCTTTTTTTTTAATATAGCGCTAGGAGTGCTTTATTTGGACCCCAGCGCTTAGAGAGCGCTGCTGTGACGCCTCTGCGGCACCGAACTGTTCTTCCTACACGAGGGAATCCCCGACGTAGGGATCCCCCCCCTCGTGTTGCCGAGAGTGGAAGCGGGTGCCCACCCCGCATGGTGTGCTCATTGGCGGGTGCCCACCCCGCTTATTCGTTGTATCCTACGGCGGGTGCCCACCCCGCCGTATATTGCTGTTACCGAGGGAGCCCACCCCTCTTATTGCCGGAAAAGTCACCGATGCGGCCCGGTTCGTAACCGGAAGTCAGGCAGCCTCGGAAGGGACAGGGGCGTGGCCTAACACAGGAAGCGGACGGGAGCCTACCCCGTGCTTCCCCGAGAGAAGCGGAACGACGTGGAGGTGACCGGGGCTCCCGTGAGCTGAGGGAACCCCGCGCGGTTGCAGCCCAGGGGAAGTGCCGAGGCATCCAAGCGGGAGCCCACCCCGCGCTGGATCCTGACGGGAGGAGTGCGGCCGGAGCTGGAGCGGAGGGGGCGCGAGGCACATTGTCGGTGCCTGCCCCTCCGCGCTACGAGGAGCCTGGAGTCCTCCCTTGGAACCCGGTGAGTGGGGCACTCTCGTAGTGATACCAGAGCGGCCCCGTAACTGACAGCGGGCCGCTCCAGCATACGGGGCCAAGATATGTTAAGGAGCCCACGAGGCTCCCACATTGCTTTGGGGGGCATTATTGTTTAGAGCCTGCGAGGCTCCAACGCGGACCGCATTGGTGGTTTCCGAGCGCGAGTGCGCTCCAACGTTACGGGGGCATTGGTTCCTCAGAGCCCAGCGAGGCTCCAACGGGGCACATTGTTTTATAGAGTCCAGAAGGACTCCCACGCCGGGCATTCTTTGTAAAGAGCCTAGAGGGCCCCCACGTGCACAGTATTGTTGGCACAGAGCGCGAGTACGCTCCACCGTGGAGGACAAGTTCTTCCCTTTATTCTTCCCTCTAATTGGCACATATTAGCTTCGGGGGCCACTGCGCTCCAGTGGGTGAATATTTGTTTAGAGCCCCGAGGCTCCAACAACTGCCATATTTGGTTTACAGGCACAGTGGTGCCCACACTCCTTCCACAGCTGCCCAGCACTTAGTGGGCAGCTGCAACGTTTAGGTTGGGGCCCTTTGCGCTTTGCCCTGACTGCGTGCGCAGTCTTGCCCTGACTCTGCTGGACACAGGGCGTCCTAGCCCCGACAAGGCCAGTTGGCCTAGGGACTGCCACAGGTGGTGGCTTATGTGAGTTCTTGCGCTATTGTTCCTCCCCTACACCTCTGAATGTGTTGTGATGCATCCTGTGTAACGTGCTATTACCCCTACAGGTATTGTGATACTTAGGTGGTTGTTTTCTCCTAGTACAGGTGGTGCTAGTGAGGTCCTGGTTCCCTGCGCAATATTTTCCTAAGGTGGTTAGGGTTGCGTAGGTGGTACTTACCTGTTACCAGTAGTTACTGGTTGTGTGCTACATGTGTTATTTTGTGCTACAGTAATTTCATATCCTATGTTCTAAGTGCTAATTTCTACAAAGTGCTAATTCCTGACAGTGGTCCATGTGGCCCTGTCCCCTGTACATATAATCCCTTGTAAATTCTGCCCGTGCCTGTTGGCACATTTTGAAGTGTGTGTTTTGATCTAATGTGTTTTGGTATAATACAAAGGCTATTTTTATATAATACCTTGTGTGGAGTTTCCTTTGTGGTGGGCCTTGGGTGTTGTTGCTGGGTGCGCGCGCAAACGCTTTACACATTGCCTCCGGGATAAGCCTGACTGCTCGTGCGAAGCTACCAAGGGGTTGAGCAGGGGTTATCTTTGGCGTGTAACTCCCCAGCCCTGACTAGAGTGGTGGTTTCTGCCTGGCTTTGGCGCAAGCCCTAGCCAACCAGAAATCCCATTTCTAACATTGGTGATCAGCGGTGGGATTTGGACTTGCGTTTGCGCTGTACCGCAGCAGCAACTGGCCGCACTACAAAACTCTGCATTTAGATAATCACATGGTATGGGGATTATTGTTTTTTTTGAAGTTCCATTATTTCTTCTCCTGAAGGTATCATTTTGTAATTGTGTCCAGTACATTTGTCCCCCGCCCTGCGCCCAGAGTTGGTACCTGTGTCACTTGTGGTCAGGTTGAGGAATCAGGGGTGGTAGAAACTGCCTTACCAGTCCGAGGGGAGGGTTGTGTGTGGATGAATGGTGTGTGGCACTAGGCAAGTGAGTGTGAGTTCTCTGGGATAGAGAGCTTGCTGAACCCTTTTTGTGAATTGTGTACTCCTGTGTCAAGCTCAGACCCCTAGGTTCCCTGTGTAATCTTTTCACCAGAACGTCCGCCAGAATGGAGCCTGCTTTTGATCTCAGTGAGCTAGTTTGGTACAGTATGCAGGAGTTGGAAAGGTTCTGTAGAGAAAGAGACATAGGGGTGAGAGAGTCAGACACTCTGTACGAACTGAGGGACCACCTGATCAGATGGCAACAGGGTGAATGGAAACGTGAGCGCAGTGAGGAAGAAAGGGCCCGGGCCTCACACCTGGAGGGTGGTGGGTCTGTAGGGAGCCCTGAAGATTCAGAAGAAGATGACAATACCTGGACGCCAGTAGAGAGTGAAGACCCCATAGGTAGGGAGTCCCTTGCTGGGTCCAGCGTAGGAGGCAGCGCCTCATCCCTTTCCCTGTCCCCAGAGGAGTGGGAAGATAGGAGGAAAGAAAGGGAACACCAGCTGGCCATGGAGAAGCTCAGGATAGAGCATGCCAAGCTGGAGACCGAGAGGGTCTTGGCGCAGGAGAGGATAGAGGAGGCTGAGAGGGCCTCCACCAGAGGCAAAGTAGCTCTGGAGGGTAGGCTATCCCCTGCGCGTAGTTTTAATTTTCTGGGCTCCCCAGGGAGGGTTGAGTCCAGTGGTGGCAGCTATATAGATTTCAGTGTAGGATGTCCCATTCCCAGTTCCCAGAGTATGGTACCTGTTTCCCAAGAAGAGGAGGATAGGTTGAAATTCAGGGGCAGTAGGAAACTGTCTCACCAGTCTTGGGAGGAGTTTGCGGATGAATGTAATGATGCACTGGTCAATTGGGTAAAGCTTGACCCGGAATATGGCTTTGGTGAACTGCTCAATATGCTTCTCGTAGAGCAAATGCTCAATAGTGGTTGTAGGCCAGAGTTGCGCCAACACCTGTTGGGGTTGGAGGACTGTGATCCTTGGGAACTTTCAGAGGAAGCAGAGCGCTGGGAAAGTGCTAGAGGTTCTCTAGAGTCATTAGGGAGTGACTCCAAAAGTAGTGGGTCAGGTATCTTCCAGCCCAGCGTGGTGGAAGAGGCTCAGTGTAGCCCAGCTAGGTCCCAGGATAGCGAGGAGGGTGTAGGGGCTCACTGCCTGGCTCAGTGGAGCAGGAGTGAGGGGGTGACCGAGGGTCCCCAGACGCCCGAAACCCTGCCTCAGGACTTGGATGGTTTCATGAGGGAACACCAAGTTGGGGACCTAGGCTGTCCTGTTAGTCCATTTGAGGACGTTTTCCTAGTGAGTAGAGGACCTGGAGCACCTATAAACAGGGCTTCTGTGGTTCTAGAGTCTGGCAGTACAGCTCCGGTAGGGAGGGTACAGGAGTCCAGCGTGAGGAGTGATTGGGGCATGAGTTCCCCAGTGGAAGAGCCAGTGGGTCAGGGACTACCCAGTTGGGCTAGGATCCTGTGTAGTTACCATGGTGACACCACTTCTGTTCTGGGGGATCTCTGCGCACTGTCAGGTGGACAGGGGACGGGAGATCCGCGCCAGACAGACAGTCAACCGACTTATGTGTCGTTTGTTAGCCTCAGGGGGATGGAGTGTAAATCCCCAGAAGTCCTGGAGTGCCAGGCGATTATTCCACCAAAGGTTCTAGGCCGGAGGTTGGGAGGCCAGGTTCAGGATCAGCCTGACCTGAAGGGTGGGACGTCTGTAACCAGCGTCCCGACCGGTTCTTCTTCCAGAGGTACCGCCCCAGTTGGTAGGGAGCAGGGCTCTGGAAGGGGGTGCAGAGGGTGGAAGAGCCCACCTCTGACCCCGGTGCAACCTAAGGGGTTAAACCCTGGGTTGGAATGGCGTTCTAGGGGTACCCCTCGCCAGAGGAAGAGGAACCCTAGGAGAAGAGGTAGGGGGAGGAGAGCCTTCCCTGAGACTCCTGGTCCGCCTGAGGTTGTAGACCCTAGGCTGGAGAACCAGTGGCAGTCTAGTCCTGTCTTGCAGACAGGAAGAGTGGAGAATGGCCGCTATGTGCCAGGGGTTACTACCCCCCACTCTGTGATTAGGCAAGGACCAGTGGCACCTGGGTGGCCTAGGGCCTGGTCTTGGCCGCAGACAGCTTGGGAGTACCAGTGGGGTAGCCCAGTTGGTCCGGACAGTGGTTTTAGAAGGAATCCCATGGGTTCACCGTGGCGTAGAACAGGAGGGTGTCCCTGCAGTTGCGGGCCCGCGTCCGTGTCCTATCGCCCCAAGCAGGGAAGTCCATCACGGTGTTGATTGGTCTGCCCTGCGTTTTGGCTGGAAGGGGGTTGTGTTGGACTTGGCCCTTCTGGCAGGTTCACCCCTAAACTTTTTTGCTTTTACTGGTAACCTGGTGGTAGTGATTTTTGGTTTCTGCGCACTTTCCCCGTGTCCCAGAGTAAAGTGCGTGCGCACTCTGAGTGCATGTGGTGAGATAGGCCTGCCCTCCCATAGGAATGCATGGGGAATGTATGTGTCCCTGGTAGTTCCTGATGCGTGGGGTGTGCAGGCTTGAGTTTGGTATGTGCGGACTCGTGTGATCGAATGCTTCGCAATGATGTATAATGCGTGATTATGTCATGTGCGGAAATGCCACTTCTAGGAGTTGGCATATTAGTGTAAAGTGTGTCTGGCGTGTGATTGGCTGGAGCTAGCTGGTGAGCCTCGTTCCAGGAGTCAGGTTGGGTCTGCCCCAGTGGTGAGTGTGAGATTAGCATGCTGATGGCTGGGGAGGAGTGCACCTTGGACCTGAATAGGGCAGGGCTTTCCCCACACAATGCTGGCTCCGCACCCTGTGGTGCGACTGATGACCTTAGCCCTGCCAGTGAATAGAGTGAGGGGCTGAGCACATCAAGGGTGCTCCCCAACCAGCTGCGACTGGTTTTCCCCCTCACCCTGAACCAAGAACAAAGAGGTTTACAGTATAAGAAGGGGCTGTGTCCCCTTACAATTTGTTCTCTTCCAGGATCCTATCTGAGGGGGGCTGCTGCTGCTGGAGGCCAGGAGGAACCGCCACTTAGGACTGCCTTCCTGCCTGGAGGGCCCAGTGAGCTGGCCCCTGGCCCAGCCTTGCCCCCCTGCCTACCGTCCTAGACTTTGCTGGACTTGCCTTATCCCCTAAGCGCCTGGAAGCGCTTTTATTTTACATATAGCGCTAGGAGCGCTTTATTTGGACCCCAGCGCTTAGAGAGCGCTGCTGTGACGCCTCTGCGGCACCGAACTGTTCTTCCTACACGAGGGAATCCCCGGCGTAGGGATCCCCCCCCTCGTGTTGCCGAGAGTGGAAGCGGGTGCCCACCCCGCATGGTGTGCTCGTTGGCGGGTGCCCACCCCGCTTATTCGTTGTATCCTACGGCGGGTGCCCACCCCGCCGTATATTGCTGATACCGAGGGAGCCCACCCCTCTTATTGCCGGAAAAGTCGCCATGCGGCCCGGTTCGTAACCGGAAGTCAGGCAGCCTCGGAAGGGACAGGGGCGTGGCCTAACACAGGAAGCGGACGGGAGCCTACCCCGTGCTTCCCCGAGAGAAGCGGAACGACGTGGAGGTGACCGGGGCTCCCGTGAGCTGAGGGAGCCCCGCGCGGTTGCAGCCCAGGGGAAGTGCCGAGGCATCCAGGCGGGAGCCCACCCCGCGCTGGATCCTGACGGAAGGAGTGCGGCCGGAGCTGGAGCGGAGGGGGCGCGAGGCACATTGTCGGTGCCTGCCCCTCCGCGCTACGAGGAGCCTGGAGTCCTCCCTTGGAACCCGGTGAGTGGGGGGCTCTCGTAGTGATACCAGAGAGCCCCCATAACTGACAGCGGGCCGCTCCAGCATACGGGGCCAAGATTTGTTAAGGAGCCCACGAGGCTCCCACATTGCTTTGGGGGCATTATTGTTTAGAGCCTGCGAGGCTCCAACGCGGACCGCATTGGTGGTTTCCGAGCGCGAGTGCGCTCCAACGTTACGGGGGCATTGGTTCCTCAGAGCCCAGCGAGGCTCCAACGGGGCACATTGTTTTATAGAGTCCAGAAGGACTCCCACGCCGGGCATTCTTTGTAAAGAGCCTAGAGGGCCCCCACGTGCACAGTATTGTTGGCACAGAGCGCGAGTACGCTCCACCGTGGGGGACAAGTTCTTCCCTTTATTCTTCCCTCTAATTGGCACATATTAGCTTCGGGAGCCAGTGCGCTCCAGTGGGTGAATATTTGTTTAGAGCCCCGAGGCTCCAACAACTGCCATATTTGGTTTACAGGCACAGTGGTGCCCACACTCCTTCCACAGCTGCCCAGCACTTAGTGGGCAGCTGCAACGTTTAGGTTGGGGCCCTTTGCGCTTTGCCCTGACTGCGTGCGCAGTCTTGCCCTGACTCTGCTGGACACAGGGCGTCCTAGCCCCGACAAGGCCAGTTGGCCTAGGGACTGCCACAGGTGGTGGCTTATGTGAGTTCTTGCGCTATTGTTCCTTCCCTACACCTCTGAATGTGTTGTGATGCATCATGTGTAACGTGCTATTACCCCTACAGGTATTGTGATACTTAGGTGGTTGTTTTCTCCTAGTACAGGTGGTGCTAGTGAGGTCCTGGTTCCCTGCGCAATATTTTCCTAAGGTGGTTAGGGTTGCGTAGGTGGTACTTACCTGTTACCAGTAGTTACTGGTTGTGTGCTACATGTGTTATTTTGTGCTACAGTAATTTCATATCCTATGTTCTAAGTGCTAATTTCTACAAAGTGCTAATTCCTGACAGTGGTCCATGTGGCCCTGTCCCCTGTACATATAATCCCTTGTAAATTCTGCCCGTGCCTGTTGGCACATTGTGAAGTGTGTGTTTTTATCTAATGTGTTTTGGTATAATACAAAGGCTATTTTTATATAATACCTTGTGTGGAGTTTCCTTTGTGGTGGGCCTTGGGTGTTGTTGCTGGGTGCACGCGCAAACGCTTTACACATTGCCTCCGGGATAAGCCTGACTGCTCGTGCCAAGCTACCAAGGGGGTGAGCAGGGGTGTAACTCCCCAGCCCTGACTAGAGTAGTGGTTTCTGCCTGGCTTTGGCGCAAGCCCTAGCCAACCAGAAATCCCATTTCTAACACTCACCATGCCGCTCCAGTTTGAACCTAGCCATATGCAAATCAGTCTTGACCCTGTGCCTCATGGGTACAGTCCAGCCCAAACTGCCAAGCCAGGTCATCTCTGGACTGGAAACAAGCATCCTAGGACCGGTTTTGGGGTTTCACCCCTCTTCAGCAAGGATAGCTTGATTCCAGTGGCATGGAGAGCACAGGACCCACGTCTGGGCATACCCTTCCCACTCGGGGTGACAAATGCAAAAACAACAGTTGATGGACACAATGCAGAACAATGTCATACATTCACCCCAGTGCAGACATCTTTGCCTAAATCCATCGTTTTTTTGCTCACCATGCTGTTCCAGTTTGAACCTAGCCATATGCAAATCAGTCTTGACCCTGTGCCTCATGGATACAGTTCAGCCCGAACTGCCAAGCCAGGTTCTCCCTGGACTGGAAGCACACATCCTAGGACCGGTTTTGGGGTTTCACCCCTCTTCAGCAAGGATAGCTTGATTCCAGTAGCATGGAGAGCACGGGACCCACGTCTGGGCATACCCTTCCCACTCGGGGTGACAAATGCAAAAACAACAGTTGATGGACAGAATGCAGAACAATGTCATACATTCACCCCAGTGCAGAGATCTGGGCCTAAATCCATTGTTTTTTTGCTCACCATGCCGTTCCAGTTTGAACCTAGCCATATGCAAATCAGTCTTGACCGTGTGCCTCACGGTTACAGTCCAGCCCGAACTGCCAAGCCAGGTCCTCCCTGGAATGGAAACAAGCATCCTAGGACCGGTGTCGGGGTTTCACTCCTCTTCAGCAAGGATAGCTTGATTCCAGTGGCATGGAGAGCACGGGACTCATGTCTGGGCATACCCTTCCCACTCGAGGTGACAAATGCAAAAATAACAGTTGATGGACAGAATGCAGAACAATGTCATACATTCACACCAGTGCAGAGATCTTGGCCTAAATCCATCGTTTTTTTGCTCACCATGCCATTCCAGTTTGAACCTAGCAATATGCAAATCAGTCTTGACCGTGTGCCTCATGGGTACAGGCCAGCCTGAACTGCCAAGCCAGGTCCTCTCTGGACTGAAAACAAGCATCCTAGAACCGGTTTCGGGGTTTCACCCCTCTTCAGCCAGGATAGCGTGATTCCAGTGGCATGGAGAGCACGGGACCTACGTCTGGGCATACCCTTCCCACTCGCGGTGACAAATGCAAAAACAACAGTTGATGGACAGAATGCAGAACAATGTCATACATTCACCCCAGTGCAGAGATCTGGGCCTAAATCCTTTGTATTTTTGCTCACAATGCCGTTCCAGTTTGAACCTAGCCATATGCACATCAGTTTTGACCCTGTGCCTCATGGGTACAGTCCAGCCCGAACTGCCAAGCCAGGTCCTCCCTGGACTGGAAGCAAGCATCCTAGGACCGGTTTTGGGGTTTCACCCCTCTTCAGCAAGGATAGCTTGATTCCAGTGGCAAAGAGAGCACAGGACCCACGTCTGGGCATACCCTTCCCACTCGGGGTGACAAATGCAAAAACAACAGTTGATGGACAGAATGCAGAACAATGTCATACATTCACCCTAGTGCAGAGATCTGGGCCTAAATCCATTGTTTTTTTGCTCACCATGCCGTTCCAGTTTGAACCTAGCCATATGCAAATCAGTCTTGACCCGTTGCCTCATGGGTACAGTTCAGCCCGAACTGCCAAGCCAGGTCCTCCCTGGACCGGAAACAATCATCCTAGGACCGGTTTCCGGATTTCACCCCTCTTCAGCAAGGATAGCTTGATTCCAGTGGCATGGAGAGCACGGGACCCACGTCTGGGCATACCTTTCCCACTCGGGTGACAAATGCAAAAACAGCAGTTGATGGACAGAATGCAGAACAATGTCATACATTCACCCTAGTGCAGAGATCTGGGCCTAAATCCATCGTTTTTTTGCTCACCATGCCGTTCCAGTTTGAACCTAGCCATATACAAATCAGTCTTGACCCTGTGCCTCATGGGTACAGTCCAGCCCGAACTGCCAAGCCAGGTCCTCCCTGGACTGGAAACAAGCATCCTAGGACAGGTGTCGGGGTGTCACCCCCCTTCAGCAAGGATAGCTTGATTCCAGTGGCATGGAGAGCACGGGACTGACGTCTGGGCATACCCTTCCCACTCGGGGTGACAAATGCAAAAACAACAGTTGATGGACAGAATGCCGAACAATGTCATACATTCACCCCAGTGCAGAGATCTGGGCCTAAATCCTTCGCTTTTTTGCTCACCAAGCCGTTTCAGTTTGAACCTAGCCATATGCAAATCAGTATTGACCCTGTGCCTCATGGGTACAGTCCAGCCCGAACTGCCAAGCCAGGTCCTCCCTGGACTGAAAACAAGCATCCTAGGACCGGTTTCGGGGTTTCACCCCACTTCAGCAAGGATAGCTTGATTCCAGTGGCATGGAGAGCATGGGACCCACATCTGGGCATACCCTTCCCACTCAGGGTGACAAATGCAAAAACAACAGTTGATGGACAGAATGCAGAACAATGTCATACATTCACCCCAGTGCAGAGATCTGGGCCTAAATCCATAGTTTTTTTGCTCACCATGCCGTTCCAGTTTGAACCTAGCCATTTGCAAGTCAGTCTTGACCCTGTGCCTCATGGCTACAGTCCAGCCCGAACTGCCAAGCCAGGTCCTCCCTGGACTGGAAACAAGCATCCTAGGACCGGTTTCGGGGTTTCACCCCTCTTCAGCCAGGATAGCGTGATTCCAGTGGCATGGAGAGCACGGGACCCACGTCTGGGCATACCCTTCCCACTCGGGGTGACAAATGCAAAAACAACAGTTGATGGACAGAATGCCGAACAATGTCATACATTCACACCAGTGCAAAGATCTTGGCCTAAATCCATCGTTTTTTTGCTCACCATGGTGCCACCTATGGCAAAAGGTATCTCCTGTGCCACAAGTACATACAACACAGGTTCACAGTCACCCATAAAATTAAGTTAAAAAGTTTAACCCATAACTTTGAAAAAAGGTTATTAGAAAAATCAGTTATAGTTAAGTAAAATAATTATTATATTAAAGTTATAGTTAAGGTAAAAAATTTAAAAAATGGCTGTATTTTTCTATTATAAATATGGCACCATGTCTGTGAGTAAGATGTCTACTGTATGTAAATGCGACAGTTTGAAATGGGAGAAAATTAAAATGAAGAATTAACTTTATGTTTATATGTATTGCATAAAACTCATTTTAAATTTCTCCCATTTCAAAGATACGCTTTTAGAAACATCAGGCATCTTGCTCCCAGTCGCCTGTAGACACAGTGCCATATTTATAACAGACAAATAGAGCCATTTGTTTAAATGGGAGTAATTTACATGGAAGAAATATTCTTCATAAAACATTGACATAATTGGCTTAAATGAAAGTGTAAAAAATATTAAGGCTTAATGTTTCATAGAAACACCTTTCTTTGATTTAAATTTCTCCCAGTTTAAAAAAATGACTATATTTTTCAGTTATATATATGGCACCATGTCTACTGACCACTGGGAGTAAGATGTCTGTAGTTTGTAAATGCAGACACTTTTATTATTGATTAAGTTAACTTTTCATTTTAATTTTCTCACATTGAAAAGCATTCAGTGACATAATTTTATTCTCAAACTCCAGTATTGAGTTGACGTAGACTTTTATTTAAGATCTAAATATCACAGTGCTTCAGTTCTTCATCTCTGCGGCCCACCCTAGGTCAGAAAGATGAGCCAAGTTGATCATTATCAGGCTCTGCTATCTGCAGCCTGATGATATTAATGTAAGATAAACACAGCCTTCCCTTAACTTTAAAACGAAAATGCCACACTCATTTATTGACCCGGTGCTTATTTAAGAACAAACTCAAGGCTACAAGCTACTCTGTAGGTGTCTCTGAATGTGTCTGTTAGTATGCAATCAACTAGTTGGAGACACTGGTTATAGAGGCAAACAAAATAAGGGAAATTGGAGTACTGTGGAGTACCATCTTTTCAGTAGTAGCCAAGTGCAATATTCTTCTGTTATGGCCCTCAAGACCCATGGGTCTGGTCAGTGGTCAGTTGAGGGTAAACTGAAATAGTTTGATTTTCAATCGTTTGCTGACACAGTATGGAATCCTGGTGTGCGTCGCAATTGAAATTCGAAATTCTACCAGCCTGCCAATTGCTTTAAATACAGACTCTAAGCTTTCTCCATCATGGATACTTTTCCCAACCCCTTTAACCACCCCTATCCCCCAGGAGATGGCATCCTCTCTATTTGATAGGGATGAAGTACCCTGATGTTGGCACTGGGTTTCAACTAGGGGTGTAAAGCAGGCCCCTGCATCACAGTGAAGCTCCCCAACCTTACAGGGAGCCCACACCCTACAGGGGCCCCACACCCTACAAGGGGCCCCTTATTCAGCTTGAGGCTAGTACATCTTTGTAAGATATGGGACACTCAGTTGCCCCTCATCACATTCAGCAAGAGGCCCTCATCATTTTGTGTTGCGTCACTAGTTTCAAACATCTCCTCATAGTGGTGAGGACACGAGGGGCACATGCATGTAGAATTTGCCCAAAAAAATGCGATTCCTTAAAATTCCTTAATTGCGACTCGCAAATTGCGAGTTGCAATTAAGGAATTGATTCCAATTCATTCCAATGGGCCTAGAGGCCCACAGGAATCAATGGGAATTGCATGCACAATTTGCGAGTACTCCATAGGTACTCGCAAATTGCGCATTTTCAAGGGTGCAAGGGTTCCAAAAGGATACCCTGTTGCACCCCAGAAATTCCCCTTTTTCCACATGTTGTGCACACACATGCCCCAAGGGCAGTGTGTGTGTGTAAAATGTTACTTTGAAAAATGCACTTTAGTGCATTTTTCAAAGCAATCGCAAATTACCATCAACTTTAGTTTGATTGTAATTTGCAATTCCTAATAGCGAAATTCCAATAATTTTCTGCTTAATGCATTGCATTTAAGGAATCGCAATTTGTGATTCCTTAAATACAATCGCAGTTTAAGTAATTGCAATTTTAGTGATTCCTTAAGTTGCGATTTTTGCATTTGGGATGACGCATCCCAAATGCAAAAATACCGGTCGCAAAGGGGCAGATTGGCAGCTGCCCGTTTGCGAACGTTTTTTGGTTTGATGCATGTGCCCCTAAGGGCCTTATTATGAGTTTGGCGGTCTGTGGACCACCGTACCTGTGGTGGCGGTCTGACCATGGTGAGCTTCGGTGATCCGACCGCTGTATTACAAGTTGGGTGGACTGTGTTTCAGAAGACTGCGGTTGACCCGCGAGGCCACCAGCAGACTGCCGGGTCCGCGGTCGGGGAAAAGCAGTCATCATAGAGCAGTACAGAGGAGTTACACCGCTGTCCGTATTACGAGTTGCCTGTTCCACGAGCAGACCGCGTCGGTCCGACTGCCTATTTCAAGGTGGCGGACATGAAGGATCCTGGATGCGTGCTCACCCCTTTCTTATTTTTCCAGGCAGAGTTTGGCATGGATCCCTTTCTCCAGGTCCCCCCTGCTTAGCAGGATCTTCACCTCAGGATTACAACCATGTCTGCGGCGATCTACGGGTAAGTCACTTTCGTAACATATGCCCATTGCCAGGACTGCCCATATATGGGCCGGATCCCTGCAATGGGTAGATGGTATGAATCACATATATCATGCATATGCGTGCATCCGACACATATGCAGTCGAAATGCACACACATGCATCGATATACTAGGTAAAAGTACTCCCCACCACTGCAAGATCTCCACATCGCACAGTGGTCAACTTATAATATGGTGGTCTCTCTTAAAACCGCCAGCGTTGTGATCTACTGGCAGGTGCGGATGCGGTTCTCGGGTGGTCGGACTGCCAAACACATAATACTGCCCTAAGTTCTGAGAAGAATGACTGAAGCCCGTGAGTTTTTGGGAGAAACTGACTCTCCATTGTTTTATGTTGTGATACCAAACATTATGGCATGCCTCTAAGAGATTGGTCCCATCATGGGACCAACAAATCAGCCCACACAATGGCCTTCTGAAGCTGGTCCATCTGCCAGTGCCAGACTGCCTAAAAGGTCAGCCTAGCACTGCAGCCATGTTCACAGACCAACTGGCAGAGGAGATAGCCATCTGAAACTTGGTAAGTGTGGCAGCCTCATCAAAGTATCACCACTTCTTGAAGCTTGATCTAGCCATGCCCTAATAGGTCATGGTCTTATATGTACCATACAAAGCCCTGCTCACTATTTGTCCAACCGACCTCTTCCACTGGGAGTGACTATATTGCTACACTAATTTGTATTACAAGTGTTGTCAAATGGACTTGTGTTGTCCAGCAGATTGTAAGATGATGTTCAGGGTAGGATAACCATGTTTATTCTGCACTGTACACTTCCTCAGTACATCTTATGGAAACATTCCTGTTATATTTATTCACCTTGCCCCAGCTTATCTGTCCTAAACCTATCCATTCCTTCTTCTCCCTGTGAGCTGTTCCCTTTCTCTATTTGTCCTGTTTCTTCCTGAAACATGTCTCCTCTGCGAGCACAGCTTTTGGATTGCTTATAGATCAGAGTAAGAAATGTGTGAAGAGAGTTAAGAATTTAGAAAAGAAGAAGTGTGGTAATTGTTACAGAGTGTCAAGGATGGGTGGTACAAAAGAAGGAAGGTATCCATTGCAGCACACAGAGGAAGGTGAATGGAGGGGCACAAGAGAAATACAGCACGACGCTGATGATGAGTTCCTTAATCAGGATTTAGATCTGCATCCGATGAGAGATTGCCAAATTCTTCCTACGAGATACTAATTATCAGATTAATTCACAATCGAAATCTAACTTTGAAGAATTAAATCAAGGGACTCCAGATAAAGATACGAGTCTCATGAGAGTTACACTTATACTGTGGGGATTATTCGTACATCTAAAACAACAGGTACCCAATAAAGACTGATTCCATCTATATACACCGATACCGACCATTACAACTATGCAGTTTCGAGGATCAGTCAAAATCGATCTCAGGGGTCATCCATATTGTACACAATAGTCCTGAAGATGGTCTCATGGACGATTGCATGAGAGACCGAAACGTCGACTTAAACACTTTTTTCTGAAGTTAATTTATATAAGGAAAAGTGTATACAATTGTGACATTGTAGGACCATTGAATTGTTTATGATAGCCTCTTGTTACATTGTATGTGTAAACCTCCAGCGTCCTCTATGAACTTTTTTAAAAGATAAAATTCCTTTTTATATACACCTGTGTTTGTATATCCTTTGGTCATATTTATTATGATTTAATGGAAGTTCTTATTTCATTCATAACTGAATATTATTTATCAAACGAAATCTATACATTTTTACATAATAAGAAATTAATCAACAAGTAGTTGAAAAAACTTGTATAGAATGACAGATTGAAATGATTTAATTGCAATACAGCCTTCTGCCTATGGTTAAATAGTTTAGTAAGCCTCTCTCCCTCATTATCAGTAATCGTCTACAGCTCAGGGCTATAAATCGTGGGAATTGCTTATATAGTACTCAGAAGTAAGCTTTAATGCTATTATTAGAAGATGCATAGGAATGTTCCGGCTGTGTGAGCCAAACAGCTCTCCTTAAAAGAGGGCAGTAACTCACAAAAAGCCTGCTTTCCACATCTCTTGTGACTTAATCATACTCCAGCAATTTAACAGAATGCACCTCTCAATAATGTTTCTGCTGCTTGACTCTTTGAAGCTACTAATTATGATGTTTGACAAAAATGCTAGTCAAACTACATTGTGCAACATGTACATAAGGCATAAACACACAGCCCATGTAGGCTTTTTTGCCTAGTACACCAAAGCAATATTTCTACACCTCTGGTGTACCCAGCAGTCATAATATAATAGCATGAATGGTACCTTAATTCTTAATATGGCATTCCTAAATATTGTTAACTGATATTCCCTAGTAAATGATTTACTAGCAATCCTGATCACCCTATTAGAGCTATCACCAGTTACCAGGGTTGTAGCCAGGAGAATTTGTTTCCGGGGCATAGCCCCAGTAATGACAGCATAAATGGAAGGTTTAGATTGTCTCAGTGAGGCAACCCATCATTTAATGTTCAGTCCTACTTTTTGTACCTCACTCTTAGGTAACAATGTAATTGGATGTGTCACACTTCGAATTTCAGAAGCAAAATATTATAAGAAAAATAAACATTAAAGCCTCATCAAGATGAATCATGAGTTTCATGGTACTGCAAGTGTAGCAGCCAGTGCAGACATGCTAATTTCACATCACATACCATGCACGCGGGGCGTACAGATGTGTAACTGCCCCTTGGCACGGGAGACTCCCAGGTGCCTATGGGCACCAGCTCCCCGAATGTGCTTTTCAGTTTGCTGTTTTGGCTCGTGCTACTTTCAGTGCCGGTACTGGCCGTAGCGGACATCAGGTGTTTCCCCGGCAGGGTGGGGGCTGGTTTTGGAGCCATGGGGGCCAGTTTTGTTACCAGGGGCTGGTTTTGCAGCGGTGCTGCAAAATCGGCCCTTAGTAACACAAGCAGCAGTGCTTCTCTCTTGCAACCACCCTTCTCCCCCCCCCCCCCCCCCCCACGGGGGTCCGGTCTGACAAAATTGACAGGGCTGCTTTGGGTTCCCAGTCCGGCCCTGGCTACTGTACCACTTAGCAAGTCATTAGCACCAACATACACTGGGCCCTGCCTCTTCCAAAAACATATTTGTAATTGTATTTTTTGCGTGTAGCGCCAACACTGCCCTGATGTTGCCTCAAAGCACACAGAACACAACTTGTGTTCACTCTGTGACGCTGAGTGGTTTTGAGTCATCATGAGTGTGGCTACATGAAATGCAGAATGGTAGGTTCCGGTTAAGAAATTAGTTGCAAACCAGAAAATCTCTCAAGCAAACAAAAACATCGCAAAATATGCTTAACTAAAATATCCACTCTGAATATAAGAAGTGCTGTGATTATTCTCTAAGGTCTGGGTTTTATTCAGGAACTTCCTGGGTTATCAAGCTGAAGAGAAATGGAATATACAATACCAGAGCCATTGCTGCTCCCTTCAGCTTTTAAATCAGTTTCTGTGGATTTACAAAGGAAGGGATCCAGCGTAAGATGTGCGCCTCTGATCGATGTGCACCGTGTGCTTTGTGCGTAAAGATAATATTGCTCACAGTCACAAGGTGTGAGGATGAAAGGAGGCGCGTTCACTGCACTGAAGTTGCCAAGATCGGGAAGTGAGAACGAGAGAAACGCCCACAGAGGAGCAAAACTATAAGCAACAGTGGCTGGTAGACCGAAATGCAGCCGTTAATTGATCAAACGGCTCCAGTGTGTACTATTTGGATCCGGTATTTGGGAAAGGATTTAAAATGGCATGCATTTTAAGATAACCGTCTTGTAAGAAAGATTTGCCTGCACATTTGCCCCTGTTTGCCACATATGGCCTAGCACCTAAAGGGCTCTGCGCATTTCACCCCCTCACACACAATGTGCATGAACATGTTTGCAAGTTGCCAGAAATACACATTTTTTGCATAGATGCACATTTAGATCCAGTGTAAATGTTATCGCCTATAAGTGCTTTTTGAATCCACCTATTTCTGTGCCTGAGCATCTGATGTGAAGCTGAGAATGTGCCTTCTCTTTCAGACACCATTACGACAATAAACTTCAAAGGTGTCTGCTGGGCGGCACTGCCACAGGACTCACTTCACAACCTATGGGGTATCCAGCCGCACTCACCGCACAGCAGCGGGACAGCCCCTGCCTCCATGTTTCGCTCCCTCAGCTGTGCTCAGACTCCTGTCCCGAGGCATGGGGATCCTCGCTCCTCTGGGGTCCTCCTGTGCAGGAAGGGGGCAGGCTGTGTTTTATATTACACAGCCAAGGTCAGTCATGTTTTAGAGTGCCCAAAAGGGCGCTCAGTAAAATTCAGATGCGTAACTTCGAAAACAGTACGTTCATGAGCATATAAATATCGAGGCATCATCCATACTGACTCAAGACGTCACAGCGAAGAACATTCGCCCGGTGGCACAAGGAAGAACTCGACTCCCCCAGCGCGAGGATAGGGTGGGTCTGGGGTGTGGTGTCCTGTAGGGTAGCTACGGGCCTTGCCACATAGACGCAATGAGAGACTGGACACAGTGGTTGCGTTAGTGGCCAGATTACAACTGAGCCATGCCCGGAGCCCCAGGCTCTTTATTCACGTCCACCCCGCTGCCCTGGCGTACGCCAGTCCAGCCCGCTATTACTGGCGTGCAGGGGTTCCCAACAAACTCTTCCCTACACCATAGGGCGGGGTGGTCTCGCCCTTCTTCAGCAAAACTACATTCCTCCTCTACCAGGAAATGATAACAATTAACCAAAACTTCAACAAAACGAAAACATGAACAACATGGCACACTTTGAGTTCACAGATTACTGTCCATAATAACACAATGCTTATGGAACGTTCTTACATGGTTGCAGGACACCTAGGCACCATCTTACAGCAAATGGCTCGACTGTCGTCTTGGATTAGCAGGGCACAAAGTCTCTGTACCTTTGGGAAGGCTTCGGGTGTGACCGCAAGTCATAACGACTTTGACTACTTCGCAGTGATGGTGTAGGCGAAGACACTGATGGGCCACTGCTCTCTCTGGGCCTGGAGTTCCAGCTCCGGGACTTGGGAAGCGCCAAGGAACGGCGTTGCACTTAAGTCCTCCGCTGTTGCGGTCGCGGAGTCACCGCGTTCTCCATCCGTACTTGGAGGGCTGGTCGTGACAGTCTCTCTTGATGGACTAACCCCTGGTATTGTCCTCCGGGACTTTCTTGAATTGAAAGATGTTGCTGGTTACACTCTCTTGGCCTCTTCGAGCAGTTACTTTGGTGCCTTTGACTTCTACCACGGTCCACGGGTCCAAATAAAACGGTAACTGAAATTTCCCTCTGGGGTGGTGGTCTTGTACCAACATACGGTCTACCACGAAGATCGAGCATTCTTTAGCGCGCCACTTCTGGGAAGCCACGTCATTGTTATGGTTCTTCTGGAGTCTGATTGATTTGGGGGTTTGGTGTTTCTTTCCACACAGGGTGATGTGGGATAGTGTCTGTCACAGTTTGACCAAAACATAGCTTGCTCGGAGAAATGGCCGTGGTGCAGTGCGGTTGAGCCGGTACTCACGCAGAAACTGGTACAGGGCTTGCTCCACGTTGAGACTCTCTGCTAGAGCGATTTGGATCGTTTTGTTGAGTGTTATCATCAGGCATTCCACTTCGCCATTGGCCTGGGGCCATCGCGGAGTAATCCGGCGGTGTTAGACATTGTGGGATGCCAGGTAGTCGGTTAATTCTGTGCTGGTGAATGGCGGTCCTTGTGTTGCCATGAGTTTTTCAAGCTTTGAGATTACTTCCGCTGCAGATGTTGTTGGTATGATCTCTACCTTGAGGTACCGTGAGAAATCGTCCACTACAACCATAATGTATTTTCCTCCGGGTAGACTGCCGAAATCTGCACTCACCCTTTCCCATGGGACACCAGGACCTGCTTCAGTGATGATCGGTGCAGGTTTATCTGGCGGACCTGTCGCTACGCAGACGGGGCAGTGTCTTACAAGTGTTTCTATCTTTTGGTCTAGGCTGGGAAACCAGACCTTACTCCGGAGTTGGTTTTTCGAATTGACCATCCCTTGGTGCGCTCCATGAGCTAAGAGAGCCGCCATCTGGGTCAGGCTTTCCAGTAGAACAAGGCGCGGGCCTCTGAGGAGGTACCCATCAGCAGTCACAGATAGCTCTTGGTGGACTTGATACAGGGCTTTCAGGATTGACTGGGCTGTCTCAGTACAGAGTGGTGTTGGGCTTTGCAGTGCCCTCCAATCTCCTGAGGTAACTGAGGTAACTGCTTGGATAGCGATCTGGAGGCAGACATCTTTCTTCGTGGCTTCTATGACATCTTCTTGGGAGATTGGAAGGGGCCTGGATCTTTCTGCGATCATTCTCACATAGTCTTCTGTGGCCTCCGCCTCTGTGGCTTTGGGTAGAGTGGCAGGCCAAGCATGCCTAGATAGGAAGTCTGCTCAGTTTCGGGTACCAGGCCTGTATTTGACCGTGAATTTAAATTCTTGCAGCTGCAGAATCCCATTTCTCAATCCTCGGGGGAGGGCATGACGAGAAGCCTTAGAATAGCAGGACTAAAGGCTTGTGGTCAGTGATAACCGCAAACGGGTGGTCATACACGTATATGTAGAAGTGTTGACAGCCCCACAGGATTGCTATGGCTTCTTTCTCAATCTGTGAGTACCGCTGCTCTGTTGGTGTGAGCGTTCAGCTGGCGAAACCTACTGGAGCTCATTCTCCACACTCTTGCCGTTGAGCTAGGACTGCGCCTAGGCCAGTGGGACTGGCATCTACCACGAGTTGGGATTCCCTCTTGGGGTCAAAGTACACCAGTGTGGTGTCTGCAGACAGGGCCATCTTGGTTTGTTGGAATGCTTCTTCCTGCTCGGATTCCCACATCCACGGATTGGTGGCTTTGGTCAGGTCTCTGAGCGGGCCAATCAGGTCTGACAGGTTTCTGTATGAATCGTCCGCAGTAGGTTATCATACCCAAGAAACTGCGAGCTCCGGACACCGATGTTGGGGCTGGTACTTCCTAAATGTCTTTCACCTTGTCAGGGTCAGGGCTGATGCCTTTATCAGAGAACCGATAGCCGAAGAAGCTGATGTCTTTCCGTAGGAAATCTCACTTTTATCGGTGTAGTGTGAGTCCACTCCATCTGAGGTGGGAGAAGACGGCGTGAAGACAAAGGAGGTGTTCTTCCAATGTGGGAGCATGCACCAGAATGTCATCGCTCACGATGAGCACTCCTTCCAGCCCATGGAGGACATTTTGAGTAAGAACCCTGACCCTTCCTGCGACACATAGACTTTAGTGCGTTGGTGTGTAGTGTCAGGAGAGAGATCTGCCTGGAAGATGCCATACAGCTTCAGCGGTGAGCGGTTGCCAAATGCGTATACCTGCAAATTGGTGTCACAGAGCGCCGGTGGGTTGGGTAGGCTGTGGTAGACGCTTGCAGCCATGAGATTTATGGTGGCTCCGGTGTTGATGAGTGTGGCAACGGAGTGATCTTGCACTCTGATCTTGCAACTCGGCACTGTCTGTCGGGTACCCGTGAGTGTATTCAGCATCCTCACCACGTGACAAGTGGCTACGTCATCTTCATCCATTTCGTTGCTGGAGGAGCTATCGGGGAGTGGTTCAATTGCACGCACTTGCTTCTGTGGGCCTTTGGGCCGTCTTCTTTGCGATGAGCGACACACTTTGGAGAAGTTGTTCTGCTTCCCACACGCACTGCAGGTCTTGCCACTGGCAGGGCAGTTTCCGTCGTGGGTGTATGGGCCTCTGCACCACCTATACGTGCGACTCCACAAACTTTGCTTGGCTGAGTGTGGGGCTGGTTTGGCGAGCTTCGGTCTGTTCCCACGTGTTTCCACATGTATGGCATTGACGGGTTCTTCCTTGATAGGCATGGTGGAATTGGGGTTTATGTGGGCTGCTCTGGCTCTGGATAGTTCTATGGAGCCCCCCAGCGTCAGGATGTCTCTCATAGGCATGTTATGCTCCTGCAGGACCAGTTCGCGCAATTTTGATGAGGTGCACCCTTGAATGAACTGATCCCAGACCTCGTCATCTTCATCTGGGAGGGTGCAGGTGCTCGCCAGTTCTTTCACTCACCCATAGAAGATGTCTACTGACTCATCTGGTTGCTGTCGTGCCTGGCGGAGAAGAAACCATTCATAGTTGGGGTTGGCGTAGGGCTCAAAGTGCGCCGTGATGTGACCGGCGGAGAGAAGGAGCTCCGTGAGGCTTTGGGTGATTCGCATTACAGCTGAGTGCGGTATCACTGCGAGGACTCACTTAAGGAGCCCGCGCAAGACCTATTGGAGTGAGCTGGTACGCGAGGCCATGGCTCACTGAGGTCCCCAAGAGAGAAAACTCTAACAGTGTCCTGTGTTTGTGCCAAGCGACTGGAGCAGCCCTGACGAAATCGCCAAAAAAAGATTGGGCGATGAAACATGTTGGCACTATTTAATGGTATGCATATTAAGCAACCTTTTTAATTGTTGATTTGGGTGCACATCAAAGGAGTAATAAAGTTTGAACCTATTGAGGGTGTATCCTCCTCAACCTTTTACTTTCACTATTCAGTCGTTTTTGGTATGTGATTGCTTCACCACGTACCTTAACAGCTTTGGTTTATTTTTGGACACTTACTTGATTATTATTTTTTGGAACGTGATGGTAACCAATGATGATAAAAGTGGGCAGAGCTGATGAGTACCAATCAGCAGGCTCAATTGGTGTTGCGCACGTGAGGTGCCATCTCGTCTCTTTCACATTTTTTCATATTTCTTTTACTAATTGTATTTGAAATAACACTTGGTGTAGTCTATGTGTATTCATGCACCTTGAGGTTTGTCCAGGGGATTGCCACAGGTAAAAAATCGCATTTTAAAATTGTAGGTGACTAGCTTAGTGGATGACTACCCCTTTTTCAAAATAGTGGGGAGTATCACATACCTAAAGTAATAGGATTTAATCCACAGCTAAGAAGAAAGCATTCTACCTTCCAAGCCCTAGGCCTTTGTTGATAGATATAGGGTGCAGGTGCTCGCCAGTTCTTTCACTCACCCATAGAAGATGTCTACTGACTCATCTGGTTGCTGTCGTGCCTGGCGGAGAAGAAACCATTCATAGTTGGGGTTGGCGTAGGGCTCAAAGTGCGCCGTGATGGCATCGCGCATGGTGGCGTAGTTTCTTGGCGGTCCGGCCTCCCGTACCATCTTGGAGATCTTGTGGATGTCAGCCCCACCCAGATGGAGGAGCATGGGCCTCCTCCTCGGAACAGGGATCTCTGCTGCTTCGAAGTAGGTCTCTATGAGCTCGACCCACGCTTTCCAGCGCACCACCTGGGATGGGGGAGGGCCCGAGATGGTGAATAGCTCCAGCAGCGGGACTGACGCCATGGTGGCGAGCGGAGGGTTGCAGTGGTGAGCAGGCGATGATGACACTGGGGAGTCGCACAGCCGGGCACACTTATGGCAGGAGGAGCTGTGGCACAGGCCTGCGTGTGCACTGGAGCTGTCTGTGACCTTGTGTGATCACACAGGGGGGCTCTGGCAGGGTAGACTGCACTCTCGCTGCTCAGTGGGTCAGTCAGCTTAATGTGATGTGGGGTTGCAGGGCTGCTTGGGACCTCTCCTAGCAATCAAGTCTCAGGGCGCGGGCTTGGCCTGCAGGGCTTGCGGGGATGAGCCATGGCTTGGAGCGTTGCTGTCAGAGGTGGTGGGCCGAGGCTGAGACATCACGTGGAGGCCATTACTGGGGCCTCGAGCTTTCGCCGCGCCTCCGCGTCGACTTTGGCAGTGCGTTGCCGTGACATTTTATTTTCTGCTGGCGCTGAGACAGAGCATCGTATTGAGCAGAGACGGCGGAAGGGCACGGGTGTTCGCCTCGCACCCTCCCCTCCGTTGCGGCCACGGTTCTGGTGGAGGTGCTGTGGTGAGTCTGCCGGTGGCCGCTCAATGCAATTGGGCACAGTCACACGTGCACAGGAGCGACGGGGGTATAGGTGCTTACCGCCAAGTCTCTCTTGTTGAGCCGCTCTGCCGTCCGCACTGCAGTTGGAGGCAGAGGTGCGGTGGTGATGCAGCGGGGTAGGGGCTTCTCGCCGCTTGGCAGCAACACCATGTGGATAGCTGCTGCAGCCGAGTGTCGGTCTTGTGACACTATGGAGACGGCGGGGCATGCTGTGGGAGTGTAGCCACCTCGTCGCTAGTGTGGTGTCGTGCAGGGTAGCTACGGGCCTTGTCACATAGATGCAATGAGAGACTGGACACAATGGTTGCATTAGTGGCCAGATTACAACTGAGCCACGCCCGGAACCTCGGGTTCTTTATTTATGTCCCCCACGCTGCCCTGGCGTACGCCAGTCCAGCCCACTATTATTGGCGTGCAGGGGTTCTCAACAACCTCTCCTCTACACCATTGGGCGGGGTGGTCTCGCCCTTCGTCAGCAACACTACACGGGGCTGCCAACGCCAATTTGGAACCTCAGGGTTGCGGCAACAATCCCCCGCGCTCCTGCATTGCAGAGCCTGGTGAGGTTTCAAGTGCACTTGTTGAGCGGTCGGCGAAAGGGACTCGTCCAACCCTACAAACGCACTTCACCCCAAGGAGACCCAGCACCTGCCAATGAACAAGCAGGCTCGGACCGGAGGCTCCCCTTCCCTCTCATGAAACTTCTTCGCCCAGGTTATGCCACGGCATGCACGCACTGCAGCAAACAAAAAAGATGGAATTAACAGTGTTAATGTCATTTTTATTATGGCAAACAACAAAGAAGCCGCCACTGACTATTACACTATTTATAGGGAAAGTGATTCTCACATCTTCTGATGTTCTATTTGAGTTACTGTCACCATACAAATAAGCTGGCTAACCATACGTCAGCATTCATTATGTTTTCAGGCATCATAAAAAACTGTTGCTCTTGCTCTGGCTCTTGCAGGAGGAGAGAAGCATGCAATTTTCCACCCACCACCCTGTAAAAGTCCTGCACAGTATTTTTACTGAGAGCTCAATCCTCCTACAACAATGTGTGCTCAGTGATACCTGTGCATCTTTTATTATTCTGTATGAGGAACAAATGTGAGTACTGCACACAAAGCAAAGGGTAGGGTGAAACTGTCTGTTGTCAAACCGAGAAGAACCAGAAATTTGATTTTTTTATGTATCGAATGATTAATTATCCAGTAATCAAATACAGGATTTTTCTGTGGTGTAGCTGTCTGTAATGATATTCCCTTTTTCCAACCTGTGATATTTTGAATGTGTAATTTCTTTGGAGACCAAGGCTCCACAGTTACTTTAGGGCCTGATTTAGGTTTTGGTGGATGGAGAAGTGTCTATCGGGATGATGGAGGACATTATCACCACCATTCTGAGGACACTCCATCTACCAAATTTAGAGATGACCGCTATCGAAAGGAACCACCACTACAGCCGTTCCTTTCAGTGTACTAGAGGTGTGCTGCACTGTTGCAGTCATTTTTGAGGACCATCCACCACATTTTTTGCATTTTATGTTTTTCAAAAACTAATTACACCCCCCCACACACATACACCCTGTTTTTCCCCCAGGGTGTAGAGGTCATTATTATTTTTTTCCTCAACGAATGGGCAGTAAAAAAACATACATTACACCATCAACCTTAAATATGGTGGGCAGTGTAATGTCCTTCCTCCAACAAAGGATGTATTCTTTACAATAGATCCAATGGTGACTCTGTCGATCCAATACATAAGGACCAGTCTCTAAATGAGGTTGAGCAGAAAAAGGGTTTGGCAGACATCATACTTTCCACCAAACTCTAAATTATTTCTCAAAGTTAGCAAATTGTAGTGAAATAAAGATTGTTCTAAATGTTATTGCAGTCTTTGAGAAGCCTCCAGAAAGAGGACAAATTATTCAGTTTATTTTGAATTTTTTATTTATTTTCAAATATTTGCTGCTGTTTTGGAACAGGATGGTGTTTGCCAGTCCAGTCAAAAGCCTTTCCAGCTCTTTAAACAGATCAGACCATGTCAGGGCAGACTCATTGTCAGCAAGTTGACATGTCTGTTCTCTGACTGCAAAGAGACAAGCCAATGCCTTGTGCTAGCATCAGTGGAGCCAGCACAAGTACTGGCAAGTGGTAGATGCAGAGACAGGCTTGTTTGGACTGTGAGGAGAAGATGGCGAGTGCTCTGCTGGTTTCTACGTGTGGTTCACCTCGGTGGAATAAAGGAGGTGAGGAGGTTGTGGCTAGACTGGGAATGCTGGTGCAGGTATGGGAGCCCTCCGGATGCATGGAGGCAGTGGACGTCTCATCTGGGAACTTAGGCATGGGTAGTGGCACCAGGGGGAGATCCCGAGCAGCGGGTAGTGTATCCACAGCATATAAATGGGGTCTGATGAAAAAATCTCAGCCAAGGAGCTTTGCAGAGCCCTTGACCCCTTGGAAATTGTAAGGTCCTCCTTGGGAGCTGGTAGGTCCCCCTTAAAGTGTGCATTTTGAGGACTGTGGCAGCAGAAGAACCAGAGGAGGGTCCAGGAGATATACCGGATCTACCATCAGGAAACAGCCTCAGTCAACACATTTAGACTTATTCTTTACAAAGCCTGAAGTTACTCCCGTCCTCAAGTCTTTTTATTTTTTTAAATCATGGCATCTAATGAGGAGGGTCAGAAGAAGTTAGGTGAAGGGCAGATCGTGGTGTCAACGCAGGTGCCCACAGATCTGGTTTATGTCACTGGTACTGACTTCCCCAGAGATTGACTCAGACAGGGTACAGATTGTGCACTTGCACCACAAGAGGTAAAAAAAGGTGATTTTTCTTATTCCTCCTCGGGTGTCGTACAGGAGAAAAATCACAATTATGAGTTGCTTGGAGAGCCAGCAGAGAATAGATACCAACCCTAAAGCGCCCTAGTGGATTCAGCTCCAAGGGTGGATGAAGGGTCCGTTCTAGCTGAATCATTGCCGAAGCAGGCTGGCGCATCCTCCTCAGTTCAGATGGAAGATGCAAGGGCACAAATAACACTTGAACATATTCTAGAAGATCTGCATTAGGAGATGCAGAGGGGGTTCGCTACATTCAAATCTTATCAAAAGGAGATCCAGGGAGTTTGTCAAGCCCTGGAGGCGAGGCTGGATGACATCTGCGAGAGGTCTAAGGTGCTTAAGTTGAATATGGCAAGATTGGATCAGGAGGTTAGAAGGATCTCTGCTGACCTGAAGGCAATCAAGTTGGAAAATCACACTTTACAAGATGGTTTGGAAAATTTGAAAAATCACTCCAGAAGGAAAGGTTTGAGGATTCTTAATGTACCTGAGACGGTTGAGGGGAGTGAATTGAAGGGCTTCGTGATTAACCTCCTGAGGGGGTTGGTCCTGAAGGGTAACCCAGAGGTGGACCTAAAATGAGAAATAAAAGGATCCATAGAGACCCCTTTAAGTGGTCAGTGGGCCCAAGTTGACTCAGGAAGATTTTGATAAATGTTTTGTGGTATAGCATAAGGAATTGATCCTTAGTTTAGCCTTTAGACAAGAAAAGTTGGCGGGTGAAGGTTTTTCATATACTATTAGATCAGACATATGCAGGGCTGCTGAACAGAAGCAGTGGCAGGTGGGCCAGACGATGGGAGAGCTGCAAAAGCTGGGAGCCAGGGTCCAGTTGAGGTTTCCGGCCATGCTTAAAATTATGTGGAACGACGAGATGCCTAATGTCAGGTAAACGAAGCAGGTAGATGACCGCATGAAAAGAATACAGAATTCACTCCATGGCCAATGAAGAACCTCCCCTTCCCCCATACCTTCACGCCTTTGGTCTCTTTTTTATTTTCAATAAGTGGCTTTGATCCATCTTCAGGTGTTTTAGATTTTTACTTTACTTTTTCTTTTTTTTTTTAAAGGTGTGAGCTAGGCATTGCAGTTTTCAGCAGTTAATATATCCTCCTATGGCAAGGCCCAAACTTGGATAGAGGAAATGCCATCATTTGTAGTTGGTGGTTTCCCAGATGAGGATGCACTGTGTGGAGTTTATATGGGGGCTAAAGCTGAAAAAAGATAAAGAAAAGGGGAATGGTAAAAATGATCCTTGTAGCGATAGTTGCTTAAGAGTTAGTCTTGTTATTCTCAATAATAGCCAAATCACTTTCAGCAGTGCAAAAGGTGCAACATAGTGAATGAGTCGGTGGAGACTTTGATAAAATGAGCATGGGGGTAAAGGAGATAATGATACTGACATGGAATGTCAATGGCCTCTGGCATAGAGGGAGACAAAAATTGATCAGCCAGTATTTGAAAGATTTCCAGGTTCACATTATAGTTTTACAGGAGACGTATCTTTCTTCAGTGGAGTACAAGAATGTTTTTAGCTCTATTAAGTGTAGGAAGTATGTTCTGACCAATCCCTATCCACTAAGCGTGTAGCTCTTATCATTAAGAAAAACACAGGTATAAATGTTGTGTATTTTAGAACTGATTGCTCAGGCAGGTGGTTTATTGGTAGGCTGACTTTAGGGCATTTAAGTGTACATTTGATAGTTTTTATGGCCTGAATTGTGATACTGTCTGTCCCCTGTGTGAGTTAGGTGAAAATCTGCTGGATTCCCCTCCTTCCATAGTGATCAGGGGTGATTTTAATGTCTGCCTAGATGCAACTTTAGACAGATCAACACGAAGATGGGCAGTGGGGCATACCAAAAAAAGGAATACGTTGAGGAAGCTTAAGCTAAACTTTAATCTGTGTGACGTGTGGTGTAAAAATAATGGATATCAGAGTTCTACTAGGATTGATTATTTCCTAGTAGATACGTTATTGGTAAATGAAGTGAATAAGGTCAGGCATATTCCGGTTCATTGTTCAGATCATGCCAGAGCCGGACAGGCCGTAGCGGGCACTGGGCAATCCCCCGGTGCGCCGCACGGGTGGGGGCCGGTTTTGGGCCCCTGGGGACCGATTTTGTTACAGAGCCGTTTTTGCAGCATAGCTGCAAAATCGGCCCTGTAACCAAATCGGCCGAAAACCGGCCCTGGCAAAGAGCTCGGCGGCACCCCCAAGCCGGGGGGCCGGCCGAGCACTTTGTCAGGGCCGGTTTTGGTTCCCAGTTCGGCCCTGGATCATGCTGCCAATTTGTTATGGGTAAGAATCCCCCTATATACAGACTAGTTCTAGGTGGACAATGGATAGGCTGTTATTGTCAGATTTGGATGTATTGCATGCGTTAAAGGAGGAGAGCAGGTGTTATTTCAATGTGAATCTTGGTCAGTTCCCCTGAGGATAGTGTGGGATTCGTATAAGGTGGTAGTTTGTGGGATGTTTATGCAAGCAGGGGTTCATTAATTCAAGGAAGCTGCTTGAGAAGAGCAGGAGTGTTGGAGAAGTGATTGGGGCAATGGGAAAATCACTTTTGGTGTTCTCCTCAGAAGCAGGGGTGGAGTGGTTAAAAGGAGGCTGGTTGTGAAACGGGTGACTTATATCCTGGTTATTGAGAGTTGGATTAAAGCAAGGTGGTATGCTACCAAACTAGCTCATTTTGAGTATGTTGAGAGGAGTGGTAAGTTGCTAGCTTGGAAGACGAGAGATAATAGAGGGTGGAATTATATAGAGAGCTTGATAGTGAATGGTGAAGGTAAGGTGTCAGACGATACGGATAGGATTGCGGAGTGCTTGCATTAAAAGTTCAAGGATCTGTATTTAGAGAGGAGCACTTTCAGGGCATCAGAAGTTAGAGAGTGGTTATCAGGGTTACAACTTCCAGGGTTGTCTAGTGTTGAACAAGAAGAGCTTTTGAAGGATATCACGGGGAGGAAATTATTTTGCAAATTGAAAAATCCCAGACCGGGAAGGCTGCAGGTCCAGATGCTCTTCCAGGGGTATTCTATGCGGTTTAATAGTTCTGATATTGAAGGAACTGTTTAATGTACTGTTGGTGGGTGGCTCGACAATTCTGGAATGATGCTGTTTTAGCTGTGCTTTTGAAACCACATAAAGACCCCCAGAAAGCGGATTCATATAGGCCTATCTCCTTACTAAACTTCGATTATAAGGTTTTTGCTGGAATCATAGCCAGGAGACTCTCCTCGATTATTGGTTATCTAGTACATCCAGATCAGAAGAGTTTCATGCCTGGTAGGCAGCTGCACAATTTTACACATCAATTGATATCTGCAATTGTTATGCCAATGGTGAATTCAGACCAACTGGATATTGTTACTATCGACGCAACCAAGGTGTTTGATATTGTATGCAGGGCTTATTTGTGGGTGGTTCTGGAGGTTTTTGGACTCCACTTAGGGTTCATTGCTGCAGTCAAGGCTCTTTATATGCTACCTTAAGCTCATATTTTTGTTAATGGGAGTTTGACAAGGAAAGATAAGATCTTGAGTAGGGCGGGTCAGGGTTGCCCGCTATACCCCCATTACTTTTAGATCCGTATATCGAGCCAATCAATCAATCAGGAATTTTGAAGCGTGCTACTCACCCGTGAGGGTCTCATGGTGCTGGGGGAGGGGCGGGGGAAACTCCGGTCAGTCGCAAGAGGCAGGTCTTGAGACAGGCTTGGCACAGGCTTTTAGGGCAGACCTGGAAATAGAGCCTTTTGAATCTCAGAACCACATGTTTAAGCTGGGCCTTTATTGCAGACAATTTAATTTCGTAGACAAGGAACCCATAGAAAACAGTGTTATGTACATTTACAGAGAGAAGCGGTTACCTGATAGTGTCCTGGTGCTTTGCTCAAGGAAATTGGTCAAACAAGGACGAAAATGAAATGGCAGAATTTAATCTAGTTGTTATAGAGTCAAGGTTTCAGTGCTTTTCTAAAAGACAGCAGGTCTGGAGAGAATCGTATGTGGAAAAGAGTTTCAGTGGGACATATGGAGCTTATAATTGAAGCAAATGGGCCTTTTCTGGATACTCTATAAATAAGGAGAAGACAGAGGTGATGGCGTGGAATTTAGCAAGCACAAGCGTGCGCTATGAGAAAATGATTAGGTATCTGGGTATCTCAGTCTTGCACAAGTTAGAAGAGGTACCAGAGCATAATCTAAACAAGGTGAGGAAGGAAACTGAGGCATTATTAACTAGATAGAGGCACTTCCCTTTGAACTTTTCTAGCAGGGCAAATTTAGTTAAGATGGCAATTCTTCTTAAGCTGACCTACCAGTTTGACATCATCCCACCTTTTTTTTCCAAAGGGTAATTTAGATAAGATACAAGGGAGGTAAGGGAGCTTTATTTGTACCTTTAAAAGTCCTAGACTTAATTGAAAGAAACTAGGAAGAAAGTTGGATTAGGGTGGGGTACCATTCCCAAAAGTCTTCCTCTATTACCTATCCTTCCAATTTATGAACTGCAGAATGCTTTTGGTGAGCCAAGATGACTCTAGCAGGGGTAGAATCTATGCAGGGCTGATAGATTTGATTGGGCATGATGGCTTCCTGTATATGTTCAGGGATCAGAACTACTTTAAGAAGGTCTGGCTGAAAGTACTACAGACTTTCCTGGAAGTTTGGTATTGTATGCGGAAAATCCTTGGAATAGAATATTATTCAATGTTCGCTGCAGTTTGGAATTCCCTGGGTACACATTCTCATTCTTATTGGATAAGTTGAGTATCTCATTGACTAAAGCCGGCATAAATTGCTGGAGGCAGCTTCAGTAACGTTTCTGAGGTAATCACGTGGGAGGCATTAAGGGCAGAGACTAAGGGTTGTCATGGTACAAATATTTTTAATTGGCTTCTTGAGGGTCTGGGCATAGAAAGATTAGTAGCGAGAAATGGGAATGGTAGGACAGGTTACAAGACCCTTTCCAGTAAAGAAGGAAATCTCTTTTTGGTACTGGGAGCTGGTGAAGGCTAATGGTGAGGGATGTAAGAGCCCCGCTCATGCTTGGGATGTATATCGGCCGGCAAATCCTATTTGGCAGACTTCTGTATGCCTCCTACATTCCACAGTTAAATCAGCACAGCTTGGGGAAAACACATATTTTTACTTGGCACAGAATATATATCTTACCCCGAAGAAATTAGCAAAATTAGCTGTAGGTGCTCCCCCTTCCTGTGATCGGTGTGGAGAGAAAAAGGCGGACGATATTCATATGTTTGCGTCTTGTCCCAGCTTTTGGTATGGAGTTTGCATAGCGATTTCTGGAATTATGGAGGCCACATCATGCTCAGCCCCCTATTGATTTTGTTTGGAATGAACGTCCAGTCTGATCTGTGCATATCTTATAGGCAGAAATATCTCTACTTGATCTTGTTGGCAAGGAAGGAGGTTTGTGTTAACTGGTTGAGGTCCCCCATGCCTGCTATAAGCAGTCGGGTGAAGTCGGTGGACATTGTGTCTGATGGCATATGATAGGACCGGATTCTTGGGGAAACATCGGTAACATCGCAGTCAGTACACCGCGATGCTGTTACATCGCGGTCGTTACAACGACTGCGAGGTTACCACGCTATGCCATTACAACGCAAGTCTTTACATCGACTTGCGCTAGATGGCGTGCTAACATTACAAATAGTGTAGTTTACTATCCCAACACCTTCCCTACTGTTAAGTGGTCTGGAGTTGGAATAGTAAATTACACTTTTCTAATGTTAGCACGCCATCTAGCGCAAGTCGATGTAAAGACTTGCGTTGTAATGGCATAGCGTGGTAACATCGCAGTCGTTGTAACGACCGCGATGTAACAGCACGCGTTGTACTGACTCGCGTTGTTACGTCATACATCCGGATTCTTGCCTACCTGATTATCTCCAAGAATCCTCTTAGGTCGCCAGGATCTTTTTATCTGCTAAATAGTGTAGAGGGGAGAAAATTCAAATCTCAATACATTAATAACCAGTTTAAGTTTTCGTTCCAAAGGACCACTGACTCCGAATCTAAATTTTTAAGATTTTATTACAACCAGGAATAAATGCACATACAAGCACCTCAATACAAGGTGTCAGAAGTGAAGCCTTCCTAAGAAGTACATTCACTAAGTCAGAGCTCGTTCTAAGATGCTCTTTCTAGCTTCCCATCTAAACCTCAACTGCTCAACCCACGGGGCACTGTCCCTAATACAAAATCCCCAAAACGTAGAACACGCCCTTCGACACACCTCTTCAGCCAGGTCTTCTTCCAGTACTTTTCCAGTGAAACTTGTACTCCATCCAACGACGGTTGGCTTGACCTTGGGTCCCTGGCACCTTCTCTGCTGAAAGTACATTCCAATATACTCCCACATTCCAATATACTCCCCTGTTGGCTTCTGGTAGCATCCTAACTCCTAAAACAAAGACCTAGTCTCTCTAACGAGCTAAATGTCCTTGCACCTGCAACAGAATCATGAGAACGAAAAACTTTTCTCTTCTCTAAGATTTTCCATTCTCCTGAAACCCCAAGCCTTTACCAAGGGATATCATTTTCGGGCTACAATGTTTAGCCAACATAAGAAATGAACAGGCCTTTCTCTTTACGTATATGCGATCAGGCCTTTACACTGTTAAACACTCTTAAATCACACTCTAAGCATTAGTTTCATTACTCTTGTATACGTGAATAAGCAAACTGTACATGCAACTTTAACATGACGCACGTTTAAACTAACACATTGCATTACGTAAAAATCAAACATGTGTTTACTAAAATACATTCGCATTGATCTGCAGCATTACTTTTCATGAAACGCATGGTTACATTTCTGATCATGCCTATGTTAAACAATTTTAGTAATACATTTCTATGGCACATCTAACCTAAGTCAAATAATATGTGGGTGCGGACTAACAGTGAATATGATGCACCCCTACAAATTTCAGAATAACATGACGCTCTATCAGTTCCCCCCTTTGATGACCAATGTCATCACACCATCACACAATTAACTCCCTTGGAGAAAGAACCAAACTAAACAGTACTTGTTGTCATCCTCCCCCATCGGAACCTCTCCATATTCTTGATATTCTGATATTGACTGTCCTGCAGTCTGGCCATTCGCATTTCACTCGCTCTGAGAGCACTTTCAATTCTGTTTCCTCTGTACCACTTATAAGCTCTGATGAGATCCCACAAGCAGATCACACAAACCACAATAATAATGAGAGGTTTTAGCACAAATCCAAGGAACCCTAGGTCGCAAACCAACTTCCCACACAACCAAATCCTTTACCAATCTTTTCCCACACACGTTCTTCAGTCAAATCCTCAATCTCTTGATGAATCGTGGTAATGTTATCTATATATCTCTCCAAATTCTTGCTATTGTCTGGAATATACGTACAACATTCCTGAACTCTCAATAATTTACAGACTCCGCCCTCTTTTGCCAATAATACGTCTAAAGCAAGGCGATTCTGCAAAACCATCGTCCTTATCGATAACATCTCTCCATCTACCAATATCAAAGACCTTGCTGTATTCATTGACAACTCATCAACCACAGTCGCCAGTCTTCTGACCTTCACATCATTCAGAACCACACCCAAACTTGGTATCATTGCTCCAAAGATATCTTCAATCACCGTTCCTGCACTCGCAGCTCTTTTTACTCTAAAATGGTAGCCAGTTTCCAAAAGCTCTAAGTCTTCTGCATGATATATTTTTGGAAAAATAATGGCCAAATAACATGTACCATACCAATTCGCAGGCAACCTCACATAAGCATTCCTTCCACACACATAATAAACAGTTGGAATCACTTGCACCGAGCCTTGCAAAAAGTTCTTACCTGAGTCTTCCATTGTGAAGACATGCTCACACGTACTTTGTCCTATCGAAACCTTTTCATAGTAGGTCTGAGGACGTCTCACACACAACACTTCCCCTTTTGCACCTGATCCAATGCTATGGGTCCATAACTCCCCTTAGATCTGTGTAATCTTTCCTCATCAGTCCAATCTACCGGACTATCTCCTGTATTTCGTGTCTGTGTTAGTTTTCTATATCTATCTTCTACTTGACCTATGAATTTTTTCTCTGTATCTGACAATGAATATGTTAAATTATGCCGATAAGCATAAGCCGTATCCAGTTTCAAAGATGGTATGAAATACTTCCGAAGTTTGTCCTCTAACTTGTAATAATCGTATTAATTCAAATGCTTGTAAGCTGGAACTTCTGAAACTACTGCATCGTAAGTGGAAAAGAAATACTCAAACTGACCTCTTTCATAGAAAATACTAACCAACAAACTACAAGAAATTCCATACGTCAGTGGAAGATGATGGTATGTAATACCCTCATCCACAGAAGAAAGTAACTGCATGCACACATAGCAATCTTTCACATCCATCGCATTGACATATTCGTACAGCAGCTTTGCATACGCATTAAGCATAAAATCACTTCTAGATATATCTATGTGAAAACTACGACTCTCTCCGATTAGTAAAGCTCTTTTAGCTCCTATAGTGACCTCCTTTTGGCTAGAAGTGGTAGGTGTAGGTGTTCCCCGTACCTCCCCTTCCTGCTCATGTGAAACGATATATGAGGCTACAACTATTATGACTATAGAAACTATCACCAACCCTATAAGTGTACCTATCACTAATTTAGACCTACGGTGAGTATTTCCAGCATCTACCATCTTTGCAGAGTTCTCTAAGTTCTTGGTCTCAGCAGCAACAATTAAGAGTCTCTTTCTCCTCTGTGCATCACTTGCTAACCAGTTCAAATGACACTTCAAAAGCTGGACATCCCCTTGCTTGCAACTTTCAGTTCCTTATCTACACAGTCCACAAAAAGACTTCCCTAGCCCTCTTTCGTCGTCTTGACGGTAAGTCCCTACATTTATTCTTCTTCCACTCGGGCCTAGGTTATCTAGATTTTAGACTTTTATGTACAACAAAGTTCACCTTCAGTCCAGAATAAGATCAGCTCCCAAGATCTCTAAAACACGTTGCAAAAGTTCAAGACGAAGCACTACTATTTCCTGATGCGGTGGTACAAAACCAAAAGTTGGAAAAACCAGCGTCTCCAGAATCAATTCACGAATCTTGCTCAGTCAGTATTCCTTCGATCTCCACCCCTGGAACCAACAGCAGCACGTCTTTTTTCAGATTTGGAGAATTGCTGACCAGTGTCAAAGACCTCAGCCTCCCCGAGCTCAACACTCCTGGCATCAGTCACAGCGTATGTCCACTCTGGTGAGGCGTACCTTTGACACGGCACTCTTATTCTCCTGGATCTTCTCAGACTACCCCGAGCCTGCACTTCATCACTCTGTTCAGATTCAGACGTTTCAGAAACTGGGGCAAGATCTCTTTCAGGTGCCAATCTCAAGTTCAGCCGTCTTTGACTCACGGGCCAAACACTTTCTGCTTCTGTGGCACTTCTGCTCTCCCTTAGGGTACCCTGTGCAATACTTCCTTCTTCAGCAGAATTTGACTCTACTCCTCCCACAGCAATACTTTCTCCATCTGAGTCAAATTCGGGGCTTCGATTTGCACAACCCCTTTCAGCTCGATCTAGTGCACAACCAACTGCATCAGCAACCCTCACAGCTTGACTTGCCCTCTCAGATGGCCCTGCCACCTCAGCTGGATTTTCATTCACTAGAGGGGCTGTATCTTCCAAGGGTGCTGGAACTCTGTGGGTATGGGAGACATGCACCCACACTTCACTGCCATGTTCGTGACCAGTATTACCTGGTACGTGCCACACCAACGAACATCCAGACAACTCTTCCTCACTTGTTTACGCACAAGCACCCAGTCTCCCGGGCACAAGTCATGGCACAGGTCACTTGTGGCTGGAACAGTTGCTGCTTGCACCTGCTGGGACACAGAATGGACTACGTCAGCCAGTTCCTTACAGTTGTCGAGAATCAAGTCATCTGTGATGTTAATCAAAGCAGTAGCAGGTATTGCTGGTAATCGCATTGCCCTCCCCATCAGGATCTTGTGTGGTGACAACCCAGTTCTCCTATCAGGAACACTGCGAAGGCTCATGAGGACCAAGGGCAGTGCGTCAGGCCATTTCAGGGATATCGAAGAACACACTTTGGCCATCCGCGCTTTCAAAGTCCCATTAACTTGTTCCACAATCCCAGAAGCCTCTGGTTGATAACTGCAATGCAATCTCTGATCCACATTCAAGACAGCACAGAGCAATTTCATGATCTCACTGTGGAAGTGTGTCCCTCTGTCTGACTTCAAAGAGGTCGGAAAACCGAACCTAGGGATAAGTTCCCTTAACAACAGCTTAGGTACAGTGAGTGTGTCGCACCTACGTGTTGGGTAAGCCTCCACCCACCTTGAAAAGATACATACCACAACTAAGATGTACCTCAGCCCATTACACTTCGGCATCTTGATAAAGTCCAACTGCATCCTATTGAAAGGCCCTCCTGACCTCCCAATATGACTCAAAGTTACAGCAGTTCTCTTTCCTACATTCATCTGCTGACATGTAACACACCTCTGACATACAGCTTCAGCAACCGCACAAAACTTCAGATTGTACCATGTCTGTCTGAACACTCGCACCATTGCATCGCTACCAAGATGTACTGCACCATGTATCAATCTTGCCATTGGATTCAACAGACATTCCAGTAGCACAGCTTGTCCATCACTCAAAACCCACACATCCACTTCTCCCTTCTCACATCCTGCTCGTATCCAGCTATCTCGTTCTTGATGAGGAACCTCATCCTGCGATCATTTTAGTTCTTCCCATGTATCGGCCATGGCTAACATCATGCTGAGCTCGGTTCTTTCTTGGCTTTCTCCAGTATACCCTCCAGTAAATATGCATCCTTGTTCTGCACAAAACCGGGCAACTTCATCTGCATAATTATTTCCCAGGGAAACAAAATCACTCCCTTTACTGTGTGCTGAACATTTGACAACTGCAATTTCCTTCAGACATTGTAATGCTTCCAACATCTGTCTCACATATTCTCCATTTCTAATGGGCGAACCAGAAGATGTTATGAACGCTCTCTGTGACCATAACTGTCCGAAATTGTGAACAACACCAAACCCGTACTGACTGTCAGTGTAAATCGTTATCCAAATCTGAGCAGCAGCCAAACAGGCACGGGTCAAGGCAATGATTTCAGCTACCTGTGAGTGTACTCCCTCTAAACAAGCAGCTTCAACCACTCCAGTGATGGTACATAAAGCAAACGCTGCTCTCAATCGACCAACATCGTCTCTTAAACATGAACCGTCCACGAAGAAAATTTCATCAGGGTCAGGAAGCGGTTCATCAACAATGTCTGGTCTTGGTTTGGTGCATAGTTCAGTCACATTGAGACAATCATGATCCTCACATTCTTCATCATCTGCATTTTGGATAGGCATCAATGTTGCAGTATTTAAAACAGAACACCTCTTCAAAGTCACATTTTCTGCAGCAAGTATAGCTTGTTCATAACGTGTCAACCTGTTGTTCGTGAGGTGCTGTGTTTTACTCCTTGTCATCAACAATTCAACAGAATGTGGCACATAAACTGTAAGTGGATGTCCCATTACAATACTCTCACACCTTTCAATACTGACACCTTTTGCAGCAACGGATTTAAGACATCCGGGCAACGCAGAAGCTACTGGATCTAAAGTAGCTGAAAAGTAGGCAACTGGTCTACGGACGCCTCCATGATTCTGAGTCTGAATTGACAATGCAAAACCCTCTCTCTCGCAACAGAACAATGTGAATGCCTTGTTGTAATCAGGCATCCCCAAAGCTGGAGCGCGACACAGGGCTTCTCTCAGCCTCATAAAAGACATCAAACAATCATTGTCCCATGGTACCGGATCACTCACATCTTTGTGCGTCAGCAGTTGCAAAGGCTTCGCTTCAAAGGAGAAGTTGGGAATCCATTGGCGACAATAGCCAACCATCCCCAAGAACATTCTGACTTCTCTCTGGGTAGTAGATACAGGCATAGTCATAAAAGCCTCAATGCGATCCGGTGACACCTTTCTCCTGCCCTTTTCAATTCTGTAACCCAAATACTGTACTTCACTCAGACAGTACTGCAATTTGTTCGGGAACACCTTGTGTCCATTCTCTGCCAAATGATTCAGTAAAGCAATGGTATCAATTCTGCAAGCGTCTTCAGTTTCTGAAGCAACGAGCAAGTCGTCAATGTATTGCACCAGAACAGAGTCAAGATCTGATTAAAGATCGATGGACTCTCTGTGTACCCCTGTGGGATACGACACCACGTTAACACATGGTTCTCCAGCCAAAAAGCAAAAAGAAATTGGCTTTCCTCATGGAGCAGTATCGAGAAGAATGCTTGACACAGATCAATCACTGAAAACCACTCAGCTTCACATGGAATTTGAAACAGGATCACAGATGGATTCGGTACCACCGGACAACATGGAACAACTATCTCATTGACCTTTCGCAGGTCCTGCACAATCCTGAATTACCCACTCGGTTTTTGTAGTCCTATTATAGGTGAATTACATGGGCTACCCCTGATCTCTTTCAGAATTCCCTGCTTGATCATAGACTTAATTACAGGCTTGATCCCTGCAATAGTCTCAGGTGACAAATTGTACTGGGGCGTCCTAGGAAATTCTACATTCGGCTTGACCTGAATCTTCACTAGCTCCACACCTTTGACCAATCCGATCTCTTCTGCACTGAGGTCCCACACATCAATTGACACAGAATCCCTCAAATCAAGTGGGAGCTCCTCCACTGTCAGCGCCAGGTACATTTCTATACACACACGCTGATTTGCAACCTTAAAGGTCGCATCATCATCCTTTGTTTGCACTTCAACTCCCACCGGTGTGCAATAGATGGTGCAATTCAACTTGCACAACAGATCTCTTCCTAACAGGCAAACTGAACTCGAGTCGCACACCACAAACTGGTGTCGATCTCAGAATGTTCCTATTCTCAAAGGAATTGGCTCTGTCAATGGACTGGTCAATTTCTTATTTGCTACGCCAACAACTTGGATTGATTGTCCCTAGAGGGGTAGGTTTGGGCCTACTGCTGATCTTACGGTAGACCGGGTAGCACCAGTGTCAACCAGAAAGGTGGTAGGGTGACCATCAATATCTGCTTCTACAAATGGTCCCCCTCCAAGACTGCTCCAAGCGTGCAGTCTTCCTCCCCCCTCAGGCACCTTCATGTCAACGGGTCTGGACCAAACTCCTCACACCCTTTGAACAAGGGCATCTGTTGGTAAGTTCGAACTCCCTGCTTAACATTTTGAACTCTAGGTGGCTGAGGAACTTGCAACTGTGGACTAGTAGTCCCCCCTTTCACCATTCTAGGTCTAGTCACCGTGGGAACCACTTCAGGTACAGGTACCTGAGCTATCTCTACTTCTTGCTGCACCTGATTCATTGGATTCAAGGGACACTCGCGTTTCCAATGTCCAACCTGGTGACAAAGATGACACGTAGTGGTCTTTTTTAATGTAGCCACATCCATCCCTGTCTTGGGATCAACTGACTTGGGTCTTCCTGACCTTGGACATTCTGATTTCCTCCTTGGTTATTTCCCTGCTTTCTTCCTAACGTCCCTCCACTAGGCTGACCCTGAGCCTTTTGCATCTGAACAAGCATCAACTTGTCCTTCAACTTCCTGTGCTTTGATTCTATCTCATCACTACAGTACCTGGCATACCGCAAAATCTCATCCACCGACTTATTCTGCCAACAAATCAAATGTTGCTGTATCATGAGACTAACCTCTGGCCTCAAACCCAACACAAACTTCGAAACAAACTATCCCATGTCCTTTGTGTCCAAGACATCTAATCCACTGTACTGCTTAAAGGCCTGCAAGAGTCTTTCACAGTACTCATGCACTGTCTCTTTTGGCTCCGGCACTGTCCGATCTATTTTGACCCAATCAATATCCTGAGGTGAAATTTTCGACTTCAGCCACATAATCACTTGTTCAAACTTCTTCATGACTATGGGTGAAAGACCATTTGAAACAGGATCCCTTTCGGGTTCTGAAGTTGGCCATTCAACAGCGATTTTACATGCCGACCATAAATCGCTCGGAACCACAATGTCAAACAACGTGTTCAAATCAATCCACAACACCTTCGAGATCTTGACAAACCGATAAACCTGCTTGTACCATTCGACGGGCTTCTCCCGCAAGCGGGGAAAATCATTCGTAAATGCAGCCAAATCACCCCTACTCCAAGGCACATGCACATATCCTCCATTCTGTACCTCTCGTAAAGGGAAATTTCCTACATCCATCATCCCCCCACCTGGAGGAGGCGTCTCTCCTATCATCCTTTTAGAACTCTTCTTCTTAGACCACCTTTCCTCCCATTTGTCAAGCATGATCCATGCACCAATTGCTATAATCAAATCCTTGATATGAGTCCTCAATCCCATGACCCTCTTCTCTTCCAATTCTTGGTCGCTATACTGCAATCTATGGCTTCCCTGCAATGATTTTGTTTTAGACAGGTCCACCTCATACCTTTTAGCCAATTCTGACAACTTCTCATGTGTAGTTCTTGCCTTGCGAGTCACATCCTTTGCTACAAAAAGTAACTCATCTTGCTCATACATGTACGTTCTTTCAAGAGGCAAATTTCCACTTATTATCTCATCTACTTCTGCTTTCAACCTTACTACATCTAACATTCTCCGTTTCAAGGCTCCCTTCAGTATTTCTCGACAAGCCACCCCAATCCGTTCATCATACTCGCAGTCCTGTTCTCGAGGTCTATTCTCTTCTGTCATATTCCTAGAAACTTGTCGGTTTCCTGAATTGCCTCGCTCCTCACTCTCTACCATTCATTCACACTGATTCCTTACAGGAGGCCCCCACATCCTCAGATCCGACCTCGACTCGGCCAAAAACCTTGGTCTTACTTATCTCGCATCCACCTGTCCCCTAGAAGAGTCTGCTGTAGCTGGCAATGGCGTACTCCATTCAATAGGTTTTGAAGTCTGCTCCATCCCCCTCACTGATCCATTTCCCTCTACCACACTCCTTGATCCTGCGGTCGACTGTGCTAGACTACCAACCTTCTCTTGATCTGGGTCATAAAATGAAACAATAGGTCCAATGGTAACCGGTACCTTTAGAGCATCCGGTAACCTCACACCTCTCCCCACCTCCGTACTTGCTACAGACTGATTTTTCATGCCCTCAGTTCCTGTCGAGATTTTCCCTTCTACTCTCACCTTTGACTGAGTCTGTAATCCGCTAGTGCCTTCTGCTTGAGCCGACTTCCCTTCATAGGAATCTGGATTGTATGGAGGTGGTCTCTCAGACAGTAACCTCTCCACTAGGCTATCATCTGTATCACTGTCATCGTCATCTACACTCTTTGTCTTAGCACTGTCTGTCTTCTCTAGTAGTGGGTACAACCTGTCTCCCTTTATCGTTTCTACTCTCCACCTCTTCTCTTGTGCATCCCACCTCGCATCCTGGAATGCCTTAATTGACTTCTTCACCCTTTCTTGACTTCGATCTCTTTTCCTACCTGATTATCTCCAAGAATTCTCTCAGTCACCAGGATCTTTTTATCTGCTAAATAGTGTAGAGGAGAGAAAATTCAAATCTCAATACATTAATAGCCAGTTTAAGTTTTCGTTCCAAAGGACCACTGACTCCGAATCTAACTTTTTAAGATTTTATTACAACCAGGAATAAATGCAAATACAAGCAACTCAATACAAGGTGAAGAAAATAAATGGCCATTAATACAAAGGAAATTCTACGCAAGAGTCTCATACGACTCAGAATAAACAGGATAATCAATTCTAAAAGCATCAATAAAACAATAGTTAGTCCAATCTCTATATCTGAAACCATTAGCCTAAAAGAAAGTGGTTAGCCTTTCCCTACTCTATCTCTAAGGTGACATCCCTACTTAGCATTTCCCTTCCCAGGCAAGAGAATAAAAAGGTGTCAGAAGTGAAGACTTCCTAAGAAGTACATTCACTTAGTCAGAGCTCGTTCTAAGATGCTCCTTCTAGCTTCCGATCTAAACCTCAACTGCTCAACCCACGGGGCACTGTCCCTAATACAAAATCCCAAAAACGTAGAACACGCCCTTTGACACACCTCTTCAGCCAGGTCTTCTTCCAGTACTTTTCCAGTGAAACTTGTACTCCATCCAACGACGGTTGGCTTGACCTTGGGTCCCATGCACCTTCTCCGCTGAAAGTATCATCCACACATTCCAATATACTCCCCTGTTGGCTTCTGGTAGCATCCTAACTCCTAAAACAAAGACCTAGTCTCTCTAACGAGCTACATGTCCTTGCACCTGCAACAGAAACATGAGAACGAAAAACTTTTCTCTTCTCTAAGATTTTCCATTCTCCTGAAACCCCAAGCCTTTACCAAGGGAAATCATTTTCGGGCTACAATGTTTAGCTAACATAAGAAATGACCAGGCCTTTCTCTTTACGTATATGCGATCAGGCCTTTACACTGTTAAACACTCTTAAATCACACTCTAAGCATTAGTTTCATTACTCTTGTATACGTGAATAAGCAAACTGTACGTGCACGTTTAAACTAACACATTGCATTACGTAAAAATCAAACATTATGCGTTTACTAAAATACATTCGAAATGATCTGCAGCATTACTTTTCATGAAACGCATGGTTACATTTCTAATCACACCAATGTTAAACAATTCTAGTAATACATTTCTATGGCCCATCTAACCTAAGTCAAATAATATGTGAGTGAGGACTAACAGTGAATATGATGCACACCTACAAATTTCAGAATAACATGACGCTCTAACACATATGAGGAAAACAAATCGACTAAATGAGGCACCCTGAGGGTTGGGGCCCCTTTACCGAAGGGGCTTCAGGGGCATGTGGCACACCCCTGACTTTCGTCTGTTATGAACGTGCAGTATGATGCAGAAGTGAGGTCGACAATGAAGAAAGCACAATTTAAAGTGGATGCATCGCAGCATTGCACCCACATCCTGTGAAAATGTGGCACGCTGCTAATATATTTAGGTTGCTAAATGCATGCCACCAGTGGGATTCTGATTCAGCAGTGCGAGGGACCGGATGTTGTAAAACCACTCTTCCGTCAACCTTTTTTTTATAGCAGTGTTTCCTGTTTATGGTGTATGAAGTGCACACTGTGAGCTATTTAATTAAATGTCAAACTACATTTTCAGCCAACAGTCTCGGCTGAAAGCCTTTTTCTCCCAGAAACAAATCAATAAAAATAATGTATAATTATTTACCAATCTCCAATCTTTTCTGTAACAAGAGCTACATATGTTCAGGGTAAATCCTCCTGAGCTACTACTATTATTATTATTATTAATGATGTAATAGTGACCAAACCAGACACAATTACCTTTGTGGCCACCATATGCAAGATTACTAGCAGTGATCACCTTAGTACATCAGGCAGGATTGCCAACAGTAACTTAAAAAAGGTAATGATCAATTTTGAATGTCTCAGTATGGGTATTACATAGCAGCGATAGCTGAAATGCCCCTGGCACCAAGGTTTGGGATGTTAGTAATAAGTCTTCCCAAAACCAAATGATTTATCACTCAAATATCACCTTTAAATATGTTTTGCAAATTGAGCCATTTTTCTCAAAACAGCAGCTAATAAGTTCTGAAAACACACCCATTTCCATATCAAATGTGCACACTCAATTTTGGGGCACATGTTAATGCAATCAAGTAAAGGCGCTTACGTTAGTAGGCTAAGCTGCACACAGGAGAGCTACTCACATGGAGGTGGAAAGCCTGCTCTAGCTAAACTGAATAAGAGAATATTTCAAGGTGTGTATTTAGATGAAATTAAGAAAAATATGATAAAGCAGATTTTAAATTATTTTTCAAATTGAAACTGTACTAGGAGTTTGAGTCATATCAATTCAAGTTCTAGGCGTGAGTCCTTGCTATGGCAGTTCAGGCTTTTTGCTGGTGGCTGGAGCTTTATTTTTCTATTTTTCTAGAATCATACAAAGGAAAAAAGTCACGTAGTAGAAATTTTATAGATTACCTTTTTAATCTGTTATAACTGTTACAAGTATCTTTTTCATCTTCATTGATGACATAATGGACGCAAAAATAGAAACTGACGCATGAGTCCCTAGGGATTTTAGGGGTGTAATTTTCTTTTTTCTAAAATGTGTTTATTTAAAGTTTGATAAAGGAACATCAACAAGGTAAAAACCTCAGGAAATGGGTTGGGAAGGGTTGGGGACAGAAGTCAGGGTACAGACAGTACACATCAGTTTATACATTTTCATGATGTAAAGAAAGGCAAGAAAGCCCCATATCAGAAGGAATGTCCAAATCAATCAGATGTGCAGCCCTCAGATGTCTCATGGCTGGTTGATTCCACTGAGGATGCATGGGGTCCAAGCGACCGATGCATAGGTCACCTCAGCAGGTGGTGGGGGGTCTGTCTCCCCATCTGGTAGGGCCCCCCTCCATGTCTGGCCCTCTTTGTCCCAAGTAGGTCGTCACAGCGGTTCCCAAATGTCCTTTGGATGTGACCTCAGGGCCATGAGCTCCCAGTAAGTTGAGAGCTGCTTCTGGCAGTAGGCACCATCTTGCAGCCAGTCCACAAACTTAGGCTCAGGCCGCCTGCCCCAATGGATAGGCAACCGTCTTTAGGCCAGAAGTAGTAGCATTGCAGTGAGGCTTCGATGGGTACATCTTTGATGTAACCCAGGAGTCCCACAAGTGGGACTGCGCGGGAAGTGACCAGTGATCTCACCTAGGTCTCTGTTTACGGCAGTCCAGTAGCTAGCTATGTGTGGGCACTCCCATGTGAGATGGAGTAAGGGGGCCTTTGGGGCGGAAATCTCAGACAGCGTGCCTCCTTGAGTAGACACATAAGATGCAGTTGCACTTAAAGTGAATGAGCCAAAGACTGCAAGGGTGACAGGGACGTGGTCTGTCTGCAGCAATATGTCCATTGTTCTTCAGAGATGGGGGGACTGGTGTAAAGTTCCCATGCCGAGCGAGCCATAGGGGCACACCCCGGGGCACCTTTTCCTGCATCACAGCATTCAATTGAGTGACCAATTTGCGGGTGGAGGAGTTCGTTAGCAGGTGTTCCAGGTCATGCATTGTGGGAGGTGGCACGGGAAACGTGTTATGCAGCATGTATTGCAGATCTGGTGGTAGGGGAGGGTATCTAGCGCAGAAGCAGTAACACTCGCCAACCTCAAGTAGGGACAGTTACTGATTGTCTGGGTAGAGGTCCCCCTATGTAAAGAGTCTTCGCCAGTTGGCTTGCCGTCTAGAGCTCTCATCCTGCAGCAGTGGGAGTATGGGATTGCACACAAATGGGATAAAGGGAGCGTATATACATGACAGCTGGTCACTTCGCTGCAGGCCATCCCACGCCCAGTGAACGCATGCCACTGTGTCAATCTCCACACGTGGTATTTTGTAAGGCTGGTATAGCGCCTTAGCAAGAGGACAAGGAGCTGCCTAGTACGCCTCCATTGCTGCATGAGGCTGAAACCGAGTGGGAAATGGCCAGAAATGGTTTGTTTGAAGTTCTCGTACATATAGAGTGACTTCATCCACGTACATGGGCACTAATATCCTCCTAGCAGTGAAGTTGAGGCCCCTGTGGGCATGATGCTGTTGCAGACGAGCACCTAGTGGCTCCATCGCTATAGCAAATAGAAAAGGGAATCTCCTTCCTAGTCCCACGGGTAACGAAGAATAGAGCAGAAACCACTCCACTGAGACAGAGGCCTACTGCCGGGGAAGCGTTTAAAAGACCGATCAGGTGCAGAAACCGAGGCCTTAACCCGAGCTGCAGGAGAAGATGGAATTACATCCTTTTCAGGGAATCGAATGCCTTGGTGCCGTCCAGTAAGGCAGCAAATGCTGCCAGCTGGAAATCTATTGCATGCATGACAGCAAACATTGTGGCGCGGTTATGGACCATTGAGTGGCCTGGCATGAATCCTGACTGGTCCAGATGGACAATATCTGGCAGTAAAGGGAGAAGCCGATTGTCAAAGAGTTTAGCAAAGATCATGCCAATACAATCAATGATTACACATCAAATGTGTGTTCAGTTAAAACGCATCAGTGCCCCGGGGCAGTTCGACCCCGGGGGACGCATGTACGACTTCTATTTACGTGCATAAGAGCTTATTGATTGTGGTCCATACTTGGAAACGGTAGCAGATGTGCTTTACTGGTTGAACTGACCACACATTTGATGTGTAATCATTGATTGTATCGGCATGGATAGCGAACAATTATTCAACATTCACCAGATTTGTCTTGGACCTTCGTTTCGTAACAGTGGAGGCATGCATGGAATTGTTGGTCAAGAGATAATAGATTGATCCTATAGAGATTTATACAGACTTCCTTGATTTATGGTTTATGGAGGCGTATCCCTGAAGTCGATGATACGTCCGTAAAATACTCCACATTGGTTCTGAGCCAGATGATTTACCCCTGAAGAGACCCTTTTGCTCACACAGGGTCGCAATGTCAATTATTTTCCCCCTTGGTTCCCAGATTAAGAGTGATCTACAGTATTGTGCAATTCTTCATGCACATGCATATGGAAAATCACCTATTAAACCAAGGATCTTGTACAATGTCTTATGTACATGTTTTATGTACTCATGCACTCACTTGAGCCCTGTGTCATCTGCAATTTTTTATATAATTTCATACTAAATAATACATATAATTTGGATAATATATATAAGCAAAATGAACCCGTAATATCTGTTTTTTCTTTATATGCTATTCAATTAAAAAGATATCACTGGATTGTCAAATGAATACAATGATGGTGGACTCCCTGGATTCCTGAAGGGGATTGTGATTTGTTAAATGAGACCAATGGCACTCTGTGTATATCTAGATGTGCTAATGAAGCACATTAGAAATTTGAAGTATTAGCTCATGAGTAAAAAATTGACATTAGCAAAATGAAAAATGTAAAACAAAATTATAAAATGGATTTAACACATGATGAAATTAGAGAAATGGGCCTGATCACTTTAAGGGCTAATATTACAAATTTAATTGAGAAAACATGAGACTAGTGTGACTTGCAGAAATATTGAGAGAGATGGAAGAAGGGAATAGCAAATAAGAGAATGAAAGGGATTGTGGGAAAGGCGAAAAATGTCTCAGGCAATTCAGAGGTATGGACAAACTCGGGTTTGGAGGTTCCTTTAAGGAAAGTTTGTGGAGGGAGTTTTGTACATGTCCCATGGATAACGGCTGATTTGTATGCCTTTACGCATAATTTCCCAAAGTTGCAAGAGGACCCAGTAAAGTGTTAAGATGAAATATATATACAATTGGCACACATTTCCCTGATGTTATGGACTATGTAAGAAATTGGGTTGCTGGTCGACTGGGTTGTGAGCCCTGGTCAAGCAGCAACCACAATCCTTGCCAGGGTGAGGCACAAACCAACCCTAAATTAACCTGTGCTCAACCTTCTGTGAGCTTGGCACAGAGCAGTCAGGCTTAATTTAGAGGGAATGTGTAAATTATATGTGCAACACTTCAAACAGTAACACATTGAAAACACACCACAAAAGGATCCCACAGCAGATGTAGAAAAATAGATACATTTTTAATAAATAAATAAAACAAGACCAAAACAATATAAATGCAATCAGTAGAACTGGAGGTATGCCAAGATTTCAGTAAAAATAGCACTAAAAAGCACAAAGCACCAACTGTGGATATCTGATAGCACTGGACTGGGACAAAGTCACAAATTCAGGCAGACAACAATGGAGCATGGGCTGGCGGGAGGGACCCAGGTAGGCCCTCTGACCAAAGTACCTAAAGTCCTGGTTTGTGGAGTGTTGCGAGGATCCGTTGTGCAGCCGAGGTGATACATTGGTTCTGAGGTGCAGTGAGGCTGCGATGCAAGGTCCTGTACCGTCGTTGTTGAGGATCCTGTCGATGAGGGCTTGCGATACAAACTCCGGCGTCGAGGATGCGCAGCAGTTTCGAGGAGTTGCGATGCGGAGTACATCATCACATCTGAGATTGCCACCGATGAGGGATGCCAGGGCTTTGCAAAGGATGAGCCGCTCATTGACAGTTAAGAAGAGGCCGTGGGCTGTGAAGGCAATGCGGGCCTTTGCAGTGGGTAAGAGCCATGGAGCATCGGTGATGAGTCAATTCTGTGAGGAGATGCGTCGGTTCTGCTGGGTCTTCAGTCACTGACAGAGCACTTTAGGCCCACTGACAAGGGTCCAGGACTAGGGGGGCATCACTAGGCAGGGTAGACTAACAGATGGAAGAGTCCAGAGGCTGGGTTCATGGTTGTTGGAGCCTTTTGCCCCTGAGGCTCAAGTCTAGAGGCCAGCCAACTAGCCCTTCGAGTCACTCTGGGGACCTTGGTTCAACAGATATGTAGGTCCAGTCCTTCTCACCCAGGCAAGAGGGCAGCAGTCCAGCACAGCAGGGCAGCAGTCCAGCATAGCAGGGCAGCAGTCCTTCAGAGGAACAGCCCTGCAGAATTGCAGTCCTTTCGCAGCACTAGCAGTCCTTCTTCCTGGCAGGTGATCCACAGGTCCAGACGTGTACTGATGAGGTGGTGTCTGAGCTCCAATATATATACCATGCCGGGTATGGTTGCTTAGTGTACTAGTGTGTCCACTGTAGGGGCCTGTGTTTGACCTCATGGTCATAGGTTCAAATCCCAGTGGGTCTACTCAGGCTTTCATGCTTCTGAGGTCTATAAAATGAGTACCATTGAGTTGGGGAACAATAAGCATCTGTTATTCAAGATACCCTTCTGGATAAACGTGCGCTTTGCAAATTCACATGTTATGTTGTGTTATATCTGGTGTCCTTCCTCTGGAAGGTGGGGGAAGCTTCTAGAAATTCCCTTTAAAGTCCCCAGGACTTCTGCCTTCCCTGTCCTGGCTCCAGACTCACAGTAGGGGGGTATGCATCCTTTTGTACAGAGGCAGCTAATATTGTGCCAGCTACAGAAATAGCAGAGAAATACAAGGCTGTGATTGAGTATTTAAAAAAAGGAATTCCTGAAAAGGATATAAATTGGCGTAAGATTTTGAAATAAGGAATTCCTGAAAAGGATGTAAATTGACTGAACTTTTCAGGACTACATAGAACCCAAGGAATCAGTGCAGAGGTTGATGCATATTTACAAAAGACACAGCCGAGTTGAAAATCCTGAGTAAGACTCAACGGTTTTGCTGCTGCTTTTGTGAATGGATTTACATTAGAAATCAGTAATCATATTCAAGTCAGTGAATTATGTTGGCAGACTAAGGGCACAGATGAGATCTTGATGTTGGCAAAGACTAATAGGGATTATTTTGAGGCAAAGCAAAAGAAGTTTAAAGGAGAAGATGATGATTGTTAGACAGGACAGTTTGAGAAAGTGTCACAGTATCAAATTTGCTCAAATATGAGTTTTGTGAGAATGGAGTAAATGGAATGAATGAATCAGGTAATGCAAGGTGGTAAATGAGAAGGGACAGATGTGAATGTTAATATGTTGATAAAGAATACAGCGTGCCAATTTTGTGGAATGATCAGACACCGGAAGATGGAGTGTAGACAAAATCCTAATAACATTCAGGTACATTCTGAACAAATTCCACAAACACAGAAGGGTAAAATGATGTCGAATATACAGAATTCAGAGTGCAACACACAGAATCAGAAATAATTTTGAATACTCATGCCAACAGCCCCAGTAATCGCACAGAACATGAAAAATAAAGTGCCATATAATGCAGGATACCAAGAAGATACAATGATTTTGAATGATGAGATGACAGGGCATAGTTCACATTGACGGTGCCTAAAGGGTGAGGAGGATTGCTTGTTTGGGGGCAGTCCTAGAGGTAGACCAAAGTGGCCCTCATATTGACGGAAAAGTCAATGGCCATCCTGTTTCATTTCTGATGGATACGGGGGCTACTCATTCTATAGTTCATTCTGTGGAAGTTCCAAAGCTGGACCCGCTATAGGGAAGAGAAGTCCAAGCTGTAGGGATAAGCAATAAACACATTGTTAATTAGGTTACAGCAGATGTTCCAGTTAAAATCGGTCAGATGGAGAATAAGCATCAGTTTATATTATGTAATTTGAGGCTTGTAAATTTAATTTGAAAGGATCTCCTCTTTAAAATGATTTGCGTCATATATTGTGCACTGGATGGTGTTGCAATTGAAACACAAGATAATGACTCAGTTTTTGAACATAGTTTGGAAGGTTTGAGAGTTGATTTGTACCCCAGTTTAAAAAAAAGAAAATCTCCCATTGTATTTAAGACTTACTGTCACGGGGAGGTATGGAATTACGCTGGTGAAAACAAGCCCGTCTGCGCCCGTCCGTGCACGGATCGGGCTCAGGGCCAGTTCCCCTGGCCCTTAAATGCCAGATTCACTGACGCATTCCAGAGACTTCCTTAGGAGCCTGGATCCGGAGGGTGGGAAAGCGTGCTGTCCAAGGTTCTTGCCCAGTAGTATGTTGGGAGACCTGGCAGCTGCCTGTACAAGCTATCATCGGCCCCTCCTACACGTTATGGCCCTGCCTAGTAACTATTCGCTGAAGCAGTCAGGTGGCTCAAACAAGAACTGTGATGTTGCACCTATTAAATGTCTGCTCTTAAATGCAAGGTCTTTTATTAAACACAGCATTGAATGCTGCCTTTTTATTGAAGAGCATAATATCATGATGGCATTTATAACTGAGGCATGGATGGATAATACCTCAGGTCCTGACATCGTCAAAGCTTCGCCCACTGACTTTCTGTGGCACACGTTGGACAGACCGCTAAGAAGGGGTGGAGGGCTGGTAGTTATCTATTATAACAGCCTTGAGCCCACATTCTCGTTAGCTTCTAATCCAACATGTGAAGCCCTGTCACTTAGCCCATGACTCTCCCCCCAGGACACCTTCAAAGCTATGCTTATCTACCGCCCCCGGGTCCCAGAGGTGCTTTCCTTGACTCTATTGGCACTCTTTTGGAGGAAGGGATGTGTGCAAACTTCTTCACAATCATGGGGGACTTCAATTTTTATCTGGAGGATTTTGCAGATCTGGACAATTTGAGATTGAAGCAAATAATGAACAGAGGGAATCTCGAGCAACAGGTAGATGGCCCTACACACGTTGCGGGGCACAACTTAGATGCATATTCTCTAACAACACCGGCCTCTCTCTGTCGGAGATATTGCCACTTCCTTGGACGGATCATGCTGCCATAATTTTTACACTTTCGCGGACACCACACGAGCGATTTAAATCTAAGCCCAAGGAGAACATAGTTACACGGGCTTGTAAAAATATTGATAGCACTGATATGGGGAATTTTCTGAAAATAACTACCCCAAATCTCCCAACTAATGTGGATGAGGCCACGGCTGCTTACTCGAGATGGATCGAGACCGCATGTGGTAAATTTGCTCCGGCTAAATTGTATACCCCTAAGCGAGCCCAGTCCTCAGCACCTTGGTTCTCAGCGAACCTACAAAAGCACAAAACGGACTGCAAGAGGCTGGAGAGGGCACGGAGGAAAGGGTACAATAATAGAAATGAAGAAGCTTGTAAAGAAAGCCTCTCTATCTATAAAAAGTTACTCCTAGAATTAAAAAAAACATATTTCGCGGAGCAGTTTAAAGGAGCCAAATCCTCTTCTAGAGAACTGTTCAAAACTATCACTAACCTTACGAACCCCGCTAAATCAAATATTCATCAAATATTCACAGTAGCCCAGCTCTGTGTGAATCGCTAGCCTCCTTCTTTCTTAACAAGGTGGAAGTTATCTTCTCCTCTTTCATCAACCCTCAAGGAGAGGTGGGTGATGTGGCAGCCAACTCTATGCCGGTGGCCACTACCTCTTCACATATTTTAGAGGGTTTTAAACCACTTGAGACTCAGGAGGTAATTAAACTTTTGTTGGCGTCTCGGTCCGGGTCTCCCCTGGACCCTTGTCCAGTGTCAGTGATCAAAAGCATCCCAGAGGTCATCGCTTCTACCCGTACGCCATTGTTCAACACCATCATTGAGTCAGGTCAATACGCTAAAACCTGGAAATCAGCCTCAATACTTCCGCTGATTAAAAAAACGAATTTGGACTAAAATGATCCTAACAAGTACAGACCCACATCACGACTTCCGCTGCCGGCCAAAATGATAGAGAAGGCTATCAATGTGCAACTTAGCACGTTTTTTCAGAGCACCAACGCCCTTGACCCCACACAGTATGGCTTTCATGCAGGACACAGCACGGAGCTAGCTCTTATTAAAGGCACTGAGGAGATTAGAGAAGTGGTGGATCAGGGAAGTATGGCGATTCTGATTATGCTGGATTTGTCAGCGGCCTTCGATACGGTCCATCACGATGTTTTGATGGACTGATTATCAAAGGCGGGGGTTCAGGGCATGGCCTGGAGCCTCCTGAAATCATTTCTGGCCGATAGAACACAAACAGTGGATCTGGGGAGGGATAGATCTAAGCCTTTTTCCCTCATGTGCGGGGTGCCTCAGGGGTCCTCCCTCAGCCCCACGCTTTTCAATATATATGTCAGTCCGGTGGCAGCATTGATAAGATCCTTCCGGCTTCAACTTACATCCTATGTGGACGACACACAAATTGTGCTGTCCTTACAACAAGGTAAAGAAGCGGAGATGGCTTCAAGATGCCATGACTGTCTGAAAGACATAGCTGGCTGGATGGCCTCCAATTGCCTGAAACTTAATGCAGGCAAAACCGAGGTCATTATATTTGGGAATAACCCCAACCTCTGGACTCTGGACCTGTGGCCTGAAGAAATGGGCAAGCCTCCAGGTCCCACAGTTAAAGTCAGGAACCTGGGAGTAATTATGGACAATAAACTGGCCTTTGGAGATCAGGTCAGCTGAGTTGTTTCGTCGAGCATTTTCATTCTTAGAATCTTGAGGAAAATAAAAATGTTCCTACCAGAGGACTGCTTTAGGACTGCAGTCTCAGCCCTCATTCTGTCACGGCTGGATTGTTGTAACAGCCTGTACCTGAGCATTAAAAAAAACATCTGTGCAGACTCCAGCTAGTGCAAAATGTGACAGCTAGGCTGCTAACAGACACACCAAGGTTTGTCTCAGTCAGATATTAACTTCATCAACTGCATTGGCTCCAAGTAGCTAAACACAATTCAAAGTGCTGTGTACAATTTTTAAGTCTTTGATGGGCAGTGGTCCTGAATATCTGAGCAGACGCTTAAAATGGTATGTCCCCGGAAGAGTGCTGCGTTCCTCGAGTAAAAAAAAGCCAACTGGGGCAGCAGCAGCTTTTCCTTTTGGGCCGCGAAAGCCTGGAATAACTTGCCAGGGCATCTTAGGAATGCCGCCGAGCTCCTCTCTTTTAGGAAGGAGCTGAAGACATGGCTATTCTCTGAATAAGCCATTATACCTATGGAGCCAGTGAGACAGTACTCAGCGCCAGGACACCTTTGGGTATAAGCGCGCTTTAAAAGCTCCAATAACATAACAACATAACATTAAAAGAGCAGAGCCAATGAAAATAAAGATTTAAGCAGATGCAATGTTTCTTAGAAGGAGGCAGTACAAGTTTACAAAAAAGGCAGAGGAAGGAGTGATACCAGTAATTGAGAAAATGGTTGAGCAGGGAAGCGCTTGGTAGTTATTTCAATTCTCTCGTAATGGGAATTAAAAAGCCGAATTGCAAATGGAAAATCTTACAAGATCTCTGAAAGATAAATAAAATTGAAGCAGAATGGCATGCAGTCATCGACTTACACCAAGTGTCCTTTCCAATACCTTTTCATGAGGAATCGTGATTCCTTTTTGCGTTTGAATTTTTGAATAAAGTTCTCATGTGGTGTAGAATTCCTCAGGGGTATTCTGAGAGTCCCTCGATTTTCTCACAAATACTGAAGAAAGATTTAGAGAGTTTAAAGATGCAATCTAATTCAGTCATAGTGCAGTATATTGATGATTTACCAATTGCATCCAAAATTAAAGAGGACTGTAAACTGGATACAGTTGTCATGCTGAACCATTTAGCTGAGAAAGGACATAAAGTTTCCATGACTAAAAGGCAGTATCGCAAAAGAGAAGTTATTTATCTCTGACACCAATTGAAAAGGTTGTGAGGAGAGTCTCTAAAGAACGCATTTCTACAATTCTGAAATTAAGTCTGCCAACCACCCAGAGGGAGGTTCGGATGATTCTTGGAATTGTTAGGCACTGTCATCAGTGGAATTCAAACTTTTTCTTGATTGCAAAACAGTTGATAAGGTTATTGTGTTGTGATATACAGGACCTGGTACCATTTGATGATGAGTGTCTTGATGCATTCAAGAAATTGAAAGAGAGTGAGGGGCATATTCACAAGAACATTTTGGAGCGTGGAGCTGCGCCAAATTTGGCAGTGCCGCACTCCGACATTTTTTAAAAGCAGGGATGCACCGTATGCACAAGAATACGGCACACCACTTTGTTTCCCCTAGCACTGGTGCAAAAAAAGCTACCTAGCGCCAGTGCAGGCACCCTAGCTGCCATGTCTCAAGGCTGCCTGTTTTGCAGGGATGATTGTTTATGTGTAGGAAGGGACACCTTCCTGCATATAAACAATCAATAATGTTGATTTGCACCTTCTATATGTGCTGCAGAATGCAGCACACATGGAAAGAGCAAAAACGAGATGAAATTAATAATTTCTCCTCGTTGTGCCATTCTAATGCCTGCTATTCCATGGTAGTGCCTCAGCCTTGTAAATCTGGGGCAGCGTCAAAAAGCAATGGGTATTGCGGTGGAACGTCCACAGCAATACCCACTGCCTGCCCCTTTGCCGCAGAGGAATGTGGCTGAAAGAAGCATATTTACAAGGTGGCGTTGACCCATGCAAAGTGGCTTAGCACCACCCTGTAAACATGAAAAATGGCGCTGCCCCACCGCAATGTAAAAAAAAGCGATGCTCCAGTGGCGCTGAGGGCTTGTATATGCCCTTTTGTGTCATGTGCCCACACTCGGGATGCCTGATTACAATATGATGTTTTTTCATATCCTGCCATGAGAAAGATGGATGTGCACTCTCAATTCTCAGTCCAAAGCATAGATGATTAATCTCCCCAGTGGCATATCTTTTTGCTGTATTGGATCCAGTTGCTGTAAGTTGTCCAAGTTGCAGCTGTTTGTTTGGAAATTGAACAAGGTGAAGGGATTGTAATGGGGAATACTTTAATTTTATGTCAGTACATGGAGGCTAACATTATGCAAATCTCCTTTTATTGCCCGCTCACAGCAGCAACAATAGTAACAATTTACAACTTTTAAAACATTCCAGTAAAATATTTAATCCATCAACATGCAGCCATCTTCCTTCTTTTGTTGCTGCTGCTCAAAAGAAGGAATATGGCTTTGGATGTAGAGCTTTGGCTGGGTGGTTGTGTGTTTTAACAGTACCCTCCTTATGGGGTGAGGGGACATATGTATTACTCCATATTTGCCTCACTGGCATCTCTACCTGTGGCTTTTCATCCATGGTTTTATTTTAATGTTGTGTTCTGAATTTTGGTCATATTTATGTTTTTTTTTTAGATTCTCTTATGCACATCCCTATTATGTTAATTACATTGCTTCATACCTTACTGCAAATTTTCCCATTCTCTTATTGTGGCTTCAGAGGTCTGGCAGTTGAGGGACATCTTTTAACTTTCCCAGCCAGGCTGGGATCACCTGGCGCTCCTTGCATCTCTGTGCATAGGCCTCAGGCAAGCGTGGCTCCTGCAGCCACGTGCACCCTTGCTTCTGCAAGACCGCCTGGGCAACTTAGGGGCCCGATGCGACGCACTTATTCAAAGCACCCGCTTGTGTGGCCGTGACTTAATCGGCACAACCTCAGTGTGGCATAAGCATACCTGACAGCTGCACCGAGTGATTGAATCCTCCTTGGGTCAAATTTGGTGCATCGCTCTCTAACTACATGCCTACACCGAACACATGACGGCACTCCCTAGACAACGGGAGGACAGAGGAAGATACATTAGCGGCTGACGATGCACCGAGGGTGTCCGTCAGCTGCCATTTTAAGTGTTTGGGATATGATTAATGGCACTCAATAGGAGCAGATACAAAGAGGTATGCAGTCCCTAACTGGTTCAGGGGGACAAGAGGGCTCAGTGGTCATAAGTCCTCACTGGTTGCAGGGAGAACTGGGAATTCCTCCTGTTTGAATTAGGGCCCTCAAACACCCGGCTGGGTGTCATGCTTCATCATAAGGCCTGCTCCTCTTCAGGTCAGCGCTGCAATACCTAACGGGCTCCCTATGAGGGGCTCTTTGGCGGAGATCTTTTGTTCCAAATTGCTGTTTGGTGCTGTGGGGGTGAAGGGCCTATGTGTCTAGATGGAAGGAGTGCTGGTGAATGAACCAAGTGGAAGTTAAAACAGGAATTTGGAAGTGCCAGAGGCAACAATTTTAATCAACAGGGCTTCCAACCTGATTAAAAACAGGGTGGCGCACTTCTGAAATGATGTTTCAGGATTGGAGCTCTGTCAAGTGGTCAACATGTTTCTTGCCTAATGGTCCTCAGATTTAGGGGCGGTTTGTCAGGACCAGTATAAACAAATCAAAGCTATCTACACCCCAGGTGGGTGTCTGGTGATGTATCCCTGATAAACCATCCTAAAACCTATAGTGTGGTACCTGTAATTGGATGACAGAAGGTTTGTGGAATGGTATTGGGCAATTGTTGGTTTCACAAAGGTGGCCTCATATGGCTGTGTCCGCCCCATCTTGGCAAGATGGGTAAAAAATCTGATGAGACAGGCTGCTGCGGATGTCTCTATATTTTGGTCTCATTCTCTTAGGGGTGTGTTAGCATCAAAAGCTTTTGTCTTGGGGGGTTGCTTGAAAGACATCCTAAGGACTGCAGATTGGTCCAAGTAGTGTATGTTTAAAAGTTGCAATTTTAGACCTGTTGCAAATGCAATTGATAATGTGTTAACAGCACTTTAAACTTGCATAATGTTAGCCTCCATGACCTGAAAATAATGTAGATTTTACACAGCCTGGTGGGCAGAAAATGTGGATTTTATTAATGACACAGAGGCTAAGATTATCCCACCGCATAAATACCCACCCTGATGGAGTAAATGCATCTTATTTGTATTTTCTTTCAGATTAAGAAGAGTTTGAAAAATAATATTTGTAATATTCTTTGGGGAGCATTCGCCTTTGGAGTTTAGTTCTATATTTGAATTTATCTTGTTCGCAGAGCTGGGAGAAGGAAGATGGATGCATGTTGATGGACTATATACTTTACTGGAATGTTGAAAGTTCTAAATTCTTTCTACTATTGCTACAATGAGCGGGCATTAAAAAGAGAATTGCATGATCTTAGGCTCTGTGTCATTAATAAAATCCAGATTTTCTGCCCACCAGGGTGTGAACAATGTACATTGTCTATGTCCTTCTCTCAGCTGAGATCCTTTTAGCCAGGACTCAGCATATAATGAATAGCAGATTAACTCATTATAAGCAAACAATACATGCAGCAGAGAATATTTCCATTTGAAGACAAGGTCCTAAATTCAGCGACACTGTTTCCAATTTTAGACAAGAATTGTGAAGACAGTGAGGATGAAAATGATAATGAATTGGATCATGATTGTCTAGAAGTGACTGAATATGCACAAAACCAAGGCCAATCATATGAGGAGTTTCTTTGGAAATGGCTGAACTGACATTATTTGTTGATGCTTCTTTTGTGAGAGACCAGTTTGGAGGACTAAAAGCTGCCTATGCAGTATGCTCTGTCTCAGAGACATTAGAAGCATTCTCTTTACCAAACGTGCCATCAGTGCAAGTGGTAGAATTGATTGCCCTAACGAGAGCTTGCTGCCTTATCTGAAAACTTGAATGTGAAAATCTAAACAGATAGCCAGTGTGGTTTTGGTGTTTTTCATGATTATGGTCAGCTATGGTCACAAAGGGGATATATGATCTCCAATCAAAAACAGTATGTATATATTTGATTTATTAGAAACAATTCAGAAATCAAAAGAGATAGCTGTTGTTCAGTGCACAGCCCATAAGGCTGACAAAGATATGGTCACACTGGGAAACAGATATGCAAACCAGATGGCAAGACACTGTGCACTACAAGATGAGTCATTTGATTCCATTAGGGCAGAACATTTCTTAAGTTTAACCTCTGTAGTTCGTAAACATAATGCCGCCTTGATTTATGATTGGAAGACCAATACTAGATTTTCTTCCATCATATGACATAGGCAGGCTAATGGTTGTTTGGTCCACAAATGGATAAAATGGCACAGATGGCCTTTTAAAACCACAGATATGCATTTCCTTTTCAGTCAAAATTCAAACAAGAAAAAAAGTGCACTGATCAGGATGAAAATTCTGGTTTATCTTCAGTCTCGGAAGTTAAGCAACTACAGTAATTTAAATTATGATCAAACCCTTGTGCTGGAATAATCAAATGTAGCTTTAACCTTCAAGTTGTTGGAAACCTCAGCCATCTTGACTGGGGGTCTCTTCTGCTCTGGGAAAGTGGGGGATATGTTCTTCTTTGCTATGTAGTTTGACAACAGATGGTCTGATAGTGATGAGTGCAAAAGGTTGTTTGAGAGGAGTATCATTTGTGTTTTATTTCGACGCCCTCCAGATTCAAGAGTCAAAGTTGCATTCTGGGCAAAAGAGTGAACTATCATAAGAAATTAAGGAGCTGTTGTCCAAAGAGCAATTATACATTTTGCACGGGAAGAGAAATGAGTTAGATTTTATTACATTGTTTTTCTGATACCAAAGAGCAATGGAGGGTGTAGATTGTTGATTGACCATAAATGCTTGAACCAATTGATTTACATCATCCCTTCATAATGATCTCTTTGTAGCAGGTAATTCCACTTATTCTAAAAGGACATTTTGTTTAATGGATGATCTCCTTTCAAGAGCTGGGTGTTCAGTTAACCTTTTCGGTGTAAAGGTCCTTTATTTGAAGGTGGGGTGATCCTCTGCGGAAGCCACCTTGCAAGCCACTGATATTGAACACGAGGCTGAAATGCACCCTCTAAAGAAACCATCAAAGAGGAAAAAGCGAGAGGCAAAATAACTCTAGAGGATTGCATAATAAGAACCACAAAGGGTGAAGGAATAAACAGGCTATGGCTAGCAAGGACACGAAAAGGAGCTGGACAAACACCAGGAATATTGTGACACACAAAGTTAAGTTTCAGCAGTCCTGTATAGCAGAATATGACCTGTAAGGGGAATTAGAGTTCCCAAGAAGCATTTTCTCCATCATGGTTTGGACTAGCTGTATTCTTGCCTGATAATCTGCAGCCATTATGGATTGGGAAAAAGGACTAGCAAGTCCCATCCCATCATGGCACTGCAACGTCCTGCCTCTGTCCCACTGTCATTCATGAAACAGATCATAACCCCAGGGACCACCACTCTACTGGTCAAGTGCTGCCCTTAAAACATACCTCAGAGGTTCAAGAAAACACCCACAATGCTGCCTGTCTGCTGACAGCAAGAGACACATTCTACCGGGCCTGTCCCACAGAGGATGCAACTCACAGGCACTTCTAACACCTCCACTTTGTCTAACTCCACGTTCATCTTCAGCCAAACTGTTGGGAATATCTCTGGTTCATAATTCACTACAACCATTTTCAGTTTAGTGTACTTTTATGCCAGTTAAAATAGCTCCAAGGGTTTTTACAAACATACTGGCTCCAGTAGTAACTAGTCTTCATCGAGGGGGGTTACATCTCTCCCTATTCCTTCATAATTCTTTGATTTGTGCCTCCTCGGCCCCTCCAAATCAGTTAGCAGCAGAAACTCTTTGCAAGACTTTATCTCAACATAGTCTGTTGATCAATGTAAAGAATTCTCAGTTAGTTCCAACACAAACCCTGGAGTTTATTGGAACACTTTTCAAGACAATGATGGGAACCATTGATCATAGGCCAACAAAGAGTCTTCTGAATCTTCATCATTGCCTTCTCTAGGACAGCTGAATGCCAGTCAGAGATTGTTTGAATGTATTGGGTCTTATGGTTGCAACATTATTCCTAGTACATTGGGCTTCCGGCCCATTGGGACCAGCCTCAGAGCTGCATGATCGGCCACGTACAGTTATTCCTCACCTTAGTCTGCCATTAAGGTGGTAGCTTCATATTCCTAACAAGAAATGAGTCTGTGGAAGGGCTGGGTGGAACACAAATCTAGGAGGCCTGATATGTTTGTTTATATTGGCGTTTATTTTTGGTGGACGATATACAAAAGACAAATAGCTGGGTATCCTGGATATAATGTCTTTAGTTGGTCTCTTAATGTTGTTGGGTTCTTCTTCTGATGGCCGTCTACTTCCCTGTGTCGGCTTTCTTTCAGGTGTGCCCTCTGTGGTTGGTCTTCCCCGGTAGCTCCAAGAAGAAAACAAATACAGGGTGGTCAGTTATATGAGGAGGGTTTCACTGAAGAAGGATAGGTACCATCACCACACCACTGGGTGCAGAGTATCTGACTACCCCTTGTTTGAGGTGGGAAAGTAGGATTCAAGGTGGGAAGGAAAAGAAAAGAAACAATTGATTCTTCTTTCCCCGCCCTTTTCTATGTATTCTTCTGCCACCACGTAGAGAGGAGGAATGCTGTTATGGGAGAACCAGAGAAGAGGCAAAAACTGAGCCCCAACTATCCTTCTACAGCATGCCCTGGCTACAGGATACCTACTGAGCTCTTGGTGTTCGTTTATTTTTTCACGCGAGGTGTTTATCTCCCCCCTTCTCCCTGTACTTTCTTTTTAACCCTGTTTCATACTAAAAATAAAATACAAATGTGTCCAAAACAAGCACAAGCCGTTTCTGCTGAGCGGATTGTGGGGTGACCTTCCCGAGAACCTATGACCTCAGGCTCCTTGTACTTGGCTGTTCACCCGGGCAGCCCGTCCATTGTGCATCAAAGCCCTTCCCTTATATACATCCCTCCTTCCTTCCGTGCTTGTAGATTTCCCCCCCTTGCACCGACATGTACCACGCAAGCCGCAACTCTCCTGAGTTGCAGCAGGAAATCAGGCATCCCGGGGCGATCACCACTCCTCGCTTCAAATCTCTGGGGTGTCGTGGTCTTCTGGAAGTCGCCTCGTCTCTCCTTCCTCTCCTTCGGTTCCTTCGGTGCTCCTCTCAGCTGCGTTCAGTCTCAATCCTCCGTTGTTGCGATCCACGCGGCTCTTCTCCGCGTCTTCCGGGTGCCACCCCCTTCCTCCTTCTTCCGGTCCTTTTGTCCACCACTGGCCTCCGTCTTCTTGCTGTGATTGGTTGTTCGGCGTGAGGGTCCTGCCCCTTTCCTTGACTCTGTGTTCTGCCTTCCTATCGCAGGGATGGTGTTGCTGCTGCCATTCGTCTCGTTTTCCCGGCTGAAGGGGAAAAGGTAGGGGAAGAACGGTTGGCATGATAGGGGTCTGTTTGGGGAGGGTTGACAGGGTGGCTGCGGGGAGGGGGAGCGGGGGATCGTCTTCCTCACAGAGTCTTATAAAATAATTTTTCTCCTCTGATAGTAATAATGAATGTTAATGCAATGAGTTGGGAGCCTAGAGGAATTCTCAAGAAATACAAGGAAGATGGTCCAAAGAAGAGTCTCTCTGTTTTTCCATCTGGATGGAACAAAAGGCTATTTGGATTAGTCTGGAGGTCTTTTTTCTTAATTCTTCATTTAAGAGATGTCTTAACTCAGAGAGACAGCATGATTGAGAGGCCATATGTCAAAAAGCAAGTGGAAGAAGGTCAATAGTACTGGCATTACTGGTAGCAAAGATTTTCTAGTGGGTGGAGACCCATCTCACCTTGCTAACAACAATACACATCAATGAAGAAGAGAATTTGAGAGAAAACTATCCTAGTTGGGTCAAATGGCCCAGGAGTCCTTTTTATGGCATTTCTACTGTTGATAAAAGTTGTATTAAATATTTTTATTTGATTAACTGACCTTGATAACTGTGGTCACCACTTCCCTTATAATGGTGGCAGGTTTCCTTTAGGTGTTACCTCTAGTATCATCTCCCTTGCAGCTTTGTGGTTTGCCAACTGACAGATAAGGCTTTCAGAAGACAGAAGTATCATCTGAAGTAGCTGAGGCAGATCAGTCTCCCAGAAGGCCGACAATGAATAGATAATAATAAAATGTTATATAGCGCGTGGTTACACTAGGCCAGTGTGTCCCCGCGCTGCGGTGCAAACTGCCCTCTGCTGCTAAGACCTATCCTAGAACGAATGACTATGCAACAGGAAAGAGATAAGTCTTCAGTTTTTTCCAGAAAGTAGCCTCCGAACCCTCCAGCCGGAGGCTCAGGGGGAGTTTGTTCCATTGCTGTGCGGCCTCAAAGCGGAATGTACGGCCCCCCATCCGAGGCACACACACCAGACCCGTCCCGCTTGATCTAAGTTGCCGGCTAGGGGAATATAGGGTAAGTAGATCAAACAGATAAGAGGGGCCCGTCCTTTGGATAATCCGGTGGCAGATGCACATCGCCTTGAACTGAACTCTCTCCCTAATCGGCAGACCAGCGCCCTCTTAGCAGAGGCTCTCCTCGGGATCAAAAGAACCAGGCGCGCAGCTGCATTCTGGATGCCTTGGAGTCTTTGCACGCATTTAGCAGTAGCACCTAGGTACAGTAAATTCCCGTAATCAAGGCACAATGTCACCAGGGTCTGTACCATGGTCTTCCTGGCTGCTGTAGGCAGCACATGCAAGGTTTTCCGAAGGCCCAGCCGGACTCCAAAACAAACGCCTGCCACCCACCTGGTATGATGCTCAAAAGAGAGCTTGGTATCCATCCATACCCCAAGGTTCTTAGCCTGAGTGCAGGGCATGGGGGTAGGCCCCAGACTCTGAGGCCACCATGCCGATGACCACACTGATGGAGCTTTCCCAAACACAAGCACCTCGGTCTTATTGCCATTCAACTTCAGGCATCATATGAGAATCATTGGTCCTCCTTTGAGTGTTGGTGTATGGCTCATGCCTTGCAACCAATTTTATGTACTTCTCATAAGATTCTTGATTGAAGGAGTCAAACTGGGATGGGCAGTTGCCACTATAATACCCATGTGGACTGCAATAAGAGAATTTAGAGAAACAGAGAGTTTATTGTTTGACATTTAGCTTTAGTATCCATGTGTCTTAAGGGGTTTATATTATTGAATCCTCCTACAAAAGCCTTACTTCAGCCCTGGAATTTGCTGTTGTTTTTGAAGGTCAATCAGGAGCCTGCATTTTAGTCCTGATTATCTTCGGATCTATTGACCTTAAACACCAGTTTTTCAGTGCCCATAACATCTTTAAAGCATTTGAGAGATGTGGTGTCTTAATTTACATCTTAATTTAACTTCAATTTTTTTTCATGTTAAAGCCAGGTCTGGATTTGTTTTACCAAGAATATTCTTATCTTTCCTCTTACAACAGGAGGTGATTAGCCAGACCTTATAGAAGATGGGCAATTATAGGTTTTGGTGTACGCAGTGCAGTTTCACTGTATTTAGATCGTGCAATGAAAATGTGAGCCACTGTTTGTTACTTTTGGAGCAAGAAGACAAGTAATGAAGCCAACTTTGAAAATGGGTTTCCTATGTGATTATTCAAGCATACAGGATTGTAAAGGTCCTGCTTTCTTCCTTTGTTCTGTGCAAAACTACAAGTGGGCTTCAGCTTCAGGAGTTCAGTTTTTGGATGTTGTCAGGGCAGCCATAGGTGAGGCATCTTCAGCTTTTTTGGTACACTATCCCTTAATGGTGTCAGATTATGAGCCTTTTGGCAGTTGATCATTTAGTACTTTAGCTGGAAAAATCTTAAGTAGTGTAATTTGTGTTTTTTTCATTCAATCTTTTGAAAATGTAGCAAACATTATTGGGGATTTGCAGTAGATTTCTAGTGTTCTATGTAATTCTTTCTTTACTTCAACTCTTTGCATGAGTATATCGTCAATGCTAAAGAAGAAGACAAGCGAGAATGGAGGAAGGGGTAGTGCCTAGATAACATCTGTTAATATCCTTTACTGTTTCTCTGATTCTTTCTCATACCAGTCCTTAATTACCCCCACCTCCTGACCCATGGAAGTGCAAAGCAGGTTGGCAGGCTTGGCATCTTTACTGGAAAGAGATCAGAAAGCATCACTGATAGAGGTTGCTTCCAGGAAATTAGGCTCAATGGGGCGAACAGAAATAGAAGAAGGACTAAAAATTAAAACTGGGGGCCATATTTATGAGGCTTTTTGCGTCGAACTTGCACCACGCAATGTGGTGCATGTGCCATGCACCTCAAAAATGAGATTTATGAAGCCACACAAGGCCACTTTGCTACTTAAATTGCTGTGTTGTATTATTCTGCCCTGAGAAGGCATTCCATGGCCGTTGTGGGTATTCCCAAGCAAATCTCATGGAGTTTTATGCTTTCCCAGATTTACCAGAACTGGTGATAAACAATAGGGGGCTTTCCCAAAAGGACATAGGGATTACAACAGACAACATAACAGAATTGTTGCTCAAAAAACATTACTCAGGATGGCCCTCATATAGGGGTTTTGATAAGGCATAAAAATTGTTTCCTATGCAGATGATACCCAGCTCGTGGTAGATCTGAACCACCCGGAAGGATCATCTAACACCCTAGCCTGCTGTCTAGAAGAGGTTGCCAAGTGGATGGAACAATCATGCCTTAAGCTTAATGGGGATAAGACGGAGCTCATGCTGTTGGGTAATTCTCCTGTCTTCAACTCGACCTCCTTATGGCCAGTCTGCCTAGGCCCGGCTCCAACTCTTAAAGATCAAATTAAGAGCCTAGGCATCTGGATAGATCATTCGCTCTCATTCAGTCACCAGGCAACTAAACTCTCGGCTATCTGCTTTGGACTTCTGAGGATGCTTCATAAGGTCCTTCCCCTTCTGCCCTTCCACGCCAGAAGGATCATGGTCCAGGCACTGATCCTTTCCTGCCTGGATTATGGTAATTTTGGTTATACCTGAGAGCACCTCAATACACCATCAACAAGCTCCAGGTAATACAGAACTGTGCGGCCCGCAGACTTCTTCAGATTCCTCATTGGAACTCTGCAAAACAAGCATTAAAAAGCCTGCATTGGCTGCCGATTAGGCAAAGGATCCAGTTTAAGGCTATGTGTCTGTCCCATAAGGCCTTTTGGAGGAAGGGTCCTGCCATTCTTCAGTCACTTATCACCCCCTACCATCCGAAGAAAGATCTTCGGTCATCCGGATCCTTTCTTGCCTCTCAACCTAGAATAAGAAGGTCCAGATGTGGTGGCCGCTCCTTTTCATATATTGGTGCCATGGGCTGGAATGCCCTCCCACTCCAACTACGTAAGGAACCCAATCTTCCATCCTTTCGCAGGTTATTGAAAACCTGGCTGTTTTAAGTTTCTCTCCTGCCTTTGCTCTTTGTCTGTCTGTCCGCAGCGCTGGGAGGCCTACGGGTAGCCAACGCGCTTTATAAATCTCATTTCAATTCAATTCAATACGGGGACCCACCCCACCACATGAAGCTCGGGAGCAGGATGCACTTGCATCCTGGAGACTTTGACATGACTGGTTAACCCCTACCACAACTTAGACAGTCATTCTATTCTGCTTGTATTTCCTCGAGGTGGCCTTTCTCCCTTTCAAAGCGGCATGTATAATTGTATCATGGCTTCTTTTTGCTGCTTAACATTGTTTACTTCATGTTTCTTTTCTATTACTCAAAAATATGTGAACACAAACCTTTAAACTTAATTTACGCAAGTAAGCAAACAGGACGCTCTCATGGGGGACACCCAAGGGACCAAGCGTAAACTGCCAATTTAGGCATTCAAAGGGGCTACATTTCAAGACTGTGGGAAGGTGAAAACTATTGTGGATCTCCATTTCTGGGCATACCAAAAGGGTGGTCCTGAGGAGAGCCAGTTTTCAGTTGGGCTGTTCACTTGGGCTCAGAAGTCCCAGAAACTGTTGCCAAAGCAAAAAATACAAAGGAATTCTCTGGGACAAAGAAAATGGTTAAGATGTTCAGCTGCATAGTATTTTGTGGACCTTAGACTTTATTTGTCAAACAGTTATTTTGTCTAAGTCCTTTTCTGTTAAATGCAGGAAAACTCCACCATAGGGCCCCAGAATTACGGAGTTGTCAGGACTAGGTGCACCACTACAGGAAACAAATGTACTTATTGGTAATATATTGAAGCAGGGTGCATTAAGTGCAACGTAATATATGGGAGTGCGTATCTTTGTAGGAAATCAGATAATCCTACTAAAGAAAGTTCGAATGCGTTGATGGGTGTCAGGGAAAATATCAAAGAAGTAAGAGTGCGAGTATAGGTGGTTTGCTGGTGTTTCATTATAAATCTACTTTTTCTGTTCAGTGTAAACCATCCTTAAGTAAGAATCATAAGGATGTAAAATCAAGAGAAATGGTCTTTTTAAAAAAGCTTCTGGATGAAGGTAATCTGGAGCTAGAAACAAAGGGGTCCATTAGTATGTAGGGCAGATCGCCACCGCCTGCATGGCGTTGGTGAACCGCCCTACATCCTTCCCCATCCGCCACCCATTTCCCCCCGCCATATTAGTATGGCGGGGGGGGACCCCGGCAGACGGAAGGACCTTCCGCCGGTTTTCCACCGGTAGGCAATCCGCCCGATTGCCTACCGGGCAGAAAAGCCAAGGAATATGGTGGCGGTGCCTTGCAGGCACCGCCATCCATATTTGGATGATGGCGGGGAATTGCCTTTCCATGGCGGAGTCTAAGGCAGGCGGTTTTGGCTTTGGAGGCCCGCTGCGGGCCCCCAGAGTGTTCGGAGGTGTGGGGGGTGCACGGGGGGGTACCATAGCATTGTCATGGACATGGTGGCAGGCACCTCGCGGTGCCTGTCACCTTAGTGCATTCCCAGCATTGTGGCAGGCGGTGCTGTGAGCACCGCCCGCCACAATGCTGGGAATGGAGGATGCCACCGCCACGGTGGCGGTGGCATCCTAATTGCCGGTGTGGGACCGCCGCACCGCTGGCGGCCGGTCCCAGCACCACTAGGGTTCCGTCCGCCCGCCATCCTAATGGGCTCTAAGAATCAATCTGGCATGTTTGTTTTAATTGTATAGAAATTAATATGTCTCTTTACATCACGAGAAAATACCAAGCGGTAGGTTACAATGCGGACGTAACATCGTCCCCGTTGTTACCACGCATGGCTTTACATCGCAAGACGTTTCTACGACTTGCACTAGATGGCGCGCTGGACTTAGGAATAGTATAAATAACTATTCCTACTCCAGTTAGTGCAACAGCAGGGAATGTGTTGGATTTAAAATCTAACACATTCCCTGGTTTTGCGCGGCATCTAGCGCAAGTCATTGAAACGACTTGCGATGTAATGCCATGCATGGTAACAACACGGACGATGTAATGTCCGCGTTGTAACCTACCCGCGTGGTATTATCCACGTTGAAGCCGTTGTTTCCCTATAAAAATACAAAGAAATTGGATCATTTATACTGAATAATAACACACAATCATTAACCAAAGCTTTAAATGAATTTGAAGTACAGTTGAAGTGGAAGGCATATCATTGATAAGGGTTGGCGATTTCAATCCACCCCTGCCAGAGACTAAAACAATGTCTCAGATAACATGATCTTACAGATTTTTGAGTAAGACAATTAGGTCTTGATTATGAGTAGATGTTGCACGGAACTTTAATTCCATATGGAATTCCACTTCTAGCAATTCCAAGTGTGTCTGGTTCTGAAATTATAAGGACTGCAAACTCGGAACCGAATGATTTCAGGCCCAGAGCCATCAAACCCATCTAGATGTTCTCCAAGAGCACACTGCCCCTACTGGCCAGAGCAGCAGCACAAGAGGACATGCAATGCTGCCCCAAAGAGGCTCAAACATGCCATGAACTTTACCACCCATTCCCCTATGGTCTTCCTGCTGACACTTTCTACCTGCTCGAATAAGTGAAAAGTGCCTGCTGAATTTCACATGGAATCAGAAACAACACATGGAAAAGGACCTGATATCTCCTAGTTGCTGTGATTATTCCCCTGTCTGGGGAGAAACATTGTAATCACTGGGGTAACCTTAGGGGTGACAGTGCTGCCCTTTACAAGTGCTGGTTGATTGATCCATTTATTGGTTTTGGTCTGGAATGACAGTCAGAACTGGGGATTTTGGCCCTCTGGTGACCTCTAAAAACACAAAAGAGACACTCATAATTAGGGCCTAAGTGCCCTGATTGTAGATGTGTTATTGAACTCTGTGGCTAATATCTATGGGAATCAATTGATAAGTGTGAATAAAAAAACCTGATATGTAAAACATACATAAATTTGCAAAAGAGTTCTAAATTGGTTCAGGTATGGAGGAAGGGATGATTTAATTTCAGGAGTTATTACAAGCTTATTGTTCCACCAGAAATCAGACCTGTTCTGGAGGCATTCTTAATGATATACCTAAAAACCCCTCGAAGGCTTGGTCTGTGGAATATTTGTGTTTAGTGATGCTAAATCCAGAGTCACTAGTCAATGTACTTCTATCAATTGCATCAACTTTTGTCCATTCGTCTGATTTTAAATGTACAGTCCACTGTGAAGTTTTTGACTAGGGTGAATGCGTGGGGTTGACATATAACTTGCTGAAGTGATCTGCTGCTAACTCAGCAAAATATTAGTTTAGACTGTTACTACATGATTTCTTTCAATTGCACCGCCTTTTGTCAAATCATCAGATTGCTAATGTACAATCTTTTGTGAATTGTGTATAGCTCACAGAAACGTTATTGCTCTAACTTTACATATAATATGTAATAATGATTGTCAACTGACACTGTGTGTATCTATCTCCTTGTCCCGAAAATTTGTTACAAATGTGTGCTACATGTATAGAAAAGTTTTACTTTACACCATGCAGGCACACATGAACAGAGTTTTACACCTGAGCAAGTTTGTTGCCTTTTCAAGGCTAGAACAGGACACAATAGTGTACACTTTAAATACTATGCATATTCTTAGAGAGGGATCCCTCTCATGAGATAATGAAGCGGGGCATGGACCGCTACCCATTGGCCCACCATCTTGGTGAGGGGCACTTTGTCCGCTACCTAGCGTGCTACCCGGCGTTGAGTGGGTTGTCACTGTTATCTGGGGTGACTTTTCTGCCGCATCTCACTATCACTGAGAAGAGTCAGGAGACGATTTGATTGTCCATTCTAAATAGGAGGTAAGAGCCAGGTTGTTGCGCCTATTTTATGTGGCCTACGATCTCTTCAGAAGGCACTTGACTGAGGTATATAAATAAATATATAGACATATATATTTTTAGGGAAGATTTTCCAGTGTTGAAAAACACAGGGACGAGTGCATATCCTGCCCTGTGGGCCCACTATTTTTGAACACTGCCTTTCTACAACCTCATCCCGGTTGGAATGTGAGTCTTTTTGAATGCTTGTTTAATTGTTTCACTGCTTTTGTTAGACAGCAATTATTAATCACATATTTTCACATAGGAGTTACCATGTAAGGAGGACTTCTCCCATTACCAGCCCCTTAACTGTGCATCTAAGATCTAATAGAATGCCAGGACTCATTAGATACATTTGTGGTTGACTCCAGTGAGTCATGATCAATATAACATGTTTCAATTATTAATATATGCTATATCAACACATATGGTCTCACACGTTATTGTATTCTATTACACAAGCTTCAATAGGTTTTAGTCCTGAGGAAGACCGGCATAGATGTTTTTTATGAAAACACACCTAATAAGGGTCGAAACATCATTGATCTAAGTATCATGCCCATGCTAGATCTGAAGTCTGGTGAAAAGCAGAGAAGAAAAGGTTATATAGCCAGAACTGAGAGATTCTGTGGAAAACGGGCATTGCATTGATGAAATTGAATTTTGTCATATCAAACCTTGAAAAAAATACTCCACATTTATCCATTAAGTCACCGGTAGTCAGCAATTGCACTGCACAAGCATGTTTCACACATCACTTCTTGAAGCAGCCTTTTTGAATGTCTGTTTCATGTAACTTTGATATTTGAAAAGTGAACATACAAATAAAACGTGAAACCCCACCCATGTGTGTTTGTAATCATTTATTGTTGTAGAGTAATTAATAGAGAGATTTGTTTCCTCCAATGCTAGTGAAGAAATGAACATATAGCACTTGCATTTTTGACTCCCAAAAGAAACCAGTTGTTCACATATACTGTTACATACCCAGGTTCTGAGGGATATAGGGTCACCCATTGTTATTAATGGTACACAATATTTTTTGTCATCTATATTCTGCTCCAAATCCAACCAGGTTAGTGATGCTATCCTTCCTAACCTGCATGGTTATTATTCTTGCATGGTTGCAATCTGGTTTTGTGAGTAACGTAATCACCTCGTAATGATTTGGGTTTGAAGATTATAGCTGCGGTGTTGATGCTGCAAGAAACCACTGTCCAGTGTAATTCCTAATACAGAGTGGGAGAGGACATGGATGATGTTTCACCATTTCAGTGTCTTATTAGTTGATGGGGGTTTCTGCCCAGACATTGAAGTGGGTCAAGAACATGATCCTGTTTGTTACGACTTGGTTATATAGGGAGTGGTCTATATAAAATGTCTTTCAAATGTTAACTAGGAATGCTATTAAATGCAGTTGGATATCCACATTAGCAGTGCTCCAAGATCAAGGAATTCCCTTTCCAAGCTTTTGTGTCAAAGCTTCTGTATGTTCTGTAGCTGCATTATTCTGTACAATACACATGAACGTTTTTTTAAAATCTAATTTCTAAACCCTGTTCTACAGAACCACCTCTCCCACTTGGTCTCATTCCTGACCCTGATTGTACTCAACAAATGGTGCTAAAAAACATGAAGATTCAAATGACAAAATGCCCAAACAACATTGACTGGTTTTATTACTGTCCATCGCAAATGGTTTATTTATAAATACATGGACCCTTAGCTGAGTTTTCATATATATAAGATAGTTCAACGGGTATTGTTTAAATAGTCAGTGACAAATATTGTTTTTATGCTTCAGGTTGACATTCCAGGTTAATAAATAAATGCTTAATTTTCTCTCTTAGAATCTCTTAAGACTGCACTTATCATTCTCTTCATATTCATTGCCCTCATCCTTATCCTCGCGCTCTATTGTTGGCTTCAGCATAGGAAGAGAGAAGTAAGTCACTCAGATACTTTCCCATTTCTTTGTTATCATTTTGTCAAAGGGTATGCTTAAATGAAAACTGCAAATGTCATTTACTGCTAATAAATTTCAGTGCATTTCATTTGTTTACTTTGTATCGGAAATCAGGCTGAATAGCCAAAGGGGCTGACACTGAATTGGATGTGTTGGAAAGTGCTAAAATATCTGATGCCCCACTTGTCTATGATGAAGTCAATTCAGTCAATGTATTCTCCTTTGGATTTAGTTCTTCCTCTAAGAAAAGTGGGAGATTTCTGTTACCAGTGTGGTAGCATAACCCCAAATCTTAAAATCTGTGACAATCCAAATTTCAAAACACCTAAATTTACCTCATGCAGTTCTGCTTCGGGCTGATCTGGTGTTAAATGGCGCCCTTACCAACATCAAGCAAACATTAATTAATTTAACAGAGTTATAAATAAGTAACTGGGACCACTCAATAACTGAGTTCTAGATTAGGGAAAAGTTAAAGGGCCAGATGTACTAAAAAAACCATTTTGCAATTCCCTAATTGCGAATCCTTGTGATTCGCAGTCGGGAAATCGCAAAACGGCATGCACTTTCTGCGATTTCCAGTGGGTCACAAATTACCTACCTCATGAATATTAATGAGGTAGGTCGCAATTTGCGACCCATTAGCAATCGCAAAAATCACAGGGATGGTGGCCTGCTGAGGTCAGCAGACCATCATGTCTGTGATTGCTTTTAAATACAGCAATCTTTTTTTTTGTAAAGCAGCCCATTTTTCTTAAAGGAAAATAGTATGCATTACGAAAAGAAAAATGAAAAGTTTTCATTTTATTTTTTAAGAGCATGCAGTGCAAGCGCAAAATAGGTTCCTGCATATGGCCCAAAGTGTTTTATTACAAAATCTCACAATGGAGTGGTTCAGAATAAATGCGCCGAAGGCTCAAATGCAAAGTATTACAGAATAGTCAAGAGTCAAAAATAATTTCTTAGTCCCAAAAGATCAGCAGAATCATAAGAAATTGGACAGCATCCCCAGTAGGAAAGGAAAGTAATCTCTGTCAGAAATACAAAGAAATTGGACAGCATCTCTAGTAGGATAGGAAAGTCTTCTGGCTCATCTCCAAAACCATGGGGTTCTTATACACAATTCTTGCATATCAAATTAGAGAAATGCATGATAAAAAAATATCAAGTTTTAGACAAATCTGAGTTTACTTTGTCAATTAATTAGATTTATAACACTATCCCACTTGTAAGAAAACATTAGAGCATTTTCTGTGCTTTTGCTATCCGGTTGCGTCCAAAATAATATGAAACATCCAAAAAATTAGTCTTTATGCAAACAAGTAAGTAAGCTAAGCCTAGCAACTTTGCTACACCAGAAGGATTTTGAAACATGTTGCAGTTTAGAAACACTCGAAAGTTCATTCACAATACATGCACACTAGGAACAATCTTCAATCAAAGACATCATCTTGTCTTCGCCCTGCCGACCCTGTGGACCCTGTGGGGTGAGAAGATGTGCAATGCAATGAGATGGGAGTGGGAAGAGCATGTTAACTGATATGGTGTTTTGTGAAAATATGACACAATTAAATTACAATAATAAACTCTTCTGTAAGCATATTAAACACATTTCAGCTGCAACATTTTTAATTCAGTATTTGTGTATTGGATCCATCATAAAAATCATTATTCATCCTCATTATTTATTGATCAAAATGTAAAGGGCTCCACTCGATTTAGTAAGGTAAACTTGCAGTGGTAGCTTGCACTGGAAATACAAGTACCTGGGGCATCATTTCAGGATGCGAATTTCCCATCACATTCTAGGTAGGTCATTGATTGTTCCATGACTAATGAGTAATTACCATAGGAACTGGGAAAACCACACCAGATCCCATTGTAATACACAATTTTGGTCTGGTTATCTATATGGAGATTTTAGCTAGCGAAATGTCTGGGGAGGGGGTTGGAGGTTGCAGGGGAATACTGGAAATGTAATGTTACACTATTCCTTGTAATTTCTAATTTGACCAGAAACAGTTTTCTGGTCGAATCAGGGATAGCACACAAATTGGGATGAAACCCAAAGAGATGAGAATTAGAATTTGGTAGCCATGCTGCCACATCACCGGGTTGCCAAGTTTGAAATTCTCCCCCATATTTGCAGATATTTCCCCTCTGAAATGGCTTGCGAGAACATGGAGGGAGTCAAGTTGTTTAGTGGCTGCTGATGCTCTTTGTTATGCCATGGTGGATCTGTCATCCCGCATATTGTTGCTCCAAGTAGACCCCAAAGAAAGGGTCCAACTTCGCAAATGGAATAACTAATGTCCACATATGTTGGGGACAATACAGTGTTTTTCCTGTCTGAGACCACTGTGGTTTATGTGGCGGTCCCTGAATAGTGCCCAACAGTTACCCAGCGTAAATCATCGGTTTGTAAAGGTGATAAAGTTCAATGCCATTTGTGTTTTTGTTTGTTTGCAGAGCAAAATATCATGGTAAATCTGAAATGACAGAGAGAAAGGCCTATTACATGATACTTTTTCTTTGTCACATGCCCATCACCTCCTTGAGCATTTATTTAAGAGAGAAAACTACAAGAGAAAGATGAAGGACTAGAGGTAAAAAAAGGTGGCTGGAGCAACACAAGGCAGAGAGTTTCAGTTGTGCAACCCAAGGCAGAGCATTTCAATTGTGCAACACAAGGCAGAGCATTTCAATTGAGTTAGTTGATTTGCTTTATATAGCCGTCAGGGCTTGGCCATTAACTTTATAGTCAAAATCACTTGAGTATAAATCTTTGGTACTATAGGAAAATAGGAAGAAAACTGAATATTTACTGTATCTTTTCTGCAATTAATAAAACATATATTCACCAAAGATATGTCTAGGAAAAAAGTATTGTCCCTGTCGGCCCCTGTTTGCTTGATATGTGAAGAGCAATCCTGCTTGAGGAAAAACGTTAGCAACGTGAGTGAAAAGCTGAAGACAGTCAGGGTGCATCTATGGGCATCTAGTTGATAATGTTAGTAAGTGTCTTTTATTTGATAATGTGGATGAACTGCTTGAAGCACTTCATTGAGTCAGAAGTTAGTAGCAAAGAACCATGTGGTGCCCTCACCTATCCTGGGGGTTGCATGTTATCTGCTTGGGGCTATTGATCAGTGCATAGCGTGGATAGTATTCCTTGTACATATCTATTAATGCCTCTTGTAGTCTAATTGACACCAGGAAGTGAGGAATCTGGTTATTTTTTCTGTATACAAAGAGAAGGCCCTGCGGAGGAGTTAACTAGCAGGTTAAAGCTGTAGAAAAGTTCTGGAACCAGGGCATTTGAGGTGGGATCCTACATAAATGCTGAATCCCGAGTACTTAGGTACCTATGTGTACAAAGTGGCATTCTTTAATTATTTTCTAAGATATACCCACAATGTGGTTCCCGGGTAAGGAACTTCACCACTTATGGTCCAGCTAGTCACTCAGGGGAAGTGTACATTGGGATACCCTCGTAGCGAAGAAACTTACATGCTGTGGTAACCTGAAATGCATTTTTTTATACAGTTCTCTTTTAATGGAAGCAACATTGTGGCCATAATTCTTTGCCTAAATTTAAATACCAACATTGCCCTTTTTCAAAGGTAAAGAGTGCCTTTTGCTATTTCATTACACCTTCTTCTGTCATTACCTTTTTCTAGCTAACCATCACATTGAATAAGGTGAAGTTGTATGCTACTTTATTAAGGACCCTTGGATCGTCAGGTGGTATAAGAATGAGGCCTCAATCTTAATGAACACTCACGTTAATCTCATTCTTGATCTGCGTTGTGTAAGATTCATAAGCATGCAAAGGAAAACGATTGGTCAACCGACCCATGACACTGAGGGGCATATTTACAGGGGAATATCGCCAACTGGACGTCACGTTTAGAGCAGCGTTAAGCCGCCTTGTAATTAAGGCCCCTTTTGATGCTTCACTTAGTGTGAAAGGGGCGTGCAATGGGTGTTGCAGTGGGCATTCTGCCGCAACCCTCATTGCCTTTTGACGCTCCCCAATATTTGCAAGGGTGGGGCAGCGCCAAAAACCAAGTCCAGGTTAAACCTGGTCTTAGACTGGCAATACGCAGAGAAATTTGTAATTTCTCCTCGTATTTGGTCTTTCTACGTGTATTGCATTCTGCAGCACATAGAAACAGCAAATCACCTTTAAAGACGGTTTATGTGCGGAAGCTGTTCCTTCCTGCACATAAACAATCGCCCCTGCAGCGCAGGCACCCTTGCAACATGACGCAAGGGTGCCTGCACTGGCTAAGCAGTTTTATTAGGGCCAGCTCTAGGGGAAACGCAGGGGTGTGCCTTATTTTTGAAAATACGGCGTCTCCCTGCATTTAAAAAATGTTGGAGCACTGCAGTACTAATTTTGTAACACTGCGCTCTGACATTTTATTGTAAATATCCCCGAGTGCGTCTGACCACCAAAATGCTTTAAACCAGGTTCCCTTAAGGTCAATTTTGAGGAAGTACCTGAAATTTAAAGTTTTCACTGGCAGGTTTATGATTTGTCCAAAAAGTATAGCTAATAGAGTTTGGCATCAGGATTAAAATAAGGAAAGCATTCAGAGTATACTTGTACATGGCCCAGAGTACTTCCTTTTTACTCTCCTAGCATTATGCCAAACTCAGACCTTTGCACAATTGGAAGTTTGGTTTGCCAATTCTGCTTGTCTCAACTCCCTTTGCTCGCTTCCCCTTCAAAAATGTCTGTCACACCCAGTGTCAGCAAAGAAAAATGTCATATTTGTAACTCTCAAGAAGAGTTGTGTTGTGCCCCTCTTAAAACACCTGAGCGGGAGTTAACTGACTGTTACTAGGACGTCACCCCCCATACATTTAGGGCTGGGAGAAAAGGCACTTTATGCCATCTGTCAGTCGAACATCCTTGAACAGCCTCAGCGGGAATAAAACAAAAGTGGTAAGTCATTAGTCAATAGATTTGCGCCTCTTCCAGGAAACATATGCCAGTAAAGAATTTCCTATGAATGTGTTGGCCCTTGACTTAAACTACCACAGCATTCAGTGTCTGTATATTTTGACCTCAAAAGCGCACATTTATTTGTTGAATGTTAATACCACTGAATTAGCAGGAGGTTCCACTCAGGGTTATATATCTTACAGACTTACAGCAGGCTCCCACTGATAGGTAAAACAGTAATGAGCATACTGCTGAGATGAGGAGTACCTGTAATGTGTACTGCAAATCTTGCCTCCAGCAAAGGTGGTCCTAACATCAACACATCAATGTAATTCTGGGAGCTGAATATCCCTTTTTTAAGTTCATTTTTTTTTTTGTTTGTTTTTCACCTCCCCAGCACCATAACGCCTGAACAATGAATTAGCAACAATTAAAAACAAAGTACATAGATTTCTAAAGGAACATAATTAGGCTACAATTCATGAAAAGTATGCACGTTCCATCACAATTCCACACAGTACCTTCCCCCCCCCCGGCCAATAGGGTTCTCTCAGGCATTATCCAACAATCTCTAAAGCTGGCATTTTAAGGGAAGTCTATGTTGTCATAAATCATGCTCTTGGCTGCAGTCTATGTTTCCACATAGAAACATGTTTCCAGTTCACATCTGTGAAATGTCATTGGAAGCCACTCCCAGCCTCTGTTTAACCATGAGCATTTGCTATCTAGGTAAATCCTGACCTCTCACCCTGAGAGCCCTAGCTGTGCTTCTTCCATCTGGAATGCATAGTTGTTTGTTTTGCAAACAGAAGCTGAGGTCCCACCGGCACCCACTTTTTTTTTATACCCCATCTGGCATAAGGCGGTGCCAGACTGCCACATCTGTTAACTTGCCTGTTGTGTTCTTTGTCTAATAAGGATTCTGATGCATCCAGAGAGAGTGGGCCTTGGCATTGTTGTCAACCACAGCTCGATATTCTTCTTTCAGCATCAATTTCACTCAAGAGCGGCCCGTGCAGGTAAGAGCAGTGCGGCAGGGTGGGGGAGACAAGGGAAAATTAATTATTTATTCCATTTCCCCCTCGTAATCATCTATCGAGTTACCTCCCACACCGCCCCACTCTTCTTACCTGCACGGGCCACTCCTGATTTCACTTTTAATAGCAGCAGCATCCTATCTTCATTGCTGACTGGCGAGACCAAGAAAATGAGGATGATGATTATATCAAATTGATCAGCAGAGTTTGTATGTTGATACTCTTCAACATATGGACATTCCCTTTGTGGCCGATCCCAATCTCAAATAGGAAACATTTGAGCTGAGAACTGATAGAAGGACTACCTGTCTGCCTACCTGTAGAAAACTCACCTGGAGAGAAAGATTTCATGTTGACCTTCCTGCCATTTGCCAGAGACCTTGAACACTTCTTGGGCGATGGCCAACCGACAGTGGGGTAACAAGCCCAGAAGTCCAATACAGCTTCAACAGTGATCAAGAACAGTGTAGGACAGCCACCAAACAAAAACGATCTTGCTGGTTCTGCCTGCACTTATGTGCACTAAAATAGAACCTATACTCACTGTAGCACTCTCAACCCTCTATCACAGCGCCCTAGCTCATGCCTGTACCCACTGAAATATCTGCGTAGCCCACTGTAGAAATTTATCTTTTTTTTTAATAGAAACAATGATGAATAATAATTTTACATTTTTATTAACTTGTTATTAACATGTTTCCAATATAAGTTTGATAGAAAAAATGTAAAATTATTATTCATCATTGTTTCTATAAAAAATATATATATATATTCAGGAGTAAGAGAAAAAAACGGTGTAGTGGTAACTGACTTATGATAGATGGACTAGTTGAACAGTGTTGTGGGTTCCATCTCCTCCCTTGCAGATTAAGAAAACTACCCAAATAGAACCTGTGGCTCCCTCGATTCTAAACCTTAGGAGTTCTGGGACTCTTTGTTTGCTCCAAGTTCACTTGCCCGTGAAGGCCAGAGACCTGTTAGAGAAATGGCCCCATGTTTGTAGGGACAGACACACATTCCTGAGATATTGAGCTTTGCAGTTCTACCATCAGACCTACAATCGCCAACTGTCTTTCTAGGATGTCCAGACTCCCGTGATACTTTAAATGATTCAAATGAGACTATTGTGTGTGATCTGAGATATCAGCCCATGAAGCCAAGTAACTTGGGGTGCCAATAACAAAACTCTTACCATGAATATCCTTTTTAAAGGTATTAGCTGCTGAACTTTCCCAGTAACCCATTCAATTCACCTAACAAGTAAAAAGTAGTAAAGCTCACTTCTTAAAAGAAATGCCCAGTGGTCCTCGTACAAAGCATGCTCACCACAGAATTTTAAGCCTGAACTTTTCATAACTAGTAATCCGAGGAGGCATGAAGTAGGAATGCAGTTGCCTGGATTTGATTAAGCATCTGAATGACTGATCAATTATCTGTCCTGCAGATTGTGGTTTTGTGGAAAAATGTCTCCCCCAAACTGGTAACAGTGAAAATATGTATGCCTAAATTTGAGACTCTCCCTCTTTCCCCTTCCAATATGATGTTAAAGTCACTCAAAATAATCATCCCATACCTGGAATCTTCACTGGTGGCCAAAGGGACCCTAGTGTAGTGGATTAAATGCTTACTGTGTGCTCCATTTGCCAGTAGGTGGTATATGACAGTAGTTCTAAATGTGTGAACTTTGGCAATTGACAAGCTAAACTCATGTTTATCAGTGCCAAGCTCTGTCCCTGGAAAGGCAATTGCGTTGTATGCCGGTCATGTTTTTCTGGAGCTATTAACACTAATAGTTTACATATAAGGCAATGTAATGTTTGTGTCTATTTTAGTAACTGAAAAAAGCCAGTCTCAACAGCAAATAGGAAATCATCTTGGTAATGTGTGTTGCCAGCCAATATACTCTCTTTCTTACACTTCCATCCAGGTAATTATTTAGAAACTTGAATACTCACTGATTCCATTAGCACTCACTTGTCCTAAAAACATGATGATTTAATATCTACATAGAGACCCTTAAACCACTATTTCTTGTCAGCTTTTCTGTGATCCCAAAAAGTGTATAGAATACAGAGCATTCCTTCAGTTTCAGATACTGGCTCACTTAGTTTCCAACAGAAATAAACAGATGGGGGTATGATTCTGAATATCATTGGTTCTCTTTAGGGTCTAGCTATAGTGGTGACAGATTGAGGGGTGATATATGATGAAGCTCAAATATAGCCTATTGTAACTATCTTGCCACAATATTGATATTTTTTTCTTGCGAGTCACCTTGCAGATTTCAGATTTCAAACCATAAAACCTTCTACTAGATCATTATAAGGGACAGAGAAGACCTAAAGTAATCCAAGTACCAAGTGATCACCATTCCCTTTTCTTCCCTAGCATTTAAGTGCTTTCTTCTAATCCAGTACAACACTGGATGTTGGTAGGACTTTTGAGTATGAACACTTCACTCACCCAGGCATGTATTCATCTCTTAGTTTTTTTTGCTTGGACCTGATCAGGTGCATCCTCTCATGGACTCCTTTTTGACCACCTCCTTCACTGGCCACTAATTCCTTCCTGATTGCTTTTCAGGGAATTCAACAATGAGTGGCTCTTCTGTGTTTGGTGCATTGGTAATAAAGCTTGCAAGCTTCCCCCATCCCAAAACACACTACTGAAACATACTGTTCTTCTTCACCTAACCTACCTTTTGTTATTAATAACTCACCTTCTATCAAAAGGAAAGCAATGGCCTATCTTTGGGGCTATCAAATATTCAATATCTGTTTTGCCACCACTCAATTTCAGAGTTTGTCTTTAGTATTTCCCAAACATTTTGTTATAGTACCCAATCCATCATTCCCTCTCATCCTGTTGTGTGGTCTGCTGACCTATTTCCCATAATGCTGTAGCCACTGCAAAATGTAAGGCCTCTCCTCCAACAGGAAATTCATTATTCTAGCCAGTACAGCACCTGTGTCAGGATGGGGCTGAATGCTACAATCACGCCGCGCAGTTCGTTAGGACTGCATCGAGTTTGGGTTAAGCCCTCCCTCTGCAATTTATGGACAAGTATTTAGAGCTTTGGACTTCGTTCAAAGATGGCCGCCGAGTTTTCCTGACTAGCCCATTACGTTTGAAGTCTCGCAGGATCACGAGATTTCGTCTCCTCACGAAGCGCGCCTTGCTGCGCACTTCAATTTGACCATAGTCGTGTGAGGGAGCTTTAGTTCACGCTCCTCACAAAAGAACTCTTGGTACGAGGAAATCAATTTGTCTCCACAGGACTTTAGTCAGTGGATGGAGACACATCTCAGAGAGGATTGTAAACTCAAAGCCTGAGAGAGAAATAATCTTAGTCAGTTGGAGAACTGAACCTGAGTCGCGGAAGTGATAAGAAGAGATATCAGAGTTCCAGAGTGACTTCAGAATATCCAGGGTATCTCGTCCTCCGGTAGGCTTACCGTAGAGTAAGGAGTCCGCCTGGAGACTGGCAGCAGTTACGGTGAGAGTGTTCATTCAGTATCTCAAGTAGCAGATTCAGAGAGACTGGTGTCCAGTTCATTCTCCATTCAGCAGAACTCTGCTTCGTCTCAAGCTCTGTCTCCCCATCCCGCCCTCAGCGCTTTTCCTTGAACTTTCCCTTCCTCCTGTCTATCCTTCCCTGTCCCTTTTTGCGCATTTCCTAGAGAGCAAGGGAGACTTGAGACTTCTCTGCAACCATCCTTTCAAGCAGCAAAGACTGGTAGTGGAAGAAAGAACTACAGGTTCTCAGAACTGCGGTTACGAATTGTCATATCTGCTAAGATCATAGACTGGTAAGAAAGAATAGAAGAGTAATGTTATAGTGGAATTCTGAAGGAAGTGAGTGGAGAGTAACCCAGTGTATTTCTGTGCATATACAGGTTAATAGAAAGCCGTGAACCAGAACAACATCGAACAATATAAAGAGAGGCAATACTCAAGCAAAAGATCTGGTAGGAGAAAGGCTCAGATAGTGAGAGAGAGAGAGCGGTGAACAAGAATTGTTAAGTAGGCTAGAAAAAGGTATTGAAAGGCATTCTGTCTCCTTCTGTGCATTAGGTCTCCCTGAAATCCCGTTGAAGATTGAGGAGGGAGCCAGGCCAGCTCGAGTGTCTCTTTCTCTGTCCAACTCCCCTTTCCCCCTGCCTGGAGCAGCTGAATTAACGCAGTGAGCTCTGGGAGGAGGGCATTGGGAACTTATCTTCATTCTGCCTCCGTGGAGAGTTTCCGTTTGGCCTTCCTGACAGATTGAAGTGCCCACGAGTTTCCTTCACCTGGGCAGAATGGCGGAGGGTTTCAGTTTAAAGGCCTTAGGGGATATGTTGGAGGGGATTCAGAGGGAATTAGGCACCCTAAGTGATGAAAATAAGAGTTTAAGGCAGGAGGTTATGGCTTCTAGACAGGAGACACTGTTATTGTCCCAGAGAGTTAGTGAGATATCCTCAGGGGGAACCTCGGCTCAAACCTTTCCTAGTGATGCACAAACAAAACAAGACCCACGCACTGTAGCTCAGGTTGTACACTCCGTGTCCCCCATCATTCCTTTGGCCCCCCCGAAAGATATTGTGGAGACCCTCAGAAGGCGCAGCTCTTTCTCACCCAATGTTCCTTACATTTTATGTGTCGTGCCAATTTATTCCCAGATGCTCAATCACGAGTGGCTTTTATTTTGTCCTATTTGGGAGGGGATGCTGCAAATTGGGCCATGCCATTAGTATCTCGGGACGATCCTTTTTTATATAATTTAGAACAGTTCAAGACAGAATTCCTCAGAATCTTTGACAGACGTCGAGTATCTCAGGCTACAGATAATGAACTTTTAGAACTGCGTCAAGGTAATAAGGATCTTATCTCTTACTTAACTCAGTTCAATAAACTATTGGTGGAGACCAATTGGCCAGAGGAGAAGAGATCAGCTCTGTTTTATCGAGGCCTACGTGATGACATCAAGGATACCTTAGCACAGATTCCAAAGCGACCTATCGAATTCTCGGAGCTGGTGGATTTAGTTCTTGAAATCGATTTCCGCAGCGCAGAGAGAAGAGGTGAAAGGAAGACGAAGGACTTTCGCTGGAATTATCCACGCTTTGATCGAATGAAGACAGAACCCAGTAAGTCTACTGGTGGAACGGTAGAAAGTGAACCAATGCAGATTGGGTCTGTTCGTGGCCCTTTGAGTAAGGAAGAGAAGGATCAAAGGAGACTGAAGAAACTATGCATGTATTGTGGAGGATCTGGGCATTTTGTGAGAGAGTGTCCGAAGAGGCCGAAGACCCCAAATCCGGGAAACTCCCAAAACCATCTGTAGGCGGAGTCGCTCAGATGGCGAAGGAGAAAAATCAGACTCCAAGAGATCACCAAATTTCGAACACCCTTCAGACTCGGGCACCCCATTTAACTTTACAGATGAAATTAAGATTTAGGAGGCAGGAGCGGCAAGGAGTGGCAATAATGATCGATTCAGGTGCCACTGGCAATTTCTGTGATATAAAATTTGCCAAGAAGATGGGAATCCTGGCTATGCGTAAGGAGCAGAAGGAATCAGTCCGGGCTGTAGATGGTACTAACCTCTCGTCAGGTCCGATCACTCATCACACCGAAATGGTGGAATTGATTCAGTCCAATGGTCATAGCGAGGCCTTACAGTTCAACCTGATTGATGCCCCGCAATTTCAGCTAATTTTGGGACTTCCTTGGCTGACCTTGCATAATCCTACCATCGATTGGGAAGATCGAACCATCGAGATGGATTCCGCCTATTGTGCTGACCATTGCTTTTCTTCAGTGGGCGAACCTCCCGAACCATCTTTGGCCACCTTGCTGTCTTTTAGTGGAGAGTCTATTGGAGTAATAAACACCATGAAAATTCCAGCAGAGTATCAAGAATTCCAAGAAGTCTTCAGTGAACAGGAGGCCGAGAAACTCCCTCCACATCGTTCCTACGACTGCACCATCGATCTGGAACCTGGGGCAGCATTACCTTGCAGTAGGGTTTATGCATTAACGGAAGCGGAGAACGGCTATCTGAAAGAATACCTAGATCGTTACCTGGCTAACGGATTTATTCGACCATCTCAGTCCCCAGTGTCTTCGCCACTATTTTTCATTCCGAAGAAGGAGGGGTCTCTGAGAACTTGCATCGATTATCGTGCTATCAATCGGGTAACGGTCAAGAACCGCTACCCTTTGCCTCTGATTTCGGTCCTCCTAGATCAGATAAAGGACGCGCAGATCTTCACAAAATTGGATCTTCGAGGGGCCTATCATCTCATCCGTATGAAAGAAGGCCATGAATGGAAGACTGCTTTTAGGACGAAGTACGGACTATTTGAGTATCAAGTCATGCCTTTTGGCTTGTGTAACGCTCCAGCAGCCTTCCAGCATTTCATTAACGATATTATGGGAGATTTGGTGGATCGGATCGCAGTGATCTATTTGGATGACATCTTGATATACTCCACTGACCCAAGAGAACATTCAAATCATGTGAAGGATGTCTTGGAGAGATTGCGCAAGCATCAACTTTTTGTAAAACTGGAGAAATGCGCCTTCAATGTGCGAACTGTGGAATTCCTAGGTTTCGTGTTATCTCCAGGAGGAATCACCATGGAAGCAAAGAAGGTACAAGCGGTGGTCGACTGGCCGTCACCAAAGGATGTGAGAGAGATTCAGAGATTCTTAGGATTCGCTAATTTCTATCGGCGATTCATCCAGGGATTCTCGCAGAAGATCATTCCAATTACCAGATTGCTGAAGAAAGGCGTGAAGTTCCACTGGACAGTGGAGGCTGAACATGCTTTCGAGTTCCTCAAGACGAGTTTCACCACTGCTCCCATCCTGCTTCATGCGGACCCTACAGAACCTTTCTTTGTGGAAGCTGATGCTTCTGATCAAGCAATTGGTGGAATTTTGTCTCAACGACACAAGTCAACGGGGCAACTACATCCAGTGGCCTATCATTCTCGGAAACTGAATTCAGCTGAAGTGAACTACACCATCGCTGAAAAGGAGCTGCTGGCTGTGAAAGACGCCTTTGTCGAATGGAGACATCATTTGTTAGGGGCCAGACACACCGTTACAGTGTTTACAGACCACAAAAATCTTCAATTTCTAAAATCCGCAAGAACGTTAACTCCCCGTCAACTACGATGGTCTCTATACTTCGCAGATTTTGACTTTGTGATAACTTATCGACCAGGAAACAAGAATGGGAAGGCAGATGCCTTGTCCCGGATTCAAACCGAAGACACCGAGCATTCTGTGACTCCGCAACCCATAATTCCTGAATCCAAGATTGTGTGTTCCATTTCTGAAGCCCATTATCAAGATGCAATCCGGAAGCTAATGTCAGAAGCAGAGATGGCCGAGTGGGCCGGTCAAGAAGAGGGTCGGCAAGTAATTAATTCCTTGCCTTATCAAGACGGGGCCTTATACCTTCCTACTAAGGAGATCCAAGAACAAGTTTTGAAAGACTGCCATGATCAGCCGTTGGCTGGCCACAAGGGAGCTATGAAGACCATTGATCTGGTCCAGAGATACTTCTGGTGGCCTAATATGAATTCTCAAATAAAGAAATATGTAGAGTCTTGTGAGATCTGTGCCCGGGGAAAAGCTAGTAGGCAGGCTCCACAGGGGTTGTTACAGCCTTTGCCCACACCACCGCATCCTTGGCACACCGTCACATTAGACTTAATAGTAGACCTCCCACTGAGTAAGGGTTACAACACCATCTTAGTAATAGTAGACACCTTCACCAAGATGAGTCACTTCATTCCAGTCAAAGGGATCCCTTCAGCTTCTGAATTAGCCCGTCTTTTCAGGGAAAACATCGTAAGGGTCCATGGAGTTCCCAAGATAGTGATTTCAGACCGGGGACCCCAATTTGTGTCACACTTTTGGAAGGCGTTCATGAAGGGAATGGGAGTGGAGGTCAGATTATCTATTAGCTATCACCCTGAGACCGATGGTCAGACCGAGCGAGTGAACCAAGAGCTTGAACAGTACTTGCGTCTGTTTCTCTTAGATCAGGGAGGTGACTGGCCAGATTTACTATGGATGGCTGAATTTGCGCATAACAATGCCAAACATGCTTCCACAGGTTATTCTCCCTTCTATCTAAACTCTGGGTTACATCCTAATCCCTTTAGTAACCAGGGAGATTTTGGAGTTCCAGCAGTCAGTGATTTATTCACAGATCTGAGTAGGGCTCGTAAATCTGCAGAATCCAACTTACACCAGGCTAAGGCAGGCTACAAGAAACAGGCAGACAAACACAGGAGGAAGACGCCACAGTATCAAGTTGGAGATTCAGTATGGTTGTCTTCAAGGCATCTTAGGTTAAAGGGAAATAGGAAGTTCCAACCTCGCTTCATAGGTCCCTTTGTCATCGAACAAATTCAGGGTCCGGTCACTGTCAAATTAAAATTACCTGCTCAGTTAGGAATTCATCCAGTGTTTCATGTATCCCTTCTAAAGAAGACAGCTCCTAACCTCAGACTAAACAGACCTCCCCCCCCAGTGAGGGTTGACAAACATTTAGAATACGAGGTAAAGGGAGTGCTAGATTCCAAGAGGAGCAAAGGGACCCTACACTATTTAGTGGATTGGAAGGGGTTTGGTCCTGAGGAAAGGTCATGGGAACCTGCAAAGAATGTACATGCTCCTAGACTAATTAGACGGTTTCATGCACAACATCCCCTGAAACCAAGACCGATGGATCGGTCTTTGAGAGGGGGTACTGTCAGGATGGGGCTGAATGCTACAATCACGCCGCGCAGTTCGTTAGGACTGCATCGAGTTTGGGTTAAGCCCTCCCTCTGCAATTTATGGACAAGTATTTAGAGCTTTGGACTTCGTTCAAAGATGGCCGCCGAGTTTTCCTGACTAGCCCATTACGTTTGAAGTCTCGCGGGATCACGAGATTTCGTCTCCTCACGAAGCGCGCCTTGCTGCGCACTTCAATTTGACCATAGTCGTGTGAGGGAGCTTTAGTTCACGCTCCTCACAAAAGAACTCTTGGTACGAGGAAATCAATTTGTCTCCACAGGACTTTAGTCAGTGGATGGAGACACATCTCAGAGAGGATTGTAAACTCAAAGCCTGAGAGAGAAATAATCTTAGTCAGTTGGAGAACTGAACCTGAGTCGCGGAAGTGATAAGAAGAGATATCAGAGTTCCAGAGTGACTTCAGAATATCCAGGGTATCTCGTCCTCCGGTAGGCTTACCGTAGAGTAAGGAGTCCGCCTGGAGACTGGCAGCAGTTACGGTGAGAGTGTTCATTCAGTATCTCAAGTAGCAGATTCAGAGAGACTGGTGTCCAGTTCATTCTCCATTCAGCAGAACTCTGCTTCGTCTCAAGCTCTGTCTCCCCATCCCGCCCTCAGCGCTTTTCCTTGAACTTTCCCTTCCTCCTGTCTATCCTTCCCTGTCCCTTTTTGCGCGTTTCCTAGAGAGCAAGGGAGACTTGAGACTTCTCTGCAACCATCCTTTCAAGCAGCAAAGACTGGTAGTGGAAGAAAGAACTACAGGTTCTCAGAACTGCGGTTACGAATTGTCATATCTGCTAAGATCATAGACTGGTAAGAAAGAATAGAAGAGTAATGTTATAGTGGAATTCTGAAGGAAGTGAGTGGAGAGTAACCCAGTGTATTTCTGTGCATATACAGGTTAATAGAAAGCCGTGAACCAGAACAACATCGAACAATATAAAGAGAGGCAATACTCAAGCAAAAGATCTGGTAGGAGAAAGGCTCAGATAGTGAGAGAGAGAGAGCGGTGAACAAGAATTGTTAAGTAGGCTAGAAAAAGGTATTGAAAGGCATTCTGTCTCCTTCTGTGCATTAGGTCTCCCTGAAAACCCGTTGAAGATTGAGGAGGGAGCCAGGCCAGCTCGAGTGTCTCTTTCTCTGTCCAACTCCCCTTTCCCCCTGCCTGGAGCAGCTGAATTAACGCAGTGAGCTCTGGGAGGAGGGCATTGGGAACTTATCTTCATTCTGCCTCCGTGGAGAGTTTCCGTTTGGCCTTCCTGACAACCTGCTTGTAGGTGGCTCCTTTGCTATATTGTGATGGACGTAACCTTGTCACCTTCCCCTGGCAGCAATGAGAGCATTGTAAAATATGTCAATTTCAGAACCTTCTTCAGGACCAGATTTTTTATTTATTCCAGATATTGCCACCGGTTAGAGTTGATTTCTGAATACCCGGTGATGATGTATCTTGAGCTGGGAAAGCAAGCCTTGATTAAACCTGTGTCAGCCAGAAGAAATCACTAGTCCTATATGACTGTATGGATTCCCAGACCAATAGTTGTCATCTCAATCTGGACTCCTGCTAGATGGCAGCCAGATCTGAAAATGCAACCGTAAGTGTTAGAATTTGGGTTTCTGGTTGGCAGAGGTATGCACCTTGTCCAAGCAGGAACCACAATCCTAGTCAGGGTAGGTCAGATGCACACCATAAATTAACCTGTGCTCACCATCTGGTAGCTTGGCACAGAGCAGGCAGGCTTAACTTAAAAGGCAACACTTCAAACAGTAAAACACTAAAAACACCATAAAAAGACTCCACGCCAGTTTAGATTAGGATTTTATGACGAAAACAAGACTAAAACGACAAAAATCCAATAAGTAGAAGTCAAGATATGATTTTTTAAAGAATAAAAGTGAAAATAGCACTTAGCAGCAGTAAGCGCCTAAGGGGGTTATCTGGTTGTGCTGGACTGAGACAATGTCACATGTTCAGGCCGACCGTGATGAAGCATGGGACGGATAGAGGACCCATGCAGGGCCTGCTGAGCAAAAGTACCTTAATCCTGGTCACAAACAAAAGATGCGAGGTGCAGATGAGTGATGCGTCTGTGTCGATTCCGCAGTTGAGGAGATGCATTGATTTTCACCACACAACGATGGCGAAGCGCTGGCCCTGAAGATGAAGCGCCGGTCCCGAGATGCGTTGGTTCCGAGTGTGATGCGCCGGGTTTCTCCACGCAGTCGAGGGGGTGCATTGATCATCTCTTCTGCAGTGACGGTGATTCAGTGGTTCTGATGTGTTGGTTCCGATGGCGATTCGCTGGTGTCAAGTGGAGCGGCGGTCCATGCTGGTAAGCCCAGTGAGGTGGTAGGGGGAAGTCGAGAGACGACAGAATAGGGAAAGTCAAATAAATAGATAAATCCTATTCCATCATCTGTCGACACCCCCCGCCCCACCTCGCTTACCTGCACGGACCGCTCCTGGTCAAGTGCAATGCCCTGGTTCCAAGTGCAATGTGCCAGTTCTGTTCCCCCAACAGTGGCGATGTGTCAACTCTACCTTACACAGCACAAGATGGATCGGTTTCACTGGAGAAAGATCCTGGATCCACTTCGAATGGACCACGCACAAGCGCAGGGTAAAATAATGTTATGTTCCTGAGTCTTTAAAGAGCAGGATGCTAGTCAGCTAGCCCTTGTAGTCACTCTTGGTCAAGTGATGAAGGTCCAGTCAGAGAGAACAGCAAGGTGGCACAGCAAGGCAGCAGTCTTCCCGAGCAGCAGTCCAGCAGAGTGGTAGTCCTTAGATCCTTAGAACAGTGGTTCTTCTTCTTGGCAAGTTAGTTTCAGGTCCAGAAGTGTACTGTGTTGGTTGGGTCAGAGGTCCAGTACATGTACCCAGTTGTGCCTTTGAAGTGGGAGTGACTTCAAATAAGGGCCTTTGAAGTGCAAACAGGTCCTTTCTTCCTGTTCCGGCTCCAAACTCACTACAGGGGATATACAACCCTTTGTCTGTGGACAGAGCACATTCTATTCAGGTTTAAGCGTGAGGCTGTGCCCATCCTCTCTCTCTCAGAAGATGCATGAAGTTACACCCAGTCTTCCTTTGTGTGGGACTGTCGAGAGGGGATACACAAAGTGAGCTGTCACCCAGCCCAGCCAGTAATCAGAGACAGGCAGCAGACACCAAATGGCTAAGAGCAGGAAAATGTTCAACTTTCTAAAAGTGGCATTTTCAGAATGATAACTACCAGTCCAACTTTACCACTAAAGAGTATTTGCCATTACCATCCCAGAGGTTCTAACCATTACAGCTCTGCCTTCACTCAGTTAGGAATTACAGTCTATTAAAGGAAATAAGGAATCCCCAATGTTAACCTCTGAGAGAAGGTAGTCCTTGCAGTACTGAAAAATGAGTTTGGGAGTTTTTCACTACCAGGACATGCAAAACTTAAGAGTACATGTCCTACCGTGTGATTACATAGCACCCTGCCATATGGGCTGCCTGCGGCTTACCTTAGGGGTGACTTCTGTGTCATAAAAGGGGAGTTTAAGGCTTGGCAAAGGGGTTGATGCCAAGTCGACATGGCAGTGTAAACTGCACACACAGGTTTTGCAGTGGCGGACATGTTTAAGGGCTACTTGAGTGGGTGGCACAATCAGTGTTTCAGTCCCACTAGTAGCATTTAATTTACAGGCCTTGGGCACATGTAATGCACTGTTCTAGAGACTTACAGGTAAATTAAATGTGTCAATTGTGGATAAGTCAGTTAAACCATGCTTTAGGGGAGAAGCACATGCACTTTATTACGGGATGGCAGTGGTAAAGTGCTCAGAGTGCTAAAGCCAACAAAAAGAATCAGCAAAAATATGAGGCAAACAGGTAAAGCGTTTAAGGGGAGACCATCGTAAGGCATTGTTTATTTTTTTGCATGCTACATTTCAATACAAGAGAGAAAGGCTCTCTCTGTACGGTACTACTCATTCTGAGCTACAGTCTTTTTATTCAAACCTAACTTACACTAAACTGACTCTAATGTGTTTTTGCAACAAATTGCTAACCACTTTGTGGTGTGTTTAATATCGCACTGCAGAATCTGTGGGTTTTTTCATGTCTTTTATATGTAGGAGCAAGACACCTAGAGCTAAACTTTATGAGAGAAGGGTGGTGGAGTGATCATATATTATAATGAGTAAAATAACCTCTGCTGTAAAAGATATTGCAAATCACCTCAGAGTGACATGACCTTATAAAGGAACTCAGCATCGTTTTTCAGTGACTTAAAATATCTGTATAGTGTACGGCAGGGGGTACTTTATTCCACTTATAATCTGTCTTTCACCACTAAGAGACTCAGATGCAACCCATTTCAAGCAGATTGGTACTTGTTTTACCATGATCAACTGAAATATGAACATTCATGTACCGTGGCCTCATTTACAGGCATGTGATAGAATCTCTAATATTACTAACTACTCACCTCAAGCTTTCTTTCTGTGACTGAATATAGCATGTATGGTATTACTTAGATAACTGCCGAAGCTATCTTCTGTACCCCCGCCTCCGGAAACTCAAAAATGTATGTAAGCCATCAGCTTTTTCTGCGACACATTTTCAGAAATCTACAGGCTCATCTGCCTCCTGTTTGTATAGGTTTCCTCTAACCAAAATTATCAGGATATTGTGAAAAAATGAATCTATTGAGGTAAGCATTTTACCAGCACTTTTAGAAAATGTATGGATATTTGCCTTAAATTCAACAACTCCACAAATTGGAGGATCTTCTCCTGCACTTTCCACAGTATGCCCACACCCATCTACCTTTCTTCCGATTCCAATTCCATGAAGAGTGGATATATCCATGCCACTTTTTTCTACTGCGTTGGACTAATCATTAATAACCATTGTAAACCTAATGTCTCACGCATTCTAGAGTTTGGGGCTGCTAATTCATGACAGAATCTCCAAATATTTGAAACAAGGTTGTTTATGCCCAGACTTGATTGTAATGCCATGTAAACCTAGAAGACCACTACTTAATAGTATTCTTGCCTCCTTTAGAGGTTTACTCCTGGTCTCCATGTTTATGACGATGTTAATTTCATGACATTATTTCTGTATATTATTTTAAGGCGGAGGTAGTTCAAGGAAGACAAATGTTTTTATGCCAGTTAAGCCCCTTCTCTCATAATAAGTATCCCTTAATATCTAATATTTGCTTCATCTTGCAGAGAAGCGTATTCTGAATCTAAAACCATTATCTCTAAGGTTTCCTAATTTATATAACAACCCAAAATATTCTTAAACTCCTCTACTCCTAGTGTAAGAGCAAGGAGTGAAAATTATAGGTCATCAGCATACTTTTTTTAGGTCTGGCTCTGGCCTATGGCAGTTTTAGCTTTCTGTGAAGCCTTATGTCATAATAATGAATAAATAAATATATATCTCATGGGCAGCCGCGGCCCGTGGAGGGAGTTCCGTGGGGCGGTAAGGCGGGGTGGGGGGTTCTAAAAACCGGAATATGGATAATTGCAGGTAAGTGAACAATTAAATAAATAAAACAAATTTCGTAGCGCGCGCTGCATTGCAAAATGTTTAATTAGGTTTAAAATGAAATCAAGAATCATTAACGGGGCATAATGTTTAAATGTGGGAACTTCATATCTAATAATTAATATTCAAATTTCACATCTTGGTAACACACCATTATTACATTTTATTAATTCCCCACTGTTAATATATAAGTGACTTGTGAAATGTTCAAGAAATGTTTGTTTAAAGCACTTAATTTTAAGTTCCCACCAGCACGCACTACATTTCCCATAATGCACTAGTAGGACTAACTAATTGCATGTTGCACATAAGGTTATTTAAAGGTGCCTGACACTGCAATGGCACACCCGTGATCAAGGTCTTTGTAAGACCTAAACGCGTAGGACCATCATGATTCAATTTTCACTTGAAATGAAATAAACTATTTCAGTTCCTGTGAGTGTGACCTGTTGTTTACAGTGGTAAACTGGTTGGATATCTTGTTGGCGAGGCTCTGCCGTATTTTGGATAACACGCCGCCTGGGGAGCGCTGCACCTCCCAGTGAGATCGAGCCAACTGGAGCGATGAAGTAAAGCTGGGAAAAGTGAACGCTGTCATTGAATGCAACCTAATCTCACTGAAATGCCGAAACTTTGAGAACGCAAAGGTCTGCAACCGGAGGGTCGTCGACAACGCTGGAAAACCTGAAAAAGTGTGTGCGGAGTAAATTGAAAGGATTGAGCGAGAAAAAGTTTTTCCACTTGCCGATTAGGGCTAATTGCTTTACTACACTACGGAGCTACAAATGAGTGTCACAGACAAAAAGAACACTTTGAAGTTATAATATTCAGTAGAAGTTTTAGACGGGTACGGATATGTGAATTATGAACTGACAATACGGAGTGAAGGAAAAACAACACCATTTATCAATTATGTTGAAAAAACCAAAATATCTCGATGGGTGCAAGAGAAGCAAAACATAATGCTAAAATAGATACAGTCTTTGAACAAGTCCTAAGCACTACCCCTGGAAGGAATAACACAGAAATCTCCACAAGATGCCTGGATATTAGGAGCAAATGAAAACCTTGGGGAAAAACTGTCCAAAAAAGATATAAATAAATGGTGGGAAGTCTTTTCCCTCAAACAATATTTAGAGGTGAAAAGAGTGGCTAGAGGCTTAAGGATTACCCTAATGTCAAGCCATCGCGACACCAGCAATTAATTACTCAATGAATCGGGTGAACATATATTGAATTCCTCTCTTGGACTATTTTCAAGTTTAGTAAAAAATTTGGAGATGGCACTATCAAGTACTCAAACACAACTTAACCCCTTCGCCGCGGCAGGAATTCCGCCGCGGCGTTGGGGGTTGTTTGGGGGCAGCGCGGTGGCGCTGTGCTCGTGACGGAACCGCTCCGTCACGAGCCACGGTTGAGCTGTGCTCATGACGGAGTGGTTCCGTCACGGCGCCGCCCACTTACGTTGGACGCCCGCACAGGCAGGGAAAACGGCCCGCGTGAGCGGAGCGGCAGCCAACGGCCGCGGCATGACGGAACCACTCCGTCATGAGCACAAGGCAACCGTGGCTCATGACGGAGTGGTTCCGTCATGAGCGGGGAAGGGGTTAAAGAATTGGAAAAAGAGTTAGAACAACTGGAGTTGACAAATTATTTAAAATTCAAGACAGAACTGGAGAAACAAATTGAGAGTCATGAAGAGGTAGTACGGTTACGCAAACAAATCAAATTTCATAGAGACAAAGATTATTATAATGAAGGATGCATTTTTACATATGCGAGAAAATGTAATGACTTAAAACAACATGAAAGTATGGACGCAGTGACGAATGCGTCAGGAAGCTTATCATCACTAACCGACACCGATCTAAGTGAAGGAAAAACTGAAATGGCAGAAGTAAGGGCCAAACGATCTGTTTTAGGAGAAATTAGACTTACCTTACAACTCCGGCAATGAAAAACATTTGCCGGGCCTCCAGTTCATACCCCGAGAGGAAGAGGAAGGGGATGGAACTGAGGAAGAAGAAACACACCAGCAGAGGAAAAAGAGGCAACTGGAGAAAAAAAAAACAGGAGTGATGACGCGGAGCATGAAACAGAAGAAGATATAAACATGCAACAACAAGAACTAAATGTCATCAATCTCTCAAATAGACAGATGGAGGAAACAAAAATTTCGCTATTAAAAAGAGGCCTTAACTTCTGCCCAAAAAGCCATATGGATCTAATACAAACGAGGATTGACGTATACAAATACATTAGAAAAATCAAGCTTGCCAAATTATTCGCAGAAAATCAGAAAATGAAATGTTTTAAAAAGATAATTGATGCACCAACTATTGATTTATTAGTTGAGGATGCAGTCGGATTACAAACATTAGTTGACCTACAAGAAGAAGGTGTTGTCAGTGAAATCACACAGCAAACCAATGACTATCCCCAATTAGGCGCCGGCTTCAGTGGCAAAAAAACCAAATCACATTATTACCCACAATTTCAACCGGGCAACAACATTTACATTTTCCACGAAGCAATAATACAGGATGTGTACACACTTAAAAAAGCTAAAAATACTGTCAATCTATCACTATCAGAACAAAGGTCACTCCAAGCGATTCAAAATGATGATACAATTGAGATCAAAATTGTAGATAAGAGCGGTAATATAGTTCTAATGGAAAAATCTGACTATATAATGAGGCACATTCGCAACTGAATAATCATGAGTACTATGAAAAACTTGCAACAAGCCCAACAACCAGATATCAGCAGCATTTAGATGAGAAACTAAGAACTTGGGTAAATTTGAAACTGCTGGATGATGCTGAATATAAATACCTAACAACCACCCACCCAGTGACTGCGACAATATACTTCCTACTGAAGATACATGAACATGCAACTAAACCACCGGGAAGTCCAATTATATCAGTGAAAGGGGCTTTATTGGAACCTATTTCAAATTATATTGATTTATTTCTAGCACCGTTTGTCCAAGATTTGAACTCTTACCTTAAAGATACGAGGGATTTACTGAGACATCGACAAGAAATCCCCTGGTCTCCTACATTCAAATTAATAACTATGGATGTTACTTTGTTATACACGAACCTTGAGAACGAGATTGGACAGAAGGCATGTCAATATTTTCTTACGAAAAGAAATATACATTTTTCTAATCATAACGAAATGCTACTAGAAATGATCAAGTTGTGCCTAACACAGAACGTCTTCCTATTTGGAAAATAAATATTTAAACAAACCAAAGGAACAGCAATGGGATTTTCAATTAGGCCAAACTACGCATGTTTAACAATAGGCTGGTGGGAACAACAAGTTGCATGGGCACCAGAAAATGATCAATATGTAGAAAAAGTAATTATGTGATTACGATATATAGACGATCTATTTATTATCTGAGATGGTACCGAGGATGAATTCTCCGAATATTTCATAAGACTCAACCCAACCAAAGCAAAACTCAAATTTACATACAACATCAGTGTGTCTCGGGTAATATACCTAGATACTGAAATATATATTGAACAAAATTAAATTCAAATGACCCTACATAGGAAAGAGACTGCAACTAATGCTCTATTACATGCTGAGAGTTTCCATCAACCAGAACTGATCAATAGTATACCATATGGGGAATTTCTGAGAATTCACAGAATATGTTCAGAGGAGGAAGACAGGACAAAACATCTACAAGCAACAACTAGTTGCTTTGAGAGGAGATTATATAAAAAGAATGTAATCAGATCTAGTATCACCAAAATGCAACAGAAATCAAGAAATGAAATGTTACAAAACAAGGACCCCACCAAAAAGAGCTCTGAACAAACTAATGTGATCAGACTCATTACTACTTTCAGTTGAAGTGAAAGAAATAAGGAAAATCCTGAGATAAGAATGGAATATTTTACAACTGGACCTGTTGAAATGTAATTGCTTCTGCTTGCGCATTATTCTGTGTAAGTAAGCATTCGCGGCACCATTTTGAGTTGAGATGCCATTTTGAATCATGATCAAAACTAATCCGTAGCTATTTCTGGGAAAAGGCCTGTGCGGAGTTGCATTTCTCCAAGGACGAGTTTTGCTTCACTAATAAATACACTGTTCTTATTAGCGCATACCTTTTCTACTAGATACAGGCCTCCTCCCACTAGTCTGGAGACGGGTCCGTTTGCAGCAGTCTTGGACCTTGTAACTTTGTAAGATATAAGTGCTGAGATTGTTTTTTTCTCTAGTTTCTATTGCTTTACAGCACCTGCTTGGAAAATTCTATTATGGGCATGTTTTAGCCCAGCTATGAAATGTACTATTTGTATCGCTATGCTTTTGGACTTTAGCACTCCTTAAGGACTGGGCAAACCTGGGCTTCGCTCTGAGAGTGCTCTGCATAAACAAATATTGGTTTGTATTCTCTACTGTCTGACCAACTCTTCATTTGTTGTGGAAGGCTGAGAGGTGGTCATGAGTTACCCTGGTGACCCTAATCGGGTCACTTCCTTCAGTTGGCGCCTAAACAGGGACTCCTTCGGGTGAGTGATCCATCACTTTCTGCGGATGAGGCGGGGGTCGAGACCATCATCGGGTCGGACTGATGGATCAGGGATCCCTGCACGAAGAGTTTCTGATACTCACAGCTGACCCTTTGAAAGAGGTTGGAGGAAAACTAAGCAGGATACTGCCAGGAATTTTTATAAAGCCTCCCTCCACCTATATAAAAAGGCTATTGCCCTAGCCAAAGCAGATTACTATGAGTCGCGCTTGAGTAGAGCAGTCAACGTTCAGAAAGAGACATTTAAAATTCTGTCCGAACTGAGCAGTAAGCCCGAAAACACCAAGCCCCTTATTGACTGTAATTCCTTTCAAGGTTATTTCTTAGAGAAAGTGAAGAACATCATTAAGGAAATAAGGGGTGGGATGGTTACTGGGACGGCTATAACTCTGGCTCCTTTCGGACCAGTTGACTGCTCGATTACAGTATTTCCAGAGCTGGATACGTTCAGCCTGGAGAAACTGATGGATAAAATTAAATCTGGCTCTCCAGCGGATCCGTGCCCACCCAGTGTCTTTCGGGTAGCCCGTCCGGTACTGGAGGAATGCATCATCTCCCTCCTCAATAGGTCCTTGGAAACAGGGTATTTACCGCTAGAACTCAAGGAGGCTCGTGTAAGGCCTTTGTTGAAGAAACCTGGTCTGGATCCTGCAATACTGAAAAACTACAGGCCCATCTCCCAGCTGCCTTTTTTCTCAAAAATATTGGAACAGCATGTACTAAAGTCCCTGTCTTTGTACCTGGAGTCTCATCAACTACTCCATGAGCGACAGGCAGGGTTCAGAGCTCATCACAGCACCGAGTTGGTGATGCTCTCGGTGCTGGATGAATTAAGAGGCATGGCTGACTGTAAGACACCGAGCGCCCTGATCTTGCTAGATCTATCAGCGGCGTTCGATACGGTCAGTCATGCTCTTCTCCTGGACAGGCTGAGCGATTTTGGGATCAAGGGCTTAGCATTTAAATGGCTGCAATCCTTCCTTTCGGGTAGGACACAAAAGATACAACTAGGGGATGAAACATCTGAGGTGGGGTTTTTAGAATGTGGGGTGCCACAGGGCTCCGCCCTGTCCCCACTCCTCTTCAACCTCTACCTACAACCTCTAATTGCATCATTGGCCTGCATGGGCTGTAGAGTTTTTAATTATGCGGACGACACGCAGCTGTTACTGAGTGTCGACAACACAAGGACTGCACAACTTAATGCCCAGAACATCTTGAGGCATACTGTTCAATGGATGACTGAAAATCTGCTGAAGATTAACCCAGACAAGACTGAGGTATTGGTGATTCCATCTACCGCCTCACCTTGGAATGACCTCTACTGGCCAGCAGAGTTAGGTCTTGCTCCAAAACCAAGTTTGAATGTAAAGAGTCTGGGGATTAAACTGGACTGTGATCTCTCAATGTCCAGTCAAATCTCCTCTGTGGTGGGAAGCTGCATAAATGTGATCCGTCAACTGCGGAAGCTAGCCCCTGTCCTCTCTCAATCAATGATGCGCTCAATCGTAGCAGCAACTGTTATCTCAAGGCTAGATTATGGGAATGCCCTCTATCTGGGACTCCCCAAAACCCTGACAAATAGACTACAGGTCGTGTTGAATGACGCCGCACGACTGATTTTTAGACTCCCACGGAGAACTAAGGCCTCCCCTCTGCTTCATAGCCTGCACTGGCTCCCCATTAAAGAGCGTGTGGAATTTAAGAGCCTATGTACGGCCCATAAGGCAATTTATGGCCAGGCTCCCGCCTATATTGCAGATCGTTTGGTTGTGTACAGCCCAGTGAGAACACTTAGATCTTCAGATTCTCAGCTACTGGTCTGCCCCCGTTACAAATTAGTAACCAAGGGAGGCAGAGCCTTCTCTGTGTTAGTCCCTCAGCTATGGAACACGCTGCCTGAGATGCTGCGCAGGGAAGGGAACCTCCTGCGGTTTAGGAAGATGCTAAAAACACTGATGTTTAGAAGGATTCTGAGTGTCAGCTAGACCAGGGAGTGCTTTCTTGCAATGTCTGCCAAGCTTATTGTTGTAACTAGAGATTTCGAGCGCCTAGAGACCTGCAGGTGATTGGGCGCGATATAAATCCAAAATAACAATAACAATAACAATAACCCTTCTGTCCTGCCGGACAGTGCCTCGCCCAGTGGTCATCCCGACTGGAGTCCTGAAGAACCAGAAACCTTATGGGTCTGGCGGCGCAGGGTACGCCTTAATCTCCTGGGTTCACTTGCTTTATCTAACAGAGACACAGGACACTCTGTTGGGCGTAGAAGATCAGATTTATTAGCTGCAGCTAAGTACAGTTGTCCTAGAAGTACACTCGGTATGTTCTCAGGAGACTGCCACTTCACTCCGTGGCGCACAATCTTTTATAGTACATGGATGACATACAGATTAACTAAGAACACTCCCAACATATACATAAAGAGCCAATAAGAAGAGTTTAAAAACAAAGCTTTACCAATGAAAAGAACTTGAGAAATAAGGTATCGAGTAACCCGAAGAAGCCTCTCCTCCAACTGTGTTTGTCACCCCTCCCCACAGGTTGATTCAATAACGTGTCCGCAACTGACTTGCAGGTGGCAAGATACATTTGTGTGCTTTGGAGGACAGTTGTGAAACGAGAGAATACGAGCAGAGAACGGCGAAGACCAGATGATAAGATAAAGTCAGGAAAGAATGGTGCGAACCAACAGATAGTTGAGACAGGGATTAGTCAGACCAGACAGGGATTAGTGGACTCGGCCAGTCCCTGACACCAGTTCGTAACCAGAGGCAGAAGGCTATTTTGACACGATGCCGCAGGAAAAGCAGAAAAGACCTTGTTCGCCGTGCTGCCTGAGTGAGGGCAACACAAAATGGCGGCGGAACACAAAATGGCGGCTCGATACGATTGAGATCGAAAATCGAGTTTCCTCAGTCCTGAACAGAGGAAACCTTGGATCTGATAGTTTGGTCTGGAGAGTCTGAAGTGGAGAATTTGTTCGCTTGACCTGCACATATCAGGTGAGTTTGTTTTGGTTCTTTGTGGATATGGTACCATTTTGATTTGAATTTGGTAGGGTCTGAGGACAATCTTTGGGATAAAAGCATTTGAAATTGCCTTGCCAGGCATAAGTAGTGAACCTTTTTTCTTTTGAGAATACCTGGGATTACTAAACTGTTCTATTCGTGCTGTTGCTGTTGTTCTGCAAATACTCGATTGGAAGAAGCTCAGCCGGCGCCTCCAGAAGGCACTCCAAATGTTGATATATATGTGAAGCATGGTTTTGGCCCTATCATGTTTAGTAGATTATGGCACAAATACACTAGGGACAATGCTAAGTTGCAGATGCCGTTGATGGGCACTTTCGATGAACAAAAGATTGGGTATTTACAGGAACAGTTGTTCAAAAGACAAAGTAGACAATCTATGTTTGATTCCCTCAGAACGTGGCAGAAGGCACCTAGGCAGAGACAAATAAATGGAAAAGGATGTACGAAAAGGAAAGATGCAGACACTGACTTAGAAAGCTTTAGCATATGATAGAGAAAAACAGGAGAAGGGAGTTGAGTATGAAGACAGGAGATTTCGATTGCATGTTGATAAATCATATTTGGCTCAGGAGGAAAATGACACTTTTGTGGAGTAATTGCTAGACACCCGCCCCCCGCCCCCATATGGCCCGCAAAGGATATATGCCACTGTCCTTCTGCCATCGCAGCCGCCTGTTACAGTTGTTTTGATTGTTTCTGTATCTACTGATGTCGTCTCGATGGCTGTGGCTTCCACTCCTCCTTCTTTGCCTTCACTGTCCTTGGCAACTGTGATTGTTAGCAACCCTGCCACACCTATTGTTTTGGCATCCCTTTCTCCAGCTCTCTTTCCCCCCCGCGCACCCGCCTGTGTCGATTGTATCTGACACTTCTGCTGTTCCTCCTTTTATGGTTTTTCATCCTCCCATTTCGTTGAGTACTGAGATGCCAGTACCCGTATTTGAGGATAAAGATTGGACAAAATTTAATGTGCGTATTGTCTCTTTTGTATGGTCTGCGGTAGGAGATGAAGAGAAGAAGGTAGTAGCTAATTAAGTCACACAGTGCGGTCATAATCCCATTTATAGTGAGGAGAATGTTTGGAGTGTGATGAAAGATTACAAACCTTTTATGCAGCAGCATTTTTAGACTATAGTGGGCAGGATCTGTCTATTGAGGGGGTGTTCGGTTGTATGTCAATAGGCTTGTTTCTAATCTACTTCCCGAAATTGTGGCTTGTTTACAGGCCTCTGAAAGTACTTGGTCCACCTCTTCCCCTTCTGTTATTTAGAATATGGCTCAATATTATGAACATCGGGACAATGTGGAGAAAGAGAGGGCAGAGAAAAAGCATAAAGATTTAAAGACTAAGGTATTGTTGCAACAAGCATTTAGAGGGAATGGTAGAGGACGGGGTGGTCCTGCTCGACAGCTTCCACGCACTAGTAGACTGCCGAATACGACACCCCTGGGGCCAAATCAGTTTGCATATTGTAAGGAAGAGGGACATTGTCGTAGTGAATCTCCTCTGCTTTTGCAAAAACTGGCAGTCCCTAGAGGACGAGGTTCTCGTGGACGGGGTCATGGAACAGGTGAGGCTAATAGGGCTCAGAATGCTACACCATCACATGGTTGTTCTGATAAAAATAATTTTGATGACCCTTGTGATGGGCAGTATTACCATGATGATTTGATATGGATGAGGTGACTGGAATGTTGTGTAGCTAGGATAGCCAAGGACAGAGTGAGGGACCAGTTTCGATACCTGTAGATCAGCGTGGTACTTATGTCACTACACATTTGCATGGTTCAACTAAGGTATTTTCAACGGTTCCCAATGTTGAGTATCCATTGTTAATTGATTATCTTGGCCAGTTAACTGAAAGTTTGCATTCTATTCGCCAACAGGTCCGGGATACCCTGCCAGCTGCACCAGAGGGGCCCGGACACAACATCCAAACCTGGTGATTTTATAATTGTAAAAAAAATTTGGAGGAAGAAAAGTTTGGAGGGGGCCGGAGCAGGTCCTGCTAGCAACACACATGGCAGTGAAGGTCGCTAGCCGCAAGAGCTGGATTTATGCGACTCATTGCCTACCTTTGCCTTTGCCCTATGATCAGTAGGTGAAGGAAGGCATGGGGACTCCGAGACTGAGCTGGTGCCTCGGTTTCTCCCATTTAGTGACGTCCAGCTGATTTGAACTCAAACGGATCAGGAGACTGAAAATGTGCTTAATGCTGCTGTTCCTCCGGAAATACGAGCCATTAAAGAGCCGTTGTTTGTTGATCCAACAGTGCCAAGGGCTGCCAGGTACAATTTGTGCCCTCGGCTGAGGGAAGGAGCATCCAAGGAGAAAAATGATTAGGGATGGACTGTCTAAGATAGGTTGTACTGAAGCTGTAGTACCAACGGAGATTCATTGAGCTCGATGAAAAAATTAGCTTGTTTAGTTTAGTCGTTTGAACATTATTAGATAGGGAAGACAATAGCATACCATGAAGGTATACCAGCGTGACCGACGTGGGATACAAGCTTAGGACAAAGGAAGCTCCACCACCGGTTCCCAAGAGTGCCGACATATTGATGGATAATAGGAACCTGTACCAGTGAGGCTCTGACGGACACTGGGAACTTACGTATTTCCTTTGACATTCTTGTCCCCATTCTATCACTCATTATGCATCCCTTTGGTAGATTGGTTGCCGAAGAAGAGCAGCCGATGGTTTTTATTGCTCAAAGTAATGTGGTGTGGACCCGTAAAAGAAAATAGATTTATGTGATTTCTGCAGCTTTGTTGATGGCAATTTTCTGTGGGATGATGTGGGTCTTGAAAAATGCTTTGAGTATACCTTCATGAAGTGGACGTCAAAGTTTTTCCCCAAAAAGAAATAAGAGAGTAGCTTCGAGTAATATATTTTTGGAGACGCATAAGAGGTTTTTTGGTAATGGTACAGCATGTTACCCCTCTGACTCTGTTACTAGCCTATGGATTGCGAATCCTGTGTCTATAGTGAATTATACATATACCGAACCCCCTAATTTTGTAGAGAAAAAAGGAATGTTTGGCTCTGGGTTTTCAGGACCATGCCTGAACCATCGAAAACCATTGGGGAAGGGTTATCCCGGCTGTGATAATAACACCTATTGTGATAATTTCTATATGAAAGAACAGAATATAACATTAGTAGGTTGGCATTATAAACAGTTGACGGTCCCCCGACAGGCAGGTTATTATCCTGCTTCTTGTCCCATTATAAATAGCACCGACACCTCATTGTACACCACTTGTTCAGGATTGGTGATGCATAGAGAGACCATCCTTGTAGTAAGAGCAGATGAACCAAGTACAATTGGAATGAATACACGGTTTTCCACAGTGGATTATGATGGACCAATTTATGCAGACCCAGGATTTTTCTTTCTGTCTAACGGGACTTACTCCAATGTTCATAATGGAACAAATGATGTGGCTCTTGGGATGGTATTGCCTTTGGGAGTACCTTGTAAACATGCAAGACCGAAGGTGAAATGGGTGAAAAGAACGTTGACGAAGGAGTTCTGCGATGGGGTAACGGATATTGAAATCAATAATTATAGTAATGGTATTACTTTTGGATATATTATGTCTTAAATGTTTACACTGTGTGGAACGGCCATGGCTAGAGGTGAAAAGGCCAGGGAGTATTTTGGGTGTAAGTTGCAAATATTATCTAACACGACTGTGGCAGCTCTGCATGACATCCCCACTCTATTTTGGTTAAGAATGGTGGTGTGTGCGCAGTAGTTGGTGACCAGTGCGTCGTCGGGATAACAAATATGGAAAAGAATATTACGAAGCATATTTTAGACATTCTGGAAAATGTTAAGGGGAGGAAAGCAGAAATTGGAATTGGTCTCTCGATGGAGGTTGGGTTGGATCCTTGTGAAAGTGATTTACCTTATTGCTATATTGGTATTTTGTTGTGTTCTTGTTTAGTGCCTACCTGTATGTTATACTTATTTTACCAGCTTTCTCACCACCAAAAGAACGGTATCAATTCATGACACCAATGCTGCAATTATGATCCAAAAAGAGATAACTGACCTAATGCAGATAGATGAGGTCATCTTTGAGACTTCTTCCCTCCTTACAGTTTCCCTTCCAGATACTGAAAGTATGGCCTGCTCATAAACAGTTCTACTCATGTTTGTATTTTCCTTATTGCTGAAACAACTTGGTTCAATCAACCTGGCTTTGTTAGATGTAACAAATGTAAAGTGTGCCAAAATCGCTGTCAACAAACAACAAATTGACATGGCGGCAATAAAAAATGGGTGACTAATCAAAATATTACATGAAAGAGCTAGTTCGTGGTGTATGCAATAGAGTGTCCAGGCGATCTTAAATAAGTGGGAAGCACAATATGTGAACTCAAAAAAAAGATCCTTGAACATGTGCGAGCAACGATCAATAAAGATCGAGGAAATGCGATTGCTAAATACATGGAATCACACCAAGAGAGCAACTGGAAAACTTTTTAATTCTATGCAATCGAAATGATTGAACAAGGAGATAGAGGCAGGGATAGAACATGCAAACTAAGACAAAGTGAATCACGACACATATTGAATTTACGTACTCTAACCCCACATGGCCGAAACCAGGACGGAGAATTATATATACATCTGTAAATCATAACTTGAGGGCGTGCAATTCGATTGCTCTGACATGAAAAATTATTTCATACATCACCAATTTAAAGTTTGCACAGCCTCACTAATTGCCCACTAGAGAGCTTGAATAGCTACTTCAGCTGTAGTAGCCAGATGAGTGTGATGATCCGCTATGGTGAAAGAGTTACCAAGCCAGATGTGAATTGAGACCCACTGGTGGGTTTGATTGTAACTGTGATATATTTGAAATCAAATCAAAAATCATTAACAGGACATAATGTCGAAATGTGAGAACTTCATATCTAATAATTAATATTCAATTTTCACATCTTGGTAACACACCATTATTAAATGTTGTCAATTCTCCACTGTTATTATATAAGTGACTTGTGAAATTTTCAAGAATTGTTTGTTTAAAGCACTGGGGCATATGCATCAACCAAACTAATACCGATTCCTTAATAGCGAAAAATAAGGAATCGCCATTAAGGAATCGGTAATTGGCATGCATCAACAGATTCGGTAAAATTTAGCGATTCCTTCAAAATCGCTAAATTTACCGATTCCTTAATAGCGGGGCACGCAAACGGCCCCACTAGCAAATAGCGAGTTCGGTAATACCGATTTGGCTAATAGCGAGTTCGGTAATACCGAATTAGCAATTACCGAATCGGTAATAGCGAAATCGCAAATTGCCGCGTCGCACCGGGAACAGGCTGATGACATCACCAACCAGGAAATACTGCTGCCCCACCCACATAGCCTCGACAGAGGAGCAGACAGGAGCTGGAAAGAAGGACAGGCTGTGCAGAGTGAGGCCATACAGATTCTGCCAGTCACAGCACACATCCATCATGTCGCAGGAAGTGCCATCCAGCGCTGAATCTGCACGCAAGCGCAAGAAGAAGTTTTCAGACAGGGAGCTGGAGTACCTCATCGAGGGAGTGGCCAGCAAACACGACCGCCTCTTTGGCAAGCTGTCCCTCAAGGTGCCTGAGACTGAGAAGCGGCGCATCTGGCAGCGCATCCGTGAGAGGATCAATGCGGTTGGCGTCACTAGCCGCAGCATCGACGATCTCAAAAAACGGTGGTATGACCTCCGGAAGCGCGCAAAAGAGAGGATTGCTGAGAGGCTCCGGGAGGCAAGAAGGACTGGAGGCGGAACAAGCACTGCACCATCCAACACAGCCCTGGAGGACCTTGTGGAAGGGACGATAGAGCGGGAAGCCGTCGTGGGGGTGATCCAGATGGACATGTCCGGCGCAGCCACAAGTGCCCAAGGTAAGATGCATGCCTGTGCCACACCCAGCATAGCGTAAATCCATACCCATGCCCCCAGCCCAATCTCACTGTGTCTGCAGCTCTGGCACAGACAGTTCCACACATGACACTACTGCATCTTGGGAGTTGTAGTCTAGTCAGCCCAGAGTGCAGGCACAGGCGTAAATCCTCACACAACACATATGTTGTACATGGCTGTAGACTGTTCATTTGTTGGACCACAGAGGGACATTGATGGGTACAACACTATGTAGGTGTAATCATCCCACTAATCATGCACTGTTTCACACACAGATGCATCACCTGGGGACTCTGACGACAGCGACCAGCTGATCATCTCTGAGACACCCGTGGAGTCAGACCAGGAGACTGTGCAGGATGCGCACGCACCGCCAACACCTGCCACCCCACCAGCACCACCTCCACCAGCGCCACAATCATCGGCACCAGCACCAGTGCCACAAGCCAAGGCACCTGCGCCACAAGCCAAGGCACCACCACCTGCGCCACAAGCAACGGCACCAGCAAGCCAGCCTGCAGCCAGTGCAGCCACAATACCGCAGAGGCACAGGCACCAAGTTGCGCCCTTGCAGGAGATGGCAACCCCCCCCCCTCAATTGGCACCCACGCAGCGCACATCCACACCACCTGCTGCACCACATGGAGGCTCAAGACACGCACGGCGTCACAGGGCCCGTCGCAGTTCCGTCTCCTCAGCTGACCAGGATGTCCCAACAACCTCTGCAATTGAGGAGAGGATGCTGCGCACACAGAACCTGCAGGGAAGACATGTGGCTAGCATCAGCTGCAACATCGTGCGCCTAGCGAGGGAGATGCGCGCCATGACTGCAGCAGTCACCGACATGGGCTCCGCGGTCAGGGACATGGGCACGGCGGTCAGGGACCAGACCACTGCGGTTGCTGATGGCAATGCTCAGCTCAGGGAGGAGGTACGTGAGCTCACCCGTGCCATCAGGGAGGGCCATGAGTCCCAGAGGAGGAGTAACCGGCAGCTAATGTTGCGTTCTGCCGCCGCTACCAAGGCCATACAACGGCACAGCAACTGCACCGCTGTGTTGGCACGCCGCACAGTCTCCCTGCAGGTGGACCTTGGGCACTTCTGCGGTGATGTTGCCAAGTCACTGAGACACATCACCACTGCTGTGGAACAACTTCAGAGCAGCACATGCAGTGCTGCAGCATTGGGAGGGGATGACACCAGTGAGGCTGCCTCCAGTGTCAGCAGCGTGTCACTGGCAGAGGCCAGCACCAGGCGCCGAAGTTCGCGTGCCTCCACGAGGACAGGCCGTGGTGAGGGTATGGATGCACCTGAGCGGAGGCTTGGTGTACGTGGCAAGCGGCACTAGAAATTTGTACATGCTGCAGGTCCATGGTGGAGCAACCATGGCCATCCAATTATTCTGTTTGCACAGGCCTGACTTTAAGGAACCTTTTATTTACATTTATGCAATCGGAGCATGATTCACAATGCTAGTTCTGTTGCACAATCCTCAGTGCTACTGTGCATTAAACAGTTGCACCCAACACCAACTTGTAATGTCTCATTTTACCCAGGGTCAAAAATGATTTTGCGTTATGTCTGTCCGCCTCCTATGGCCCTCTGCTGTGTTTGGGATGTGTGCCGGTCGTCGTTGGGCGGGTGGTTGGTCAGCCTGGGGGTCGTCATCCCTGTCCACCTCCATGGGTATCCCCCTTCTGGTGGCAATGTTGTGCAGCATTGCACATACAGCAATTATTCGACAGCATGTGTCTGGTTGGTATAGCATTGCGCCGCCAGTCTTGTGGAGGATACGGAAGCGGCTCTTGAGAATCCCAAAAGTCCGCTCTATCACATTCCTCGTGCTGATGTGTGCAGCGTTGTAGCGATGTTCCTGCGGGGTTGCTGGATTTAGGTATGGGGTTAGTATGTATTCCCGCAGGGCGTAAGCACTGTCACCTAGAAGATAGAAGCATAGACTTAGCATTGGTGATGTACATACATGTGTGGTGTTGGTGTGGGGAAGCGTAGTTCTACTTACCTAACAGGAGTCCCTCTCCAAATTCGCCATTGAGTAGTCGCCTGTGCATTCCACTGTTGCGGAAGATGTATGAGTCGTGTGTACTCCCTGGGAATTGTGCCACTAGGTCCGTTATGATGTTGTTGGCATCGCACACAACCTGCACGTTGATCGAGTGGTATGACTTGCGGTTCCTGAAAAGGTACTCATTTGCTGACGGAGGGCATATGGGGATATGCGTGCAGTCGATGCATCCAATCACATGTGGAAATTGTGGCACCTGGTAGAATGCCTGTTTAGTGCGGTCCAACTGCTGTGGGGTTGTGGGGAAGCTGATGTGTCTGTGGAGCATTGTCAGCATGGCATCTAGGAATTTTTGGAAGAAGCGTGACAGTGCGCTTTGCGAAACACCTCCAGCAACCGCAATTACCCCCTGGAAACTCCCAGAGGCCAGTAGGTGCAGGCTGCATAGTACCTGAACGTGCGCAGGGATAGCATTTGTCCGGTGGGTCTGGTGCTGCAGTAATGGTTCCAGGTCTGCAATCAGGCGCATGATCATAGCGCGATTGAGGCGATATTTCTGGTACACCTCGTCCTCATTCTGGCCGAGCAGGGTTATGCGCAGTCTGAACACTCTCTCCTGTACCCTTCTCCTGCGCTGTCCTGCTGCATTGATCCGCATCCTCCTTGCAAGCACGTAGAGGGCAGCCATTTTGGGGGAGCCAACAGGGTCTCCTGGGCCAAATTTAAGGGTTTAGTGATTGCCTCAATCATTTGCACATGTAGGAATATATTTTTTTTTTTTTGTGACTTTACCTCCAGGTTTTGATTCCCCTTATTTAGCTCTGGCAAAATAGCGATTTTTGGGATTTTCGGTATTAGCGAGTTTTCTTGCATTGGGGTGCGATTCGTTATTTGCTATTGGCAATTTCCGGGAGCTAATAGTGATTTCGGTAATTGCGGATTCGGTATTTAGCGATTCGGTAAATTAGCATTTTTGGTATTAGCGATTCGGTATGTTCGAGGTTATTTATTTAGCGATTCGTTATTTGCTCGGGTTTTGGGTTGATGCATTGGGATTGGGTATTTTTAACACAATACCGGGAGCTATTACCGAATCGGTATTTTACCGACTGGATTTTGGCTTGATGCATAAGGGTGATAATTGTAAGTTTCCACCAGCACACACTACATTTCCCATAATGCACTAGTAGGACTAATTAATTGTGTGTAGCACATGATGTTATTTAAATGTGCCTGACACGGCAATGGCATACCTGTGATCAAGGTCTTTGTAAGACCGAAACGTGTAGGGCCATTGTGATTCAATTTTCATTTGAAATGAAATAAAGGAACTATTTCAGTACCCGTGAGTGCGACATGTTGTTTACAGTGGTAAACTGGTTGGATATGTATATATATATATAGGCTTGGCTGTGTGGTGGTCCGTTCCTGCTCTTTCGTTTAACGGATTTATGCTGGATCGTGCTCGATATATATATATATATATATATATGTATTATCTACTGTGTGGAGAATAGATTTTGGCGAGGGTGCGGAAGTTGGCGTTATCTGGCCCTAAAATAGCGGGCCTAAGTTGTAAGCTGTAGGGTGGCTCTAAAAAGAGCCCTTGTGTTCATTAGTTGGAACTACATATAAGTGTGGATGCACAGCTTCAAGTTATTTAGGAAAACGTGGTTTCCCTGATCTGTGAAGTGTACTCCATCACTTCTGCATATATCCGCCATATCAAAACGTATGTTGTTGTTGTGGACAAAATAGTTTGGACCATTTCCACTTCCGTCTTTGGCATATATTGGAATATACAAAGACAGTTTGTGGCAAAAGTAACATCAATTGTCCAAAGGTGTCCTTCATAAGCATTTCCGAATCTACCCCAGTCAATGTGCCTAGGTCGTTTCCACCACAGTGCACAATCATGAGGTCAGGGTGTTGGAGATGCAAACAGGTTTTAACCAAAGGCAACAATTGGTGCCACTTCAATCCTCTCTGTCCAAACCATTTAATGTCCACATTTTGTAAACCTAGGTCTAAGTCAATACGTCTCTGTTCTGCATACCTCTTGCACCAGAAAACATAGCTATGTCCTACGATCCACACTAGCATTTTGAAGGTATGGCTGGAAGGTATGGAAAGATGTCTGCAGCTCATGCAGTTCCTTCGTAGAATAAGAGATATGTTTAAAGATGGGGAACTAGTTTCTTTTCGCATACAAAATGGTACCTGATTGGGAGATGAAATGCATTGTTTTTTAAAAGTAGGGTGCACATTCGTTTTGTGGAAAAGTATGTTTGTGATTGGTTAAGAAAAAGCAGTTTGCACGTACATATTATAGTAAATATTATAGGATAACATTTGCTCAACTCAACCACACCTGCTACTTGCATTTGGAAGGCACTGTTTGAACTTAAAACAATCGTGAACTTTTAACCCGCACGTGCGGTTAAATGTTTGAGAAAATGTTGCAAAAAAATATCGTTAGGTTTAAAAAATTGATGAACTTTTAACCTCCACCTGTTGTAGAATGTTCTAGAAAGTGTTTTGATAGAATACGTTACATTTCTGACTTCGATGTGTACTTGAATATTAAAAATACCATTTATATGGAAAAGTAGAAAGACAGTAATAGAGAGAATTTTTGAAAGCTAAAAGAATCAAGGAACTATTATAATTTGTTCTGGATTACCTACTGGCGGTCGACAGTAGGTAGTTATCACTGTTAACGGTCTGAAAGTGCAGTGTTGCTCAGAGTGGCATGGTGGTGATATGATATGGTGCTACACTCGGGTATGAAACCAAGAGTCTAAACCGTGAGGTCATTGCTGTAAAGTGATGTGGTCTGGTGTTTGTAGCATATGTGTGCAAGTAGTGTTAGTAGGCATTTATACCATAAGGGAGTGGGAAGCGAACTACTGACCGCTACTGTGTGTTGATAGTATACCGGAAGCGGGAAGCGAAGTAGTTACGCCTACCGGTGTGAAGACTTGGGGATGAAACCGAGCTGATTGCTGTAAAGTGATGGGCTCTGGGCAGTGTAGGATACTAGCCACTGTAGTATAAGTGTGTAAGTAGTGTTAGTATGCGTTTATAGTATATAGGGAGTGGGAAGCGAACTACTCTTCCCTACTGGTGTGAAGACTTGGGGATTAAACCGTGAGCCTAAATTGCGAGCTCATTGCTATAAGTGATGTGCTCTGGGCGCTGTAGCATATTTGTGGAAGAAGTGTTAGTTTACATTTATACAATATAGGGAGTGGCAAGTGAAAGTCTTACCCCTACCGGTGTCAAGTCTCGTGGATGAAACTATGAGCTCATTGCTGTAAAGTCATGTGCTCTGTGTAGTATTCCATTGTAAGTCATAGGAGAATGTTAGTTTGTAATTCTACTAGAATCTAAGGGGCATATTATCAAGGAACGGCGTTACAATTATCGCCGCTTTGCTGCCGCTAAAATGGCGATAATGGGCTTGATAATATGCCGTAGAGAATTCCAATAGAAGCCCATGTTAACACGAGAACATGGGCTTCTATTGGAATTCTCTACGGCATATTATCAAGCCCCTTATCGCCGTTTTAGCGGCAGTTTCCTGTCGCTTAAGTGGCGATAATATTAACACCGCTCCTTGATAATATGGCCCTCAGTATGTAATGTTAGAATGTAGGGCTGTCATGAGGGGAACATTGCGGAGTTTGTACACGGTGCTGGATTAGACGGTTGCTTTGCTGTCTGCTCCTGTTGGTGGTTGTTTCAGGTGTCTTGTTTTCTTGTAATAAATCTACTTATTGGATTCACTGCTGTCTGCCTCTTCACTACATAAATTTGGCGACGAGTGGGAGAAGGCAAAAAGAAGGCACCACTTAGCAACATTTCAAAATTGCTTGCGTCGTGCTGAAGACCCGTTTTGTTCGTGTAGCTGTTTCTACTCATGCCAGGGTCGTCGGCTCATTGAACTAAGTCATCCGACTTCTGGTAGGATTTATATTTTTAGATTTTACGCTTCCTCTGCTTCTTCACTACATTCTGGTCGCTGTACTACACGTGTGTAAGTAGTGTTAGTATGCGTTTATACTAACAAATGCATCATGGTAGTAGGGAGGGCGACCTCTCAGGCGCAGCTCATACAATGTCCAGGGGTGTGCATTCGCTGGACATTTGTGTTTGCTATTAGAGGGTGGTGCTTTGCTTTCACCCTGTGATAGAAAATACTTGTTCGGCTACTTGAAGTGAGAGGAGGAAAACCTTGTATCGCTGTAATAGAGGGGATGCGGATGGTAAAAATGGAGAGAAAAGAGCAAAAAAAAAAGACCTATACACTCAGTTATTTATTTTGAAAAAATAAGTAACCTTTATTAAAGCAGAAATAAATAGAAATGTAACTTTAATAGAACAATATAATAAAAAAAAAGTGGGTTGGACTCCAGTGGAAGCAGCGTAGGAAACCTGCAAGACAAAAATGAAACATAAGTATGTGTGCTATGTGGAAGAGGTAAGGAAATGTAGTCCCAATGAAAGGACTATAGTGAGAATGGAAGGGAGGGGGAGTGGGTGGAAGGGAGAAGGGGAGGGAGAGTCAAAAGAAGAGAGGGAGGAGGAGTCAGAGCGTTGGCCTATTGCACCCAGTCCTTAGTGTTTACCCTCCGTCACCTGTTTGTCTAGGACGCTGGGGTCTGCAAGAAAGAGTGTGGTTCAGCAAGTCCTTAAAATTAAATACATGAGGCCAGAGATTATGGGCCATATTATGAAGGAAGGGCGATAACATTATCGCCGCTTTAGCGGCAGGAAACTGCCGCTAAAGCGGCGATAAGGGGTTGATAATATGCCCTTGTGAATTCACTTAGAAGCCCAGGTTCTGGTGTGAACCTGGGCTTCTATGGGAATTTACAAGGGCATATTATCAACCCCTTATCATCGCTTTATTGGCAGTTTCCTGTCGCTAAAGTGGTGATAATGACATCGCCGTTCTTTGATGATATAGTCCTACATTATTAGCTATGGGAAAATCGTTTTCATGCACCTGTGCACACAGGGTGCTGCACCCCAACCGCTTCCCCCGCACTTTCCTCAATTGTAGGTCTTGCACACCGAGGCTTCACTGCTCACCTGCCACCACTGATGTGTCCCACGACGTGTTGACGATGGAAGGTGGCAGAAGGCCAGGGCATCATCGCGGAGTCAGCTCCCGCTCCGCCCTTCTTGTGGCAATCAATGGAATGTCTGAAAAGGGTCATCAGTGATGTCATGAGTGATGTCACTGACCATGTCATGAGTGATGTAATATGTGACATCATCAGCAGTGCATTGCGGGCGCGCAAGTTATAGTTAGCTCAACTAACTATAACAGGCAAATTTCTCTGGTTTTATATGAGTCAAATGTTCACCTAACTATAACGTCCCTGAAACCTATGGTTTTTTTAGTGAAAAAAAATATATATATATATATGATTTCCAAAAGGTTTGCCCAATGCCGTACACCTGCCCTTCGATGTCAGTGCCAGCCGTGGCAGCAAGAACCACACAAATATACAACAATCCTTATGCACTCGAAAAGGAAGCGGCCCACCGTTTCTATCCACAAGTGGTTTTAATGTGCAGAAAAACAACGCGTTTCGGCCTGGCGGCCTTCATCAAGTTTGAAAGTCACTGCACACAGTGCCGTGGAAATACATGCAACGTCATAACAGACATAGAGAACATCCTAATGGCCATTTTATCAAGAATGCGATATGACATGCACACTATACCAACAATTTCGCTTTATAACATCATAGATATTGCTTGAAAATTGATAAGCAGCTTCCTTATAAGGCCACCAGATCTAGGCAGCATGTGTTCCTTTTTCCCATCTTTATTTTTAGGCATATGCTTGTGATGAAAAATGTTTACCATTTTCTCAGGCCCAATATATGGGCTTTGTCAATACTTGCTTTTTTCCACAAGCTTTTATATATAAATGATCTCAACCCAATTCAAATCATTTGGATTATGGATTTTATACACTTGGCAAAAAGAGTGTAGCAACCTCACCTTATACAAGATCTTTATGTTTGATAAACATTAAGTACTACACTTGCACACTGGGCTAAGTAGAAGAAGTGTACATAATAAACCCCTCTTCTAAGCCAAAGCACTCCATATTTGCCACAGATAGACCCAATACATCTTAGTAAAGGAAATTGTCTCATCCATGTCCGAACATCTATACAGCCTGTTCAATTAAGTTCATACACTGCAAATATCTGGTGGGAGAAGTTCCTCTGGTTCACATAGAGGATACTCTGTAAAATATGATTGAGCCCTGAGGTTAATAGGTTTTTTTATCATTATTTTTCAAATCATTAATTTCAAATGTATACATTAATAATGGTTATGGGACTATCCCTGTTACAGCATTATCTATCTATATAGAAATAGTCACTGAAATTCCCAAAGGTTAAAGTAACTTTATAGTTTGGTGAATATGTCAGTGACAATATTACCATTTTGAACAAAATAAACCCACAGAAATTCACCAGTTATAGTTAGAAACGAAAACTATAACTTGCGCTCCTGCTATGTACTGCTTATTACCTCACATATTACATAATTAATGGCATGTTCTATGACATCATGTATGATATCACTGCTGATTGACCCCTCCTATAGCCTCCAGTACTTGTCTGTGTGTCTTTTCTTGTGGTGTCTTCAAATTTACTTTGCCATCCTTTTATTGAAAGCCTCCTTGACCTCCTATATACTCTCTCCTCATTATTCTCTCTGTCCTTTATGGAGATTGTGGTTAATCTGGTCTTCCATGATATTTGCTTTTCTCCTTTACCTTCTATTTTCTTTTTTCCTTTAACTCATTTTTTATGTGCGCTGTCTTTCTGTGCATACGTAAAATGTTCTAAGCTTAAACTTTCTTCTTTCCCTCTATTCCCCTACTGGGCATTTTACCACTGATAAGCTACTCTTCCTCATTCTCCAAGTCGTCTTCTTTCCTTCTACCTTTCTACCTCACAGCATGGTATCTTCCACTTTCTCCCCCCTTAGAGGCATCAATCACATATCATCTACTACTCTGTTCATATGCCAGTGCTCTTCCCAAAGCATCCCAGAACCTTCCCATTATTGGCACTTGCTGTTACTCTGTCTTCTTCTCCCAAATTACTCTTGGGTTGTTGCTGTGGTTGACGCTTGACCTTCAGACCCCAAACTTGGTTTATCCACTTGATATTCTCCTCCTGTCTGCCAGTTCAACCAATGTCCCAGTGACAAGTGCAAGTGGGTCTCAAGCCCAGGCAAGGGCCACTTGCTTTGGATGATAGTTATTAGCTGTGCTCTGTGAAGTGCCTGTTATGTGTGTCAATTGACTTAGCATGCAGAGCTGCTTCTTTCTTTTTATGCACCTGTTCTACATCTATCAAAGTATGCCCCACTGACTAATCTACATGCAAAGTACACAATCCGCTTCCCGGAGAATGACCTCTACTCTCCATTTCCAGACAGGGTCCACTCTCATGGATGTCATATTACAGGAGCATGTCACAACCCAGGAGGGTCTTGTGAGCTGTTAGAGGAACAGAGCTCGATGGAATCAGCCCCAGCAGCCACTGACTGGTCTTCCACAGCAAACAAGTCTCTGGCCACAATCTTATCTTGTGTGTTTATTGTTCTGATCTTTCTGCTTTTACATGTTGTGTCATACCAGTACCTCACTCTACAAGAGTTACACCTCCCCCATCTGTTTTGCTAGCTTATTGAGGAATTTTTTATTAAATTCTCTGACTATCTGATGCACAGAAATGGTGGGTTTCCATGACCTATCAAAGACATCATAACCTTTCCAGGGTGTAAGATACTGGAGAAGACACTTTCTGATTTCAGAGTAGAAGATTGCCTCTACCTCTAATTGTTGCTGACCCTGGGCTGTGATTACTGAGGAGGGCTAAGCTGTTGATTTTCCTGTGCCGTGTTTAACCGAGAAAAATGGAGTACAAGATGAATCTTCCCTTTTTCCTGGTAACTTAAGTCAGACAGCTGCAAGACCGACCATGTCAACTCTAGGGAAGGAACCTACACACCGAGAAATACTTATCAGTTGGAAATCAGGAATGACTAGATGGTCTGTTGACAACCATGCCTGCCCTCCTTAAGTATACCATGGTGTTTCTGTCTGCAAATGGCTTATATGATGCTTTAGACTTTAATAGATTTTGGACTGAAGATTGATGTGTAGCTGAAAGTGATTGTAATAGTAACTGAATGAATATTGTCTGATATAAAGCTGGAAGGCCATACTTGCAGTTGAAAAAAATTATGTACAATGGATACAATCCAGAGAAGCTATGCAAAGAGTTTGTTATAAGCAAACTCCAGCAAGGCTATCCAAGAGTGCCAATCTTCCTGATGTTTTGCCACTAAGCACTGTACAAATTACTCTGTGGTCTTTTTGAGATTCTCGGTCTGCCCAACAATTTGAAGGTAATAACTGGTGGATTTGAAGTTAACTGCAGCAAAGTATTTTACCAAGGTGTTCCAAAAAAGGGATGTAAATTGGTTTCCCTTATCTGTTACAATAACCTCTGATAAGCCTTGGAGCCTGATTACCTCCTTTAAGAAATGTTTGGCCAGATTAAGAGCTGTGGGTTATATTGGTGGGGGGACTAAATGTGCTAATTTTGCCATTTTGTACATCCTCGAGAGCTAGGAAGTCCTACAACAAAGTCCATCGAGATACAAGACTGGGGTTTTGTGATGTGCTGGAATAACTCCATGGTTCGTCTAGTGCCTATCTTGTTTTGTGACAAAGTGCACCAGGCTTGACATACCCTTCCATTGTGCTTCTTAAATTAGGCTGCCAATGTGTTTTTCAAACTATTTCTTGAGTCTTTTGAACTCAGCGATGGCCCACCCAAGAAGTATCATGGCACAAACCGGTAATCTTGGTTTGGAATTTCTCACCAGGAACAACAATTTTTTTCTCCTTGCAGTGGCAATTTTGTGCAATCATTTTCTTAATGTAATTTCTCTTACAGCTGTTTGATTTACTCAAGCAACTAGATCTCTATGACTGGTGTGGTTGTCAGCAAGGCTAAAATGTTCCGGGGAACTGTTCCTCATCTATTTCTTGATGTGACAGGTGGTCAGCCTTCCCTTGTGGTGAGCCTGGTCTATATGTGATATTAGAACAAATTTGGGAAAGGAAAAGGGTCCACCAGTTAAGTCGAGCTTTAATTTATTTCTGTCCTTAAGAATCTCAAATTCATGTGATTATTCCAAACTATGATGCTATGCGATGAAACTTTCAGATAATTCCTCCGTTGTGCAAACGCCTCCTTAATAGCAATCATAAATGGTGCAATTGCATTCAGGAGTACACAACGTGCCAGAAAAAAAGGCCACTGGATGGATAACGTTAGTCTCTGGATGTTACTGAGGTTAAATGTCACCAATGGTAAATGAGGAGTATCTTTCTCTAAAAATAATGGTTGAGAACAGTCTGGATATTGCAAAATAGGCTCTGTGGTGAGGGCGGTCTTTATGGTGTGAAAACTCTGTCTTGTTCATCCCCCGATCTTATTGGTTGAATCTGCTTTGTTAACTTTGTTATAGGTTTGATAATCTGTGAAAATAAATATTTTGTAAAATTAACAAATCCTAAAAATTTCTGGATTGGTTTAACTGTCTTTGGAGTAGGCCTATCTACCATATCTTTTACCTTGTCCTGATCCATGTGAATGCCTTGGTAAGACATCACAAAACCCAGGAAAGACAGGTGGTTAGTCTAAAAAAAAAATTATTTCAACCTTGGAATAGAGGGAATTCTTTCTCAGTCTTTTAAGCACTTCTCTACGGCGTTTTTACGGGAAGATTAAAATATCTTTTAGGTAGATTAACATAAAGGTGTCAAGGATGTCTCAGAATACATAATTTACAAAATATTTGGAAGCAGCAGGAGACTGAATAGTACCACCAAATATTTGTATGGTGCATCATATTTAGTATTGATGGATATCTTCCTCTCATCCCCCTCTCTGATGCGGACCACATTGTATGCTCTTATGAAATGTAAGTTAGAGAAGGTTTTAGATGCCTTTAATTGATCCATTGATAATGTTATAAGGTGGAAAATATGTTTATTATGGGCGGTAATCACATTTGGTTCTCTACTGTCTTTTCAGGTGTTTAGTCACCATCTGGTTGGAAATGAAAAATATAGGAACTCCTGCATGGAACACAATATTACAAAGGAATGTTTTTCCTAAGTTTTATTCCAAGTATTCCTTCAGTAAAAAAAACTTCCTGAGGTGTTAATGAATACATTCTTTCATATGATTTCTATGCTCCTTGCTGACAATCAATTTCACAGTCAGACATACAATGTGGCGGTAAAGTATCTGCTCCCTTCTTGGTGAGCACATCTTTAAATTCTTGATAGATAAGGGGTAGGTGTAAATCTTTAAATGGTTCTTGAAGAACAAAACTTGCCAGAGGTTACTTAGACTGGTTTGGTTGTCTTAGCCATTGCTTTTGTTTGCACTACTCTGATCCCATAAGAATGCACTCTTCTTGCCAATAGATTTCTGGATTGGTAATCCTAACACAATTGGAAACATCGAAGACGAGTTGATGCCTAAAATGGTTCTATATGCCCATTTTTCATGTGAATAAGGATTCTATCTCACAGTGGCTGTACATCTCCCAGAGACAGATGGGTGCCTTCAGTTCCCAGGATGGCTTCTCCTAAGGTTTCTGAACAAGTGGAATATTATATCTTTCACATAATTCTTTATAAAAAAAAACAACCAGAGGCTCCAGAATAAATCAAGGCTGCTGTGATCACTGGAGCTTTAGAAGCAGTAATACTCAGTGCTAGATAAAAATGTGTTTTATTAAAAGCAAGCTCTTTTTGAGAGGGAAGATTTGTCTGGGATTTTCTGTTCAGAGACGAGCCTGCTAGTTTCTCTGAAGAAAAAGGACAATTCTGCATGAAATTGCCACATTGACCACAATGTCAAAGTTCAATGTGTAGATTCTATTTGCATGGATCACTCATTTTTGTTTCTGAGTTAGATGCCTCAGATTTACTTGAAGGGAGCCACTTTCGGGAAGGTGGATTTTTCTCCACTCTTCCCGAATGCATGTTGTTTCTTTATCTGACTGTTAAACCAATCAACCCCTCAAATTCTTTAGGGCGAATCACTACAAGTGCTGAGGCGTCTTTCAATTCTTCTAGTAACCCATTATAAAATGCTGATGCTACAGCTTCATTGGCCTTAAGTTCAGTAAGCCCAAATTTAGATTTTGTACTGTTTGCCATAGATCAAATAACGTAGTAAGCTGTTCCATAAGCATTTGAAAGTTAGACAGGAGAGTACTATTCCCAGTGATGAAAGATATAGCCCAGCGACAAACATGCTTTGATAAGTAGGAAAGAATAAAAACCACCTTGGCAGTATCTGTCTGAATGTAAAAAATGAAGCCTACATTGGATCATAAAGATTTTAAACTGCTTGGGATCTCCTGTATTCTTTTCAGATTGGATCATTCCGATTTCTGGATTGTAGATTCTGCTTCCAGTTTTGCTATCGACTAAGGCCCATCTAGATGTACAAAAGGATTTTACAGTCATAAAGTCTTCAATCCGCAAAATCACTGAGTTTGAGACCTTTAAAATTCCTTTCTGTCATTTACAAAACCAAGTTTATCAGTTGAAGACAGTGGCGGCCGGCATGGATTGGGGGTAGGGTGGGGGAGAGGGAATCATGTAAAAAAATAAAATAAGACCACTTACCTTATTGCCGGGTCCTGCGTCTCTACTCCGTCGGACTCGGCTGAACCAGGAAGTACTGCCAGGCTCACCTGCCCAATCACAACGCTGCATGCAGCGTTGTGTTTGGTAAGCACCCAGGCTCACCTGACCAATCACAATGCTGCATGCAGCGTTGTGATTGGTAAGCACCCAGGCTCCCCTGACCAATCACAATGCTGCAATGCAGCGTTTTGATTGGTCTGAGCGCTGTGGCTTGGTGCTCAGCCGGGAGCTGGTTGCCTGGGCTGAAGAACATGCAAAGTGTGCATGATGGTTTGGCCGGCCCGAGAGAGCTGGTCAAAGTGTCATTGCACACTTAGAAGTGTGCAAACTACTCCTTCCCTGCCCTGCTCTTAGAGCAAAGTAGCCCTGCCCGCCACCTGCAAAGCAGATGTAAAAAATGAAAAGATAATAACATCATGCTATTATATTTGATTGTTCCTTTGTAACACTGCTTAAAATCAGTGGGGCAACACTCCTCCTCCTTAGCGAAGGAGCCGCCACTGTTCTGAGACCCATACCAAATTGCAAATTGGAAGGGTCGTGAATGGGGTGTATTGTGATTCACTAACCTATGTATCCAATGACCACTGCAAGCTCCCCCTGAAGTTTTCCAAAACAGAAAACTTCAAGCTTTTTTAAAGCAGCTCTGGTTCCTTTAGGGAACATGAGCTGCTTTAAAAAAAAAACTTTCTATTTTGAAATGCCATCACAGGGAAAGTGGTCTGCTGTCCCTTGCATTCCATGATCCTTGTGATTCCAGCCAATTGAAGGGGTTGCAATCTGTGAATTGCCTAAGGAATATAAATTAGGGAGGTTGATATGGAACCTCTGTAATTTGTTATTTTGCAAACCGGCCTCTAATACATAGCAAGTTTTCAAAAGTAGATTCTATTCCCCAATTTTTGACCACTTTTTGCGAATGGAATCTTCGTACGTTAGGTCATAAGTTCTCTCAGTTTCTAACAAAATCTTCGGTGACCACAAAGGTACTTGGGCCAGCAGTGTTAGAACTGTTGTGTCTGTTACCTAATTCCTTTATTTTTGCTAGTAAGACATCTGTCCTTGACGAGCCACCTCCAGATCTTTTTGGAGCTGATTTAGAGCCTGAGACATGAAACTCGATGCGGAAAGGATTAGCAACAGAGTACATTTTGGGCCTTACAATCTGCCTTGACCTGGGAGGGTCATGTGAGATGTTGAGGAATAAACTTAGATGCACACTGACCAATCTCAATCACCTAAGAGCTGTGGCCTGAGCTTTAATTGAACTCTAGTCTACGGTTCTTAGTAGGGTGAAATGGGGACAGAGAAGAAGAACACGCTGGATGGTTGGTGAATTGTCTTGCAGCGTTTCAGGTTGGTATAACTCTATCGCTTTCTCTTCATTAGTAGGGCAAGAGAACACGCTGAAGTCCAGCCAATCAGGCTATAATACCAAACACTCATGATTAAAAAGAGAAACAAGTGTTGATGAAGAACATAACTCAGCCCATTCCCATATGAATAAGCAGATGCTCTGAAGGGTGTAGCTGTTAACAAACCAAGGAAGTACCCAGAGACCTTCTCAAGCTCAAGAAACAAGGAAATCCTATCGGTAAAAGTGTGTTGTCAGACAGAAATCAGATGTCCAAGCTGGAAGTAGGAACCTCTAGTAACTATGAGACAGAGACGGAACAATGAGGACTTTAGTGAGTGAACTGAGAATATAGTGACCATGCATCAGGCTGGTGGAATTGTTCTGGATGTAGTTCTTTTGTTCTGATTGACCTGAAATATTCAACCCCTGTATCTCATCCCTAGATCCAACTAACTAGTCTTCAACAGCCTCTAAGTATCTATCCTCAATCTTTTTTTGTGTGTATCTTTTGTTCTTACCCTTTGTCTATTCTAATGTCTCATGTTACCTTGCTGAGTCATGGCAGAGGACCACAGTGCTCATCAAAAGAAGAACACATAAGGAAACAGAGTCCACTGGGGAAGATGTAAAAAAATGACATCATCTGTTTGACTGGAGGGGTAGACTTAATTGTTTGGTGACCAAATCCTGGAAAATATCCAATTTTGGTTTTCTGGGGCTGGTGCACATTGTTCTTTGGCTTGTTGGGCTGATGGCTGGTTAGAATGAGCTTTTCCTCAGTGTGCACTTAAGGGATTGATGCAAGGGAGATTAGTGGGTCTCCTGAAGGGTTGGTCTACTGAAGGGTTGGAGTGGGTTAGGGGAACTGTTGGTCACTGGTTATGTCTCCCATGAACCATTCTTCAGCTTCAGGTTACCTTTTTACTGGCGTTAGGTAGCTCTACCTGCTACACAGCTCAGGTGTGGGCTTCTCCTGAGTGACCCCTTCAGCTCCCTATATTCCCATTCTGATGGACACTGGATTGCTCAGGCATTCCTCACTGCTGACATACAACTTCCCTGCAGAGCCACCATTCACTGTTTATGTTCACATGATCATGGCTGCATATTACCAGTGACACTGCCTCTCTTGATGGAGTACGTAGGATTAGGGAGTAAGTAACATAGGTGAATAGACTGTGTAGATAGAAATGTAGGACTGAAAATAGAACTCTCCTCTCAGAAATAATAATGCCCTTCTGTGCCGTATCAGGGAGAACTACTGCACTTTGTATTGGAAAGATGAAAAGAGGCACGCATTGGCAAATTCAGTAGTTTTGGCACTTTGTATCACAAAAGAGTCTTTGTGTTGCACGGTGGGATGAAGGCACGTAAAGGAGAACAAGTGCATTTTCTATGGGTGCCACAGATATGTATATCTGTAAAGTTACTATGAAATAAGACCCACAGTATGTATAAATCCTCTTTGCAGCATGATTATGGGGGAGACATCCTCAAATCTGCTTAATGACTGCAATGAGATTCATTGTGTTTACGCTTAATCAGCACGGTCAGACTTAGGAAAGAGGAGGTACATAGACATAGTTCCATTATAGGCACAAGACCCCACCCACACCACAGCAGTATAGGCATGCATGAATAAATACACAACACAAGTTTTGTTTGGAGAAAATATTGCTGCAGGTTTATTCCATACAAAAGTATGCAAATACGGTGGGTTATATTACGGGCGATCCAAGGGCAGGCAGCTGTACCAACCTATGCTGCCCTGCCCGCCTGATGAGCCAAGCACTGTGGAAAACCCAATCAGCGCTACCCTTATAGGGGTGATCCCCTTACTGGATCACGTGACACATTGGTCCCTTATTACTCACGCCCCTTTCAGGGTGGAGCGTAGCAAGGCAAGCCACGGTTGTTCAGGCCCACAACCGCCCAAAGAACTAACGGGGCGCCAACGTCATTGTTCCAGGACCCTTGCATGAGGATCCTGGGATTTGGCTCTGGCACCCCTATTGTGCTCTTGCAGAGGTATGCTTCTGTACCCAAGCTGCTTCCAGATCGCCCTGTAACTCCGCCTGGAACGACAAAGAAAACATTACAACGTCCTCTGCTGTTCGCCTGCCTGTCCCATGCCGGGTACGCGGTAGGGTGGGAGACGGCGTGTCATGCAACAAAGAGGACCCAAAATGGAGGGGGGAGGCCTAAATACCCTCCCCACCCCACGGCGTGCCAGACATGACGTGTCTGGCGCGCCCTGTAAGGGGACTCCTCCTGGAGTCCCGCAGTAGTGAGTGGAGGTGGGGAAGTGCCCAAATGGATCTAAGGGGGGCCACCCTCTGAGGTGGCCCCCTGCAGGGGCTGTGGGCAGCCGCATAGTTCCATTATAGGCACAAGACCCCACCCACACCACAGCAGAATAAGCATGCATGAATAAATACACAACACAACTTTTGTTTGGAGAAAATATTGCTGCAGGTTATCTTACGGGCGATCCAAGGGCAGGCAGCTGTACCAACCTATGCTGCCACAGCGTGTCAGGCAACAAAGAGGGCCCAAAATGGAGGGGGGAGGTCTAAATACCCTCCCCACCCCACGGTGCGCCGGACATGACGTGTCTGGTGCGCCCTGTAAGGGGACTGCTCTTGGAGTCCCGCAGTAGTGAGTGGGGGTGGGGAAGTGCCCAAATTGATCTAGGGGGGCCGCCCTCTGAGGTGGCCCCCTGCAGGGCTGTGGGCAGCCGCATACCTCTGCTTGATTTTGTTGCACCGCTTCACTAGTTTTCGCGGCATACAAAAGGGCAATATGAGCAACTCGAGGCCTGGCAATATTCTCTTTCAGCTCCTTTACAGAGAAAATCAAACGCATCTAAAATAAAAACCTGCGTGTGTTTATAATCAAAGGATGACGCACTGTAAATTGTTTACTGACCATGTGGAACTCACCATAAAACATCACACATGGAAAACTGCATGGTGAATGAGGTAGAATTAGAAAAAGCTAATGCAGCGGGTTAGCATGCACTCAGTTTGTAGCCTGTCACATCAGAGACACCCTAAGTAGGTAACAGTGTCCTGGATATTACCCTGTATCCTTCAAGCAGACACAACGTGACCCTCGAGGTGGCTGCTAACCTCTGTCGCTCTAGTCTCACCGTCTCCCTAACTGCTGCTCCATCATCCCATAGATCCTACCAGGCCTTGCACCCTCCTGATGGACACAGTGTGTGAGTCTAAACATTGTTGTGTACATTCACTGCTAGGGCGTGTGGTCATCGGAGGCTCACATGGCAAATGGCGAGATCTTTCTCCACTCTAGCAAACTACGTCCCAGAGCGTCTTTTCACAGAAGGCTTTCAGGAAATGCCTCCATGTTGCTCTAAACTAGCCCTTAGCACACATGCTTAGAGACAATAGCTCTTAGAACATATGGCAGAAATAAATGACACAGGTTTTAAATCTGTGAAGTTGAAAGTAACACTTTTCATCAATAAAAATAAGTCCTCTTTAATTCAGAGTGCTGTTCTAAGGTTCTGGCTATTGTACTGAAACATTATTTGTAATATTGCGATCAAGACGCCCAAATACAGATAGATAGATAAGTGGCACACAGCCAGATAGAACTCAACCCCGCTGCCAAAGGTTTACTTTGAGATTTTGGTATGACTAGTGGTGTGTCTCTGCCTGTCAATCACCTTCTTGTCAGAGAAAGGAAGAGTGGGCCTCTCCATCTCTTTGTAATCTTCATTATCTGAATGGGTTGACCATATCACTCACTGGTCAGGGGTTTATACCTATGCTTGGCCCGTCCATCAATAAACCTTGTGAGTTGTGACATGTTAGATTTCCACCACCACTGAGTAATCCTTAGTGCATATTCCGGTTTGCCCTGCCTGCCATGACTCAGCAATCGTTAGTGCATGCTCCTATTTGCAGCATCACACAGCAATCCTGAGAATGTGTTTATATTTCACCAGGCATGAGGTCTGTTAACGCCCATCTCAAAGGACATATTAGAAAACAGCAAGGTTCACTTGACCAGCCGCCGGATTCCTATTGCACTTCCAAAGACTCTATTTGATGATGCTGAGTAGCCGTAATCTTTCCCTTGCAGATTGGGCAATGTATGCATGTGCTCTGACATTTATTTTATGAAGGATTGGCCCACTTTATGAGGATACAGATTTCTTATAGTGGCATAACCTGTAGGTCTATTTCATTTGCTTCCCACAGTTGTTGAGGTGGCTGTGGTCGGCGTGTCTGATCTGGCCCGACAAATTTGTTGGTATTTCCACCTGTACTCCGCCTTATTATTGTTTCAAAGCAGGCTAGGGTAGCCGAGATGGATCTCACCTCCTTTGTGCAAGCACTAACCGGGGAAAGCTTGATTGTTGGAGATCATTTTCTGATGCTCAGGGTTCTCAGTGTGGTTTGAAGGTGGTGGGATATGTCCTGTACTTCAGTTTGCAATCCGTTAGGTTATGTACTGAATTACTTGTAATGATTGAGCTGACCAAAAAGACTTGGCAAGATCTAGATAATCCCTGAACCGAGTTAGATGAGTGCAAATGCCATTCCTCATTTTGTCTCCTGATGCGATGACACATACCATTAAACTTGCTACCTGGAATGTTCGCGGGTTGCAAGCACCAAAAACATTTATTTTCATTGGCATGCCAAGAGACACATGGAGTTGAGGTATCTCTCATTCGGGACACAGTTATGGCTCCTGGAGAGACACCGGTTTGCAGACAAATGTGGCCATAGTAACTATTATGAATCCTACAGTTTGTTCACATCAGGGAAGCTATTCCAATCAGGAGAAACCTCCCCTGTTGAGTTTTCCCACCTAGATCCTATGGGGTGCTATATTTACCTTACTGGACAACTCCATGACTCTCCCTTAACTCGCATTCATTGCTACTAATTGAATGCTGATACACCTGAATTCTTCAAGAATATCGTTTGTCATTTTCATACTCAAGGTGGTACTAATATTATCAGAGGGCAGTGACTTCAAGCTAGAACTGAACCTTCATTTATATTCCCTAATCCTGACAGAGTCGACAATCCCAATGTGGTGCACACTGGTACGCACTTAATCAAAACTGATGGTTTAGTGGACAGGTGGCGGGAGCTGAGAGGTGATGCTACAGCATATTCCTTTAACTCAACAGCATGCGACTTGCACTCTCGAATAGACTTTTGGCTTCATTCCCATGACTTTATTACATGGTTATTGAATACTCACCCAGGAGCCTACCTGACCACTCCAAAGTCATTCTCGCTTTAAATATCTCTGATCCTCTTTCCACACATAGGCCTTGGTGTTTTCCACCAGCTGAGTTGATGGATTTGGTCTCTAATACTGAGATAGTGAAAGCAATTGAGGATCTGTTTTAAACAAACGTTGGCTCGGTCCCCTCCTTCTTGACGTCTGTTTGGGAAACATTCAAGGTTTATATACGTGGAACAGTGCTTAATTTGTAAATGAATGAGTGCCAGTACCCTGTTCAGAAGCCAGCGGTGTATACATTAATGGAAAACAAAAACTGGGAAACCACATTGGAGGAAACCGATTGATAGAAAACCAATTTTAAGGAAAGACAATTTTAAGGAAATACAAAAAATAAAAAATTAAAGGCAACATTTTAGAAAAAAGATAGTTTTAAGGAAAAATCCAAAATTACATGGAACTTAGATGGAGTTAAGGACTACTGTGAGGGTTTGGGTTCAGGGATGGGTAATATTTAGGATGATGAGGGGTTTTTAGGGGTCAGGAATAATTAGAAGTTTGGGCATAGAAAGGTTTTCTTAGGGTTCAGAGATGGCGGAGTGTAGGAGTGTTTAGGGTTTTTTAGGGTTCACAGGAGTAATTAGGTGTGTGAGGATTTTTAAGGCTTCACTGATGGGTGGAGTATATGGGTATTGAGGGGTTTTAGGGACCATAAATGGGAGATGTTTAGGGGCTGGTGAGTGCTTTTAGGGTTCCATTATGGGTAGCGGCTGGGGCAGTGAAGAGTTTTTAGGTTTCAGGATGGAGTAGAGTTTACAGTGGTGAGGGGGTTTAAGGATTCAGGGATGGGTTTAGTTTAGATGTAGAAAGGGGTTTGTAGGATTCAGGGGCATGATGTTTAGGGTGATGAGGAGGTCTGATGAATCATGGATGACTGGTGTTTAAGGCCGGTGAGGTATTTTTAGGGTTCAGAGATGAATAGAGTTTGGGTGTGCTGAGGTGTTTTAAGGGGTGTGTGATGGGTGGAGGTTAGGCATAGAAAATGTTTTTAAGGTTCCGGAATCAGTGGAATTTGGGGTAATGAGTGATTTTAGGGTTCAGGGATGGTGGAATTTTGAGGTAGAAAGGGTTTTTAGGCTTCAGGAATTAGTGTAGTTTAAGTGTGGTGAGAGGCTTTGAGGGCAGGGATTTATGGTGTTTTATGAGTAGTGAGTGGTCAGTCATGGATGGTGTTTACAGGTGGTGATAGGTCAGCGAATTAAAAGCTTTTAAGTAATTGTTTGACAATGTAAAAGATATAAAAATGAAATAATGTCCCGTGAAGTAAAGCATTGAAATAAATATCTCTGAGAAAACTGTTTCTGAAAGTAGGCACTTAAAAAATAAGCATTCATAAGCCAATTTCTACCAAAAAGACATTCTTTGAATTGATTTCCACAAAAAGGTAAATGCCATTCATTCTGAAAATTTCAATTAAACAGTGTAGATGAAATGGTTTCTCAGTAATAGTATTCCATCAAATAATTATTCTATGAAATCTCATAGAACTAGCCAGTGCAATTAAGTGTTCGTGCGCCAAATACCAAGGCTGTGTTGCCTTAAACCCACATGATGCCTCTTTAATCTACTACTAGACACTCCCTACCCCTATATCTCACTCTTGCAGGCTCCTGCTTTCCCCCTGGGCTTTCCGTCGTTGTCTTCCTCCGTCTTCTGTTACTTTCCTTTTCTTGTTCTCAAAAAATTTCCAATCTGGTAAAATAAATGCCAGACCTAAGAAAAGAATGCTGATGTCCTCCATCAACTAACACCGGCTCAAAATAAGAACTGACAGGGGCTTGCAATTTCAATTGCTATGGAGTCCTTAAATCTCTTAGATCGGAGCTTCAGACGCTAGATGCCCAGCTAGCTGATGCGCAGCAACATTACGAATCTTCCAGGAAGATGGACTCACTGGCAGCACTTCATTGACTTTTGGCCTAGTTTAGGGAGACTGCAGATCGTCAAGTAGCATACCTGTTTAAGCATGTACAAGCATGCGTCTATGGGGGGGAGGGGGGGTAGGATTACGGCCTGGCTTCTCCGGGACTTATGGCCCATAACAATAGTGTCCCTATTGCAGGATCCAAATAAATCCTGCACACATTCCATGTGCACTACAAAGATCTATATACCTCCAGACAATTGCTCTATGATGATTAAATGAATGAAATTTAGATGATATTCCTCTGGCCTCGGTAGAGGGGGGAATGCACAAATGTATTTTAACACCAATCAAACTGATTGATATACAGCAGGCCACAGTGGCTTTCTCAGTGCTGAAGCACCTGGAACTGATGGCCTGAGTATAGAACTATAGAATTTTAAAAGAAATTTTGATTTCTATTAAGTCCCTTGCTTCTCGCCTAAGGAAACGCCACTTGCACAAAGGCCTGAGAGTCCCTCCTTGGAGATACCTTCTTTCTCTTTATGCTGACAATATAGCAAACGTTCTCTTTCTCACTCTTGAGCAATTCTGGCCATTAGGAGATATTTCCATACTTGACCTCTTTGCTTAGTTTAGATGGCACCATGCTGCCTCAACACAAAAGCCTGACTTCCCGTGAGAACCACTAGAATTTACCCCTCATACAGATCTATTGTTCTACTAGATCTATTGGTCTCACTCTTGTAAAAGATGATAGAGATTCTACTGCCCTCCAACACAAATGACCTTAAAGAGCACTGTGAAATGAACCTGGAGACTCACCTTTTCAATTGGATTCGGGGTCACTGCTGTAAACAGATTAAAAGCATTTTCATCAACCATAGGCTTGGACATTCATTTTATTTTTATTAACCTTGCATAATACACCTCACACCAGCTACACCAGACAGACCCGTCACAAGCCTCTGAATGTGTTTGATGTTCCACTGACTCTGCTAAATTAATGTACCTTGCCTAGATTTGCCCTCCAATTCGGCCCTTTTGATCTTAAGTTGCCAGCACCATTGGTGAAATTGTGAACGTTTCACAACCATATGCACGGCTCCCCATTATCCTGGGCTACGTTCTGGACATCTCTTGTTCCAAGAGATGACTGGTGGCCATACTGCTGGTCCTTACCCGATGCAGGGTGGCCAGGGTGTGGTCAAAAGGCCCCATACGCAAACACTGAGATTGGCTACGGGATGTCACGTTTTGGAAAGACCAGGTAGAAATATCATCAATGCAGGACCCAAGAGCAAGACCTGGGGATATTTTGGGTCCATACCATGAATATATAGGCTAGCCCAGACTGATGAGTTGCCCATGGCTCCGGTCCCAAGCCTGTCTCCTCCACCTGAATAGAGGCCTAATTTGGGGCTTGAGTGAAAGAATATGATTGGCCCATGACAACTGGGTAATGATGCATTAACTATTGTCTCATTACTATTGTTCACTGAATCTGGTAATGTGTTTTTTTTTAGCTTACAGATGACAAATTCTTTTGTCTTTAACAATGGCAGGTCAACTTCACACTCACATGCTTTTTGTGTACATCTGTCCTTTTAAGTATTTTTATAACAAACTCAATAAAATATTTTAAAATTAAATTATTGAAACACAATCCCTCTAAATCAGAGGTCTTGCTTACACCGAAGGGAACTGAACAGTGAAAAAGTAGAGCAATCATGGACCCACACCCTTACCCCTTAAATGTAAGAGATTTACGCATCTTTTTGATTCCTCCCATCCTTGGATTTTCTCACAATTAAGGTGGTCAATTAATACTTTTTAATCACAAGATCTTGAAAAGAATTCCTTCTTTTTAAAAATCTCATCTTCATTTTTTAATTACCAGTCCACAACTGCTTAGAAAAATCAATAATACTGACATATTAATAAAATGTATATAAATAAAGAAGCAAAATGTTTTTTAAAAACATTGTGTAAATGTGAAAGAGTTTGAAACTGGAGGCTAAAACTGAAGTTGATATCCTCAGATTGATTCGTGGAAGCAGTGCAGGTGCATCAAAAGATTACAGTATCAATGATGAGAGCCTTCAATTGAATTTAAAAAAGCTCCATGCTTTCCCTTAAATTCAATACTTCTCTTTTTTTATATTTAATTGTGAATTAATAAATTGTGAATTAATAAAATAGTTTATCATTTATGTATAGGTTTGATGAATGCTTGTTGCTATATTTTCTATATTTTTGTGCATTGTTTTGAGATTGAAATCTTCCACGTCTCAGTCCAGTAATGACTGGGGCGCTCTATGGATTTCAATAATTATTCAGTGGAAGTCCCTGGATTCCTGTAATGAATAAGTAGGGTCTACAGAAGTCAAAATATTAAGAACCACTGCTTTAGGATACAACCATCATGGGGACCTATGTCTGTGAGGAAGCACTTTTGTGCATAGCCTAGTCTGACTAGGGCATAATACAGGCCAGTGCAACCACTGCGCAGTGGGCGGCAACCTTCCAGGGGGCCCCAACCCTTCAAGAGGGGCCTCATTCAGCCCAAGTCCAATGAATATATGTTTGATATGGAAGACTCTGGCCCATTATCACAATCAGCAAGAGGGGCCCTGTCATTTTGAATTACGTCACTGCAGTATGGTGACAAACAGATAAAGAGTGTGTGGAACCAGTACCATCTACCCATCACATACAGGGTGCGCAACATTCGCTCCAATAAACATTTGAACATTTTGAACAACAGGATCAAAACTTGTTACTTGAATTGGACATAGGTCTGCTAATGAACTGATAATATTGTCTCTACAGAGACAGAATCCAAATACAGGTAAAGAACAGATTAACATTTTTCATTAAAAAAACAAGTTGTTTTGTCACTGCAATAATGTTGTTGTAACTTTTATGTTTTCTTGTCATGAGATTGGATGAGTACTGTAATGTATTACTCGTGTTAATATATATATTTTTGCTATAGAGAAATTCCTTCAACCTGTACCAAGCTTCTCCTGACAATGCGGATATTCCTCTAAGTTCTGATGCAGTGGAAAAGAAAACAGCAGAGAATCTGAGTAAGTTCCCCATTTGTCTTACAGTTGTTTTAATGTTTATCTATGCGCAGTGTTTGAGGACTGTGCATGAGGCATAACAATACGGGAGGTGATACTGAGTACATTTGAGCCCCTCAATGCTGCCATTCCTTTGTATATTGCACAGTGATAGGATCGACAAATTAAAAAGCAAATTATTTAGATAAACAGCTAAAAATAGGAAATGACTTAATGTAAAATTCAAAGATGAAACGACACACATTTAAAATGTGCAATCTGTAATAGGCAGTCATAGCTATGTGTGCAGGACATGGAAGTATTAAGAAGCAAACTTCCTTTAACTAGAAGTGAACTTAAATTTGCTGAACTGTGCACAAATAATTTAGAAGTCTGACCTGAATGTGACATGCTTAGAAATGTTCATCATAACTGCAGAATGTTCCGGTTTTAATCAACACTCACCCTATTTCACATAATGCCTGAATACAAAAGTTGCACATTCAAAACAATATTTCTTGTTCATATTAATGAAATGCATTACTATGCAGTATTATTGCAAGGATAAGGTTTCTTCTATTTAACACAGTTCATTGTGTATGCAGTGAAACAAATTCATTTAGAAGACCAAACTACAGTCATTGCCCATGGGACCTGAGGTTTATGCTTCTGGAACATAATTACGTAAGAATGTCTGAAGCTAACTTGTGATAAGGCTTTGCAATCCACATGTATTTTCATGGGAAAGGAAGAACGGAATCTGCTCGCTGAAGAGAGCTGCCTTTGATTGGTCCAGAAGAGAAGAAACCAAATTCAATGACTACAACATGTATTCATGTCTTTTTATATTAGTGCGCGTTCCTTGTTAGTCTGGGTGCCTTTGCAGTGCTTTCTCGGGATGTTATCCTGACCCATTCTTTTGTTCAAGGCTGGGGTTTGTGGCTTCTGCTGCTTCTGTTCATCCTTACTTCATTAGAGGCTTTATTTTTTTCAGATTGCTACTGCGACTGTATGATGAATGAAATGAAATGAAGGTTTTGTAAAGCGCGTGTTCGCCGTGGTATCTTAGTGCTAGCTGTCATTGATTTATGCAACGGGAGGTAGGAGCGGCTATGGTTTATGGACGAATAGCCATGTTTCCAATGCTTTCCTGAACAACAGTTGTGAGAAGTTGGCCTGATATATGCAACAACCCCTTATTGGTTATAGGTTAAAGATAACCTTTATTGAAAGCTATCCTAGTGGTAGCTATGGAGAGCAGCCTTCAGGTTAAGTTTTGAAGGAATGTAAAGCAGCTTGTTTTACCAGTCTATAACCTCTTGAGTCACTAAATGAAAGATATCCACACCAGGTATATATATAAAATATATGTATCTATTACTAAACACACCCTCCTAGTCTCTTTATGAGACTAGAGGTCAAAACACATAAGTTACACTTCAATAATCACAGTAAAATAGCAGAAATACACGTCAGGCCCTGGGGCGAGCCAAACCATATACTAAAATAGTGGTTTAAGAACCACAACTTAACTAGACACAAGGCCTAGAGCCTGTAGAATCGCTGGGACCCCAAGGAACCACCCAAGGTAGTGACACAGGGGACCCACGGCGGCCGTGTGCAGTGTGTGAACACAGCCGCGAGCTTCCGTTAGCTTCTATGGGGAAAGTCGCGGTTAGATTTTTAAAGATTAGGGACACTTAGAAATGAGTCAGGACCAAACCCTTTTGGACTTGGGAAGTTCTAGGGCTAGCACCAATGGGAGCACCGGAGTACTCATGTTATCTCACCCAGGGAAGCCGGGTGCATAGGTGTCTTTTGGTGTCGGGTCGCGTCGTCGATTTCAATGGGAGTTGGCGAAGAAGTGCTGCTGCCGTGAAGATGCGACGTGTCCGAAGAGATCCAAGCCTGGATCGAAAATGAGAAGAACCTGAAAGCAGAGGGGACAGAGTCTGGGTCACTAGCCAGTGACCAGGAAGGCGATGAGCAGATGCCCACCGATGTCGGGTGATTTCAGGTGAAAGAGGTGAAGCTTGACTCTTCAGCCATGAGGACCAGGAGGTGTCGAGGCCAACCAGGAGCTGGATTTGAGCTGTCCCACAAAGGATGTCGAGTGCTGCAGCATCGGTGCCCAGATTGGACACAACAAGCCTTGGCAACAGCAACCCATGCAGAAACGAGAAAGATGCTTTGGTGCAGACCTGCAAGGTCTGTGGGACTCACCACTTGGTAGGGAGTTGGGGCACATCTGGAGCAACCAAGAAAGCCCAAGGAAATGCAAAGTTACCCCCTCAGGGACCCACCAGTCAACAGTCCAGGGATCGCAAAGGGACCTTGAGACGAAACACAAAAGGGTGGCCCACGGGTCACTCAGAATGACCAGGCCAACAATCTTCAGTGGACTCAGTACTCGAGGTAGGGGCTACAAGTCAGCCCAAGAACGACTTCAAGAAATGTCGAGAAGTCAATGCACTTGCAAAAGTGCATGGTGGCCAGGAGTTCCGGTTCCACGCTACTCACGAGGGCTGCGGGTCTCAGCTTTGCTGGGGACTCGGGACGGCCTCTGAGATGTCTGGAAATCCTCTTCCTGGGCTGCAAATACTTCAGAGTCCGGCGGGAGCTTTGATGATGCAGACTGGCAAATTGTTTTGTTGGTACCTGCCAAGCACGGGAGTCACTCCTTGACCCCAAGGGAGATTTCTTCAGTCCTCTGGTCTTGAGCAGAGCGTTGAAGGTCCAGTATTCAGCTTCAGAGTTTCGTCCGGGGTAATCTAAAGTCCTAAGGACTGGGGTCCCATACTTATACTAAGGTAGGGGGTTGGACATACTCTGGGTACCCACCTATGGAGCGGTTTGTAAAGAGGGGTGGCTACACCCATTTCCTTTGTCCAGTTTTGTGGCAGAGCAGGGGCTGTAAGCCCCTGAACCGGTTTGAGCTGGACTATGCACAGGGGCACCAAGTGTGCCCCCAGTGCAGGACTTTAAAGCACTCAGAGAGTGCTTCCACCCAGCCCCAATACACATAAGCCTGTCTGGGAGGTGGTTACACCTCCCTGTGACAGGAAACCTATTGTCCAGGCCTCCCCTGCCGGAGTTTCGGTCAGCAGCAGGGGGCCAGACCTGTGTCTGGGGCTGCAGCATCCATCTTGTGATGCCAGGGCTCTATTAAGTTTCTACCGGGTATACCAGTGCTGTCATGTCTCTCCCTCTAGAAGGGTGGGATCATACACCCACACCAGTTACTGTATGGGGGTATGATTCCAAGGTGTTTGACACCAAACACAACATGTTTCCGTGCAGCCAGTCCAAAGTTAGCATTTACCGTTTGGTTATAATGCACTTAAGAGTATATGGTCAGGCTGCACTACTGACTACACCGGAGAAGAGATTCCGAAGGCTGCAGAGGAGCTCAGCTCATGCCTGGGCACCCCCTCAAATATAACCAAGCACCCTGCCTTCAGGATTTATAAGGCCTGCCATAGGGGTGACTGATAGGTTTGTATGTGCAGTATATGATGAGATATAGTGAACCTTTATCTCAGTAAGGGGTGCATGCACCATCTTACTCAGGCTGCAGTAGCCGACCTGTGGTGTCATTTTGGGTGGCTTTCCAGGGGTGGCGTAATACATGCTTCAGCCCCTGGTAGGCCTCTGGGGTACCTATGCCCTGGGTACATAGTATACCATATACTAGGGACTTATAAGGGCACCTCAGATCCCATCTGAACTGTACCTAAAGTACATGGAATCATTTTAGAGAGGAAGCATCTAGGCTGGGGCCCTGAATAGCAGGGTCCCAGTCAGACTAAACTCGAAAAACAGTGAAACACCAGCAAACAGTGGGGGTAAACATGTGAAGCAGATCCTACTCTCCTACAACAGTAAATTGGTTTAGTTTCTGAGACTGATGGGTAACATATTCCATAATTTAGGGGCCAGGTGGAGAAAACTTCTACCACCCCATATTAATGTCTTTACCCTAGGAACTACAAGTAGGGAAGCCGATGCACAATACACATAGATTTGAATTGGATCCTTGCCTGGACAGGTAGCCAGTGCAGATCCTGAATGGCTTGGCTTATGGTGCTGAATTTGGAATCTTAAGTAGTAGACGGGCAGCAGCGTTCCGTAAATTCTGCAGCTTACATATCGTACTCTTTTTGCTCCCAGATAGAGTGCGTTACAGTAGTCAATTTTGGGTAGTATCAAGGCAGTGATAACTGTTTTTCTGAGGGCCATGGGAATGCAAGGTAGAATCTTTCTAAGGATTTTTTAAATATGAAAGCGCGAGGAAGTAATGCTATTGTCCTGGTCAGATAATGAAACATGGTCGTCTATCGTAATCCCAAGGTTTTTAACCTTTTTTACCGGCCGAGGGTAGGGCCCTGCTGCTTCCAGCCACCAAGTAGAATTCCAAAGGGAAGTGTCCCTTCCAAACACTACCACTTCAGTTTTGCCAGTATTTAACTTCAAGCAGTTATCTAGCATCCATCTAATAATATGGGTCATGCAATCATTAAAACTTGCTGCCTCATTCTCTGGTTTGGAAGATAAGGAGATGACTATTTGCGTGTCATCAGTGTAGCAAATGGCAGTAAAGCCATGGGAGCGTTTGAGTTTGGCCAACAGGGTGACATACACTGTTGAACAAGGTTGGGGAAAGTGAGGATCCCTGGGGCACCCCACACGGCAAGGCGTAGGGGTGCGATTTGTGTTGATTGTTCTCTATCGGTTAGGTAGGAACGAAGAATATACGAGGCGTTATCTACAATCCCTATTTCAGCCAGATGCTGGATAAGTATGTGGTGATCAACCGTATCAAATGCGGCCGATAGGTCAAGTAGAATAAGTATGGCTCCCCCCTCATCAAGTTGGACACATACGTCCTCTGTGGCGGCAATCAATACCGATTCAGTACTATGCCGTGGTCGGAAACCGTGTTGCGCTCGATCAAGTTTATCGTTCGCCTCTATGAAAGACAGCAGTTCTTCATTTAGGGCTTTTTCCAGGATTTTGGATGGAAATGGTAAGCAAGAGATGGGCTGATAATTGCTAACCTCCATGGGATCAAGGGTTGGCTTTTTTCAGGATAGGTCTATCCAGGGACTTTTTCTAGATGGCAGGAAAGTGCCCTGAATACGGAATATTAGTAAGAAGAGGTGTTAAATGGTTCACAATTATGTTAGGGACCATGTGAAGAACAGTGGCAGGGCAAGGGTCCAGAGGGGATCCCGACTTAGTTGACATTATAAGCTTCTCAACTCTATCAGGTGTTAGGGGATTGAAATCTTGTAAATAGACCTGCATATTCGCCCTATCATCGCTACGCCCATCTGACTTAATTCCAGCTTTGCTGTTAGAGAACTCGTTGTAGACTTTAACCACTTTATCGTGGAAAAACTCTGCTAGTTTATTGCAAAACTGCCTAGTGGGACTGAACTGTTTGCTGTTACCGAATTTGGCTAAGTTAGAAATTGTTTTGAAAAGTTCTCTAGCAGTATTTTTGGAGGCCATACTTTTCTCGGTGAAGAAACTAGATTTTGCTGAGATTATTGATTCTTTGTACTTTGATCATCTACTTGATGGATTGAGACTCGACTGAGTATCTTGAACTGCTTTATGGGGAGTTCTGCTGCTTAAAGTTGAGTTTGAGCTTCATGCTACTTTAATCACACTCTTTTCCTTTGAACTTGAACTCTTCATGGATTTTCCCACACATTTATCTCCTATGTTTAACCTCCGGTGTTTAAGCAGCTGGTATTCCCAGGTAAAACACCACATTATGTGGATTCGGAACATTGGTATTACCATGGGCAATCAGTATGAGGCCCTTAGTACAACCCAATGTCATACCCCTAAACCTGACTTACCCCCACCAAGGTACTGCAAATTCCTGAGCCCTTTAATGGGCGCTACTAAAGTGGGCCATAGTGGTTATGCTTTTCTGACCTACCTAATGGCAGAGAGATCCACAAATGGAGCATTCGCACACAAATGTCTGCCACAAGTGTGGAAGTTGCAGTCAGTCACTGTCTATAGAGCTCAGCTCTCTATGGGGAGTCTCTTATCTAAACTTTGATGTGAAGAACAATAGTTCAGATGCATTAAGGTTCTGCAGACAATGCACCATATTCAAAATCATCTGCATCATCTGTAATGCCATCAGGACCAGCATCCCTGCCTATGTGGTTGATAAGCTGTCCTTCCCTAGTGGCGTGTGGCACCCTCACAGCCAGGCACCCCATCAGACTGGAGAAAAATAACTGCAAGTAACAAAAACCAAGGCAACAGCCAACCTTGATCCAAACACCCAGGCCTTGGAACAAATTACCTGTATACATTGTGACTGACTGAACACTGTTCCAATTTAGGAAAGAACTGAAGTTACACATCTTTAAAGAACACTTCAGAATAACAAAGTAACATTCCACCTCTACTCTCAGAACCCAACTTCCAATCCCATCACCTTTTGACTGTATCATTTCCTTTAACTCAGTACATCATTCCACCAATTTCTTGCAAGCCTGAAAATGACCCATTCCTGCCCTAGTTGAGTAGCAAAAGAGAACCACAGTTAGGGCTCAGTATGCACCTCACACCCTTGGACTTCTACACCAATTGCACTATTGCTAGTTAGGGCTCTTGCTATATGGGAATTTAATATAACTGCATCATGTGAAATGGGGTATTTTGATAATTGCTGGTGTCATTTGAGGCCCGTTTGTAAATATGGCCCCAGTTACGATGCTTATCTGCAGAGCAAACCATTCTACATTGGAGACCTACAACATGTGTGCTCTGCTTGAAGATGGGAACATTAACACAGAGAATGAGTGACTACTATGCATCATATGAACACTATTAAAATAAATATCATCCACTTCTGTAGGTTTCTATAGGCACAATATATGACAATATATGGCTGTGTATGGTACATTAGTGGACTAATAAATCCATTAATGAATCTGTATTTGATCTCATGGTCCCAGGTTCAAATCCTGGTGGGCCCACAAACTCTTTCATCCTTCTGAAGGCAATTTATGAATACTGCTGAGTTGGATAACAATAAACCTCTGTTTTTCACCACTGAGATGCGCCTCAGGTGAATGTATGCTTTGACAAATACACATCTTATCTTGTTATCTAGTTCAGTGTGAAGAATATAGTACGGCGAGTTACATTCCTCATTACCACTCTGTTGTCTATGTTTTCATACTTTTTCATGGGTCCTGCACACCTACAGTAGGTTGTGTTTTAATCAAGTTCTGTGTTTTACAATTAGAAAGTTAAATAAGCACCATGCACTTTGATAAACCACAATGCCAGGTGTAGCATCACATACCCATTGCCTCCCACAGTCATCACAGCCTCGCATTTAGTGCTGGAAGAATGACAATGAGTGAAAGCTACTCCCTGTTGCTGGAGATGCTTTTGTAACCTTTGAAGCGACTGTTAAATAGCGTAGTGTCAAGACTACCAAGCAACAAAGTCATGGAAGGAATGCTTGAATTATTATCAGCCACTGGTAATCTCTTTGGTTGCATTCCAGTCCAATTTGTTTCTACCACTACCCTTCTCTAAACAGAAAAAAGGTAAATGCTAAATCAGTCTGGAGTCTGTTCCACTTGAAACACTTTGGCTCAAACTGGCATGTCAGGTCACCTTTGTCTAGAGTGCCGGTAAGAGTGAAAAATGTTGGCCTGAAAAACAGCCATGAGTGATCAACAGTTACCAAGATTAGTTCAGTCATTCTTTGCATCACTTTGTTATGTATTGCAGTAAACACCCAAGTGGGATAGCCATGGCCAGACATGGGTCCCATGCTCACTGTGTCACAGAACTCAACTTACACCTTTTTGATGAAGCGTAAGTAGCTCAATAACGGGTCTGGGGTTGCTTATGTTCATGTCTGGAGGGAGTGTAGCCTGGCAGTTGAGTTGCTTATGTTCATGTCTGGAGGGAGTGTAGCCTGGCAGTTGAGTTGCTTATGTTCATGGCTGGAGGGAGTGTAGCCTGGCAGTTGAGTTGCTTATGTTCATGTCTGGAGGGAGTGTAGCCTGGCAGTTGAGGTAAACTGTTGCTATTGGAGCAGGATCCAGATTTTTTTGCACATAGCTAGTCTCTGTCTAGAGTGGCATAATGGGTAAAAAACAATTAACTGGAATGCAGCCTGAGTGCTTACTAAAGTCTGAGATCAATTTAGGCAGTCTTTCTGCTATTGGGATGTGAGGGGTTTGCAGAACATGAGAACAAATTAAGGGAGCTAGGGCAACTAAAAATGACATAATTTACCTGCAGAAATCATGCCATCTGGAGCCTTAGCTGTCTTGGAGTATGCAAACTTTGCAGCACCAGCCCTACTATGTCATTGTGGCGGGCATCCTAGTCGGAGGGGGTGGTTCAATTCAAATAAAATGCAATCTGGCAGTAAAATCTTCCGTAATCTGGGCAGGAAAAGGGGACACTATAATCATAAAAATTGACCAATTTAAAAGTTGAAATAATAGAGCAAACTCTCCATTAATTATCAGAAATACCTACCTGCACACCACACTCACGCGGAAGCGGGTGTCTGTGATCCCATTGCTGGATTGTTTCAAGAATCTCAGGCTCCTCTGCTCATTGGAGGGGATTTTAATTCAAACTTACCCGGAAATAACAACCATGAGGAATGGAAAGAGAGGGAGGATGAATATGGGGCATTCTGCAAGTGATCGCTCAGGACCAGAGGCAGGATGAATTTGGTGCACACCTGGCAAATGCCCTAGAGGCTCCTGGAATGCGTTGTGTTAATGGTACAGTAACATCAGACAGCCTGGCAGCATTCACTTCTCCTTTGATTGAACATTTCCATAATATATATGGATTCCAGATAACTATAACTATAAAAATCACAAGCAATCATGCAGTAATTGCATGCAAGATCATCACACCTCTGGAAAGGCACAGACAGATGATGAGCTACCAAGAAGAGTTTGCACCATTATAAAGAATACATTGGTGGATGGAGCAGTCCGAAATGAACAAGATAAAATGAAGCCTAAACACAATAGAAAGGCCTCATGAAAAAAGAAGGAAAGGGAAGTTATAACAGGTTGGGCGACTTTGATCCCTCTACAAGACAACCTAGCAGAATGCCCCAAAAGAAGGTCAGGGGTGGAACATGACAGAGGGGGCAAGTTGAGGGCCTAAAAACAAAATCTTTAAGAAAGAAGTTAAATAAAGTCCTCCACTACCTCAAGTGCTAAAACCCGGTGGTAGAGGGCATGCAAGAAAAAATTAAAATATTACCGCATGCATACAGAAGGTAGCTCTGGGAGGATAAACGGAAGGCTGAGGAACTGACTTGGGTAAAACGTCACGCTGCCCTCAAGAACAAAGACTCAAAGAAATTCTAGGGGCTTGTTAACAAGCTCACCCAAACCCTAAACCCAAAGCTCTGTAACATCTCGGCAAAGCAATGTTCTGACAATATAAAGAGGCTTTATTGTTGAACAGCTGATTTAAACTGCAGGTACAACAAGCAAGAAGCATGGCCTGCAGAACATGACAGCCAATTCATCGAGACCACCACGAGGATACAAAGCTCGGACAAACTTTATATTTCAGATGGTCTATCTGGGAGGGAAAATGTCAATCGCAGGGATATACCTTAATATCAACCCATGACTGTCCACAATAAAGGTTGAAACAGTGCTAAGGAAAATGAGAACCACTGGGGCACCAGGCTCCAGTGGCCTGCTGGCGGCCCTACTGAAATCTGATCTGAGCCTTTAGAAGCCCATACTAACCCAACTGTTTTCAGAACTATATATTATGGGTACAGTCCCCGAAAGGTGGATGGTCTCAACTCTGGTACCCATATATATAACAAGCATTTACACTGCAATAGGTCTCGCAATCACGAATCTTCGAGCCATTGGTACTGTAAATGGCAATGCCTTTTATAAAAAATTAAAAGGCATTATCATTTACAATACCAACAGCTCAAACCTTCACAAAAACAACACCTATTGCATTGCAGTGCGTGGTGTCCGTGAAGTGGGGGCCGCTCTCATTGTTAAAGTTAAAACAAAAAAGAGTGCGGTGTCCCTGAAGCAAGCGCCACGCTCAGGACTAAAGTTTAAAAAAAAATGTTTGAAACCAAGCGCAGTGTCACTGAAGCAGGCACCGTGTTCAGTATTAAATTAAAAATAAATAGAGCGCAGAGTCCCTGAAGCGAGCACCGCGCTCAACAATAGTGCACACCTACTAGCTAAAGCCGACCGTGTGACAAGCCAAGTAAAAGGTCCAGTCCTTATGGGTGGTAACAAATGGAGACAAGGCGGTACTAGGGAGGGACTAACAACCCACATAATGAATCGGAAGCCAGCCTTTACGAAGGACAATGACACAAAGCCAATGACAAATATGGGCGGAAAGTGGGCGGGGCTGCTAATGCGCACCCTAATACAGCATGCCTCACAGAGCTCGACCTAAATAGGGAAGTAGAGCTTCACCTGCAAACTACAGAATGATAGCACTATGAGATGTGGAAGGAAAGTGCTATGCAAGGTTACTGTATGAAGAAACTGATCCCATAGCTTGATACTGGTTTCCAAAGGCACAGTCACTTTGAGGATAATCTTCTGACTTTAATCTGTCTAATTGACGAAGCAATTTGTTCTAAGACTTGACCACTTAATGCAGCATTTTTTTACTTTTCAAATGCTTTCGATAACATCCCAAGAGGCAAGCTATGAGAAAAGCTAAAGAAGTGACAGATACCATTGCACCTCCTGATGGTAATAGAATCGCTATATAGTAACACGTGGGTAAGTGTCACATTATCAGCTAACTGGACAACCTCAGAGAAAATCTACACTATTAAAGGACTGAAACAGGGCTGCATCCTCGCCCCCTTCGCTTGTTTATCTTTATATGGCAGACTTGGAAAGTACTAAGGATCTGCTGTCCCAACTGATGAAGTGGAAAATACACATTTTAGACAATGCAGATGACATGGTGGGTCTTTGACAACACCTAAATTGGCCTTCAGAGATTGCTGGATGCACTCAACAATACTGTGCAACAAATGATATTACCATCAGCCCAAAAAAGTTGAAAACAGTGATTTTTGCTAATCACCAGATAAAAAAGGCACCTGGTTCTTCGGGGGAGGGGGGGGGGGTCAAGATTAGAAAGAGTAACAAGTTTCAAATATCTGTTACGCTTGAGGAAAGATGAGGCAAGAAAGCCCAGCTAGGCTCTTTGAAATTGATGGCAAAACATCTGATAGGCAGGATGGGCCAACTCAAGAGAAATATTGCATGCCAAAACACAAACGCCATAATAATGGTGGTGACAAGCAAGCCTATGCCTAAACTACCATATGGTGGAAAGGTGTTCAAGGATTACCTCTATGAGTGACTAGATAAACAGCAATGCATCTGCTATTGTTGCCTATTTGCACTCCCAGACTGCACTAGCCAATCATAAATAAGACTAGAATTTAAATTATCAAAGCAGGATTTGGTTCTGCCGGACAAATTTGTCTCTTAATGCCAAAGTTTGAAAATGGCCCAAATTGGCTCTATAAAACATCTGCTGTGGGAGAAATTCCAAGAGTCCGGCTCTATACGGGGCCAGCTCTTGGCAACCTCTATTGAGGCCCTGAGTGTGGAAGACCTAATAAATAACACCATACCGCAGAGAACGACAGCAAAATTAAGAATAAAGCTAGCAAAGATAATCTCATGGGATCCGGATATCAGGTAATGAGAGCGAAGGAGAGCGAAGTTGATGTACGATGCAGATGCTGGGGTACAGCAGAAGAGTCGCTAATACATGCTTTCTGAATTTCTGAAGTTCTTAACCTCTTCAGCGCGGCGCGGATTTCCGCGCCACGCTGAAGATTCCGTGCGCGGGCGGGGCCATGACGGAACGGTTCCGTCATGCGCACAGCGCAACCGACGTGCATGACGGAACCGTTCCGTCATGCGCGTCGAAGGGGTTAAACCTTTGAAGTGCTAGTGGCTCTGGCCAATATTTCACATTTTAAATGTGAGGACATGTTGGGCAGCTGTCCTATACAAGGAGGATCATGCCAGCTATCCAGGCGCTTCTTAAAGTTCATGAAAGCAGTAACTGGCAACTCAAAATGTTCATGATGACCTTACCCTTGCAAGTACTGAGCACATTTGACCCTTCTGGACTGCACCTCACAGATCCACACTTTACCAGCACGAACCTAGGAAGCACGTTCAGCTTTTAGCACTTTAGAACTTAAAGCTGTATGTGGTCTGTATTAGGTGAAAACTTAGAACTGTGTGCGGCCTTGCGGTTCCCATGACTAACGTCTTGTTAGGCGTAAGTATATGTGCTATGTCGGCTAACTGGGAATGGGGAGCCTAATGCCCCACAAGGGGATCACAAACTTGACATTTTCTTCTTTTATAAAATATTTTTTCATTATGTCTTATCATATTTTATACTTGCTATTTATACTTAGATGCTGTGATTTTAATTAATTGAACATCAATAAACCATTCTTCTTCTTTTTAAGCATTTCTTCCATCACCTTGTTGTTTGTTACTAAGACAGACCCAATTTTCTAAGGGCTGTTCTGGCGTCTGGAATTTTTTCCTAAATGAATGTTTTTAGAGGTTTGCGATGATTGAACATGCACCTTAATTAAAGTGTTGTGCACACTCATGTTTTCGATTACACACATGACACCTTGGGCAGAAGATTAATTTGCCACTTCCAGTGCTACCTGGCCTCATTCATGCAGCACCTCATGTTTTAAGGTGGTGTGACAGCATTTGAGGAGCCTACCAGCCAAGGCCTAGGGACTTATTCACTGCAAAATGGGGGAAGGGAGTGTTTTATCCAACGGGTTTCTTCAAACAGGTGTGCATCATTCTATATACCATATATAAAATATCTATAGTCTATCAACTCGGAAAAGGAGCCATGTTTTATTTTTATTTTTGATTCCCAGGGAATAATGTAATTTACATCATGGGCCTCTCTTCACCCCCTTCCACTTGCTTTTGAGGAAATACTCATTGTAACTTGCCCTGTCATCTTTTATTCATTTGCTTCTTGGAACTTGTAGTCCTGTTCTAGCATTATGAATACAGAACTATAAGTTCAAGCAAGAAGACTGTACTGACTGACTTGTCATGTGTGATGTGAGACTCAATCTCTGTCCTCTTTCCTTTCCTAGTCAAAATTTCAGAATTGAAACACATTGCACAGCCTCTGAAATGCTGATGCTTTTGTCTTTCTTATGGGTAGTCTTTTTTGTGTTTGTGGGATGGGCCAGCATAGTTCTTCTGCGTTGTGGGTACTGTATTGAAGTTCTTCAGCACCGACAATGGTCAGTGCAAACATATAGTCATGTAATGATGTTGGTGTATCTTGAGACTTAACATTTCTTCACCTTAACCAAAGGGCAAGCCAGCCATGCCAGCTACATCTAATTGACGTCCAGAGTATGAGGTTATCATGAATGAAACTTTACCTAAAGTGATAAAATTGCAAGACATACATTCTTGCTTTTGAAAGTGTCCTACAAAGGGGGCAACGCTAAGCGTGAGTGATAAGGTTTTATATAATTTGGGAAGTTTCACCCACTGACATGGTGGGTATATTCTTTCTCGTTTGTCTCTGTGCATTTATGTTGCCTACTCATTGTTCATGCCACAAAATTTGATAAACATCTCTCGTTTAGGGGTTGATGAGTTGTGCATGTTCTTTTTCCTTCAGGGGAAGATAAGGTCGACATCCACCACATTGAGCCACCGTCAGAACCATCAGCCGCAGGAGGTTCTCCAAAACAGGGGCAATCCAGCGACGCCGCAGGCAAGTGAAGAGTTGAACCTTGTAACTGGTGAAACACTGCTCACAAGCGCACCATTGAATATGACTCAAGCTCCTAATCATCTGGCTAGTAGTCGCTGTATGGGTGTTCAGGGTGGGATATTTTATTTGCACGAATAATGCACCAATGTTCACAATAGTCACAGCTTTCCCTTGGCTGCATTTAATGTCTGGACTCTCAGGATGTGTTTCATAGGAAAACTCTACCCGAAAACTTCGTTTAGCCTGCAAAGTGGTAGCAAGGTGTGTGCTAAAACATAAACCACATTGGCTGAAGTTCTAACTACGTGTCCTCCTTCCAGCTTCTGGTATGCACAGTACTGTTTTGTCCACATAAAGCCATCTTAACCAAATGCATGACCAGAGTGTCGATTCAGTAGTTTTAAATATTTCTGCTTTCCTGTTTTATCATTCTTTACCACTGTGCAGTTTACCAAGGTTTTTCCTTTGACATAAGAGTGTCAAACCTTGACAGACAGTTTTAGGGTGGTCTTCAGCAAAGACATTATTTTATAAATCATGTCTTAAGCCAAAGCCAGTTCAAACCTTTTGAAATCAAACCTACCTTTCCTGACCTAAAGCAGATTTAACACCGTCTTAAATCTGGAAAAATCTTTAGTAAATCTAAGGACAAATTGAAACAATTTGAACAACTATTTATTCGATGCATCTGGTCAGCATTTCTAAAAGTTATGTTGAGATGCAATGCTAGAGGAAACGACCAGGGCTTTGTTTATTCATTTATCAATTTAGAAGATAAATACATGAAAAATAAATGTGTGACTAATGGGTTTCAAGCTAATTCTGACGTTTGTTACAAATTTGTAAAGAATTGGGTAAATTAAGAATAAAGGATCATATAGCTAAAAAGGCTGCTAAATAAAACAGCGGTTAGCTTGAGATGGATCTGTGCTGTAGCTGCGAATGAACAATAATCGCTGTTTTGTTCATCTAAATCTTCGACCTTTTCTACCGTGTTGCCTTGCTGCTCCTTTGTATTGCCCAAGAATGTTGCAGGACTTTCAGTTTTAGATATGACGACATAGGACTGCTTTTAAAATTAAATACCTCTCATACTTACAGATAACATCTAGTAATTCCAGACCTGGCATGCTCACAATTTTAGATTTCAAATATTCTAAAGTACATAGTCCCAGTATTTGCACTTTGGAAATTCACTGCATTTTTGTGGCGTAATTTACAAATGTTTCATATATTAATTCCTAGCACTCTCTTCTGTAAAGTTATTTCTATTTTATACTTGTGGAGGAAGTGCTGGGTTTGACACCTGCTGTGTTACTGCCACGGAGATTAGGCCCTAAAATTCTTTGTTTTCTTCCCTCCAGGCCTCCCCATAAATTACTTTCCTAACAGGCACCTGTTTCAGCCTCACACCTTAACACAAACAAGTCACGTTCTTTTCTAGGAATATGCCTTGTGGCGCCACCTTCATCCCAGAGTTCCATACACCTAACATTCATGATGGTGAAATCTATTCTCAGCTTTGTAAAGATATCATCTGCCTCTGAACACCTCCCATGTTCTTGTCAGTTAATCAATTTAACTTCCAAATGTACCCCATTCCTCTAGACAACATTTGGCTTAGGCCTGCCAAGGAAAAGAGCAAAATTAAACACTCATGCCCTGCATTCTGATAGGAGAAGTATGTTCACAGACTCTGTTCAGAAACAACTATGTCTCTGTCAGGCCCACTTCTCTCCCTACTTGTGTTTTGTCTAAGATCCTTTTAAAGGGGCTACTGGAGAAGAAAGTAGTTATCAAGTGTCAAGTGATGATGATTCTAGACAGAAATGCTTTTGTCATTGAAATGCATTACAGCTAAGTACAAGCAAAATATATACTCCAGAGCTTTTCTCGGAGTAAAGAGTAACAGGCATTTAACTTCATTTGTGGCCTTTCCAGACTAGGCCATCTGCAAACTTGATACTCTTTACCTTTTACAATTAAAAGTCGCACATTAATTGGGAGCGTGACCTGCATCCGTGCAAGATGTCGGCTTCTTTCTGAGCTCAGGAGGGCCTGCCATGCCACTTGGCTTTAAACACAGCCATCAGCGAGCATTCGAGTGACAGGAGTCGCGGACCAAAACAACGATTCCCCGCGGTGCCCAAAACACAGAGAAAAACAATTGCATGCGCCCAGTAAGTCCTGGGAGTGACCCTGTTGCATCGTGAGAGGCACCACATGGGGAACAAGATGGCAGCGCTCCGTGAGTCGAGTGAGCTGACGACCTGCTGTTATCCCGGTTGACACGCTGTTAAGTAATATTGCTGTAATCTGTGCCGTTCACCACTTCCAGGTAGCCTGTCTACACTTCAATCTCTGGGCCAGACTGAATGCATTCTCAAGCTCTTTCTCCCACACAGTTGAGGCCTACTGACTCCCTCAAGGTGACAGTTCCAGGGTGCGCGGGCAATCTGTGATAGAGTGACCGGCCTCGGGGAGGGGAAGAACTGTATACCTCTTTGCCATTATTTGACCCACATCTCAACTTCCTCCTCTCCCATCATATCAGCATAGGTAGGAGACTTCCAGTGAGGATTCGCCAAGACCCCAAACAGTGCCATATGGTTTCCCTTAACCATCACTGCACCATCTAACCACTATGTTGGTGCCAGGCTACATATACACTCCCACTGACACCGAGATTGCCTCTATCGCAGTTGTACACTTAGCCTCTGTTTGCATGACACTTTCCTGATCCATCAGAGTGGGAGCAAATACTAGTGTTGCTTTGTGCTTTACGTTGCAGATCCCCACACTCCTCTTGTGCCAGCGGGTCGGATTGCCTTGTGTGCCAGCTAGCAATAAAGTGCTCTTCCACCTCTCGCTACCACCTACTACCAACTGAGATAAGTAGTTGAGTTAAGCGGCCCTACAACTGTTCATCCTCACTTTGGTCCACACCCTGAGTGCCTGGTGCGCGTCCTGGACTGCCTTTTCGGTCCCCCACAATACTACTTTCTCATCATCACCTGCTATCAACAGAGACAGTTGTGTCCAACAAGATTGGCAGAGCTTAAAGATCATAACAAGAAAAGAAAGAGGGGAAGGGCAGCTTGAAAATATCAAAACAGGAACCTCTGCTCCCCAAATCGCCAATTAAAGACAAGCAAGAGAATCCAACCGCATTAGAAACGATTCTCAAAAAACTGAACGATGTCCACCACAGCGCAGAGCACAAAAACAAATATGGATTTTCTGCAAGCAGAAGTCTCCGAGATCAGGAGAGACCTTAAAGCATTGAATCTTCATGTGGCAAACACCAAGGGCAGAATCAGCATGGTGGAAGGTCGCATAGCAGCCCAATCCCCTTACCTACTTAAAAATGACTCTATAGTGCCATTCCTCAGGCATAAAATCACTGAGCTGGAGAACCACGATAGGAGAGGCAATCTCCCAATTTTTTGTTCATTGGAGGGCAAGGTCCCCGTTGATTGCTTTTCTGGAATCCTGAATTTTGATGACTCTGGGAATCTCGTTCAACAACGACATTGAGCTTGAAGGGGCACATCGGGTCTCGACCTTCAAACTGAAGAATGACACATCTCTATGTGCACTGATCTTTAAACCACTTCCCTACCAACACTCTGAACTTTTTCTGGCACCCATTAGAAAAATCAAAACACTCACTTGGCAAGGCGCTAGGATTTCCATCTCCCAGGATTTTGGCAGAGACACTGGGCCCGATTCACAGAACTAACTTAAGACAAAATCCTAAACTTACTACCATTTTGGTATTCACAGAAGGCACTTACTCATTTTGGTATTCACAGAAGGCACTTACTCATTTCGGTATTCACAGAAGTTAGGAGTCCTAACTTTAGGACTCCTAAATGCCTTCTGTGAATACCGAAAGTCTTAAAATTAGGATTTTTCTCAGTTTAGTAGTAGTATAGTTAGGACTCCTAACTTTAGGACTCCTAAATGCCTTCTGTGATTACCGAAAGTCTTAAAATTACGATTTTTCTCAATTTAGTAGTAGTAAAGTTAGGACTCCTAACTTTAGGACTCTTAAATGCCTTCTGTGAATACCGAAAGCCTTAAAATTAGGATTTTTCTCAATTTAGTAGTGGTATAGTTAGGACTCCTAACTTTAGGACTCCTAAATGCCTTCTGTGATTACCGAAAGTCTTAAAATTAGGATTTTTCTCAGTTTAGTAGTAGTAAAGTTAGGAGTCCTAACTTTAGGACTCCTAAACGGAGAAAAATCCTAATCCTATTTAGGAATTTGTAGGAATCGCTATTTTTATAGCGATTCCTACATGCATAGGCTTTTGCAATTCCTTAATTGCGATTCCTTAAAATTCGCAATTAAGGAGTCGCAAAAGTCTTTGTTGATGCATGTGACAGATAGTTAATAACCCTTCCTTTAACCATTTGATCTCTGACCCTTGCACAAATGTAAGTTTAGTTTGCTCACTATTAACAAACGTATCGGTCCATCATATTCTTGATATTTTGTGATTATGTATGATGTTTGGACTCCATCTGTTATGATTTGTATTTATAACATATAACCTAGTTGTGTTTTTACATATCCCTTATAATGTTCAGTGAACAGTGCCCTTGCTCTCCTCCTTCTTGAGGGTGATACCCATCCCCCTGTTTTCCATACTTCATCTCTTAGAGGCTTTCCCCTTGCCCTGGGGGATATTTGAGTTTCAATATGTTGTGATTTCTTTTTAATCCTTATTCCTTCCCCTCTACTCTGTTACTCACCTTTCCTCTAAGCCACGTGAATTTGACAACATATACCTTGACTCGCGGCGCGCTGTGGCTCCACCTCACATCACACATACAATAGTTACCCTCCGCCCTGATGACTGAGCAACACATGCCTTTGCTCAAAAGTGTTTCCATCAACACTAAAGGCCTTAACCATCTGGTGAAACTTAGGAAGTTCGGTGATTACTGCCACTCACTTAAGGGCGACCTGGTCTTCATCCAGTAAACCAAGATCGGCTACAAAGAAGCGCTCTCCATGTGTAAAGGCTGGGTGTACCACCCTACCAGTTCTGCAGCAGCCTCTAAGAAGAATGGTGTGATCACCTAGATTTCTAAAAATTCTAAACTCTCAATTATCACTTCTGAACAAGGTGATAATGGTTGATGAATAATCATGTGACTTCAAAGCGGTGCAACAGAAATATACGCAGTAAACATTTATGCCCCCAATATAGATGACCCACAATTCTGGGACAAATTATTTGTGAAACTCACACTTCTGCCCCCTAAAGCCTGGATTGTTCTAGGTGGTGATTTCAATCTTCCAATGGACATCACCTTAGATAGGAACTCTGCCTTCCGATACAGAGTACCCAAGGCTCAAAAAGCAATGCACTTTCTTTGTACAACACACGGACTAGTTGACGTCTGGAGACTGCATAATCCCACAGGTAATGACTTCACCTTCTTTTCTCCACCACACAATAGCTTTTCGAAAATCAACTATATTCTGGTCGACTCCTCCCTCCTCCACAATACGTCTTCCTTGTCCTCTGAGCCTATCACGATTTTGGACTACGCCGTCATTTCGATCTCCTTACAGATACTACCCATCCAATCTAAAGGTAGCACATGGCTATGAACACTGAAGTTCTGGATGATGAAGGAGTCATGCTTGAACTCCATAAAGAACTAGCTTGGTTTATATATGAGAACAAAACTTCTGCCTCCTCCCCCCCTTATACTCTGAGACACACTGAAGTCAATAGATTGCAGCCACAGCAGTTGTCAAAATACCAGATGTCCTGAACAAAGCATACAGGCTGAACAATGGATTTTCTCATGTTTAGAAACTGAAAACTGAGGCAACCCTACACTTTAATACAATACTTGTCTATAGAGAGAATGTTTTCCAATCATTGGCCTAACAAAATGAAGGTTATGGCCTATCCAACTGAAGGAGAAAACCTGCATCCTAACTTTAAGGCAAGGGTGTAAAATGTGGTAGTTGTAGCATAATGTTTACCTTTTTAGTTATTCCTTGCCTCTGGCACAGTTATTGCTCTCAGAATAGTTTAGAAAGGTTTACAGGACACCCTGCAGTAATGTTTATTTGGAATATATCTCTTTGACGTGAGAAGAAGCGTTTTGAAATAGATACTGAGTGGACTCATAAATAAAGGAGTTAAGGCATCTACACTATGCCTTTGTAAGTTTGGTGTTAGATAAGGTGACATGTTGTCCTCTTCAGAGCAGCAGTCTCCACAGACAAGTATTTCTTTGTAGAGAGGTGCACCCCCAAGGTGTAACCTCATAACATACAGTGCCAAACAGCAGAGAGTCTAAGATGTTGGGTCAGGTGGCTCTACTCCTAAAGCACCGACATGTACCACATATAAACATATGGGTTATTCTCAAGGGTAAACAAAATGTTTGATTTGTGCCTGTAAATATTTATTCCACCAATGTGTGGAAAGAAATTGTGCTTCATATAAGTAATATATGCATTCTCAAATTGCTCATGGGTGGAAAGAGAAAACAGAGAAGGTGTTACAATTGGAAAATTCCATATGTTTAAATATACTATCCAATAACAAGCACATTTAAATGAGGTTTACAACTACAAAGAAGCAAACACTACACACCTTTTTAGGTCTCGCTGAGCCCCAGCGCCTGCGCTGGCTCGGAGAGACATTTTGTATGTGGGATTGTGGGATTTTCAAAGTGCTGCTGGCTGGCCTAATGCTTGCATTCACGCGATCGTGCACGTGCGCAGCCGGCCGCCAGCAGCACTTTGAAAACTCGTGCGTCATCGCGATCACGATCACTTTCGCTTTCAGAGCGATCGCGATCACGATGACGCATGCGCACACACAACTCCCGCTTCTCCCCCTCCCCCACCACATATTGCATATCCGGCCGCTCGCGCGCGGCCAATGCTTGTTTTGCTTTACTTCCGCTCAGGTACCAGCATGACGGTCGCTTCATGAATGCCGTACTGCACGTTTTGCACATCATATTCAAATTGCGCTTTATCTCTTCATCATCTGCTTTATCTTTATTATTAAATATGTTAGCGGCTCGCCTTTGTTTTGTGATATACTACGCAGATTTTCGTTGCTCAATCAAATGCAGTATGTCAGATGCCGTTTTATTTATGAACAGCGCTGCTTTGACTTCAAGGGAGGATCTTCATATATTTATACATGGCGCCGCCTTCACTTCAAATTTAAGAAGCTGAGGTGAGCGTAGTGCTTCAACAAATGCTTTTGTTCCTGCATGGCGCCGGCGCCATGCAACTCCTCCCCTGTTGGTTGCTTCCCCTGCACCGGAGTTTGCAAGCAGGCTGCAGCGCGGCTCCGCATCTCTCGATCCACATTGGGTGCTTGCAGGTCTGTTGTCAGCTGTAAGTGTGCTGCATGGCTAAATGCATGGCTTTTATGCATTTCCAAGGAACCGAAGCTGCAAAGTGCTGCCAGGCTGCTCACTTCACTAGTATATGCTCCATGCTCTGTAATTTCTGTTTTTAGTTTAACGTTCCAACATGGCAAGCAGACATTTTCGAACAGTAAGTCAAATATATGCAAATGCATCACAACAAATATGTAGGCATGTATCAAGAGCCGAAATGGGCTTGTGTCATGACGCATGTGCGGACAAGCAGGAGTAAATGTTGCGCCATCAGCGTAAACCTCACGGTCCGCCCTTCTCTAACTCAGTGGGTGGGTTGAGAGTTTGTAGGAGAGGGTGCTCTGTCGCTGTTGCAACAGATTACTCTCGCTGTCAAACTCCAAATCATCCCCTTACTCATCTCTGGTGCTTCCTTCATTATTTTAATTGATGAAAATTGAGAATGTTCTTTGACATTTTTAATTCTGTATCTCACTACTCAAGGCTGTCCTTTATTCATTCAAACATCAGAATCTTAATGTATGACAAAATGGGATAGTACTGAAAATAAATCAGCTTGAATAGAAATCAACTTACGATACTATGCCTCGGGTGGTAATTTACTGCGCATTACCACCGAATCCCTGAATATTCCTCTAATGTATGTTAATTCATTAATTTAATGCATTTTCCTCTATGCTTGAAATAATATTGTGAGTTTTGTGTGTTATGTGAACCTACAGATTGATGCCATGTAAGTTTACATTGTTGTCAATCATGCTTTATTGCACAGAGGAGTGTTTAATGTACTCTTCGGTGATTACCCTAAGCACGTGTGTTTAGCCCAAAGCTTATTTTTAATTTGCAAATGAGGATTCAAATGAAATATGTCACAGTCTAGCCTTGTTTGAGCCACTGTAGGAAACACCTTCCTCTGAAATAACCAAGAGAAGATTCTTAGGTCTGGCCTTGCTGGCCTAGCTTTCCTGATAGTCTTGTGTAATGAAAATAAATGATAAATAAATACGTACATATATCCGTGCATACAGGGGCTCTGGGTCCCACCTCTTCGTCATTTGATCTGTTCAACCGTCATTCACATTTTGCTTGAACCCACCACAGCATACATCAAGGGTCAGTTGGTCAGGCCAGCTCAGCCACTGGCTCGCTTCACCTGTGAGGGACAGCATTTTAACTGATCACATATTCATATCCATCTAAAAAAGAAGAGCACTTCAGTGCCAGGGCTGGGGGACTATAATTGCCTTTGCAAATGCTTGTTTTCTTTCTATTCTTTATCATTTGCATTTTTTTAGTCATACTTGTGTCTTTAAACTATATCTTCGGTTACAGTAATTCAAAGACAACAATACATTTTTGTGACTATTAAGAATCATATTTTTCTCTGGCGTGCAATGAATCAAACAAGCATTTGAAATGCAATAGGTCTCGCATTTACGCGAGTTTGAGCGATTGACATAGCAAATAATAATGCCTTTTGTTTTTGTTTTAAAAACATAAATAAAAGGCATTGTTATTTACAATGCCAATGGCTGAAACTCTTGTAACTGCGAGACCTATTGCATTGCAAATGCTTGTTTTATTTGTGGCCGGGCGATTGTTTTATTTCCTTTTACGCTGCTTGAAACTGGCCCTGTTCCAACTTGACATAGTCACGAACCTATTGAGACAAATAGAAAGTAGCTAGTTTTTTTTCTTCTTGGAAATATCCCGTAATAGAAGAAAAATTCCTATACTGCTGTTGTGCGCATTTTAAATGCAGGCATAAATGCAAATCTTTTCTCAAGGCATCTGGTAATGAGTAAGTTTCCTACTACTGTGCGTGTAGGAAAAATATGCATTTTCTGTTAATTGCATTCATGTCCAGGTGACAACACCCTTCACACATTTGTAAATATGTGTGAGCTAGCCTCACATGTTCTTTCAGCCGAGCATGCTAATATGTCTTTGTGTTTGCCACATTTTACCCTGAAAAATATTTGGTAAAAGTAGGCGTGGAAATATAAGCTGTATTCTGATTCCAAAATTATTGTACATTTTTAGCAGATTTATGAAGTGAATTATATTTTTAAATATGTATAAAGTTTCTTACAGTGGTGTGGACTCCATTATCTGAAAGGTATGTGTTTAAACGGTGAATAAAGCTATTGTAATCCATTTATTTTTTTCTCCACCCACCTTGTCTGCCCCGTTGTAAATCATTTGTTTGAAGTCTGGTCATGCACACAGAGGGAAACATATAATCCTAGAAATACATGCAAGTATTAAAATGGAATTATGTCATGGGTGATAAAAGGGAGTCATCCAGCTAGCCAAGCTGGATACATTTTTATCAGATATTTTAAGATGTGCTGATAGCAAGGACATCAGAGTTGACTTTCCTAACGTGGTGCTCGGCTATCGAATGTCATCACCGTCAGAGCTCTCTGCTGACAGACGCATCGATGGCCCATCGGAGAGATGTTTTAGACAGTGCGGATGATATGTTTTAACAATGCCTTCATTTACAGAGCTGCAGAGATGTGCACACGTTTGCCTTTCTCCCAATGCCCTCCAAGCATTAAGCATTCTGTCATGTTTCATTTGAAGAAGAAAGGTCCCCCTATGAAGATTAATGTGTCTGTGGCCTGCAGGATCTCCTGGACGAGAATATCTGTAAAAGCAACAGCTGCATGAAGCTGCCCTGGACAGGGCATAGGCAGTGTGTCACCTTATGGTTCTGAAAGTGCAGAGGCACTGCGAAAATAACATTTTTTGAAATTCTGTGAAAATAACGTTACAAATTTCTGTAACCATACTAAAAAACTGATGCACAAGTCCTTGAGGGAGAAAAAACAAGCCAGTTTAATTTCTGCTTATTTTTTAGTCATCAAAGTTAGTGAGATACCAGTAGTGTTTTTTAATTTATTTAATTTGACACTATCTTAACCAAGTTTTCTTTTTGCTTCATGATTTGGAGAATCTCTGAACGGGAGTAATTGGACAAATCAAAAATGATGATTTGCCAATTCATGGAGTGCCAAATTATTGATTAAAAAAATATATATTTTCACACCTTCCTTTACAGATGGATTGGTAGACACCTCTGGTTTGGACAGATAACCTCAGGAGGATCAACGCTAGGAGATAGCTCTGTGCATTCCATAAGTGCTCATCCCTGGATACCAGGAGCGGCATATTCATTCAGTACCATTTTCTCAGATTGCTTATTTCAGCTTGTGGTTGGGTCTGCAGAATCTTCCGATCCGCTTTGGAGCAACGCGTTTCCCAGGACTCGGTATTGCTTGTGGTGCAGGTCATTATTTGCGTTGATCCAAAATAGAGCATCCTTTCGCTATGAAGCGGGTTCTTGCAGCAAAAGACAACAGTTATTGTACAGTGGATCAGGGCAACAAGTGACCGAAAAACATTTGTCCTTTTATAAGTTCATCAATATAATACAGTATTGCGCGTGTCTCCGTCTATGAGCAGTTGCTTTTCTTAAAGTGGCTGCACTTATGTACCTGGAAGCATGAGAGGAGCATCCCTCCTAAAAGTGAACAAAAGGAATATTTTTCCATTTCAGCTAAGGAAACATAAGAATGTATCATTATAACTTATTTGGTGCTTTTTAACCTCACCGGAATATGGTGGTGGGTTCACTACTAATACTGCATTGTGAGTGTTCATGGTTCGGAGGTTCTTTTTCTTCTTGAACTTTTGCTACCGCTCTTTGTATATGGGTGGAAAATGCGCCCTAGTTTGTATTATATGTCTAAAGCGGAGTCTCCCAGATTCGAGGCCAATGCTTAACTTGGCTATCTTTTGTGTCTAGGTCAGGAGATCAAATATACCACAAACTCTCAGGGTGACATCTTGAGAGTTGAGGGGAGGGGTATGAGGAGGTAGCTGGAATACTTCCTTTCTGGAGCTCATAGTATGCCTGCAAATGATACATTAAGCCCTTGTTACAGCCTATCTTGGAAGCGGTATATGTTGTACCTAGTAGTAAATGATTATTGTGGAATGCCGCATTCTTTCCTTAAGGTTATCCACGTTTATGATATACAAAAGATAATGAGGAATACTCAATTTTTTATGTATGGTTGATGAATATAGCACGTTACAACGCGTGCTTTTACCACGCGGTAGGTAACAACGCAGTTGTTACAACGACCGCCTTGTTACCACACGTGGCATTACATCGCAAGTCGTTTCAACGACTTGCACTAGATGGCACGCTGGACTGAGGAATTGTATAAATTACTATTCCTACTCCAGTTAGCGCAACAGCAGGGAAGGTATTGAATTTAAAATCCAGCACATTCTCTGGTATTGCACGTCACCTAGCCCAAGTCGTTGAAACGTCTTGCGATGCAAAGGTATGCGTGGTAACAACGCGGTCATTGTAACAACAGCGTTTTTATGTACCTGTGTGGTATTGCCAGTGTTGTAAACACTGTCTCCCATGGTGGAAAGACAATTTGATGTTTTATTATTATGGCCTAGTTAAAAGTAGGTTCTGTTGGGTACCCGACAGAACCAATTGTAGCTTTTTTTTATGACACCCAGGTTCTGAGGGACACAGGGTTACCCCATTGTTATTATACTCTAGCTAAAAGTAGGGCATGTTTGCTCTTTCTGGCCTCTCAAAATTGTGATCAATAGGCATGACTTCTGGAGTTCTGTCGAGCCTGTGCCCCCCTTCATCATATGGTAACACCGCCCCGAGACTCCTAGTGCCTAGAAACCCTAATTTCATATGGTTATTCGGGCCATTTGTGAATATCCGATTCCAGTGGAAGATAGAGACACTCTAATGATACTGAACTTAGCCTATGTTAAGTAGATATCAAGAATGTCTATGAAGCAAGCGAAAATGCCCAGCACTCATGATACAAGCTTCCCCTGGTTTCCATGTCATCCAGAATAGTGTAGTTTGCAGTGGCATCTAGGATTTGGAGTAATGGCCTTGAAATCTGGTTGCATTGTTAACGACTAGAAGCATGGGTCCTCAGATATCTAAACTCGATGCAGCTGTGTTTGTTGAATAAATATACATTGAAACTCACAGACCTTCCTTGCATAAATGATTTGTTTCGATCAATGTTTTTGTCACTACTTGATTAGGAGCCTGACCCTAATATGGTGCAGGTATCCCTCCATAGCATGAATTGTTCATGTCTGCCTCTGTGTAGCAGACATTATCCTAAGGTGTAGCCATGTTAGCTATCTAGCTATCTGTCTGTCTGTCCATCCATTTTGACCCTTGTGATATGGGGCCTGTTGACAGCTATACATTTAGCATTTTCTAGATCTGAACCAAATATGTACTGAATACCACATTGCCTCAAGTCAAAAGGATGGGCATTTACTAACTTAATATTTGTAATATTAAATGATTTTTATCTTACTAAGCAACACAGGCATGTATCACATTATGAAGGTGACCCAATGATGGAATGGTCCAGTCCTAGACTTGTGTTTCACAACAAAATGCATGGTTTTTGTTTTAGCCTTGATTCCCATGAATGTGATGTATTAATGTTTTGTGACCGAAATGTGGTTGCAAAACATTAATATTTTAGTGACTACACAAAAGTGGTGATATCCAATTTCTAAACAGTAATGTTTCTTTTTGTGAATATAAAAAACAAAAACTTTTTTTAAGAGTACACTGTCGTTCAAGAGACCACTGCCTTGCTTTAAAATATTTCTTGTAAAACTTTTCATTTTATTTTAAATGCATCCCATCTTCCTTTATGGAAAACAAGCAGCATTTAAAAAATGCAATTGCTTTATTTAAAAGCAAATACAGACATTGTGGTCTGCAATTTGCAACCTACCTCATTAATATCCACGAGGAAGGTTGAATTGCGACCTACAACCATTTGGTATTTCGTAAACCGACCTATTAATACATAGGCTAGTTCGCAAAACATCACATTGGTCTAAAAAAGCGTGTTGCAAACTGCAACTGGTATTTTTGGGACCAGTGTTTATAACACGTGGCGCAAAATTCTAGGTTGGGGGAAGGAACATTATATAGAGAACTTAAATGCTTGAACTCAAGCATGAAAACTTTACAAATTGCCAACTACGCATACAAAACCCCACAACACCTTTGTAGTATGGTGCTTTCCTTATTTTTTATATTTCAGTACCAGCACGAGCCTCTATTGACTTCTCCATCACTCTACAAGCCCAGCATTCTTCTCCACCTCTTGTCACCACACCCCTGTATCTCTTCACTGTCAGATATCTTCACAGTGTCAGCAACACTGCGCTGCCCCCTCTCTTCACAGCCCCAAATCTCTTAACTGTCACATCTCGCTCCTTCCCCTGCCCTTCTTCATTTCCCCATCTCCCCACAACACAAGCATCCCTTCACTGGTGCTTATTGCAACAGCCCCAGCATTGCTCCAAGTCCCATCATTTCCCCCTGACCGCTGCACCTTACACTGTCACATTTCTCCACAGACTCTGCTCTCTCCCACCTATCCACAGCCCCAGAATGTACTCACTGCCCTATCTTTGCACAGTCTTAGCATTACTTCAAAGCCCTATCTTTCTACATAACCTGCATCCTTTCGCTCTCATATCTGTCTACAGCTCACCTATGCCACGTTAATGGAGAGAGGTACATGAAGAAAATTATGGAACCAGGAAACATGGGACCTTATTTAGAGGTTGGCAATAAGTGCACTCCACAAACGTGGAGGAGTATCGTATACACTAAACTCCTGGTTGGCCAGCTCTATTTAGAGTCGGGCACACCGTCATGTTCCCCGCGGCTGACCCTCCACTGGTTCTGCTGTTAGAAACCTTATATTGACAGCCCCATGGACATGGAGCTGTCACTGTAAGTACCTCAGACTGATCGCACCATTTAGGGCAGATGTTCTGACGTACATTGTTTCCGGCCTGACTGCTCAGGAAGACCTGGCAACACAAGTAGGAAAGGGCAGAAATGGCCCGAACATGCTGGGAGTAAACCCCTCCTGTGGGAGTTTGTTTTTGTAAAACAAAAACCTACCTGTGTGGGCACATTGAAAATGGCACCTGCACTTAAAAACTTTAGGGCTGGGGATTTTTTCTGAAAGTACAGAGATCTCTGCCAGGCAGATAGTGATCTTAAAATATGGTGGGTAGTAGTCAGTTAGGGCAGAGGTGACCATTTGTTGGCCATCCTGCCAGAACACACTACAACCTGCCAGGATATAAATATATAGGGTCCATGGTTTTTAATATCAGAATTGCGATGTGGCCAAACTGCGTGCTCCTGGGCAATCGCTTTTTTAACGTACTCCTCTGCTCTCATGTTGGCAAGGCTGCGAGTTTTTAGAATCAAAGTCAGAGCTACTAGTGCAGGATTTAAAAACTGCACTGGATATTGCCTGAGATGGGGACAGTGTCCCCACTAATGGTGTATCTCCCAAAATGCAATATGGTGGTACATGTATAGCCTGGGAGCAAATAGCAGTGCATTCTAAGGTCTACCATGTCTCCTCCAAACTGTTTGATCCTGGGCAAATCATACTCCCATTACTCTCACTGTGCCTCTGTCCACTAATCTGACAATATGTGATCACTTTGGACCAGGTTTAATGGAAGAAATAAACACAAAGGCATATTCTCAGTGCGGGATGATTTTCATTCCCACATTCAGGGCTGTTTCTTGTAGATATCTGTATTTCTATCTCTATGGCATAAGATGCTCCTGAAGTTGCAGTGTTCAGGACCACTCTCTGTTGTAGCTCCTCCCTCCCAACCCGACCACAGACAGACGCTTCTTTTACAGGTCTTAAAGGGCTGAGAGAGTAAGCATTGGGGTTCCACAATGACTGTGCAGGGCACAGGACAAGAACCACGACTGAGAGTCAAACATGCGAAATGCATGATGGTTAGCTTCATGTGTGGCACTCTGTGTAGTTGAAGGGGAAGGTGGGGGTGGGCATGGCTCCCTATCCCTCGTACCCCACAAAAAGACACCAGTAGGAACTATCAGCCAATTGGCATATTGGTTCATTAGAATATTCAATACTTTACATTTCTGAATCTTTTGCATTCTACTTGAATGGACATGCCAGACCGTAACACTACACCTGTGATCAATTTCTACAGGCACTATGGTTGCTTATGAAATCTCTACAGAATGACCCAATATAAGGTTACATAATGTGACGTAACATATCAAACAAACAATTAGACGGATGCAAAGAAGTGAAATGAGAAATTAGAAGGTGCTCTTTTATAGAGTTTCCCAGGCACAAACCTATGTGTTTTTTCTTGGGTAAGCCTTGTCAGTGGACTCAGGCCACCTGATTGGTCAGCTATAGCAGTGCACAGGCATGTTGAGTAGCCCTGTGTGAGCCTAGTGAAGACAAGGAAGCCAGAGACACACCTTGATGAGATGTCAGATTTTATCTCCACATAATCCTTTGAACTTCGAAATGAAATTAGAGAATACTTGCAGATCACAGACACCTGTTACGAGACAAATTTGGCGGCGCCATTGTGGCACCAAGTTTGTCTCAACTGAGCCTTCACATACCACAGCAAATCCTGTCTAGCGTCTCTCCATGTCCACCCTACACAGATGTAACACTTTATTTACCTTTGAATATTACTTATGGAAAAGAAAGGGGTGCAGTTATCGTGGATAAATACTATAACTCTGCTGTGGCTGTTAATTTGTCTCTAGTGATTACCGAGGGCTGTATCACGAACAATGTGTGCCTGTGCAACGATCGGTTTGTGGGGGTGTTTGCATCTCTGTTTGCACGTTTGCCACCACCTCCCTGTGATCCATGTGCCTACTCATCAGTTTGCCCTCTTTTCTCAACACTACATATATATTTCTCATCAGTTTGAGATCATGTTATAATGTTGTTCCTAACTGAGTCTATGATAAACAACGTTTTAAAGTCATGTAAAGTAGTGAATTTCAATTAGATAAAGTTATCAGTGTTCACATTTAGGATGATTTTTTATGAGCAAAATAAATATCTGTTATTTTACTCTACTGTAAAAATGTTCCTGGGCATTTTGACATTGATACGTTTATCTGAATGAAAAGTACTGCTTTAAATGAGAGTTCTCAGTTGGGAGCAGCTTTATAAAATGCGCTGGAAATACAATAGCTAAGTAAGAGTGACACCTGAGTCAGGAGAGGGCTTTGCTTATTCCAGGTTGGTTTAGATAGTATTTCACAAATCCAAAAACTGTACCTCGAATGGTCAATGAATATGCCCCATGTTCAATCTCAGGAATTTTGTTACTTAATGTAACTTTTGATGTTACTTAGTGTAACTTTTGATGTTACTTCGTGTTACTTGATGTAAATTAATTCAGTGTACAAAGATAAGGCATTTGAGCTGTAAAACGTGTGTCTGGTGGATCTAGGTATTTCATATGGAATGTGTTAAAACTGGGGGTCTCTAGTTGGCTGAGGTAGGTACCTTAGTCCAAATAGGGACCCTTGATCTAAGTCAGATAGCCCCTGCTCGCCCTCTCGGTAGCTTGGCACGAGCAGCCAGGCATATCTCCAAGGCAAATGTGTAAAGTATTTGCAACCACGCTCTCAGTAACCCAATGATAACACCACAAATGAACTCCACACGAGTTCTATAAAAAACAATTATATGTTGATAAAAAAAGATATACGATGAGACCACACGATAAAAATATAACATATGCGTATTTGTAATATTTCACCTTGCCGGTTATTAGGCCAGAAAGCACTTGTAAGTTCTTACACTATTAATGAGCAATTCTCGATGATCCAATGCAGTCCTAATGCAATGCTATGCAGTTCGTAACGCAAGAATCAGGCACTTTGTAATGCAAAAATAATGCAATTCGTAATGCAACAATCACGCAGTTAGTATTGCAAAAATAATGCAATTCGTAAAGCAACAATCAGGCAGTTCATAGTGCAAAAATAATGCAATTGGTAATGCAAAAAGAATGCAATTCGTAATGCAACAATCAGGCAGTTTGTAATGCAAAAATAATGTACTTCAGCACCGATTGCGGTGCTCTGGACGGTCTTTATGCCACTCTTATTGACTCGCGGTCAGCTACTGCCAAAATATGCCCCCAACACTGTTATGATGAACAACAAAGTGCAGCTCCGCGGATGCTCGCGCTGGGAAAGGTCGAGAGCGTTTCTTTCGTAGCCTGCACCCCGCCCCAGTTGGCGACACACGCACGCTCGCTGAGCGTTACCTGGGGGATGCGATCTCACTCTCCTCTCGGCTTGGGCCTCCGGTGCGACTTTGTTGATCTTGGGCAGTGGAACTCGGACCCCCGACGGTGATGGTTCGAGGTATCTCCTTGGCAAAGGCAGGTTCAGGCCGGCGGCGGTGAATTCTCACAGCTCCTCTGGGGATGCCGGTCAGAGCCGATGGCAATGTCGATCCCAGCACTTCTGGTCACGCTGTCGATCAAAGCAGAGAAGGAGACAGCTCCGGGACACACAGTCACGGGGCAATTTCTCACGAAGGTCTCAGGCTGCAACAGGGCACATGCACACAGCGTTGCTGAGACTCACTTGCACTCCGGTGCACATGATCACAGGGCAATCCTCACAAAGCTCTCAGGCTGCACGAAGCACACGCACACAGAGTCGCTGAGACTCACTTGGACTCCGAGTGCACATGATCACGGGGCAGTTCTTACGAAGGTCTCAGGCTGCAAAAAGCACACGCACACCGCGTCACTGAGACACACTTGGAAACTTTTATGTTCCTGAGTTTCCACAACAGGGAGCCAGCTCTCCTCTGGCCCTTGGAGACACGTTACTTCGTGACACAGCACATAGCAAAGTCCTTTCAAGCAGGGGGACACAGCACACAGCAGAGTTCCTTAGCCACTCTTTAGTTAAATCAGCAAACTGCAGGCCAGCCCCAGAACACACAGCAAGGGTCAGTCCTTCTCTTCAGTCTCTTCAGCTGATCTTCCTTGGCAGACGTTCCTCTTGACCGTGAAGTAGTTTCAATCATTTTCAGTCTTGATCAGTCTAAAGTTCAGGGGTTTCAGCTCTCATAGTTATACCCCTAAATGTCTTTGAAGTCTTTGTGTCAGGGGGCACTGACCCCTGTCCAAACCAGTTTTAGGTGTCTCCCTGCCAGTGACACCTTCTTCCTTTGATAGTGGCGGTCTGGATCCTCAGTCACTCAGCAGGAGACGGAGCCATTGTTTTATGGCTGCAGCCCAGGCCTCTTCACCTCCAGGGGCTACTCCTCCCCCCTAAACTCCAGATGCAGGTTAACTGTGGCTCTCTCACCTACTCCTCTCCTTGGTCAAGACATTTCCCAGATCCTATCACATTCAAATCCAGACAGTCAATCCGCAGCCAGGCAGAGACACACATAATTGTTAGAACACAAAAACCAGCCACTTCTAAAACCACCTTCACAAAAAGATGTGTTATTAAATTGTGAGTTCAGGCCCACTAAACTTCACCTCTCCATCTTAAACCTATGGGAAGAGAGGCTGGAAACATATTACACAGCCTCCCCCATTGTGTTCTATGGGCAAGATGACCTTGCAACAGTGAAAAACGAATTTAGAATTTTTTCACTGTCAGGACATGGTACACACCTTAGTACATGTCCTACCTTTCACATACACTGCACCCTTCCCAGGGGGCACCTTGGGCCTACCATAGGGGTGTTTGATGTGCATAAAGAGGGAAGGGTAAGGCCTGGCAAGTGGGTGCACTTGTCAGGGCAACAAGGCAGTTTAACAAACTGCGCGCAGGCACTGCAGTGGCAGGCCTGAGACCTCTCTTTAGGGCTACTTGTGTGGGTGGCACACTTAGTGCTGCATGCCCACGAGTAGCATTTGTATGACTAGCCCTGGCACACAAAGTGCACTTTACTAGGGACTTTACTGATAAAACAAATATACCAATCATGGAATCACTGATCTATACTACTTTATACAGGGAGCACTTGCTTCTTGACACTGATTAACAGTGGCAAAGTGCCCAGAGTCCTAAAACCAACAGAAACAGGTCAGAAACAATACAGGAGGAAGGCAAAACGTTCAAGATGGCCCTGCAAAAAGGGCCAAGTCCAACAGAATGCTCTCTGTGAGAGACTTGCAGAATTCCCTCTGTACCTGTCTTTGCTATTTTCTCTAGTGGGTATATTTTTAGCATTCTCTCTTAATAAGTTACGTAGTCTGTGTTTCTCTACTGGGGTAGTGGCTTCTACTGTAAGGGATCCCAGTCAGGCTAATGGGCCTATATAAATGCTGTCACTCACAAATAAATATAGGTTTCAATTGTGCACTCAAGTCAACAGAGATATAGTGGTGACACAGCACATGCACTTTACTTACTTGGCAAACACAGATCGTTCTCCTCAGTTTTGAAATTGCCTTGTGGAAACTGTGGATCTCCTTGGGTGGCGTTTTGTCTGCTTTGTGGCAGCCCTAAAACGCCTTCTACTGAGATCACTTGAGCTGTCTGTGGACTACCTTGGGTAGCTCTTTCATTACTTCAGTGTGACCCAACAAGCCCTGAGATGTCTGTGGATATCCTTTGGTGCTACTTTCACAGCTCCATGATGAACCCCATATTTCCCTCGTGCCACGTTCACTAATTCATGATGGACCCCACTGACCCTCTACAGAGGTGTCTTGTGGCTGTTATGTTTTTTTTTTTACTTTACACTTTCACTGCTGTGGGAAGGACCCCAAAGATCCTCTTCTGAGACACCTTGTGGTATTTTCGGATTATCTTCTGCGCTTGACCTTTAATATATATATTCATTTTTTCAAAACAGCTGAATAATATATTAGAATGTCCTACAACGGGCAAGACACCAAAATCTAACTGGTCAGCAGGCACATATGGAACTTTAACACAATGTTTTCGCTAGTGTTGACACTATCTTATCAGATGATCTAAGATAACGCGCCTTCGTAGGGTCAGAGACATTGTTAACCTCAAAACATCTGATGCAATATGCCTCAAAAGATAATAGTTTAACAGCAAAGAAAACAGCTTAGTCAAATAAATAAGCTTCTACTCAAGAAGGGACATGAACCCTGTAAAAGTTCAAGCCATTAATGTTTAATAATTAATTAAAGTGCCTTGCAGAACGGAAAGAGGTAATAGTCAAAATGCATAATGAATCATTATAGGAAATTAACATACGGTTCAATCGCATGCAGCAAAAAGTCTGACATAAGGTCAAGTCTCAGAGCAAAGTATTCTAAGTCAAAAGACAGACTAACATAGTTCTGCTGTCAAAGAGTTGGGGCAAACCAAACTGGCTCACCTCCAAAAAGGAGCCTTTTTATAGAAAACAATACAGTGAAAATCGCATTGTCAGAATGAGGTGATCACACATCATTACATAGATTTCCAAATAGTAACACAAAATGTAGTATATCTCATCTAGCATTAAACCAAGTCCAGCCCCTAATATGAATATTACCTCCTTTGGCCTAATTTAATCAGATGTGTCAAAACAAATCTAGTTACTCTCAAAACTATTATAGTCTCATAAAGGATTAGGCCCACAGTACCACAGGCAGGAAGAGCCTTGGATGTAGCAAAAGGCTTCCTCCCGAGTTCTTCGAGAACAGCATGTCAACACAGAGCAGTACAGTGGTGCACATTTCGTTTCGTGCAATGAGAGGAAAATTGAAAACTCACCTCATGGCTGCATTAGTATTCGAGATGGTGTTTAGGCCTAGTTTAGTCAAGCACAGGAGTATACAGTTTTACGAGGTGCAGTGTTTTCATTTTAGTGCAAAAATGATCATAACATTAAGCAAACATATTTTAATAAACCTAAATCAGCTCTCTCACTGGTGTTGCATTTCATTTATTTATTCATCAATTTCCACTAGTTATTTGCAGCTGTATGTCCCAAGACAATGATGCATGATCATTACATATGTGTGCACATATATGATTAACTGTAATACTGAAGGGAGCCTGCGGCCAAGATCTGTAGAAACCTGATAGACGGCCATATAATTTGGCACATATGTGCATATGTTTACCTAAATGCATTTATATACAAGCATGCCCTTTGCATGACCACTTCAATGATCACAAACATGAGCACTGGCATTACCACAGGTCTGACTGACCACATCACCACACCATCACTCCATGGCAACCAGTATCACTGCCTGCTTGATCGTTGGTGTCACTACTTGAGGACACATTTCATGACAGATTGTGACAATCTATATATAACAGTTTTAATGCAAAATTGTACGGCAGACTGTGTGAAGAACTGCGTGAAACAGCATGACAGTTTGTAACTCCCTTTGTGTTCATCGAGTAGTGTGTTACCCGTCGCAAAGCACCTCAGTGCCCCTTCAGGGAAATAATGCACTAAACAAATGCTACTACAATACAATGCAAGTCAATAGAAACATGCCTGTAGCTTTAGGAGAAAAGATACCCAGAGAGTGCTTTCTCTTCAGTGGTAGTCAAGGTTATGTGAACTGCCAACGTTGGGAATTAGTCTCAGGGCTCCAGCCCAGGCTCAGGTATTCAGGGATGGAGCAGATCTTCAGAGGGTGACCCACAATTATTCCAAGTCCACTCTGAAAATTGTTGAAACTGCACATTGTTTTGATTTTTGCAGTTTAGTAACCCGTCTTTAGGGTATTTCAAGGAACCTACAAATGTGCAAAATGTAATACATTGCAATTTTTGTAATGCATCGCAATATTTGGAGCGCAATAAGAGATCTATGTGATCCTCCCAGACCCTGAAGATCGAATTCTATTCAGATCTTAGTGTGACGCCAATCCACAGGCTCTCGGGCATGGAAAGGTCGATAAGAAATGAAGAGGCTGTAACTTAAAATAAAATATCAGCAGTATTGAAGTCTAAGCCAAGACAACTCTAGTTAAGCATTAAGGGCTGACGAATATGACAGGCCAGGAAATACCAGATTTCAAACAAACAACATGAGGATGCAGGAATATTGTGCCACTTTCGCCACATCATGGCAGGAAGCACTGGGCACATTGACCCCAGCTCCCAAGTGAAATATGACAGCACAACATCTGAAAGTAGTGCATCCCTTGTTGAGAGGTAGTGCTTCAACTGCATGGCCGTCTCAACCTTGCACCCTTCGAAGGTCAGTAACACTATTGAGTGGGGTAATATTTCTACCACTATTGTCATTTTTAGACAGCTGTTGATGATTTTTTCAATAAAGGGTGGTTGTGAAATAGCCTAAGGGGTAAAGGGTGTGGACCAGCCATTGTGTGGCTATATTGGGTGGAAGAGAGGGGGATTGGAAATAGCGTCAGAGGAATTTAATATGCTGGGGATATCAAGTACATCATCTGTTAGAAGACATTAAACAAAGACAACAAGTTCTGTGTGAAACACCAGTGTCAGATGATGACATACGTGGAAGTAGATATTAGTGGAGTTACAGAAAACTGAGAGACCTAAGGCTGGTTAGGAAAAAAGCAGCAGATGCATTTAATATGGCGGGGGTATCAAGTGCATCATTAATTAGAAGGTATTGAAGAAAGATGACAAGTTCTGTGGGAAACATCAGTCCCAGATGCTGATATACGTGGTGGTAAATATGTGTGGAGAAACAGAAAAATCAGAGACCAAAGGTTGATCGGCTGTCAGCGCATGACAAACACCAACAAGGATGAAAGCCTTTGTTTGATTACACATTGGAAAAGCTATACAATGTATCCATGAACCCAAAATGTGTTTAATATATTAAACAGTAGCAACACAGAGAGAGAAAGGGATTTGAGGTGGAACCACTCTTGGCCCCCTTTTTGTTTAAATAAATCAACAAAGAAAGAGTGATTCTAATGTTAAGCAATCCCTGAGGAGTCACAGAGTGTATTAAAAAGAACCCTCACTCACCAACCTAGTTGGTGACATCCTTCATCATTGGGGTCCCACCCGAGGGGCCAAATGCCTCCTGAGTGTGATAACAACACCTGAATATAGTGGAGCAGTTTTAAAAAAAAAAAAAATTAATTCTTTTTATTGAAACAGACATCGGTTCACATAGCTAGTACAGAGGACACCGCAATTGAAAGAAACAATAACGACGCATGGGAGCAGGTTTTTGGGATTGTGCAGGAAGTGAGAAATCACACAGTGGGGTTAAAATTACCTTTACTTATCCTAAACAAGTTTTAATAATGGAGAAGTAAGGTAATATTAAACGGTGGTGATTACGGATGTTTAATTAGTTAAATTGACCAGTAACCTCCTAGGTGAAAAAGTGATGGCCGGTCGACATGTTTCAGCCTCCTTAATCAATTAGCGAGACTTTCATCAGGACCAGATGTGCCACGAGGGTATGCACACGCTAAGGTGCACCCATGAGTCATACACATTAAAAAAAAAAATACATGAAGAACATGATGATGAACTGAAAGAAACAATTTAGATCTTTTAATATATGATGACAATTTTGTTTTTTGTTGGAGCCCGGAAGCTCTACACAAAATGAATTTAAACATGGTATCTACAAAAGGGTTGCATACAGCAGGATCATGAAAGCTCAAAAACAGCAGAGTCTGGCACCAGACTCTTTGCAGGAAAGCAGCTAACCACCAAGGAGAACAAACCGCCAACTGAACTTCAAGCTGCTGAATTCAGAAGAGCTCTAACTGAAGGAAGTATGAGCAAAAAGTAGGTTAAAATACACACCGGCCTATCAACAGATGCTCAGAAAGAGTTCTCTTTAACTATTGAAAGAGCAATCACATTCAGGTTGCATTGATAGGGCTTTCGAAGAGTTTCATCTTATAAAGGCTAGAGCATGTTTGTCTGCTGTGAAACACTTTTTTCAAAGGCTTAAAGGTTTGTTAACTTTCCATGCAAGATTCCCCAGACCCGTATTTAAGAGGGGTGTCATATGCACAATGTAGAAACAGGACAAGACGGAGGCTTGAGTGAGTGAGGAACATGAGTAAGTTGGGTGGGGGGGTCAAGGGAAGGAGGAGAAGAGATGTCCCTAACAGGAAACCATTCAAGATATTCAGGATCAGTACGAGTGCCCTAACCTTGAGCTGCTACTATTGTTTGATTGCATACCTTCTTTACAAACTTTTCACTCTCTCCAGTGTGAAAGCAGAGTGAGTGGAAGCATTGTGTGAGGGAAAGAGAATGCAATTTAATGATTGTTGCCTGTCATATTAAGAACAATTGACTGGGTCTGCCGGGGACATAGGATTTTACCACATGGTGGGTCACTCGGCTACATCTGGTTTTATTTCCTTATTTCCTAAGACTTGTATTGTTCATTTTAAATGTTTTATATAGCACTCAATAATAACACCCCTTGACAAGCGAGCCCTTAGAAATTAGAAAATAGCATTTTGCTCCTATAGCCTGGTCAGACGACTGATTTGTACATCAGCACCACTACAGACCTTCACCAGAGTTTTCTCTGGCTACACCATTCCCAGGCATAGCTCACCATCTTTAAGGGTTCTTTCGCCCATGCTGATGCTCCACCTGACGGACAGAGTGGGCAAGATGCGCCCGGGGTCTGCCTGCTGCGTGGTCAGGGCAGGATCCAATCTCAGTTGGTGCATGTCAGCCCTCATGTACTTTGTGCCACAGGATTTCGATTGGCCCTCTGGCTAGTGCATGTGTTATACTCCTTGCTCCATGTTTCAAGATGGGTCAAGTGACTAACTGACATTGTCACATACCCCTTTAACCTGGAGCCAAGCAGCGATATGTGGTCAGAGGAATTTGAGCCCATGAGTGACACCGGGGAGTTGTTTTTCTGAACACTACATTCCGCTGCCAGGTGGGGATGCGGCAGTGAGCTCTTTTCTCTTCCCTTGTTATCACTGAGGGGATCTTGAATATTTTCTTTCCTCTGCTTAATGATATGCCTAATTTCAGCAGGCCATTGCTTCTGATCCGAGGTTGTAGTTGGATGCTGAAGCGTGGGGGAGTTGGACCGCTGCCTGGGATTCAGAGGAGATGATGGCGATTCACAGCAGCACACTCTTTCCTGGATTGGAAAATGAAGCCCATGAGGGCCACAATCATAACAGGCGCCTGCAGGGTTGCATGGGGCCTTCCCAGCCCTGGCCTCAGACGTGGGTGTGTGAGCTGATGCCATGGACAGCTGTGGGACACCACATACAGCCATGTGCGGCACATGGCCAGGTGCCCTGGGGTTTTTCCATGCCTGTGACTTGCCTGCCCCACTAAAGTGGAGGAAGGCTGGGCATACCAACAGCTTACCTTCAAGCCATGACCAGATGTACTTCCGATGCGTGTTAGGGGTCTTACTTTGGGGGTTGAAGGGAGCGGAGTCCCCTGTAACTCCCCAGCCATGCCCTAGGAGAGCCACAGGGTGATTGGCATTCATGCAACCTACAGTAAGGCGAACCCCGGAGATTAATCTGGGATCGCAAGGTGCATTGAAAGTGTTGATGATCAATGTGTCCTGCAATTTACACTAATTCTGACAGTGAGCTTAGTTCTTAGTAGTTGTATGAGCCAAGTCATCCATCATCAAGAGTCACAGGCATCTTTCCAAATGTTTGCCCACCTGTGGCTGTAAGAGTGGTGGGAGAAAGTCGGTGCTGCCCGTCCACCGCCTGCTCGGCAAGATGAACCAGCACCCCATCAGGGTTCCCTTCTGGGAGTCAGCATCCGTGAATCAAAGAGTGTTTCCAGCCATTCAGCCTGAGAGTCTCACTCCGCTACGACGGCAGGTGGGTGACCAAGAAACTCTCACAGCACCAGAGTCAGACGGCTCTGTAGGCAGCCCTTCTGGACTCCTGGGCAGGGCTGCACAAGTCTTTAAACTCCAGCCTGCCCACACAGGGGTAGACAACTAGGTTCCTGGTAATGAGGGAGAGTCACCCAATGCCCATTGGCCCTCTATCACCTGTCGTGAGCCAGAGCTTGACCCTGTGCTTCAATTGTTCCAGGTTGAGGTGTCAGTCTATCGAATGACAGAGAGTGGGACATTCAAGCAAATGTACCTGAACTCCTTGAGCCCTGGCTAGACTTGAAGAGTGAAATGAGCCCTCATCACGACTTACAGGGCAGCCTGCACTTGGGCGTGCTATGCATTTCTAAGCAACCAGATGGCCAGGCTTGAATGAAGTTCATCTGGTTACGCTGTGTCTTATGAATCAGATGCTAGTCACATTTGGTGGGGCCAGTAGCTTCCCGGTCTGGATTCTCAGAGTCCAAGCTGGGCCTCAGGAAGGCCTCACAGAGCTCTGCCCTGTCGCCCAGTCACAGCTAGTCAGGGGAGCCATGCCCGGTCCAGCAGGACCCCATCCTGGGCACTTAGTGAGATGGCAGGCCAGGGAAGGTCCCTGGCTGGGGTCTTCCATCGATGGTCATTTGGCACCCTAGTATCTTGTCCATGCTAACCCAAAGGAAGGCCATTTGCCTTTCTTCTAATCCATGCACACCGAGTGACAGAAGAGGGGCACTGGATCAAATGTATCCTACCTCCAAGACCTGGTTGGGCTTAAACAGCCAAATAAGACATCATCTGGACTTCTAGGGCAGCCCGGCCATCTGGGCAGACCAGGCATTCCTATGCCATGTGCACCCTGATGGCCGGGCTTGAACGACAGCCATCTAATTGCACCATGTCTTATAAATTTGATTCCTCTAACCCTTGGAGGGGCCAGGGACTCCCCGGGCAAGGTTCTTGGAGCCCAAGCTGGGCCACAGCCACTGCTCTGTTCAGGAAGGCCCTGCAGACCTGGTCAGAGCTTTCTTTCCTGGCCATGCAGGGGAGCCCCTGCTTGGTGCATGCGGGACCCCATCCTGGGCACTTTGTGAGACAGAAGGCTATGGAAGGGAGTCCAGGGCCAGGATGCCCCAACTCAGGGCAGTCAGAGCTTTGACTTGGGGCCCAGTCAAAGCTTTTCCCCCCAGCCAAACAGGGAAGCCCTGCAGGCCTGTTGAACCCTGTCCTGGGCTCAAAGTGACACAGCATGCTAGGGCAAGGAGCATGGGGCCAGAGGATTCCAGCCTAGAACCAGCCGGAGCTTTGAACCAAGGCACAGTCAGAGGTTTTTCATCCAGCCAAGCAGGGTAGCCTCCCCCCAGCCTGCGTTGCCCCCTTCCATGGCACTTTGTGACACAGTGGCTTGGATGTCATGTAGCGGTCACCAGGGGTAGCAGCTGTGACCCCTGGCATGCCCCTTTGTACAGCAAAACACACAAGATGATGACACTGCCTTTGCGACCCCTGGATTTCAGTAGTGGCAAAATCAGTGCAAGGAACACAGTCAGCTTGTCCTTATGGATGTCGATTGGGGCTGGACTCTTTGTTTTCTGTTATTTTTGTAAATTAAACTAATAGTGAATCATGTTACATTTTTCACTGCTAGTATAATAAAAATAGAATACAATTAGCTAGAATTCGACCTCCTCTGGCAGCTGTGGTGAGTAAAACATGCTTTTAAATGTAGGCTGTGTGCATGCTTGCGGGTGAGAGTGTTTTTGCACGAGTGCGACAGTGTGATTGTGTGTTTATGTGTAAACATATGTGTGTGAGTAAAAGTGAAGGTCAAGGAGTGTATGATGTCACTTCCACTTCCACTACCCATGGTGAATTGACGTCCATGCACAATGGGTCATAAAATGAAGCTCAAGGACAGGGCCTTCCACCCCCAGGCTCGCTGCATCTCTAACCTAGGGCATGGTCACAGCTTCTTAACCCAGTCAAGCAGGGGAGCCCCGTGCACCCAAGGGCCAGCCAGACCTGTGACCCAGGGCCAGGTCGCAGCTTTTTTACTCAGCCAAGGAGGGGAATGCTCCCAGTGCTTGTGGGACCCTGTCCTGGGCACTTTACGAAATGGCAGGATTGTGCACGTACCCTAAGTCCTGGCATCATCACCTGAGGTCCACTGGAAGACTACCCTTTTTTGAAAATCCATGCACACTGATTGATATTCAGGGGACTTTTAAAAAATGTATCTGGCCTCCTGACTCCCTGAATGGGCTTAAAGCATCAAATGAGTCCTGACTGGTACTCACTGGGACTTCCAAGGCAGCTGGGATTCTAAACACTGAGCCACATGAAGAACATTAAGTTTTGTTTAATTATTTTAAGTAAAAAATGTCACAAGTGACATTGGCATGGCACAATTTGCACCACCCATATAGGTGTGGTCAATGTCTCTGACGTAATTTGACACACTTCTAATTAAAATTTTGCACAGTCCTAGAAAATACAGACTGAAAAAAACATATTTGCAAAACCACAGACTCCAAAACATAGACTACCAAAACCTCCACCTTACATTAACATCTCACTACACAAATGTTGACTTGCACTTCTGACTGGGTTCAATAATTAAATGTGCAGCTTCTTTTTGGTGGAAAACATTTATGTTAAGTCGACATTTTTGAAAATGTGTTTTTTGGAGATCAGCCAGACCTACTTCATCCGTCTGTGGTCAGATGCGCGCTGACAAGAAAAAGAGGTCAGAACCCACCAAGCCTAGTAAGAGACATGGATGTGAATAGCATCACCTCCCTGGAAGGTTTACTCACTACATCTGCTCTAGCTCTATGTACTGGGGAGGATGGGCAGTTACCCACACGTCATCCCTCATGAATGTCCAACAGTAGTATCAGTCGGTTTGTGATAATCTAGATGGAAAGAGTCACGCTATTCAAGCATATTACCTCTGCCCCAGGAGGTGTAGGAATTTATTGTGCCCTCTTTTATCTACAGAAGTCCTATATGGGGACATAATGCAGTGTGGTATACGAGTGCAAAACCACCAACCCTAACCCAAGAGGTGTTACCATAATCAACATGTTCTCCAAAAGAGCAACATGAACCAGTATTTTTTAAAACTTAGCCCTACCAGCTGCAGTGTATTGTCATCACATCTTGTAATGCACTTTATCTGTGGTTGAGAATTACACAAGCTCATGGCTGAAACATGTATATGCGCAGGCACTACCACGTTGTTGCAGTGTGGCAAGCTATGATGGTGTTGCAATTCTGTCCATATGACACTCCTGCACTTTTAATGTGTCTGGTTTTGCATTGTGAGAGTGCTGTATATACACCTTCACATATGCTTCTGCTGCAATGACCTTATCTACAGACACCCTATGTTGTGTGTTTGCTGTTGTTTCACGTCACTTGTATACCTCGGTTTTGGTTTGCAACATGGCCAGTAGTTTTATTGTTATTGGTGCAGAAGGGGGTGACATACCTGGTCGCTTAAACATTTGTGTGAGTAAGATATGATATTTACCATGGGGCAGATAACATTTGTCCCTGGCTTGTCTGTGTTTTAAGCACTTTGTTTACATCTAAATGTGAATTGTGGAATAGCATGCACAAACACTAATTGCACGTTTTGCGTGTATTATTACCATTTCCACACTGTTTAAATTGGACAAATACCGGAATATCAGGAAGGATGTAAATTACGTTTAACTCCTCATAGAATCTATTGCTAGAAGTGGGTCGAATGAAGCTTCTCCCCGTTTTTAGCACTAAGTGCATGGACTGAATAGGCCATAACCTGATTAACTGCACTGACCAGATAACGCTCTTTGATTTTACACGAGCTGTAGCCATATTAGTTACTGTTGTGTTCCCTTCTTTTTTCTTTCCTGTATGGCAGGTGTAATGGCTGTGAAAAACTACTCGAGCACCTTTGACTCGAGCGGACTCAGTTCTATTACAGAATATAAAAACCAGTGTATAGACATTTGTAAACGTTATAACCACTATCTCAATGTAACTATAATCAGGGCTACTGGAATTATGCGGCAGGAGAGGGGCAAACTATGTGGCAGGATTGAGTAAATTATGCAGCATGAAAAGACAAATTATGTGGCATAATGCAGCACACTTTTTAGTAGTATTCCTTCATTATTTTGTCATTTTAGGTCTCGCTGAGCCAGCGCATGCGCTGCTCTGCGAGACATTTAGTGTGTGGGTTTTCAAAGTGCTGCCACAGGCTTTTGGTGGCCTCAAGCTTGCGTGCACGCAAGCGTGCACGCGTTCAGCCACCATCTGTCTTTCCTCCGTCACACAACACCCGCTTCTCCCCCTCCCCCACCACAGATCGCTTCGCTCGCCGTGCTTGATCGCGATCGCGATCACTTTCACTTTCCTGGGCCGTGCCACTTTCATGGCCGCGCAGCCAATGCTTGTTTCTAACTTTGAACACACTGGCTTCCTTGAACTCTGGCTCCGTCGCACTGTGATGTTTTTTCTGGCGACACTCTTCGGTCTTCATTTTAGAAGAGCAGAAAGACGAGGCTTGGCCCCTCATGAAATATGTGTTAAAGGACATTTTGAGCTGTAAGTACGAATGAGCTGTCTGTTTGTCGCTGGCAGTTTTAGGAGTCTGTGATCTGCTCAGCCAGAAAGGATTTTAATGCGCATGTGGAAATCAGACATTCTTTCCGAAGTTTAAATACGATTGATATTTACATAGTGCTTGGTACCGTAGTGTTTGTTTCTAAGCACCATAAAATGTTCATGTGCTTGGCACCAGGCAGATGAAAGGTTGGTTGCTCCTGTCAGGACGCGACAGATTGATCCGCAGGTCACAGCAGATGTCAGCGGTGAGCCGTCAACTTGTCCGAGCATTCAAGCCCGCGATCGTGACTTTTATTTCAGAAGGTTAATGTCAAGCAGGGGCACTATCATTTCTAGTGACAACGAAGCGAGACAGGCCATCTCCTCCAAGCAGTTGTCTTACACATCTGCTTTCAGCTGTTTTAATTTCAATAACGCTTGTACCTTACCATATGCAATGTACGTCTGGCTGGCAATCATTTTCAGCGCTTGTAAGTGGCATGTGAGTGCTATAAAAACAACTTCTTCAATGCATGAATGAACCAGAGAATTTACCATCGATGGTTGCAGGTGGGTCAGCTAAAACGGTGCTCGGATGATTTTATTCATTTTTTTTTAATCATTACGTGGTCGTCAAAATGACAAAACGTGTACAGCATTCCTCGCATTCCAGCTAGATTTCTTCCAGGGAAATACTATTACATGCATGCTACTTACATTACTGGTGATACCTAAAGTCCTTAGAAGCCTCCACCAGCATGTGAAACACTATATTAGTGAATGCACTAAAGTTCCTGGACACCAGATCTCGGCTGTAGGTAAGGGTGAAAGGGGTAAAGCCAAGGGCAGGGTTCCCACCCACTCATTGTACCAGAGTCATGTTGTTAATGGGGTGAAAGCATGACAGAGATGAGACTGGCACATCACTCTTTAGAGGTTGATTCACTTCAGTGATGTGATGGTTTTTATTCACAATAAAATATCTGAATTTGGTTCACTTTTGATTTGATTACCCACCTGAGTGTCTCTCCCAACTTCTATCAAGTATTCCATATTAGCTGCTCTTCCAAGAGTGGTTACTGTAGCATAAACCATACCTTGGTTTTGTCATAATAGACTTTTTGTGTCATGACAGGTAAAATAACAAGCATTGCCATAGCCAATAGGTCTCGCCTTTGGGACCGTATAAGTGTTTAGCCATGCAACAGTTGATGTTGTTGAACCAAGGATATTGTGCTGGATAACTAAACACTTATAAGGTCCCAAAGGCAAGACCTATTGGCTATGCCAATGCTTGTTAAACTTGGTATTGTTGTCTGGGCATTTTTTTGCACCTTATTAGTCCCATTTTAATATCCAAATATAGCAATAAGCAACAAAAAGGTGGCCAGTCCAGCTTAGAAAAGGGCTTTTCAGTGCGCAGCAACACGTACCTGTGTATTTTTAGTAACTTTTGAACTGTTTGAGCTATAAACAATTTTTTTGTTAAAATCAGCAGATTTTGCGGCAGATGATGGATTATGTGGCAAATGAGGCAAACCTATAATTATGCTAAAATAGCCAGGCTGCAGAATCGCATAATTCCAGTGTCGTAAATAAAATATTACGCTCTCAGAATTTCAGAATATTAATAAGATCATGCATAAAGCAAGAGGCTGAGTCTGTGGTATCCGGTTCAAAAAGGGCTTTATTCCAATAACTCGAGTCAAAGGGAGAATATTACCATCACCACAAGGGATCTGGAAGGGACTCAAAAGTATTCTCAAAACATTATTCACAGAGTACAGTATATATACATCGGAAACAAAAAGAGCAAAAGAGAGTGAGATAAGAGCATGTGGGCGTGTAAGTAGGCGTGAAGGTGGGCGTCCATGTGGGCGTCCACTTGATGATAATAGGTAATTTGTCATAGGTGGGTGGATACCTGGAGGGGGTTGCGTGATCAGCTGGAATTGTACTGGAACTTTGCCTTACTTGTGCTCAACTCGAGCATGACGTGTAACTGACGTGGGGAGGGATGCTATGCAACCGGACAAGTCTGGAAGTGAGGCCTTCAGTGTCAGGACGACCAGCACATCTTGTTTTATCTGATATCTGATGTCTGGAGCAGGGACTGATTTATGACATAGGTTGCTCATCACCAAAAGCCGATGTGGCATCTATTTCTTCATTTACTGCAGAGGCCTTACATGGGGGCTATGGGCTTTTTACTGACGTGAGCTTTGCAATCTCACAAAGAGAGACAGAAAGGCTAGGCTTTCTCCTTTGCTGATCCCTCCTTCTCCAGGCAGGAATGCGGCTCTGTAGGAGTAAGCAGATAACCGTGCTCAATACTGTCTCGGTACCTTGTGACAGGGCCCCTTTGGCTGAGGCCCAAGTGTGTAAGGCCAAGGATACGCAGCTGCAGCTTTCTGAACGTCCGAGGCCTGAAACCTCTGTTCGAGTCTAGCTGAGCCACAAACACGGGTTTGTATGTGGTGCAGGAAAACATGATGCAAAACGTGTAGGCCTCAATACAGATTTGTCGTTTCTCTCATGGGGAACTGAATGATGACAGGCCACGTTATAGCATAAGTAACATGATAGGAAAGGCCATGGAGGGGAAATGCATATGTTACATGCATGCGCACATAGGCGTTGGGGGGCACATGGGGACATATAGGCCTCATAGATTTTTATTTTCCACATTCCCTCCTTGTACCCTAGTGAACCCCCTATGTAACGTCTATTTTCATGAGACAGTCGATCTGTTCTTGCAGCATTATTTTTCCATTTTCAATGCTTTGTAAATGGGGATGTGGAACACATGCAGTAGCACACAGGCCACAACTGAATATTATTAATAGTATCAACCCACAGACGGTCAACACTTTCCATCCCCAAGCCGATATTAATCCCCAGAGCCAACCAGACCATGTCCACGTGCCTGGGTCTTGATGTATGTTTTGGGCAATCTTGTGGAGCCTTGTTATTGCTTTGTATACAGATGGTGCCTTTATTAGGTATGAAAGAAATGATATGTAGCACGTCCCACCCCAGTCTAAGGGCAGTTGCACATAGGCTGTCTGGCCACAAATAAAGTAGGTGTGTCGTGATGCTCTGAAATAGGACTTTCCTTTGTCTTTGAATACTATTATAGTATCACACTCACTGTGCCCCAAATGTACTGAGCCTTCTTTTCTGACACACAAGTTCCCTTTTACTGGCAGAACAGTAATTGAAGGCGGACCTGACATGTGTTGGGGCTTTACGTTCAACACTATAAAATCGAGGGTCGCATTTCCTTGCAGATACTCTTCATTTTCTAGATCTGTACCTTTCATTTGGGGAAGACCCTCTTCATCTGGGAAACATGCTTTGTTCATGACTTTATTCAAGTTACCCCATACCCACTCGCCCCTACACTCCTTGTCTTGACATTCTTTGGCATCACCGTTGATGGATGTCATTAAGGCAAACCATGCTCCGCAAGAACCATTATGGGAGAACGGAAAAGGAAAAAGAGGCAAGACTCCCTTTACCTTCTGATACGGGGGAAGTCGGCCACAGACCCAGCAGTCTGTAGCATTGCTAACCTGATGTGAATGGTGCAGCATCTGAATAAAGGTATTGCTGCGTAAGGCAAGTCGATATGATAACTCATGGGATGGCAGATCACTAAATGTGTGCTTTATGGTATCATTAGTGGAGGAGTATAAGAGTGAGGCAATAGGAGGAAAAATAGCATGTAGTATTAAGCTGATACATATTATCGTGATGCACAGAAGAGATAGAAAAATCACAGTCACTATACATCTACCACGTAATATTTTACAGTATTTGCTTCTTATCTTGCTCTTTTTTTTTTAATGTTATTGTCCAAGATCTTATGCAAGCCAGAATACATGTTCAACCGCTTCACCACCTAGTGGACTTAATTGATCAAACGGGTTCTGACTTTTTAGATCTAAGTTTAGCCTTGAGGAAACTGCTGTGGAGTCTCCTCTAGAAAATGGTGTTCAAAGTCTGAAAAAGGTCTTTTCCTTTGTAAAAGAGTGGTGAAGGTGCAACCATCCTTTCCGCCCTTTGACTTTAACGGCCGTCACCGTGGTCCAGAGCACTGACTTCGGCGCCTTCCATCCAGGAGCGATGGAGTATTCTTTGACCTGGGTGTTGTCAGGGAAGGCGGCAGCAACCTGCGAACAACAAGAGAGTAGTGCAGACATCAAGGAAGCCAGGTAATCTGTCAGCATGTTACTATCAACATCAGTAATCTTTTAGGCATTGGAGTGCCCCACATATTTGGTGGTCTACCAAAGACCACTTCATAGGGAGATAAGCCTGTTCTAGAATGAGCTACCATTCGCATGTAAAAGAGGGCAACCGGTAGGGCTACCATCCAATCTACACCTTTGTCTGCGCAAATCTTTGCTAGTCTAATTTTCAATGTCTGATTATGTCTTTCTACAAGGCCTGCTGCTTCAGGATGTCGCACACAATGGAATTTCCAGGTATACCCTAACAGAAGGGACACCTGCTTCATTAGTACCAGGACATATTTGTAACCTCTACATCTGTTTATTTGGATATAATCCATTTGGAGCACTTCAAAAGGGTGGTCAGGTGGATGGAATCCACCTTGTTCCATCGGAATGCCTTTACCTGGATTGAATTGGCAACAGATCATACATGTTCTGACCTTTTGTTTCGCTGCTGCACGCAGGTGCTTGTTGAACCATATATTCTGTAAGCTATCTATCATTGCTTTCTCTCCTAAGCGTGCAGGACTATGTGTGGTATTTATAATCACTTGTACCATCGAATCAGGAAAAAACCATGTGGATTTGCCCTTAGTCATCCAACCCTGATCAGTCAGTACCCCTCCTTGTTCCGACCATTTCTTTAATTCGTCCATAGTAGCATGTGTCTGTATGTCTTGTACATCCTTGGAAGGATCCCTAACTGTCATGGCGTTGGACACTGATTGAACCTGTAACTTTGTCATGTCTAGTGGGGTCTGAGCTGTCTGTTTAGCAGTTCGGTCTGCCAGATCATTGCCTTGGGAAATGGTATCTGTGGCTCTAGTATGTGCTTTACATTTTAGGATAGCTATGGCTGTTGGTAAATGTATTGCTTCCAGTAGGGCTTGAATAAGGGGGCCATGCTGTATCTTGGCCCCATGAGAGGTCAAGAAACCTCTTTCTCGCCACAGAATCGGTGTAAATGTTTACTCTCAGGTGCTTAGATCTTATGCACGCTTGTGTCAGGGCGATGAGCTCTGCTGCTTGTGCTGACAATATGTCTATTCTTTTAGTCTCTATTATTACAGTATCAGTAGTCACTGCATATGCTGCCACTAATTCTCCCGCCCCTGTCCTCATGCATGAGCCGTCAACTTATAGTGTTAGGTCGGGGTCTGGGAGTGCAACGTCTGTCAAGTCTTGTCTTGGTTTAGTCACGGTATGTATTACTTCAACACAGTCGTGTGGTGAAACGCTTTCTGTACTGGAGGGCAAAAGGGTAGCGGGATTCAGTATGTTGCATCGTCTGATCTCTATGAGTGGTTGAAATAACGTTAGCTCATAGCCTGTCAGTCTAGCTACAGTCAGGTGTTGTGTTTGTGTCCGGTTCAAGAGAACCTCTACTGCGTGTGGTACTTGTACTGTCAGAGGGTGGCCCAGCACTATCGAGTCACTTTGTCTTATGGCTAAGGCCGTTGCTGCAACTGATTTTAGGCACGCAGGCAAAGCCTGTGCTACTGGGTCTAATGTACTAGAAAAATAAGCACAGGGCTTGTGTTTTCCTGCATGATCTTGTGTTAGGACAGATAGTGCTGTTCCATCCCGCTCTGTCACAAAAAGCATAAACGATTTGTTGTAATCAGGGTTTGCTAAAACTGGTGCTTGACATAAAGCTCTCTTTAATTCTTCAAATGCCACAGTGTGTTCTTGTGTCCAAGAGAGGACTTTAGTAGAAGCTGCCTCCTGTGTCGGCAACTGTATTAGGGGCTTGGCTATGTAAGCATACTGGGGAATCCACTGCCTGCAATATGAAGTGAGGCCAATGAATGCACGTACCTCCTTTTGTGTCTTGGGCTGTGAAAAACCAGAAATCAATTGAATACGTTCCGGTGCCCACAACTAATTCCCCTGAAAGATCACAATAAAACATGAGAAAAAGGGGAAAGCACCATACCTATTTCCTCGGCTTAATTTCTAAGGGGGCTAATTTCTAAGGGGCTTAATTTCTTAAGGGGCTAGCGGGAAGCGAACCTCCTCAGGGGCCAGCAGAAAGCCAATATTCTCCTCCTTCCCCCCTTTTTGACAGGAGGAAATCTGAAACAGATTCCACTGCTGTCAAACACTACCAAACCCTGCGTGTAGCAACTGGGCGTAAGCAAAATTATAGGAGATGCACAGCGCAGTTGAAATTCAAGAGAAATCCCTCCAGCAAATGTACAAACTTCATTGTGTGAGCTCATAGGCTGGCCAAATGACATCTCATATGCAAATGTCCCTATTATGTGAACCTACACCAACCTGAAGTCAATATTAATGCTAGGAGGCCCTAATAGGAATGCTAAATTACCTAAATATTCGGAAAACCAAGTTTAAGAACAGTTGTTAATGTTGATAATTAATAATTTATCTGCTAAAGAAACCAGTCATTCAGCAATAATTTCCACCTATACAATAAACTGCATCTCTCGCCTTTCATATTCAAACGTCTCCCTTCAGAAACCCAAACCCAATAGCCTAATTCAAAAACAAGTCAACTTTTGGGGCCACCACTTACAAGAATGAGCTTACTAAAGCAAACTTTAAAAAGGAAATCCTGTCAGATATTTTCTCATTACCCTAAATACCGAGCCTCATTTGTCACTCTGGGGTGGCAGTCCTTATCTAAAACAGGCTCTTCAAGAGCTAAGATGCGAGTGTACAGATCATAATTGTTCCTTAATGTCCAATCTGGAAACATATGACCGAGGCTGCCTGTCTATAAGAGAAAGGCAGTTATGTGAAAAATATTTTAGTCTTGCATAGCCTTTTTCTTTTGTTTCATTCATCTCCAACACCAATTAGACATACACTGATAACGTGTTGTCTGCTATTTTGACAGCATGATAATGGTAATATCATGTCTGTGAAATTTAGTAATTGTGAACAAGTTCCAGCCAAGCGCTGTGCAAAGATTGCCGTCGTCACGACCATCTCTGTACTGCACAGGAGAACTTTGTATTAAACGCTAAACAGACTGGTCAATACAACACAAAAACAAAACATATATAAAATACATATGCCAAGCCATCAGTATACCAAGCACAGAAAGCATAGACAAATTACGTTAACATATATAAATGAGCAGCGACGCCCAATTTCTGTACCTACAGCTCAGAGGCGAACATTCTGGCCTGCTTAATTTGTCAGGCTTATAATCAATAACTGATTTACCTGCCCTATACACCCCCATCTGACAGTGGGTCATCCCAATGATGACCAGCTGTCAGCTGAAATCACCGTGTCAAGTCTGACACACAGGATCAGCAACAATAATCAAAAATGAAGAACACACAAACCTGTCTTTTTTTTATATAAATGAGCTATGCATCTTTGTACACAATGTACCCTCATGTCGTAGTCGAAGATGCATCTCCCATCTTTCCTCACAGACCCGTAACCACTGGATCATTTATCCATTTATCCATAACCGGTGGCAGCTTGTGGCCACAATTCAAAAATGTCTGAATTTGAAAATCGTTTTTATATAGGCATATAGCCCTTAAAATTCCAAGCAAGAGCAACATTTTACTTTCTGGCCAGAAGCAATATAACATTTGCTAAAAAATAAAACAAATCTTCTCCATAGACATTTCCTCGGGGCACTGGTTTTGCACAGAATAGAACAAGGGAATCTTTCTCGACTTACATTTCTCAGCTGCCCTGTCTTATCAGAGAAGCTAAAAATAGCCCCTCAGCGCGGCCTGAGCCTGGGCTGCCAGCCAACTTTTTTGTTATTCCTACTCCTGGCCCCCAAGGCTCTCCGGCTGCAGGCATTACACAGATGCGATGTCAGAGAAGCTTTCTAAGCAGTGCCTTTGTTCTGCTCCTCTCACCGGCCCCCACCTACACTAGCTACAAGGTCAGAATCTGTCTCCGATTTCTGTATCACATTCTGCTCTACACAGCCCCCACCTTCTCCTCACTCTGAAGCTGTCAAAGACAAAAAGACTACTCAATTCCATAAAAACTGCAATAATTCGCCCAATTGAAAAATTATTTTTACATACAATTTGCACTCAGGGGGTCATAATCTTACCAACTTGACCCAGCACATTGGCTCACTGGACCACCAAGAACACAAACCTGTATTCTTGAACAATTTGCAAATTCGAAATACCCACAATTCTTTTTCTCAAGCTAAACCCTTAATGGATCACTAATTATTTTTCGTTAACACTTTGTACATTAGGGGTGTCATCAAATCACAGGCGTTGCTATTACCCTAGCTACACCCCTCTCAAGTCCCTTTTAACAACGTAATCAAATGTTGGACCATGAAAACACCAGCCATGCGCTGATCTTTTGGCGGGAGGCTCAAGAACACTTGAGCTACTATATCATTATCATATGTATCGGGGTACTTGCGGTGGCACTCCAACTGGTCTTTCTACTGGGGCCACTCTTGCTAGGTCCTCTGAAAGGACGGGATAAATACCAGCAACGTCAGTATTTCTTTCTCTGTCAGCCTGCGCTCATTTTACCTGCTCCACTTCCTCCTGTAACATCTTTTCCTTGGCTTTTCCAGACTCCAGTCTACTTCTCTCTGCTTCGTGAAACACTTACTCTGTCCTCCTATGTGACTCCTTGCGCCAAAACTCAATGGCATCCTTCCGAGCTGGTCTACATTTTCTCTTTCATAAGAGTGTTTCGTTGTCTGTCTACTTGTTCTGCTTTTACTCGGATACCTTCCTCAACTAATACGTTTTCTCGGGCTTTGTCTGAATCCTCCCTACTTTTCTCTTCTTTTCTGAGCGCTTTCTCTGTGCGTCTATGCGATTCTTTACGCCATAATTCAATGGCATTTTTCTGTGACTGTCTGGCTTTTGTTTTCCATAATGCTTCTTCTACTCTCATGATGCAATCTGCATCCCATGTCCCAACAGCGGGCCATCTCTGATTCTCTGCTAAATCCTTGGTGTAGTCCACCCACAAATCGAGATATAATACGGCATCTAGGCCATGTTTATGGTACATAAAGTACCCTGGAGTGTCCCTAGGTGGAATGGGAACGGCTTCCTCGAGTATTCCTTTTCTAGTTTTTATCTGTCTTAATTTTGAGAATAACGGCATCTTAAACCTTGCTACTTGATTCTTACTCGGACTTGAACACAATTAATACAATAAACACAGTAATGAAGATCGAACAATCACTCATACCACGACATTTAAAACACATTAAAACATTTTAAAACGAACAACGATAATTAGAATAAAACTAGCTAACTGCATAATACTGGATGTACTGCTAAACAGTACAGATACACCGCTAAAACAGTGCAGACCGGGTCTGTGTACCCAAACCCGTCTTGACCGGCACAAATTAATGCGCACGTCTAGATGCGTCCCCAGCAACGGTACTCACCGGGAAGCACGGAACGGAAGGCCTCGGAAACTCTGAACAGGACTGGACCGGACTCGTGACGTAGGTACTTCGGAACTTTGGAACCTGGTGGGCCTCTGTATACCTCGGACACAGCTCTCTCGCAGGTGGGCTCTGGGTAGGACAATCTGCGTTCCTCACCGCCTCGTCTGGACGCCTGGTCGCAGTCCGTCCCCTTCGTTGGCCTGAGGGAGTTGGCGGGAAGACCCGCGACGTGCGCGCTTGAAGTCCGTCACGGCTATGGAAGGGGGCAAAACTGGACCGTCATCTCCGGCGTGTGGGGAAAGAGATTGAACTGTTCGGGCGCCATTATGTCGTAAATAAAATATTACGCTCTCAGAATTTCAGAATATTAATAAGATCATGCATAAAGCAAGAGGCTGAGTCTGTGGTATCAGGTTCAAAAAGGGCTTTATTCCAATAACTCGAGTCAAAGGGAGAATATTACCATCACCACAAGGGATCTGGAAGGGACTCAAAAGTATTCTCAAAACATTATTCACAGAGTACAGTATATATACATCGGAAACGAAAAGAGCAAAAGAGAGTGAGATAAGAGCATGTGGGCGTGTAAGTAGGCGTGAAGGTGGGCGTCCATGTGGGCGTCCACTTGATGATAATAGGTAATTTGTCATAGGTGGGTGGATACCTGGAGGGGGTTGCGTGATCAGCTGGAATTGTACTGGAACTTTGCCTTACTTGTGCTCAACTCGAGCATGACGTGTAACTGACGTGGGGAGGGTTGCTATGCAACCGGACAAGTCTGGAAGTGAGGCCTTCAGTGTCAGGACGACCAGCACATCTTGTTTTATCTGATATCTGATGTCTGGAGCAGGGACTGATTTGTGACATAGGTTGCTCATCACCAAAAGCCGATGTGGCATCTATTTCTTCATTTACTTCATTTACTGCAGAGGCCTTACATGGGGGGCTATGGGCTTTTTACTGACGTGAGCTTTGCAATCTCACAAAGAGAGACAGAAAGGCTAGGCTTTCTCCTTTGCTGATCCCTCCTTCTCCAGGCAGGAATGCGGCTCTGTAGGAGTAAGCAGATAACCGTGCTCAATACTGTCTCGGTACCTTGTGACAGGGCCCCTTTGGCTGAGGCCCAAGTGTGTAAGGCCAAGGATACGCAGCTGCAGCTTTCTGAACGTCCGAGGCCTGAAACCTCTGTTCGAGTCTAGCTGAGCCACAAACACGGGTTTGTATGTGGTGCAGGAAAACATGATGCAAAACGTGTAGGCCTCAATACAGATTTGTCGTTTCTCTCATGGGGAACTGAATGATGACAGGCCACGTTATAGCATAAGTAACATGATAGGAAAGGCCATGGAGGGGAAATGCATAGGTTACATGCATGCGCACATAGGCGTTGGGGGGCACATGGGGACATATAGGCCTCATAGATTTTTATTTTCCACACCAGTGGCCCTGATTATAATGTGGAGATAGATTATAGTTGAGGGCAACTTCGTAGCCATTCTTAAGCTTGATCTCAGTGCCACATTCAACGCTGTATCTCACAACATTTTGGTAAAGCAGCTCTGGAGCGATGGCATCGAGGGCATAGCACTGCACTAGTTGTCCTCATTCCTGCAGGGACACACCTTCCAGGTGGTACAAAAGCCGTTTCAGTCATCGATTCACTCTCTGCAGCAAGGAGTTCCTCAGGGATCGTCTCTGAGTACAACTCTTCTTATTGTTAATGTCAGTCCTCTGGGTGCTGTTATTGAGCCCCTGACAACGCATGCAGTGTCCCAGATTTACTCCACACTCTTGAACAATAGTGCTCCCTCACTAGATCCCCTGAGGAAACAGTAGGAGAGGGATCTGGGTAGACTGGAGGATGATGATTGGGGTCAGGCAAGTGCGGATCCCAGAGACATTGCAATCCGAGTGGGTTTCCGACTGATTCAACTGAAAATCCTGCCCAGGTCATATTACACTCTGACCCATCTGTCCAGTACGGGTAGGGCATCTGATTATCGATGCTTAAGGGGCTGCCACTTGAGGGGCACCTTAATTAACATGCTCTGGGAATGTCCAAAGATGGGGCCTATTGGAAGAGGGTGGGCAAGGTGATATCTGAGACCCTGGGCAGTGAAGTGCAGGTTACGCCCTAACTGGTCTCACTGGGAATTTGGGGCGAACAAACACTGGACTGCTATACCCTACTATTCTGCAACTTGATGGTGGCCTGCAGCGATAGTCTGAAGCACTTGGGGGTGCCCACTCTGCCCACTAGCGAGAATGGGAGGAAGGCTTGGACTGGTGTATGGGGCAGAAAAACTAGTATATCAAGCTAGAGGTTGCCCACGTAAATTTGAAAACATTTGGGGCCCCTGGAGAGAGAACAAAGAAGAAGATGGGCAGGGAAGGATGAGGGATGATTGCCTTGACGATGGGCAGACCGGTCATCAATCACAGGTTGACCGAAAGGGGCCTAAGCCTTCTGTGAACACTAACCAGAGAAAAGCTGTACCAGCAGCGCTGCTGTCCCATTACATCCCAGTCCTTGAGATGGTAAATGCAATACTGAATGTGTATTTGCCTGCATGTCCTTGAATGTTGGGGTAGGGGTGTTCTATACTGTTTGTTTCGTTATGCAAAAACTAAATAAAAATAGAAAAGGCTAGTGTCAAACCCTTTGTGAGTGTGTTAACACAGCAATTTTGTGATGTGCAATTGTGGTAGGTGACAGCTCCTCCCCCTAATCAAATCAGAGATGGCCCATCCTGCCAACATCTAATCCCCCTCATCTCTCTGTGTCAGTGCAATACACAAAGCTCAACAGCCAGCTACACCTAGTCATGTGACCCAGGATACAGGCTGCATGCACCGAAAGGACAGGAAAATGCCAACTTTCTAAAACCTAAAAGATCTGTGACTGGGGGTGTGTCTGAAAAGTTTCAGCGCTCTGTCCATTATCCTCTTGTGTTTGCTTTGTTCCCCCTAAGTTGACAGTGTATGCCCAGACGTGGTTCCCTTGCTGACTCTGCCACTGGATTCAAACTAGCCTGGTTGATGAGGAGTGTTATTCCGCAACCGGTCCCAGGATGCTTGTTCCTAGTCCAGGGAAGACCTGGGTTGGCATTTCAGGCTCGACTGTTCCCATGAGGAACAGGGTCAAGACTGATTTGCATATGGCTTGGTCTGAACTCGGGCGAAGTGAGCTAATGAACGATGATGGATTCAACCCAGATCTGGGACTGGGGGTGAGTGTCTGAAAAGTTTCAGTGCTCCATCCACCGCCACTTGAAATACCATCACTATCATCACCACTACCACCATTTCCACCACGATCACTAATGCTATCACTGCTATCATCATTTTTACAACCACAATCACTATGAAGCTTTGGGACAACCTTACCTAGTAAACCTTGCCATAAAGCTCTGTCTGGTTTACTTGAGGCCAAACTAAAGTACCTCCTTGCCACTCTAACTACCTGTATTCACCTGCCATACCAAGACATGGGAGAGACAGTCTTGCACGCTGACTCTCTGTCATAGGCTCTGCTTAGAACATAGCACTCACGTCATTACCGTTTTCTGGCCTACTACGCCACCCCAACAGGCTAGAGCAGCTGTCACCACTGCCACCTTCCTCAGCCTAGTGGAACCCACACCCACATGCCTCATCGGTCCCACTGTGCCAGAAGTAGATAAGTAGTACCTCCAGCACTGGAACTGCGGCTCTCAGTCTCCGGCTGGGGCCTGACTGCATGCCCTTCCCTCGGAAGATGCACTGTTGTTTTCCCTTCTCGAGAGTTCACAGTAGAGGTGCAAAAGGAATTTGATACCACTGTACCTTGCAATCCTATCAACTCCTCTCCTGCTCTCTCCCAATGTAGTATGCAAAATGTGATGGATTGAATGCTTGAATTAATCTTAGCCTCTGGTGATTCCTTGGGGTTGCATCCCAGTACATCGTTATTTTGCACACCATTTCACCACAGTTTGGACCCAGCCATATGCAAATTAGTCTTGATCTTGCTCCAATGGTAACAGTCCAGCCTAAACTGCTTGGCAAGTTCCTACCTGACCCAGAATACAAGCAACCTAGGACTAGTTTCAACCTGATTAGGGCTAATGAGATAGTATAGCTTGGATTCAGTGACACATTGTGCACTGGACCCACGTCTGGGCATACTCGTCCAACTTAGGGCAACATAGTAAAGTATACAAATGTGATGGATGAAATGCTTGAATTAATCTCAGCCACAGGTAATTACTTGGCCCGCATCCTAGTCCATTGTTATTTTGCACACCATGCCACCTCAGTTTGGACCCCACCATATGCAAATCAGTCTTCATCCTGCTTCAGTGGGAACACTCCAGCCCAAACTGGACTAGTTATAGGTATGGCCACTTTCCTATAGGAAAATGATTTCTTCATTTGCTGATAACTTTGGCACAGTTTGATGATTTCTCCCGAAACGTTCCAAAAAGAAGTTTCATCCACCTCCGCTCTTTCTTGGAAATTTTCAGGTTGCTCTGTCAACCAGGGGCTGAGAAAAATTAGGGATCCCAAAATGTGTTTTCCTCCATACAATTTCCCATGGGAAGTATTAGACACAGCTACAGTCATAAAAGCCTATACAGGATTATACCAAATTGGCAGGTAGTTAGCTTTTTAAACAGAAAGCAAGGTTTTTGTGATTTGGTGTAAATCTGTTCAGTAGGTTTTGAGAAACTGATGTTTAAATGAGTATGCATATATAGGGATGCAGAGACTCTGCAGATGTGACAGATCAAAAAATAAAATGGGATTGTTGCCGTAACATCAACATAGATGTTGCGTCAGCCATTTTAGGACTCGGGAACTCAGTTCCCTGTCCTTAAAACTGAGTTAAAAAACATGATATGGGCAGGGTTGTGATACCCTCCATTGGCCAAGTGGAGCAGAGTCCCTTTGTCAGGAACAGGTTTTCCTCAGGGCTTGCGTAATACTAGAAGGATCCACCTCCAGGCAGCTCCAAGTCTGATTGCTGTTATAGCACAGACTATTAGAGTGGCCAGGTGGGGGAAAGGGTGTTGGGGGAGGGACTGCTGGGAAGGAGACCTGTAACAAAGTAAACTATAAGTTAGACTACTTTTTGATGATGTAGATCTTTAAAAGCACTAAACAATGGATAACATATTCACCTGCAAGCTGTCGTGAAAGCCTTAACGAGATTTGAGATAGAGGAGCTATAAAACAAAACATGCTATGTTTATCAACAATGGATCAGATTATACTAGACATCTACAGATTCTATTGTGTAGGGAGTGAGCAATTCTACTACACCTACCATAGTTATATTCTCTTTCCTCCTATATGGTGCACAGCTCCCAGTTTTAGATGTGAGGCAAAAAACACGAAGGACAACTTGTCAAGACAACCTTCTCAGTAATGTTACAGATTCTCAATATGGAGCGGGACCTGCCACACAACTTTATACATGAATAGTTTCCTTTACAAAAGGTTTTTTTCTTTTCCTCTTAAATTCAAAGTCAGTCTTTGCTTCCAAACATAGTTCCAAAATGTTCCAAAAATTATTGTCCGGACATTGTTACAAATGTTACATTTTTGAGAGAGGAAAATTGGAATTTACACTCTTACCCAATAACTGCAGAGCGTTCCTTCTTCTCTCCCACCTGGATCAAGAGTGCATCAGTTATTCCTTACTGCCAATAATCACAGTGTTAGGCGATCTCCGGAACGTGGCCACCAAGGCTGGAACACCACCAGACTCCAGCCGCATCCAGGTTCAAGAAGCAGGAAGAGAATAACAAGCGTTTAATCTGGGGTGTGGCTCCTTTTTATAGACGAGCCAAACACAAGATGGCCGCCACATTTGGTGACGTTCTGAAGGCGGGATCAAATGTCTAAGAGCAAGTAATAATAAAAGGCAAACCTGTTCACAAAGGTATAGCCATGCATAGCGGATGTCCCCACCAATGATTAGCAAAGTGAAATATCGTCAAAGAGGCACAACCAAACATAACAGATGCTCTTATCATTGATTGGCAAATTTAGTGCTGACAACGTACAACGGATGCTCCCAGCAATGATTAACGGAGTTAAGGATGGCAATGCCACCAGTAACGCGCAAACAAAGTTAGTGATGGCAACTAACTCGCAGTGAAAGAGGGGTAATGCATCTAGACACAGGTAGGATGTTACACAGCACATTTGTGCATGAGCACGCAGCGCCAGCGTCAATGAGTAGAACCACTATCAGCTGCTGAAGAACCACCGGTGACAGTGGTTCCCCTAGAGCCGCAGCCCATGACCATGACACCTTTGGGGCCCAAAACTGATTTTTTTTAATGTAACCACAGATCAGCAGAAACATAAAAAGAAAGGGCTCCTGCTCATTTAAGTTTTTAGCCCCAGGTTGGCAGGGGCCTGGGGAATACCGATTAAAAAAGAAGGGGAGAGGTGTGCATGGGGCTGCCCCTCCCTGAGACGTTTTTCAGCCCCGGGTAGCCCATCCTTCTGGGCTCAGCACATTTTTAAATGGGAAGAAGGGTGAGGGGTCTTCCCCAAACCGATTTCGATTCCAGGGACTGCACCCTTCCCAGGCACAGAGCATTTTTAGATGCAGAGAAGGGTGTGGGACCCCTGCACCAGTCCTATTTTGTCCTTGGGGACCCCGTCCCCTGTGGCCCAGCGTACTTTTAGTTGGGGAAGTGGTTGTGGGGTGCCCCTCCCTGAGAAATGGTGTGTTCCCAGGAACCCCATCCCCAGGGACCCCAAGCCCCAGAACACTGATGTTCCCTGCCTGCCAGAGTGCGGGCCAGGAAGATTTTGCTGCTCCCGCCTGGCAGGATCAGAAAAGCTACTGCCAGGCATGAGTACAGATCTATCTCCCTGCCCACGCTGCAGCAGGCAGGAAACAGAAGATTTCTCCTGCCCTGCAGGAGAACATAGAAAAGTTGCTCCCGCCAAAGGGGGGGGGGGTGGAGCAAATAACCCAAGCTGTCTCCTGCCAACAGCCGAGGATGGGTGCTGGCTGAAGGGCCACAGAGTACATACACCACCCCAACCGCCCCTCTCCCATGGCACTCAATTTGAGAAAAATTGTGGGTTCACTCGATGGGACAGTGGCACCCATGAGGAAAATAAAGAACGGCTGGCTCCCACCAGCATCCAGGATGGGTGCTAGCAGGGATCCGTTAGGGGCCGTGGAACTTTGAGGCTCACCTCAACCACACAAAAACTATGAGTTTGACCCCAGGAGAGCTTACCATATTCTTTGAAGCACTCCGAGCTGGAGCTGTATGCTCTTCAGCTGGAGTGCAGAGACCTCTTGTGGTTGGTTCTATGGCGGCATTTTATGGTTTGAAGAATGTTAAAGAAACACTCAACAACAGATGTTTATGGTTGGTTTGAAGTAAAATGCTTTATTATGTGACAGTGATTCTTATTAATCATTGCCATGTATACACATGGAGATACATTGGATTATAGTTATTGATAAATAACTATGTTGATCTACTAACAAAGCCAATAAGTCAGCTTTATATATGTTGATGTGCGGACCCCTTGATAAAGCCATTCGGCTCGCTTTTTATATATTGGGGTTCTGACTCTTTGACAAAGTGAGTAATGCTGCCTTACTTGAAATTATACCCTTTATAGTGTTACATGACATAGCCTGCAGTGTGCTGCGGGAGGGGTTGGGTGCAGTCCGTGCACCCAATCCCATGCCCGCACGGTGATGAACATCTTACTTTACGTTAAAAAACCATAAACTGAACAAACCTAATTGTGAAAGTGACATTATAATTAGGAATTGTAATATCATCTTAATTTACATTAAACAAACCTTAGAAATTCACTGAAAAAAACAAAGGTTAAAGGAACGATATACACCCTTATGCATCAAGCCAAAATCCAGTCGGTAAAATACCGATTCCTTATTAGCTCCCGGTATTAAGTAAAAAATACCCAATCCCAATGCATCAACCCAAAAGCAGAAATCGGTATTTAAGGAATCCTTAAATAGCGATTCTTTAAATAGGGATTCCTTAAATACCGATTCCTTAAATAGCGATTGCATTTAAGGAATCCCAAAGTGAGATTCCTTAAATGCAATGCATCAAAGTTAAAAAATTAGCGATTTCGCTAATAAGGGGAGCAAATTACCATGAAGATGAACTGCATGGTAATTTGCAAAAACTTTGAAAAATGCACTTTTGTGCATTTTTCAAAGTGTCATGTTGCGCACACACATGCCCTTAGAGCATGTGTGTGTGCAACATATGTGCACATATCATTTTCAGGGGTGCAACAGGGTGTCCTTTTGACACCCTGGCACCCTTGAAAGTGCTCCAGCTATTAGCGATTCGGTAATACCGAATCGCTAATACAGAATGGCTTTACATTCATTCCTATGGGCCTCCAAGCCCATAGGAATGAATGGGTAGGTATTCCTTATTACCGATTCGGTATTACCGATTCGGTAATAAGGAATGTTAAGGAATCGCTATCTGAATAGCGATTCCTACATGCATAGCCTTTTGCTATTCCTTATTAGCGATTCCTTATTTTTCGCTAATAAGGAATCGCAAATGCTAATGTTGATGCATATGCCCCATAGTTAAGTGAATATGTAAGTTTAAACATTATGTTTTAAACTAACAAAATCACTAAAATTCACCAGTTATGGTTATCTCGACTATAATTCGCGCCCACACCATGGACAATGTTCTTATAAATGATGTGATTTCAGATGTCATTAGGGATGTTAACAGTGCTCTCACTGAACATTTCATGAGTGATTAAAAATATGAAGGTACAAGCGAGTTATATTTTCTTTAGGGCACAAGTTATAGTACCTTGAGATGACTATAAATGGAGAATTTGAGTGTTTTTTTGTAGTTTAAAATGTTATGTTTTGACTGACATTTTCACCTAACTATATAAAATCCCATTAACCTTTGTTTTTTTCAGTGAATATATATATATATATATATATATATATATATATATATATATATATGTGTGTGTGTGTGTGTGTGTGTGTGCGTGTGTGTGTGTGTGTATATATATATATATAAAATTATAAATATATATACATATATATTCACTGAAAAAAACAAAGTTTACAAGTCGTTATAGTTAGCCTCAGATTTCACTTGTTCAAGACCAGTGAAATTCAGCAGTAATAGTTACTGACTGACTGATTGAATATTTATAAAGCACACTATTACCGAGGCATCTTGGCGTGTGTGCAAACTGGGAACAGCTGACAGAATTAAAGTTTGGTGAAAAGCCATGTTTTTATATTTTTCCTGAAGAGCTTTCCACAGTTTTGCTGCTTGGTATGAGAAACCCTTACCTCCCATCTTACTCTTCTTATCTTGGGGAGGTTTATCAGTTCAGTTTTTGTGGACCTTAGGCAGCGTAGTGGCACATATTGGGGAAATAATGGTTGTAGATCCACTGCGCCTCCTCCATATAGGGCTTTGTGCACTAGGCAGAGGGCCTCAAATTCCACCCGCCGTCGAATAGAAATCCAGTGCAGCTGCTTTATGCTGACTGATGTAGGATTGTGTTTGGGTAGATCAAGCAATACTCGTGCTGCCGCATTTTGGAGTGACTGAAGTTTGGAAAACTGTCTTGCACCTGCTCCCAGGTATAGGGCGTTACAATAGTCTGCACTCGACAGAACTAGAGCTCCGACCACCGTTTTCCTCAAAAAGAAAGGGATGAAGGGAAGACTCTTACCTAAGACTTTAAGAGTAAAGAAGCAAGCTGAAGACACTTGGTTTATTTGTGGGGCGAGCGTTAGGTCTTTATCGATCAAGAAGCCTAGATTCCTAGCCTTGGACACTGGAACAGGGCATGTTCCGACTTCAGGGGGCCACCATAGTTGGCTCCATACCGAAGGTTTCTGGCCGAACCCTACAACCTCGTTTTTTTCCGTGTTCAGTTTCAGGAAGTTGTTGTTCATCCAGGCCATCAGTGCTATAAGGCAATTACAGAATTGTTCTGCTGTCATGTCCACGCTTTGTGTAACTGACACCACTAACTGGGTGTCATCCGCGTATGACACAAGCATAAGACCTTGACTTTTTATTAGTCTGGCTAATGGGGCGAAGTATATATTAAACATAGTCGGGGACAAGACCAATCCCTGGGGAACTCCACCTCGGAGAATGAACTTTCCTGACTGAAGTCCATGCCAGTGAATTAGTTGTTCCCTGGATGCCAAGAATGATGTTAATAGGGCTAAGGCTTTATCCATGATGCTGGCAGCCTTTAGCCTTCGCACTAAAACCGCATGGCTCACAGTGTCGAGAGCTGTGGTTAGGTCAAGCAATATGAGGGTGACCCTTCCACCTCCATCCATTACCTTGTGGATCTCTTCTGTAGCCATGATCAGGGCTGACTCAGTAGAGTGCCGAGATCGGAAGCCATGCTGAGTGGAATCAAGGATGTTATTTTGATCCAGATATTCCGTCAATTCAGAGTTCATAGTAAGGGTGGGCGCAGCGCTCTGCTCCACCCGCAGTGTGCATAGTAATGCCCACTTCGCGCTTCGCAAAGTAGGCGTAGCAGGGGCAGACTATGCACACCCCGCGGCGGAGCAGAGTTGCCCGCCGCCCGCCCCCCTCCCCCTCCCGCCCTCATTTTACAAGGGAGGCGGGTGGCGCGTAGTGGGGTACGCGCGTAGATTTGCCCCCACTCCGTAATGCTTCACGTAGCCTCACTACGCCCACTACGCCCAGGGCTGGTTCATAGCTTTCTCCAAGATTTTGGAGAGTAGAGGGAGGCAGGAGATAGGGCGATAGTTTTTGGTCTCCAAGGGTTCGAGCGTGTTTTTTTTAATCTAGGTCGAATGCACGCCTTTTTCCAACTCAAAGGAAATACCCCTTAGCTCGTAATTTGATTTAGTAAAGGGGTGAGGGATGCGCTGATCTCCTCCGGAGCCAGATGTAAAATGTACGGGGGCAAGGATCAAGGGGAGGCCCAGACTTTGATTTGCAACACTAGGTCTGCCACTTGTTCTTCCCCTAACGCGGAGAACCGAAATAGACTACATTGAGGTACCATATCTTCCCGTCCCTCTAAGCAGTTCATCCCAGGCACTTCCGCTGTGTCCAGGAGTTCATTATAGACGGTCTGGACTTCTTTGTCCACAAAGTTTTGGTCTGGTGCAAACATAGTATCCCGTGGGCATTTTGACAGAGCAGTTATAGTTTTAAATAATTTCTTCGAGGAATTTATAGCATCCTGAATTTTGGAGGTAAAATATACAATTTTTGCTTGTTTTATGGCGATCTTATATTCCTCTAAGCCTGTGCTGTAGTCTTTCCTATGTACCATGCTATACTCGGATCTCCAAATACGTTCTTTTTTTTTTTTAAATCTGTTTTTTATTGATTTTACACAACCATTCAAATAAACAACAAAACATGATACGATATCATAATCATACGCTCCAAATACGTTCTTTACGTCTACATTTGGTTTTGAATTGTTTGAGCTTAGCCGAGTAAGCTGAGTACCAAAGTGACAAAGCTTGCCTTCTCCTAGGGTGCTTGGTCACTTCCGGTGCCAGCTTGTTAACTGCATGACTAAGCCAATTGTCAAAGTTAGTGGCTGCCACATTAGAGTCTGCCATAGCTGGTGGATTCCTCGCCAGTGCTGTGATCAATTCATTTTGTTGAATTAATTTCCAAGGGCGTGATTTGACCGAGGAAGGTCTGTTACTGCGGCAGCTGCTGGTTGTTGAGATCTTAACATTGAAATGGACTGTGGAGTAGTCTGACCAAAGTGGTGGTCGCACACTCTTCACTTCAATGAGTTGATTGTTGGTAAAAATACTATCCAGCGTGTGGCCCGCTTGGTGCGTTGGCTCCGATACAATCTGACTCAGCCCATAGCTAGCTGAGTTATCTGTCAGGCAGGATGTGTCCGAGTCATTATTAGCTTCTATATAAAAGTTAAAATCACCCAGCACCGGTATCTAAGCAAGATTCCAAATAGGTCTGCAGTGACCTAGTAAAAGAGGATCTTGTCCCTGGAGGCCTGTAAATAAGTAGTCCCGGGAAGAGTTTGCGGTTGTTACCCGAGCTAACTATAACTTACGCTCCCGCAATGTACTCCTTATGACCTCACATATTAAATCATATATGTATATATATAAATATATAAATATAAATATATATATATATCTTTTAAAAGTCGAAATAATCTAATTATTCTGACATTATTTCCCATGGGTTTCTTATATTAAGTTCCTACCTCTATTATTTTCAATGGAAGTGCGTTGTAGTACCTGTGAATAGCTATAAGTAATGTTTAACTTACTCGAAGGCTCGGCTGGAGTATATTTACTACTATTTTGTGATCTTTCAGGCTATAGTAACGTTAGAAGTGTACTTTGTGATTAGCAATGATATTGCTGTTTTGCAGGTGGCTAATTTTATTAGTATGTCTCTGCCTAAACCCCCTCACCCTTTCCTAAATCCCTCTATGTGGTCCGAACCGCTGCAACGCTCAGCAAAGACAAGCACGCGCTAGTACTGGGTGCCGGCTGGAAGTCCCGAGCGACCCCGGCCCCTTTATTTAAGCTCTCTGGCCACGCCTGGCCAGAGAGTGATACACAGTGTGTGCGTGCTTCCGGGGGCATATCACGGGGGATGCGTGCAGTAATAAACTAGACCGCTACAGTAAGTATTTCCATTTCTAGACACCTTCCCTGGTCCCTCCCACAGTTACTACAACATACTTACATGTATGAAGACCTCCACCATCTTGGCGGAGATCTCCGCACAGAATAGATAGGAGAGATGCAGTTCGACCCCTGTAGGTTTCTTTTTTTTTTTTTTTTTTTGAAACCGTTTATTACAGAATCCAAAAAGTGTACAAAGATGGGCCTACAACCTTCAGGCCTGCCGCTAGCAAACAGGAAGAGCATATAATACAAGCAGTAAAACACACGCTGCGGCAGAAGAGAGGTCACAGGAGTTGAAAGAAGCGTCGGCAGCCACACCATCCGGACCCCACACAACGGTTTCATTTTTATATAAGAAACGAAAAAACAAATCCACAAGGCAACCAACAGTCGAAGTAGCAGCATGAGCTCCCCTGGGGGGGACCCTACCGATCCACAGGAAGAGCAAGGGGGGGATAGGTCGGGACGGAGACAAAGCGAACTCAATGCCCAGAGCCAGGGAGACAAGCAGGCTAAGGATACGGGGCCGGTGACAGATCAGGCGTCAGCGGCGGGGTACAGATTCCCCCACGGTAGGTGTTCCAGGGGCCCCACACTTTCACCCATTTCCCAGGCTTACCTCTCGCAACATACACTACCTTTTCCCGAAACATACACCAATCCATGTTGTCCTTCCACGCCGAGACAGTTGGCAACCTCTGGGAACCCCACAATTGCGCAATATCACGCTTGGCCACCATATATCCCAGAGTCACCCACCACGTCTGTGGCACTGAGTAGTCGGTTGGCTCCCACACATTTAGGAGACATCTCCTCGCCTCGGGCAGCAGCGTCACATGCGTGACTGCCTGCAAAACCGCATGCACACCACGCCAGAATCGCGCCACCTCCGGACATTCCCACAAAATATGGAGAAAGGTCTCCAAAGCACCACACCCACGCTTACACAACCCGTCCACGGCATAGCCCATACGCATCAGACCCGGCCCCGTAACATAGACCCTATGGAGTATCTTGAGCTGGACGAAACGAAGGCGAGCCGGTATGGCCACCTCTTTCGGGGAGGCCACCGCAGACACCCAGTCCTCGTCATCCAGCTCCAGTCCATCAGCCCCCCACGCCTCACGAAGGCCAGTCAGCAGTCCCGAGCGATCATTGATGAGCTTTTTGTAAATTAATGAAATGGTGCCGTCCGGTAAATGCCCATCTAGCACTCTATCTTCCAGAGGGGAGTACTCCGGAATGGAGGCAACATCCGGGAATACGGAGCACAGCGCGTGACGGACCTGCATATATCGAAAGTACTCCCTGTCCTGCAACTGGAATTCCGTCTGCAGCACCTCGAACGTCTTAAATCCCCCCTTCGTCCAGAGATCGCCCACCTTGCTGATGCCTATCATGTCCCACTTCTCAAAGCCCTTCGAGGTCCACAGGGAGCCCAGCCGCTCCGATGCATACAGTGGCGTCGCCCGGGTCAACCGGTCCCTCCACCCCATCGCCAAGTTAGCCGCGTGCCACACCCGTACCGCGACCCGCGTAGGGCCCGTCAGACGCGCGTCAAGCGATCTAGAATACAGCGCCCGATTATAGTCGCCACCCGGCAGTAATAGTTTATCCATTTCAAAGGCCGGGTTAAGCGCGGGCCCTTAAAGGCCGTGGTTTATCGCAGCCAGCTGGGAGGCCCAGTAATACCGTTTGATGTCTGGGAGGGCGACCCCCCCGTCGTACCACGGGAGCGTCAGCTTCGCAAGGGCGATACGCGGCCTACCCTCCCAGAACAGGCGTAGCTGCAGACTCTCCACCTCGCGAAAGTAGCGCACCGGGACAACGTCCATCGTATTCTGTAAAGCGTACAGGAAACGTGGCAGCGACATCATCTTAAACAATGCCGCACGGCCGAGCGGTGAGAGCGGCAAGCGCCTCCAACACGCCACGTCATCCTTCAGGCGCTGGAGGGGGGGGGAGCAAGTTCTGTTTATATCGGGCCTCCGCGTCCAGGTTAATGAAGATACCCAGGTACTTAAATCCCTGCAGAGCGATCTGGATCGGACAACCCCGCGGAAGGATAGGAGCCTCCCCGGAAAGGACATACACACAAGATTTAGCCCAATTGATGACTAAGCCGGAGTTGCGGCCAAATGAGTGCAAAACATCAACTAGTACAATCAGTGATTTACGCAGGGAGGCAAGGTATAAGAGAATATCATCCGCGTAAAGGGATACGCGATCCTCCTATTCGGGGGTCCATCGGAGACCACGGATAGAAGGATGCCACCGCAGCCACTCCGCCAGGGGCTCCAGGGCAAGCGCGAAGAGGAGCGCTGCCGCGTGCCCCTACCCAGCTCAAACTGAGCCGACACTCTACCGTTCACCGCCACCTGCGCCAGCGGTCCGGAATACAACAATTTCACCCAACCGATGAATCCCGGGCCAAAACCAAACTTCGCCAGTGTCGCCCAAATATATGGCCACTCAAGCGTGTCGAACGCCATAGTGGCGTCCAGGGACGCCAAAATGGCCGGCTCTCGTATAAACGGGACCCGCGCGAGCACCCCATGCAAACCCTGCAGGTTGAGCGCAGTGTTGCGATGAGGGATGAAGCCGGACTGATCCTGGTGAATCAGATCGCACACCACGCCAACCAGCCGATTAGCCAACACCTTGGCGAGAATTTTGGATTCCGCATTCAGCAGCGAAATGGGCCGGTAGGACGTGACCTGATCCCGCGGCCTCCCCTCCTTATGAATAACCACGATAGTGGCCAGACGCTGGTCCAGCGGGAGGGAACCCGCCGAGCTGGCCGCGAGGAACATAGCACGGAGATGTGGCGCCAGCGTATCCGGTCGTAGTTTATACAGTTCGATGGAAAGGCCATTAGGACCCATGGCCTTGCCGGAGGCGACCGAGCGTATGGCGAGGGCAATCTCCTCAGATGTTGGGGTCGCGTCCAACAACGCTTTATCCTCCTCCGAAAGGGAAGGCAACGCAATATCTTTAAGTAAGGCATGGGAGTCCTCTTCCGAGCGGGAAGATACCGGGGAGTACACCCCACGGAAATATTCTGCAAAACAATCGACAATTTCTCCTGGGTCAGTGACACACACACCATCCAATTGCTCAATCGACGGAACAACTCGACTCGCTCTCTCCTTTTTATCCAGCCACGCAATCAGTTTACCAGCCTTATCACCCACATCATACAGTCTCCCCTGTTGCTCCCTACTGAGGCCCCTGGCTGCCTCCGTGACGAGGGCCTTGTAGTCCGCCTGCTTGAGTCGGAGAGCATGCAATTTGTCCTCCGTCACCCCACACTCCAAGTCACCCTCCAACTCAGTTATCTCAGTTTCAATACGGGTCACCTCCTCCCGCTCGCGCCTCCGGGAATGGGAAATAAGGGACAGGGCCTCCCACCGGAGGACCGTCTTGAACGCCTCCCACAGAGAGACCGCCGAGGACACAGACCCCACGTTATCTTCAAAATATCGCTTAAGGGATTTAACCAACCCTGTGCGAATGGTGGGGTCACGCAGGTACCAGGGATTAATCAGGACCATCCTCCCCTCCCCCCTCGGGACAATGTCGAAGTGCAACAGGAGCGGGGAGTGGTCTGAAATACCCCGCGCCAAATGGCGCACCTCCCCGACCCTCCCTGCATGCGCCGCTGGCATTAGGACATAATCTAGCCTCGAAAGACTGCCATGGGCCCCGGAATGAAAGGTGTACTGTATCTGCGTTGGGTGTTTCAAACGCCAGCAATCCACCAGCCCCAAGGTATCCAAGAGGCCGGACAACCACGCTTGGGCACGGGGGAGATCCCTAGGGGGGTGACGATCCTCAGTTCCGGAAACCACAGCGTTAAAATCCCCCCCAACCACTAGAATCCCCTCCGGAAGGCCAAGGAGGAGGCGCCCCAGATCCGCAAAAGTAGTCGTTTGCAACCCCGGCGGGACATAAACAGAAACGAAAACAATCACTCTGCCCTCCAATCTACCCACCAGAACCGTGTACCGTCCCCTGTCATCATGGAGCACCTCATCAACTTCCAACGGGAGCGAGGTCTTAGCCATAATGCCCACACCCCTTGAACCAGACGTGAAGCCCGAGTGGGCCATAAGGCGGTAGCCCCGTCTATTCATAGCACGAAAGGAGTTTCCAATGAGGTGTGTTTCCTGCAGAAAGACTATATCAGGTGAAATTCGTTTCAGGAACTGCAGGACCACCCCCCGTTTTATCCTGTCCCCCAGTCCATTAACATTCCAGGACAAGAGACTCAGTCCCCTACCCCCCATCATAGCCGAAAGCGATCAATCGCCCCCCAGAGAGCACTTTAGGAATAGCACAACAATATGTTAGCCTTGTGGTACAAATGAACAATACCCCAACCCAACCGCCCCAACAAAACTCCCCCCTCCCTGCACCCCTGCATGAGCCCAGACAGCCCCCCCAACTTGCAGTGTGCCTGTCGCCCCTGTGTAATTTAAACTACTAAGACCCCCTAGAGGAGGAAAGAGCGCCCCCTCGAGACCCCGCACCACCTCCAATGGAGGGGAGACAAGACACGACAGACAATAGACCCTAAGCTTGGCCGAAAGTGGCAGCATCCGGAGTGAGCCCCCGCATCAGTACCTCAGACCCGGTCCGGTGGGCACTCTCCTCCCGCCGCCCCCCCCCCCGCCATCCCGATCATGAGCCCCAGACAAAGTGTCCAGCCAGTCCCCGGCCGTTTCAGGACGGTCAAAAAAGTGAGTGCGACCATCCACCTCCACCCGCAGCCTGGCCGGGAAGAGCATGGCGTATTTTAAGTTCATGCCTCGGAGCCGCCGCTTGACGCCCAGGAAACTCAGTCTCTGCTTCTGGACCGCTTGGGTGAAGTCGGGATAAAAGTTCACCTCCATGTTCTCCAGCTTAATTGGCCCTTGCAGTCTGGAAGCTTGCAAAATCGCATCCCTGTCCCTAAAGTTAAAAATACGGGCAATAAGAGGCCGCGGAGGGGCTCCGACCTTCGGTCTGCCCCCGGGAACTCTATGGGCCCTCTCCACAGCAAAGAATTTACTCAGTCCTCGAGGCTGGAGATGGGTAATGATCAGGTCCTCCACAAAGAGATCCGCCGCCGACTCCTCCCGTCCCTCGGGTACTCCGATGATACGGATATTATTCCTCCGGGCCCGGCTCTCGGAGTCCTCCAGGCGCCGATCCATAAGCGCACTTGCCTGACGGAGCCGGTGCACCTCCGTTTGAAGGGCCGCCACCTCAGTCGTGAGGCCCGACGCGGTGTGGGCCAAAGAGTCGACCCGGTCGTTGGTCTTAGAGAGATCAGCTCTCACAAGGTTGACATCAATGAGGACCGCGTCAATTTTGTGTGCTAGAGTCTCAAACTGCTGGCCCACTGAGGCCTTCATCTCAGCAATGGCGCCCATGACGTCGTGCAGAGACAGATCCGTGGGCAAATCCGGGGCATCCGGGGGGCACTCAGAGGACTTGTGCGATCCGCCGGGAGACCCCTTCGGGAGGGTGTAGCGGTCCATGATGTTGGCCTGATGTGCGGTGCCACGCCGGGTCGACTTGGCCTTCAACCGATCCCCATCCTGCTTCGTGGCCATTGTCGCGTGTCTCGCACCCGCACCAGCCACGCAATGTAGACCAAGCAATCAAGGCCGCAAGCCCCGGGGGCCACCCCAGGACGTCAAAGCGGGCCACAGCAGGCAGGCAGGCAGGGTCGCACAGCGAGGCCACCCCAACACAAAGAGCGCCGTGATCCCACTTGCGATAACGGCAAGGGGACTCAAAAGTGAAAGTGAAAGTGTGGGGTACACGACTCGCCAGGCCCAGCCCGCCGTTGTTGTTCACTTTGCCACTGGGTCGCCCCCAAACGCGAATCCGGGGTCAGGAGAGAAGTAGGCCGCAAACTTCAGTCGGTGCTCACTCCGGCACCCGGGGTCCGATTCGAAAACGGGAAACGGGTACCACCTCGGCTCAGGCTCACCGACACAGTCCCCTCAACCGATGCAGGATGAAGACAGGATAAACGTAGGAGGTTGCGGAGGTCCTCGGGAGCCTCGCACCTACGCGGCCATCTTGGTTGCGCGCTAGGCTCCTCCCCCCTGTAGGTTTCTTAATGGCATTTTGCAGTGCCAGAGCAGCACTGCTGTAATATTACTCCACGTTCTATAAAATGCAGTTTGTGAATAGGCGTCAGAGAGTGAAAATATCTGTGGTAGCCAAGAACAAATATTATTTGCGTGGGGTTTTTGCACGCCCCTATGAATAGCCCCGAAAATATAAGACTTTTTTGCTTTGCCCTATAAATCCCTAATTATGATCTAAATTATGCAGCAAAATGTTTGAACGCAGTGGCAGGCCGAGAGGAGGGCTTTCCAAATAAGGATGAATGCCACATCTCCCCATATCCAGTGTTGTTGTACTGCTTTTCAAATAAAGCAGACAACCTGGCCATAAAAGGTACATGTGCACATGTCTGTGTGTCTGTCTGTGCATCTGTATGTCTGTGGTCATCGGCGTCTGCTAAGGGAGAGCCGGAACGAGCGACTCACCTAGGGAATTACCTTCTCTGCGACCTTGAAATTATAAAAAAAACAAAAGAGCTAACACAAGTCAACATCCTGTTTGCAATGACTTCCTCGTTGTCTCCGAGAAAGCCCTTGTGTAACCTTCACAGCAATTGCAGTAACTATTGGTAGGAAACACAGGGTTTTGAAACGGGCCTGCTGTGTTCTTGTGTAACACTGAAGACACATATTAAGGCTAAAGAATCCTCTTTATAAAGCCAAAATTGTAGACACACAAAATAAGGCTGCATATTGGTTTCTGTAGATCGGTTTATTGGTTCTTAATTAGCATCCATGAGATAAATGCTGCACAAAGCTTAAAATAAACTTGATAAATAATAAAATTACCAGATTGGGTGACTGCATAGAAAACATATTGTTAGAGCTGGCATTTGTTAAGTGGAGACCCAGTCTTAAGACATCTTTAGAATTGCCCTGCAAATCCTGCTTGGGGCACAAACAGGAGGTTCCCTTAGACACTGGTGAGAACTGATGCATGAATTCCGCATCCCGTGGGTGTTTGTCTACTTGTCTTCTGCCAAGAATAACCTGGTGGAATGTGTACCGGCAATCACCCTGCTTTACGTAGGGATCCCTCTTTCTAAGGTGCATACATCTAAACGGCGCGAGGTCAGAGCTTCTGATCAATAACACACCATCATGTGAGGCAAGTTGGATACAGTGATTACTTCTTAGAGACGTCACTTTGAAGCGCCTAAAGCTGTCGTGAACTTTGAAATGGAGGTGATGGCTCTCACAATGCCCTGTGTCTAGTGGGGGGTTTGTGTTAGCAGATATTAGGGTTCTCTCTGAGGTGTACTGAGATATGGTCTCAGGAGGATACGTGCAGGAAGAAGCCTTATTTAGCAGAGGGTTAGTCCTGCTTCTGATAGCTGGAGGTTGGAGTGGAGCAGTTGAACCAGGGATAAGGTGCTAAAGTTCCATGCCTTGCCAAGAGGGTGAACACGTACGTAGAACTGGAGGAGTAGGCAGAACTTCTAGACCTTTTAGCACTTCGAACATGAGAGTAGAGAAGGAAATTATTACTTCAACATACTTTTTGGAAATGTCGTTTATATCAAAGTTTCTGGCAGATTGAAACTGTGCGAGCATGTCAGGTGGGACAAGAAAATGGGTAGATAGTGTGGATGGAGGAGTCGATACTGGAAAGTGAAGTATTCTCGTTTTCGAGGAGTTCAACCTGTGGGAGATAAGAACTACCACTGATCGACTATAGTTTGGCTATCAGAGATCCAAGACTCAAGATGGGAGAGAGAAGAATGGGAAAGAGAAGATTTGTGTAGGAGCAACTAAATAGAAAATGATGTTGCCCCGGACAATAGTGTATTGTAAGAAGGGAAGCGCACCCAGAGTGGAACCTTGAATCATAGTGACGTAGAAGGACCTGTGGGGAGAGCAACATGTTGCGAGCAGTCGGTTCAATGAGAGACGGCTGGATGCTGTGCTAGAGGCGCCCATTGTGACCATGGTGCCTGCAGAACGGGATGTTTGTGGTGCCAAAAGCTGGCATAGAAGTCCAATATGTGATTGGCGGTTACGGCGGGTGGTGGGCTGTTGTGGGGTTATATTGACAAAGTTAATCTGTCGAAGACGGGGATGAGTTTGAGTGGGTTACTGTGTGTGGAGGTGAGCAGCTGCTTATGAGCAGTGGTAAAAAAAAGAGTTATATAAAGAGTGCACATATTTGGATCTTTATCAGGTAGAGATTGAGATCTCTGTGGAGGATGAGAGGGGTTGGTTGGGAGAGACAGTCGAAGATGGTGTTGAAATCCTTAAAAAACATATTGAATCTTTCCAGGAGAATGTTATCTTAAAACAATATGCACTTTGCAAAGTGCAGGGATTTTGAGGGAGCTAGGCTTAAAGTTGGACTAGAGTCAATTGATGGATGGGGGCTTGGAGTGATCAGGAGGTTGCTGGCTTTGCATTAAAGGTGGATGACTGTGCCATTGTGTGTTTTGTAGAGCAGCGTGAGTGATGGCTGTGAAGTGGAGGGGATGATAAGAAATGTCAAGGTGGTCGGTTAAAAAAGAATATTTTTCTGATTATTGTTTGAGCATCTCAAAGATAAAAAGAAAGAAGGGAGTTAAGTTGAGGGTTTATGCAGCTAAGTGCATGATAACTATTCAGATATGTGGAGAGATGAACTTATATGGGAGAGACTTATTTGCGCTTTGGACTGGTGGTCAGTCGAGCACGTTAATGTGTGGCAAACTGAGATGTGGGGTTTGTAGTATGGGTGGTCGTGGAAAAGAGAAAGACAAGAATAAAAATGAGTGAGGTGGCTTAGAGAGTGAGGTCTGAGCACCAGTTTTCTTGGTATGAGGTGCGCTTTAGGTTGACAGAGGACAAATGGGAATATATCGGTTTTAATCCAAAAATGGTGGGCTTTACATATAGAGGGACTCCAATTGCACAGAGAAGGGGTAAATAAATCTAGCACAGTCATTCTGGTGACTGGCAAAGGGTACAAACAATTCAGTTATTGGGGAGGGAGGCAAACCTACTAAGCTGCCATGTAAAGGTGAAGGGGGTGCTAATAATTCACATGTTCATGACATGTGAGTGTAAGGACACACGTCACTCAAAATGGCTGTACTCAGTACTTCAAGTGTGACACATCCTGCTCGAAATAGCCAGTACATGAGGGAGGGAAGGTACCATTCACTCAAAAGGTGGATGCTTAGCGGTACAGTCCATCAGATGGTCAGCAAGGGGGGTGGAAGAGCACCACTCACTCAAAATGGTCAGTGTGTGGGGATATGGGGACACCAGGCATCATGGAGATAAGTCAGGGCACAAATATCCGATTCCATGTATTGAATCAACTATTTAAATGTTTAAACTTTGTAAATATCTATGTGAAAGAAGAATACTTCTGAACCATCGTTGGTAAATGTCTATTGGAACCATTACGGATCCACAGTTCATATGAAAAGTGTGGGAATTCCTTCATAATCTAGCCATTCCCACTTGTGACCAAATCAGCGGCTGTGGCCTTCGCTTCTCATCAGTGAGGGGTTATCTTTAGCACACAAATCCTGACAGCTGAACCTCCAGCTCTGTGAAAAGCAGACCACAATATGTAAATATTCTCTAACTTGCTTTTCGTGCAGTGTTTATTCATAACATGACAACTCGAATCTCCTGTCACTTGAAGGAAGTGGTGAATTCAGGTCTGATGCACAACGTCGGGAAGTTCCCACTCGCCAATATGTAAAGTTTTATATTTATAGATCTGGTGGCCCATATTTCTACACCACCTGTGTCTCTGCTCTATGGCTCCACCTAGGAGTTCTCTTATAGTCACACGGAGAGGTATCTATCAGAGCACAATCTGGAAGCCATATTTTGAACAGCAATCCAGCCTACTGAAACACTGCAACCACTCATGAGGCCCAGTGGTGCGAGGTGCCTACAACTTGAGAAGATGCATTGGAGGCTTGTGTGGAACTGTGGACTGAGCGATGTGTTATAAAACACATTTCTGAGAAGTCTCCACCAAGAGTTACATTGCTTTTAATGTACAATTTTAGGCATGTGTTCTGTAGTTAACAGATAGGAACATGGCGGCATTGGTAACACCTAAAGGCACGTTCTGTGGTCCAAGCAAGAACCAAGCAAAAGACCGAAGCATGGACTTCATCTACTATTTTGACTTGAAACGTCAACTTCTAAAAGCAACAAACTGAAACTGTAGTTTTCTAGATGCTCTCCTAAAATAAGATTCAATTACTTGCAATTGACATAGGAAAACTACCAGTCCCAGGTATTAAACTTCGAAAGTAGGGCCAGTGGGGCTAAAAGAGAGACTGCACCTCAATCAATACATAGTGATAAGTAGGTTTGGAGCCAACGTATCCATACACATATATGTTGTCATAGAAAATGCAAGCTGAGTACAATATTTTTGAAAAATGGGACACAGCAGAACTAAAATAATCTGAGAGAACACCAAGAACAAGAGTAAATGGGGAAATATAATGTGTCCCAAAAATGCTTTTGTCAACAATAAAACAACATAAGCCACTGTGTTTGGTGGTTGTTTGTCAGAATATTGAACACGAAAATATTGTGCAAAATGAATATCATACCCAGTAGATCGACTACCAAATTATTGTAAAGCTAATTATACATAGGTAAATACAGATTACGCAAGTAAATTAAACAGATTTTGTTCTTGTCACGTGGTTAGAGCCCTTTTGGAATTTGAGCTTTAGTTGTACCTCGCTAGAACATGAAGTGGGGATTGGAGGCGTGTTCCGGCACGGTGAATGATACCGAGCCTTGGGCACAGTTGAATTTAGTACTAAACGCGACCCGTGGATTGCCATATGGTTGGATACTGAATCAATTCTCCATGATCCCACTAAAATGCATGATGTCGTGACACGTTTTTCAGAGGACTAGCCCTGATGAGATTCTGCTAATGACTGAAAGGCCGATACGTCGAGATTAGATCTCCTGGTCATTGATTGGTTGAGCTGGTGTTTAATGGTACTGTGGTTCTAAACAGGATCCTATCAGTCTATTTAGAAGCAACCGGGGATCATTTCCTAATGTTGCTTTTTGGTTTTAATTGTACATAATCACGTGCACATTTTACTTTCACTGCATCATCTGCACTTTGCGACTTTTTCTGATAAATGTATGTCCTTCACCTTTGTGATGTTTGAAATATACATAAAGACTGCAAACTGGATTAGGAAGTCCTGCATGGTGTATTAATGTTCAATCATTGAATGGTTTTCTTCAATCAGGGTACCTCGAATAGAGTTTGTGCAGGTAGCCATATCCGAAAAGAGTCCTGCATGATCATGGTGATATCCAGGTCCCTGTGAGTTTATTGTGTTGGTCTTTAGAATTAAATTTACTTGACATTGTCATGGAGGAAGTGTGAGACATAGGTGTGCAAATTTTAATTAGGACTAAAAGATGTGGCAGCTCCACAGCAGCATCCTAAGCAGAGGGGCAAAAGGTGTTGACCGCTGTGAGTGTGTTCACAGAAAAGGGGGTGTAATCAGTGTAGGGCCAATAATCCATAAAGCAACATGTAAAATGAGGCCAAATGGGCAATCAAGGAAGTTGGTGAGATTAGCCATAGCCATGCATCTTTTCAAGGGCATGAAGGCTGCCTACTATTATTTTTTGCCATAAAAGGTCCTGTCACTGATCATTTTCTCTCATAGGAATCACTTGCTTACCTTCACAAACTTCTGTTTGCACCCAGCACGAAAAATGCTTGCTGTAGGGGTGGGCGGAACTCACTGAGTTTCACTCTGCAGAATTCTGCAGAGCTACATAAAAAAACTCCACAATATTTCTCTGAATTCTGCCAATGGGCTGAAAATATGCAGCTAGCGCTGCAATTTTGTGCTGGAAGCATGAGTAGCGCTGAAAATCATCACAAATTGCACCATGCATTGCGCAAAAACGTGGGGTCATTCGAGTTGATTTTTCGGCCGCTTAAGTAGAAAATCTACTTGAGAGGCAGCAAGCCTATTCAAGCGGCAGCCCTCTTCATCACGGCCGCTCGTGAATGCCAGCGACTGCCTGCATTAAAAAATCGCTCTGGGGAGCGCCAGATCTCGCTAGCGCTCACCAGCCCGCATATTCTGAAGCCTCATGGGAGAAACATCTTGCCACACAGCTATTGGCAGAATTTGGCCAGAGCTCCGTATTAAAGAGTAGCACAGAATGGCCCTAATCCCACCAATTCCTCTGGCAGAATGGAATATTCCACCCACCCCTAGCTTGCTTTTGAGCTCTGCTGTAACACAAGGGGTTGGAATGAAATGCCTGCTCTCCAAAGAGCTGAAAGGCAAGCACTCAAGCACTGAACATCACAGCAATAGTTAATATTGAGTCCATGATGTCGGAGCAGGAACACTTCCACTGACATGGTTTCAATGTAGGAATATTTGTAAATATTTTGTAAATGCAATTAATAACGTATGTACTTGTAAATGAAACGTCATGCCACAGAACACAGGCATTTCCTATCAATGGACATTAGTTTAGGAATAAGATACAGATTGAGGAGTAAGAGTCCCAAAAAATAAATTGCCCCCCACTTTGAAACACCTGACACTAAACGTGAGCAAAGTGAGGGGTCACGGCCTTTTCTATGCAGGCTTGTGAGATTTGTTCCTCCCTCCTTTCTGGAAAACAATAGTGCAATATGATGCTTTTACAGGGCCATTTTTTACAGAATTTGGCAAAATAGTTGCATGTTTAGCAGCAGGGGCACCACCAAGCACTGTTTTAATGTTGTGGCGGAGTGCTAAGAGCGCAGCAGCACCCAAGCTACATTAAAACAATTTGCAGCAGTGACTTAATCAGAGATGATTCTGTATACAGTTATTGTTATATGTCCTGACACCAGATATTAAAATCCAGTTGTACCTGTTATATTTAATGTGCCCCACTGCACGTGTGGCTAGGGTTGTGCTCCAGAAATCCAAGAAATAGGAAAAAATAATAAATATTTTACAATGGGAATCAATCCACTTTTCTTTTGTACTGATAAAGATTTTTTTGCAGCAAATCCTTCTTTTAGGAGTGTAGTTAAAGATTCTGTAAACTTGTTTCTTCCGATCATGAAATCTCTTCCTTGCGAAACCTCAACTTGAAATGTGACCTCTTTATATCTGAATCCCCTGATGTTCACAGTGGACCTCTTGGCAGGATGTCACCTTTTGTAGAAAAGCATGTGAGCTCCAGCCCTTGGCTAGCACTAGATTGCCTTCTATTGAGGCAACATAATCTTGAGTTCCTATGCCCTACAGCCTATACAAACTACCTTTGGCTTTCACGCCACCTACAATGTTGTCTTCGCAGCTTTTTTCCAAGTACTGAAGCGATATCCGAAGCCAGCAGTGCTTTTATCCTGGGCATTGAATGCACCAACGTCTCCAGGGAGAGCCCTGGGGCAGTGCGTCCTATAAAGTATGTTCTGCATTGCTCATGTTTTCCTGTAGTTCTGGAAACTCTGTTACCTTAAGGTATGAACCTATACTCTACCAGAAAGAACCAAGACCGTGCCTGTAACATTCCGAGGGCATGTGCCTGTGTAGGAAATCAAGCACAGTATTCATTAGATATGATTGTGCTTTCTTTCACAACAGTGTCATCGCTGCTATTTCACAGTGTAGCCTCCCACAAGAAGCTGAAGTAGGCCACCAAACAACAATAATGTCTTGCTTCATGGTTTAGCTTCACAAGACGTGAACATTACTTGAATAATGCACTGGTGATGAAGGCACAGAATAGCAAGGATTTGGTGAAATAGAAGGAAACTTCTGAACACATATAACTCAGATGCACCAGGTAACATCCTACAGTCATCAAGGAATGAAGCTGGGTGTTGGCAAAGCCTCTAAAATTACTTTTAAAAATTACTCCAAATAGGCCAAGTGCCAGAGGACAAGAAAAGGGCAGATGTAGAACATATATTGAACAAGAAGAAAGTGACCATAGGGACAAGCAATTGGCATTGTCTCCCTGGACTTTCGTCAGTGTTAATTTGAGCCGGTGGTTTCCGGTGCTCGGGACCTGCACTCAATTGTTGACACCTGCACTTATGACAGCTGCCACATGGTGGTGCTGTTTGTATAATTTAGAGATGAGCAGAGCAGCAATTGTTTATTAATTCAGGGTGCATTAAAACAGCTAATACTTGCCGCTCAAGGTATTTTTGTAGCTTTGGGGGCCTGAAGTAGACTGACTGGTTAGTAGTTGTGTAGGTTCTGTCATTAGCAACACTGGCAGTGACAGTGGGTGGTGCAAGCTGCAGAGGCCTCCTGACTAGAGCCCTGGCACTTTTTTTTTTTTTTTTACAAATCAAGCAATGACTTTAGTATAGCATTATACGCTGTCCTGTGGGACAAATAATGAGAAGCTCATTGGTTGAATGTGGTCTGGACATGGTCATTGCAGACTGGATCAAGAATGAGTTACCTGTCCACAGACAGAGAGCAATGGTTACTGCAGGGACCTATGACAGGGAGAAGCTTCTAGGTGGATGCCCGCGTGCTTAGCATTGTTGATAGCAAATCGTGGAAAGCACTTAACACAAAGGGAGACAAAAAACAAATGCACTATATGTAAAGATATTATAAATCTAAATACGCTGGTGAGCTAAGATGCAAATTTGGAAATGACTAGGGATGTTTCAAATTTACTGTTGGTACAAGATGAGCAGTAGGCAGCTAGATTAATAAAACTCTATGACAGGCATGTGTTGAAGCAACTTTACACGAGCAGCCATTGCAATTCAGAAGCAATGTGTAAAGGTTTGGTCTTATTTAGAGAGAGATGTGAAGAATCAATAGCTGAATTCGCAGTGCATTGTCAAGGCCCTTTCCTGTGATCCTGGGACAGTCAGGGGTTAATGAGCAGTACTCTGTGAGGGTACTCCTGTTTTATCACTGGGACTCTAGGTCTGCAAACTCTAATGTGCACTGTTTGCATTAACAAGATGCTCCTTTTGGGCACTAGACTCTCACCAGGTAGTGCCGGGGAGCATAAAAGACTTACTCTAGGAGTTGGTAGGTAATTGAAACTCAAACAAAGAACGACACATTAAATAACAGGCGTTACCTTTAATGCCAATTATTGCTATAACTTCTTAGAAGAAAGATTGTATTTATGGATAAGTAAAAGAAGCAATTAAAGTAGCATATCCCAAAAACTCAGAAAGTGATACCAACTTCTGGAGCCGAGATATGACCCTGAACGTTTATATAGCGCCTGTGTGCTAGGCACTAGATTCTCTCCAACATTGGCCCTTAGACCTATGTGATACAATGGGGTTGTGCTTGGGTTAACTGAAAGAGCATTGGCTCATGGTGGGTTTATTTTTCTTGTGAGAACTTTTCTCCGAAAAATGTGAGCGAGCACTGCAGAGCAATATTCATTTTCTGTTTATGGTGGGTCTATTCTCTTCCCCAGCGTTGATGCACAAACAGGCTGTGCAAATGTGTGTCCATGATGTCTAGCATAGGTTTCGAACTGGAAGAGTATACTTCTGGTACAAAATACTATGTTTAGTCTAACCTTTTTTAAGTTTTCACACATAGGACAAGTACTGTACTGTGCAGCACACACGGAATTTGTGAAAGCCAGTAGCGGTCCGTGGAGGGAGTTCCGTGGGGCGGTGAGGCGGGGCGGGCGAGGGGCAGGGTGGGGGAATGTAAACACCGGAATATGGATGAACGGAGGTAAGTACACATTCAAATAAATAAAACGAATTCCTTTGCGCGCGCTGCATCGGAAAATACGGCACATTCCTGCCCTTTCCTTTTAACGCAACGCAGCAAGGTGGATTGCTATGGTGTAGTGTGTGAGACAATGAGCATTACGTCACATTTGCACCATGTAAAGTGGTACATTTGTGATGCAAGGCTATGAGTCACATTAATGAAGCCATGCAAAGCCACCTTGCATGGCTTCGCTGACTTCACAAATATGGAGTAATGCAACACAGCGCAAATTGCAGCATTGCCTTACTCTGCGCAAGGGAGGCATACCATGGATGTTGCGGTGGGTGTTGACATGCAATTCCCATGGTTTTTGATACATTCCCAGATTTACAAGGACTTGTAACCCTGGGAATGCATCAAGATCTTACTCCTTCCGAGGTGAGGCGTAACGAGGAGAAATATCTCTATTTTTCATTTTTTCTTCTTTCTATGGGTGCTGCACACATAGAAAGAGGAAAGAGGAAAACGCCTCTCTAGCTTGTTTTTGTGCAGGAAGGTGCCCCTTCTTGCACAAACTCAAGCCTGCTGACAACACAGCCTTGGCGCTAGACTGACGAAATTGCACCGGCACAGGGGGAAGGAAACAAATGCACTGTATTGGATAAATATACTGTATTCCTGCCCTTTCACTTTTGCGTAGGGCAGCACAGCGAGGTGACTTGCTGTGCTGCCCTATGCCAAATCCCCATAAATTAGGGTCTTAGGCAAGTAAAAGGGCAGAAATGCACTGTATTTATCCAATATGGTTTCTGAAGCCTAGTGCCAATGCAGGCACCTTCATTATCGGCAGGATTCTTTTTGTGCAGTAAGGGGCACCTTACTGCACAAAAACAATCCTGAGAGGCATTTTTCTTATTCTATGTGCACTGCAGTATGCAGCCCCCATAGAAAGAAGAAAAAACGGAGAGCGATAGAGATATTTCTCCTCGTTATGCTTCACCTCAGGAGGTATAAGATTTTGATGCATTCGCAGGTATACAAGCCCTTCTAAATTTGGGAATCCATCAAAACCACAGCAGTTGCGTGGGAACACCCACCGCAATGCCCATGGAACGTCTTCTTTACAAAAAGTATGGTGGGGGCCAGCGATTTGCGCTGCGTTACCTTACTCAAGATTTATGAGGACACTCACAGCCATGCAAGGTGACTTTGCGTGGCTTCATAAATCTGACTCAGAGCCTTGTACTTTACGCGGTGCAAACATGACACCAGGCTCTCATAAATATGCCCCTTAGTGTGTATAGACAGGCAACGACCTGATCACATCTTTGTGCTTGCCAAGGTGGCTAGTAATTACCACAAACCAAAATCTTTGAAACACGCCAGTCTTGGAAGCTTCGTCGTTGGAGGAAACGACCAAACGATAAAGGAAGGAACAGGATAGAAGTCATTCATACACAGGATAAGGTTTCTGACAGGTGGTTACGTACCGCCAACAAGAAACATGATGCTTTTATTACATCTTGTTACACGTACTTGTAAAACTGGACCCATTTATATCCATAGCATGTAAGGTGAGGAGTTTTACAAGCAAGCAGAGGACCAAGACTGGATGAAAGGCTCTGACACTTCCCAACAAGCTTGTCCCGGGGTGAGTGCCTCCAGCTGGGCTTGTCTCAGCATCAGTGCAACGACAGGAATGAAACTCACTCTTGAGCCGAAGCACACCTGGATGATGTTCTTCACTCCTAGACATTCAGTCCCTTTAACCTCTCCATGTCCAGTACACATTTTGAATCTCTGTGGCCATTGTGTGTTTGGACTTTCCTTTTGGCGTCTGTATTTGGGACCATCAACATTGACGATGGACTAACGCCACAGTCTGGTTCTTATGTATGTTGAAATGTCGCCTGTTGAGAAACACCCCCATAGACAGATATCAGGAATGAACTGTAGGGTTCCACTTTGAGGGTGTATTACCACCAGTGGCCTCAATCCCACCATCCAACACCGGCGCAGCGGGATCAGTCGGAGAGTTCCCCCACTACTCTTGTGGTTGGTACAGCCATTATGGCTGGAGACCCTCTGCTCTCGGACTGGACAACTACAAACTTAAAATATACCAGAAAAAATATCTCTGATCTTTAAATATACTAAAAATGTACATGACGTGTAGTTCGAATGTTGAATTTTCTTTCTGCCCTTGCAGTATATTTTCCTCTTTCGCCAAGGCAGGGAGAAAATAAATCCGCCATCCAAAAAATATACCAGGCCCTTGTGTTTTGAACAAAATATTTCAGTATTAAAATACTTCAACTCTACGTGTTCAGTATTCGTATTTATGGTGTTTACATTTTGTTTATTGTGGTTCTGCACCATTTGGAATGCTTACTTAGAGTAAATGCAGCTTTGCATTCCTCAGACGTGAATCGCTTTGCGAAGAATGGATTTTAAAATGGTTTCAATATCTAAATTACATTGTCATACGAATTGTTTTTTAAAATGCGACAGCAAAAAGATACGTTGTATCGAAGGACGTACATCTGATCTCTTGCTTAGTGTGTCTGCATTATTTTTGCCCAGTATCGATTAGATAGATAGATTTAGGGTTAAATTTGCACGTTCCGATCTAAACTGAACCTCGCACATAATCCACAAGAGGGCGATGTGTACTTAGTTATTGCCTAGAGTTCATATACGCTCAAAAAGAGACGAAGTCTAACAATACGTGATAAATGCGTTTTCCAAAGAAGTTCCGTGAATTAACTTTTAAAGTAAATGTAATTATCTGCATAAGCACATACTTACAATTTTCTAGAAAAGATCAATTGGCACAGTGTCCTTTAAATGTCTTTTCCTTTTCAATTAGAGTTGTATAGTGCGGTTCTTCCAATTTATCCCATATAAGGATTTCGAAAAAAAATGAGTAAATGGGTCAGACTCTTAAGAGCAGGTCTACGAGAGTGACGAGCCACACTCCGAATGTTCGCTTATGTTACTGGAGGTGTATCAGAGAGAGAGGAGGCTGTAATGTGGACTCATTAGAAGTTGATTCGTTTTAATAGGACGGCATGAATACAAAAATATTCTTTGCTCTACCCTCATTACCTTCCACCATTTTAGCGCTTCCGACCCATTAACAAGGGGCACTAACATTGTGCAGCTCATTCCTGGCATGCCAGCAGGCAGGACAAAGGTGTTAGAGAAAATAGTGCTCGGAGGCTGTAATTGAAGTAACAGGGGGTGTTGCCATGGGAGGTTACAAAATGCGACAAAGCGGTACTAAGGAGGGACTACTAAACCTTTTGACCAATGAACAGCCACAGTTTACAATGGACAATTACAAAAGCCAATGAAAAATATGGGCTGAGAGTGGGCGGAGCTTCAAGTCCCTGCCTCAATACAGCATGCCTCACGGAGCAGCGCATGCGCTACCCAGGCTTGACCTAAAAAAATAAAAAGCTTTACCCGCCCTTGTGTACAAGACAGACTAAACATTCTTCTTCAAGAGCACCCCCTGGCTCCACTCAAAAAGACATATCTACCACAGGCGAAGCCCTCCGAACCAGCACAGATGCTATCCCCGAAGCCTCTCGGACTTGTTATAGCTCATTGATTCGAGTCCTTTTGGCACAACGAGCTCTTGAAGAGAACTATGTAGCACAACATTTATAGAAAATTTTAATACATGTTATTCTATCTAATTTATATCTTAACCTAACCATTTTACAGCTATGTTACTGGGCAATGCGAGCTTGTCCAGGATGATCGGGGCACAGAAACATGTAGTCCCTTGACACCCCCCATAGAGAGGATCCCTTGTAATGTATCTACACTGAAGGGTGAAAACAGGATGTCTGTTCACTCAATAGAGGTAAACGATAGACTGGAGACGCCAGAGGATCTGGGGGCCAGAAGCAGGATAAACAAGCATTTGCAATGCAATAGGTCTCGCAGTTGCGAAATTGTGAACTATTGGAAATGCCTTTTAACTATGTGTCAAAAAAACCTGCAATAATAAAAGGCATTGTCATTTACAATATCAGTATGTCAAAGTTTCGAAAATGCTAGACCTATTGCATTGCAAATTCTTGTTTCTTTAGTGCTGCCCCACCCATTTATCCACCATTTGTACTGGGGATATTGGTACCCTCAACGCAAATTTTCAGGCTCAGAAATTTCAGCAGCCCTTTCCCCCGAGGGGCGGGGGAAGGAAGCAGCATGAGCTCCGGTGAAGGCTAGCGGCCGCCATGAACATCCGGCATGGCGTGCTGCTGCAAAGCAAAATTTAATTTTATAATAGTCCAGAAATAAAGTGTTAGGAGAGAGTGTGTCCTGCCAAACAGGCAGGACAAAGGTGTTAGAGAAAATAGTGCTCAGAGGCTGTAATTGAAGCCTACCGGGTAGCAACACATGTAACAGGGGGTGTTGCCATGGGAGGTTACAAAATGCGACAAGGCTGTACTAAGGAGGGACTACTAAGCCTTTTTTTTTTTTAGTTAAATAATTTTTATTAGAAGCAAGGAAAACACAGGACTACAAATATGAATTAAATCGATAGCAATCAAAATATGAGTATACAGGCATAAGAAAATAATAGCTGCACAGTAGGTGAGTTATACAAAAAGGGGTTACAGAAAGTGTAAACAATTTCAGTAATGTGCCTAAGAATGGAAACAGTTAAAAAATAAAAAGAGAAAGCATACCAAAGAAGAAAAAGATAGAATTATTATATTACAGTGGTATACAAAAAGGCCTGTGAAAATGTTAGAATAAATAAAATATTAAAATAAAGTATATTTTGAATAGCAGGAGGAGAAAAGGAAAAAGAAAAAGCAGGAAGAAAAGAAATGAAAAGAATAAGAGAAAGAAAGAAAAGAGAGGAAGAAAGAGAGGATAAAATAGAAAAAATTGAAAGAGATTATAATGATGTTGATTGAAAAGTCGTAAAGGGTACCCATAGTAAGTCAGATTTAATTTGTAGGTGGATGGAAGATTGAGGAATAGAGGCAATTCTATGTTCATCACATATATAATTCCACCAATGCAAAAAAGATAGCTTAGAATTATCTTTCCAACATGTTAGTATAACTTTAAAAGCCACAGCAAGAAATAAATCAAATAAAGGAGATGCGGGGGAAACTAGAGCAAAGTCAGGCGACATAGTGCCTAAAAAGACATTAAGCATATTAAATTGTAATTTGTGAGAAAAGATCAGTGAACATTTTGACCAGATATCATCCCAAAACGCATACACCTTAGGGCAATAGAACAATAGATGTAATAAAGAACCTTCAGCATTAAGACAAGACCAACAAGAGGATGGGACAGAGTGGTTACATTTATGTAACCTACGGGGAGTAATGACAACTCTGTTATAAATAAAGTATAAAGACTGTGTGAGATTAGCAGCTTTAGACGTCTTGAATAGTTTCTGCCAAAACTTATCCCATTGCGATGTGGACAGTGTTACAGATAAGTCCTGTTCCCATTCAAGTTCAACCTTAGATTTATTCTGTGTGCCAACAGGGGTAGATAAAGATTTATAGATAAAGGAGGCATTAGGAATAGTATCAGTAGAGACTTGATATAGTGAAGAGTCAGGAAGAAAGGAAGTAGGAGCAGGCAGAAAGAGAGATTTCTGTATACACCCCTGTAGTATTGAAGCTAAAGTATCATATTGCTGAATACAAGAATCAGGTAATTGAAAAGACTCTTGCAACTGATGGAATGAAAGGATCACATTATTAACAAGCATTTGGTGTACATACATAAGGCCCTTTTCTTTCCATTGTTTGTAATAGAATGATTTGTGACGGAACTTAATGTATTTATTGAACCACAGTGATGACGCTAGGAATGATTGATAATTATCCAAATTCTTAAAGAAAAGTGTATGTAACAAAACTTGAGAATGTTTCAGAATAGGATATTTGGAAATAAAGGTACAATTAGTCATGTGAACAACCTCACGCATTGAAAAATCATTTAACAGTGAACATTCAACAGTAACCCATGAAGGTTTAGATAAATCCTGATAATCTTTAGACAGAGCATAAAATTGACGAATCAGAAAAGCATTGTGATACAAATGAAAATCAGGGAATCTAACACCCCCCTCATTTTTAGGACGAATCAGTTTAGACAAAGCAATACATGCATGTTTGTTATTCCATAGAAATTTAGTGCTTAACGAATTAATCTGAGAAAAATAATATTTAGGAATTTTAAATGGTAACATAGACAGTATAAACAAAATCTGGGGGACAATCATCATTTTAATTGTATCAAGTCTGCCCCACCACGAAAGGAACAATGGAGACCAGAGGTTTAACAAAGTAGTAATTTTAAGTTTTAAGGCAGAAAAGTTATGGGATAATGTGTCCCGAACGTTGGAGGAAAACAATGTGCCAAGATATTAAATTTTTTGGGGACACCACGTGAAGTTAGATGATTCAAACATATACCTATAACAAGAAGGGTTCAAAGGTAAAATCTCAGTTTTGGAAAAGTTTAATCTATAGCCAGAAACCTTAGCGAATGATGAGATTTCCTGCAAAAAAGGGGGTAAGGAAGATACAGGATTGGACATATAAATAAGAACATCATCAGCATACGCAGATAATTTAATTTGGTGGGTCTTGAGACTAAAACCAGTAATTAGAGGATTGCTTCTAATACGTTCCAGAAATGGTTCTAAGCATAGCAGGAAAAGCAATGGTGAAAGGGGGCAACCCTGACGTGTACCTCTTTGAAGGGAGAAATAGGGAGAAAAGAGACCATTAACAAAAATACATGCTTTTGGATTAGTATATAATAACTTAACATATGATATAAACTTCGGACCAAAGCCAAACCATTGTAATGTATGTATCAAGAACTCCCAATTAACACGGTCGAAGGCTTTTTCTGCATCCAAAGACAGAGCAGCTAGTGGGGAAGGATATTTTTTACTAAGAGCAAGAATGTTAGAAAACATTCTGGCATTGTCGGAAGCCAGACGACCTTTGACAAAACCAACTTGGTCTGGATTAATGAGTATAGGGATAATTTTCGCCAATATTTTTGCAAAAATTTTACAATCATAATTAATTAATGAAATAGGATGAAAAATTTTGCAATAAGAGGGGTCTTTATCTGGTTTAGGGATTACAACAATAAGGGCTTACAAAAAAGAGCCACAGGCTTGGGAGCTGGATATAAAAGAATTAAAAAGTTCTAATAATTTGGGAGCAAAAATTGAGGAGAAAGCAGAGAATAGTTCAATTGAAAATCCATCGGGGCCAGGAGCCTTCGCTTTTTTCAAAGACTTACAAGCATCAGTTAATTCTTGTAGGGAAATGTCTTCTTCAAGAGGTTTAAAAATATCCTGGGAAGTTTTGGGTTTGGGGATATCACGGAAAAAAGAGGTAAAGTCATCGTCAGAGGGCTTGATAGTTTCTGTATATAATAAAGTGTAGTATGATTGAAATGTGGAAATAATGTCAGAGTCAGACGAAAGGAGAGTATTGTTTAATTCTGAGTGAATGGGGCCAATCACTTTACGTTCTGATTTAATTTTTAGATAATTTGCTAGCATTTTCCCAGCTTTGTTTTGGCCCCCATGATATTTCGACTTAATCTTAAGGAGAATATTACAGGCATCCTTAGTGACTATTTTATTTAGGGTGGATTTAGCTTTTATTAGTTCTTGTACAGAAGAGGGAGATTTAGACGTGTAATAATTATGTTCTAATGTTTTTAGAAGAGTCAGGGTTTTTTTATATTTAGTGTGTAATAACTTTTTCTTCTTTGAGGAATAAGCAATAGTGAATGCTCTAAAGGAAGCTTTAAAAGCATCCCAATTATTGTGTAAGGAGGTGTCTATAGAATTATTAAAAGTAAAAAATTCCTTAATAAACGAGGATGCTTCTTGAATAAAGGTACGGTCTGATAAAAGGAAATTATTGAAACGCCATCTACCTTGTTTACATGTGGTGAGCGATAGGTCAATAAGAGTGGAGACAGGAGCATGGTCAGATATAAAGATAGATCCAATGTCAGAGGATTGGAGACATGGTAGCAGTGATTTGGAGACTAGGATATAATCAATACGGGATCTGGTATGGTATACAGATGAGAAGAAAGTAAATTCAGAGGTGTCTGGGTTACATGTTTTCCATGTATCAAATAATGGACGGGAGGAGATGGCTGACAGAAATGATTTGTGGGATTTGTCAGGTTTAAACTTACATTTGGATTGCCTATCAGTAAATGGATCTATCCAATTATTAAAATCACCACCAAGCACAATATTAGAATTGGAGAGTGATAATAGTTTCAGCTTTATGGATTGCCAAAATTCAAAATCTGGCTTAACAGGACCATAAATATTGAAAAAAGTTATTTGTCTTTTATTTATGATAGTCTCTGCCAACACCCAACGACCATTCGGGTCACAATCTGATGATACAATCTGTGCATTAATAGATATATGGAACAATATGGCGACACCACCATGACGATCAGTGGCATGAGAAAAAACAACTTGATTAACCCAATGGCGTTTAAGTTTAAGGGATTCTTTGTCATTACAATGGGTTTCCTGTAAAAAAGCAATCTGAGAATTAAGTTTAGCCAGGTGAGACAATACCTTTTGACGCTTGACGGGGTGACCAAGACCACGAACATTCCACGACGTCACATTAACCATAACTCAGGATGAAGGTAAACATGAGGAAATAGGAGCACGGAACTGCAGAACTGACAAGAAACAAGAAGGAAAGATATTGTTCAATATATAGAGAGAAAGATCTATTATCAACAAGAAAACAAGTACAGAAAAACAGACTTAACGATGAGGAAGGATAATAAAAAAAGAAGAAGAGAAAAACAAGAAGAAAAGAAAGGAGAAGTAAAAGAGGGAAGTAGAGACATGTAAACAGATCAAGGGATAACATCCGGATCTGTAAAGAACGAAGAAAAGTTGAGGAAAAAGAGGAACGTAGTGACGCCAGAGGACACGGACCACACTAATAGATAAAGAAGAATAAAGAGAGAAAGAACCTCATTAATATGAACAATTATAAACCAACGGCAAGATATTAAGTAAACCAGTTAATAAAGTACAAGGTGACAATCCAGAAAAAGAAAATAATACAAAAGAAGAAAAAAATCAAGGGTTAGTATCCATTCCATGTGACGGGAGGCTTCGAAGAAAGAGTTTAAGTTTTTCCGGATCGTCAAAAGAACGTGACCGCCCCTCATGTGTAATTTTACAAAGACAAGGATGGAGGATTCCATATTGTATGTTGAGACATCTCATCTGTGGGCGCAAGGCAAGAAATTCTTTGCGACGAGCATTGGTTGCGTTGGAAATATCTTGCGATATGAAAAGAGTATGATCAGACCAGATAAGACGCCTTTTAAGCCTAACTGCCTTCAATATAAGCATCAGTTCAGTAAATTCAAGAAAGAGCATTATAATTCCACGTGGTTTATTAGCGGCAGGATTTAGACGACCTAAACGGTGAGCCCTCTGAATGTTAAGAGGACCTGTTAACGTTGGTAGATCAAGGAGCTCTGGAAGAAATTTCTGCAGGAAGGACACCAAGTCAGACCCTTCAATATTTTCCGGAAGACCATAAAGGCGAAGGTTATTTCTTCGATTACGATTTTCAAGGTCCTCAGTGTGAAGTTTAAGTTTATGAATTTCCTGTTCCAGAAGTGGAATTTTCGTGGAAGCATCCTGCAAATCACTAACCCGCTGCTCCAGATAAAACACTTTACTTTCCATGACGATCCATCTTTCCTCAATCTGCTTCAACTTTTCATTAGTAGTTAACATGAAGGGTTGAAGACCACGAACTTCATCAAGAATAGAGTCCAAAACAGGATTTTGAGAAGAAAGGATAGGAGAAGGCGGGTCGTTTTTATGCCGCTTAGGTTTCGTACCAGATGTGGAAGGATTGGTAAAATGTGCGTCAGTAGACATTGTATTCAACTGAAGTATGTAGCCACCAGTTATCAAAGAAAGAAAAAAATAAAAAAATAAAAAAGTTTAAAAGTAACCGGAGCACAGAAGTAGGATTTCGAAAATTGAACAATAAACAAAGGATTCGTGGCTATCAAAAGGTGCTGAGGTTGATTCCTGGCATTAGAAAGCTGTGAGGCTTCAAAAAAGGGCGGGCAAAGCCCTAGGCTACAATGTAAAGCATATCAGTGCTGTCAGTGCTGTTGACGCACAGGTCATGACCATCCAATAGACATTACTCATTCAGTCAGTGAGGAATGGGGGCTGTTATATCCACTGTCATCATTAAGGTAGAGGTTCCTGCATGGTATGCACTTGGATGAGCAGCTCCTATAAATACCAGAGCTCTGGACTCTAAAGGACATAAACACTGTCAATGCAAAAAAGAATAAGGTGAGGCGGCAAAGAGATGGCTCATGCTATGCCATATGGTAACTTCTCAGGAGCGATAAAAATAAGAAAAGCAAGTTACAGCGCTGAGGAGATGAAAAATATTAGCATTTCAGCAGTGTAAGAACAAGCGCGAGCTCCGCGATCCAAAATGGCGGCCGCTCGCGTCTTTGTGAGGAGAAATAACCGTCGGGGTAAAAAGGAAGAAATCCTTCATAAAAGGCAGCGGGAAAGCGGTATCCAGGATCACCGCAACTTCAGCGCCAGGAAACCATCCCTCGTCGTCGGCAGAAGAGGCACACGAGGCTCCAAAATACTGTCGGAGTCCCGCGACGCAGCGGAGCTCACATGAAGTCCGCCATGTCCTGCGGCGCGCAAGCCACGCCCCCACTACTAAGCCTTTTGACCAATGAACAGCCACAGTTTACAGTGGACAATGGCAAAAGCCCATGAAAAATATGGGCGGAGAGTGGGCGGAGCTTCAAGTCCCTGCCTCAATACAGCATGCCTCACAGAGCAGCGCATGCGCTGCCCAGGCTTGACCTAAAAAAAAAAAAAAAAAGCGCTTTGCCCGCCCTTGTGTACAAGACAGACTAAACATTCTTCTTCAAGAGCACCCCCTCATCTGCAGTTCCCACCACTAATCCTCAGAGCAGACAGTCAAGAACTTGCTTGAGTTCAGAAAATGCTTGAGAATTCAATCGAGCTGCTGCTTCAGCCCTCAACAGAGCCTGCGCACCAGAAACAAGGCCCTACCAGACCTGGATAAAAAGTAATCATCCCTAAACGGCATGCAGCTGATTGAGATGACTTACTCGTCCCTAGACACAATGCAGCTGACTGAGATGACTTATGGTTCCTGGTCACAATGCAGCTTATCAAGATGACTTACTCACCCCTAGACACAATGCAGCTGACTGAGATTACTTACTCGTCAAAAGACAGAATGCAGTTTATCGAGATTACCTATTTGTTCCTGGACACAATGCAGATGACTGAGATGACTTACTCGTCCCTAGACACAATGCAGCTTATCGAGATGACTTACTCGTTCCTGGACACTATGCAGTTGATTGACATGACTTACTCGCCCCTAGACACAATGCAGCTGACTGAGATGACTTACTCGTCCCTAAACACAATGCAGCTTATCGAGATGACTTACTCGTTCCTGGACACTATGCAGCTGATTGACATGAATTACTCACCCCTAGATGCCATGCAGCTGATTAAGATGACTTACTCGTCCCTAGAACAATGCAGCAGATTGAGAAGACTTACTCGTCCCTACACACAATGCAGTTGATTGAGATGACTTACTCGACCCTACACACAATGCAGCTTATCGAGTTGACTTACTCGTCCCTACACACAATACAGCTGGTTGAGATGACTTACTCGTCCCTACACACAATGCAGCTTATCGAGATGACTTACTCGTCCCTACACACAATGCAGCTGGTTGAGATGACTTACTCGTCCCTAGAACAATGCAGCAGATTGAGAAGACTTACTCGTCCCTACACACAATGCAGTTGATTGAGATTACTTACTCGTCCCTACACACAATGCAGCTGGTTGAGATGACTTACTCGTCCCTACACACAATGCAGCTTATCGAGATGACTTACTCGTCCCTACACACAATACAGCTGGTTGAGATGACTTACTTGTCCATAGAACAATGCAGCTGATTGAGAAGACTTACTCTCCCTACACACAATGCAGCTGTTTGAGATGACTTACTCGTCCCTAGACACAATGCAGCTGACTGAGATGACTTACTCTTCAATAGACAGAATGCAGTTTATCGAGATTACCTATTTGTTCCTGGACACAATGCAGCTGACTGAGATGACTTACTCGTCCCTAGAACAATGCAGCAGATTGAGAAGACTTACTCGTCTCTACACACAATGCAGTTGATTGAGATGACTTACTCGCCCCTACACACAATGCAGCTTATCGAGTTGACTTACTCGTCCCTACACACAATGCAGCTGGTTGAGATGACTTACTCGTCCCTACACACAATGCAGCTTATCGAGATGACTTACTCGTCCCTACACACAATGCAGCTGGTTGAGATGACTTACTCGTCCCTAGAACAATGCAGCAGATTGAGAAGACTTACTCGTCCCTACACACAATGCAGCTTATCGAGTTGACTTACTCGTCCCTACACACAATGCAGCTGGTTGAGATGACTTACTCGTCCCTACACACAATGCAGCTTATCGAGATGACTTACTCGTCCCTACACACAATGCTGCTGGTTGAGATGACTTACTCGTCCCTAGAACAATGCAGCAGATTGAGAAGACTTACTCGTCCCTACACACAATGCAGTTGATTGAGATTACTTACTCGTCCCTACACACAATGCAGCTGGTTGAGATGACTTACTCGTCCCTACACACAATGCAGCTTATCGAGATGACTTACTCTCCCTACACACAATGCAGCTGGTTGAGATGACTTACTCGTCCCTAGACACAATGCAACTGACTGAGATGACTTACTCGTCCCCAGTGGCGGCCGCCACGAACAAAAGGTGGTGAGGTGGGTGGGTGGAGCACGGGCAGGGGGGAAGTCCGCGGGGACGTGTTAATAATTTTTAAAACCTTACCTGAAGAGGGGGTGACCTCTCGCATCGCGTTGCTCCTGCTGGCCTCTTTCTGGTCCCTGCGGCCCCTGGGACGGACTCCCATCCAATCTCTGTGCTGCAGAGGCAGTTCAAGGACACCTCCTTTGCATCTTTGGAGATGAGAAATCTCTAACTTGTGTTTTTACAGTGATAGTTTCTTCCAGTTGGACTTCTTGAGGGTGGATGGATAGATTGATGGATGGATGTGTGGAAATATGGATTTTTCTGGTCAGTTATGTCCCCTATCTTGGACCCCAACGGTTACATGAGCATGTCACAAGTACATGTATGTTCCCTCCAGTTCCAGTTATGAAGACGCAAATACATGTGCGTCCACCGTCAACATGTCCTCTGTCAGATCCGCCATGAATAGGCCGGATATTCCATTCCTAAATATGAAAGGCCACCGGCTTTATATGGTTCACTTATGCCACTTTACAGTCCAGGCAAGCAGGCCCTGATTCTGTCATCAAAACTCCTCTTGCCTTCTGCCTCTGAAAACTCCAGTCCGAGCCTGCATCTGTGACCATGAACTTTGTCTCATTCTCTGCGCGGCTCACGAAGCCTGACATCAGCCTACTCTCTGCCAAGAACTGTATTTCACCTTCGAATTATCTGCTGCCCCCTCAGCCGATGCATTCCTGCCTAGTAGTTTAAGTAAACATTCTTCCAGTTACCAAGCGAAAAGGCCCAACTTCTCTGTCCTCATGCAAGTAATTCATAGTCCTGTTACCATGGAATATTCCTACCCCCTCGCATTCAGTGTAGACACTTAGACGCTTGTACACGCACGCACAGTCAGTATAGAATAGATTCTGTCCGAGAGTCCTTCTTTTGTGGATAACATAGTTCTTTAAACATAGGATGTTAGATATGATTTGGGATTAGGTTGACTTGACCCCCCAGACTTCTCGTCTCCACATATAGAGCTAAATGTCAAGTCCCCGTCACCCCCTAGTTACACGTCAATTACACGTCATACTGCTGCGCGCGCATTTAGGCCAAGTATTATCTTATAGATCCACCTATACATGACATCATAACCAATCATGTTCCTTTTTACTCATTATTACACCCATTTTCGGTTACGCAGACCAAACGTCAATGTCCTTATCAATTGTTACGCCTACTGTATTCACTTCATTATAATGTATGTACTATAAAAGTTACTTTTTGTCAATAAAGTATGTACTTCACTTCCTGAACCCCCGTGGTGATGGAACTTGGAGCATCCGATTATAATCGATTATTGGAATAAAGCCCATTCCGAAACTCTAATATCACGGATTCTGCCTCTCATTTTACTGAGCTATTTTATAATGTTTCTGTATCAAATTCAGTCCCGGTAAAGGAATTTTTATTTACCACAAGATGGCGCCCGAACAGGGACACTTTCTCATCTCACGCGCCGGCGGTGAGTTGCAGGCCCGGTCTCCTGCCACAGCTGGACGGACAATTACGCGTACCAGCAGGATTTCCTGTATCTCCCTCCGGTCAAGCGGGGGCGACTGAGACTGCGATCAACACCCAGACGAGGCGGTGAGAAGTGCGAAGTATCCCGACCAGAGCCTAGCTGAGAGAGCAAGATCCGAGGTATACAGAGACCCACCAGTTCGAAGTCAAGCCCAGTTTCCGACGAGGCGAGTCGAGTCCAGTCCGGTTCAAGTTCAAGTTACCGAGGCCTTCCGTTTCCGAAGCTACCCGGTGAGTACCATTACTGGGGAGGCATTTCTGACGTGCACATAGGTTGTGCCGGTCAAGACGGGTTTGGGTACACAAATCCGGTCTGCACTGTTTTAGCAGTGTATCTGTACTGTTTAGCAGTATATCAAGTATTCCGAAGTATCTAGTTATTGTCAAGAATTAAGCATGGTGATTTAGTTATGCAGACGATCATCATTGTTGTTTCAGTTAAAGGTTTAATGTTTTAATGTTTAATGTGTTAAACGTCCTGCATATTGTGGTATGAATGGTTGTTCATTATTGTGCTTTTGTATTAAGTGTGTTCAAGATTAAGTATCAGATCAGTTGTCAATATGCCGCTCTTTTCGAAATTAAGACAGATCACTACTAGAAAAGGGGTACTTGAAGAAGCCGTCCCTATTCCTCCTAGGGATACTCCAGGGCACTTCATGTATCACAAACATGGCTTAGACGCTATATTATTTCTTGATTTATGGGTAGACTACACCAAGGGATTACCGGAAAGTCAGAGATGGCCCGCAGCGGGAACCTGGGATGCAGAGTGCATCATGAAAGTCGAGGAAGAGTTATGGAAAAGGAAAGTCAGACAGTCACAGAAAGACGCCGTCGAGTTATGGCGTAAAGAATCTCATAGACGTACAGAAAAAGCACGTAGACAGGAAGAGAAGAGTAAAGAGAGTTCAAACAAAGTTCAAGAAAATCTATTAATTGAGGAAGGTATCCGAGTGAAATCAGAACAAGTAGACAGACAAAGAAATGCCCTTATGAATGGTATGTATCCCCTTCTGGCCGAAGGATTACCTAAGGCTACTCCAGAGATACCGAAAGACTTGCCACCCCCATTATTCCCAATCAAGGTACATCCTAAGGGGCATCCTAGAACCGCAGAAGATGTTTTTCTTTCCTCATATTTAGACGACGCAGCTCCCGAGTATGCAAATTCCGTCCCACGTAGACCGCATACCAGGGAGGTCCAACGTCAAGATCCAGCACCCGTATCCCTACAGCAACAAATCGAGTCACAAGTTCCGGCAAGCACATCTGTTTCTGCATCTGTTCCTACAGGTACTTCTATAGCTGAGTCCACACCTATAGTTGCTGTGTCACGTTCGACGAATCCTTTCACACCCGACGCCCCAGACGGGGCCACGGGAGGTGCTACCAATATTTTTTTCTACGCCACCTAGAATAAATAAACTTATTTTTCAAGAGCCAGCGCATTCACGTACACCGAAATTCATAAGTGATCGTACGCTTAAGGAACTTCTTATAGATTGTAGATATGACCCGGTGCTCGGTAAAGAAGACGAAATGATCCTGGCATCATTACGTATCAGACGAGCCGCAGGGTATTTAGCGAAGCTACCAGGAATGACTGCGCATCTAGATAAAATATATCATTTTGTTCAAACAGGGCGAGATCCAGAATGTATTAACAGAGCTATGGAATACCAGAAAGTAGAGATACAGGGGGAACTGTTACGTTTCCTCATAAACTGTGTGATCAGAAATCAAGACCGACCGGGGGTAGATCCGGAAGCAATGAAAATTCTTACAAAATGGAGCCAGAATATATCAGAAGGGAGACACGATAAGCAAAATTGTATAATAGCCATGTGTCGAAAGATCCGTAAAGAAATAGAACGCCTACACGAGGAGAGATTAGAGACAGACGAGTTCGAACAAAGCGAGGAAGAAGGGTCAGGACTGCCCGCAGGACAGTCAGACACCATAGCCTATGTAAATAGAGGAAGATCCTGTAATAGGAATCAGACTAGATGTCATACTGACTCAATACGTCCAATATGTCCAGATAATGACAGAAATTTCCAAATACCTATAATTAACATAAGGTCTAACGAGCATTCGTTCCAAACCGCCGACAAGCTACTCCGAGAACGAAGGGGTTATCATTTTCTCGATTCTATGGATGAACAAGATTTAGCAAGGGCAGCTGTCCATTGGGTGGACAGTCCCGGAAAATATAGTGATGCTACAGTAGTACGCACATTTTTGAATCTCACCCCAGATGAGCAGAGGTTAGCGGGGATTTATATGATTCAACAACTCATTATACTATATCAGAGTCAGCATTCGGACCCTGGTCCCTTACCTGACATATTGACTGAATTGCTTATGAATAAATGGAGAGGTCCAGGTACTAAATTAATTAAAGAAATTCTAGTATCAAGAAAGCAGTATATTCTTTTTGTATGCTCAGAGCATGTCTCATTGCCTGTCGAGGAAAGAATCACGTATCACCTGGATAGACAGAATCCCTTACGAGAAGTACACCCAATAAAAGGCGAGGACAATCAGTTTAAACGTGTATTTGTATATACGCCCATATCGAAAATAGAATTGTTAGAAATGAAGAAAGTGGTACCCAGTCATGACAAAGACCCAGCGGGTTTTCACCGAGAAATTAAAGACATGTTACTCATGGGAGAGTATACCTACCCCGACATTATGACAATATTAAAGGTGTTGATGCCTGCTGGCATCTATGAGAAGCTGAAGGAAAAGGAGTGGGAGGTAGGAGATCAAAAGATAGAATGGTCAGCATTAGAAGCAGAAGAAAGGGCCCGAGGTCCAGGTTCGGGGCTTGGGGACAAAACTAAAGCACTACCAGGTCTACTAGTACAGGTACTGCCACGTTTATTAACTACGAAAAAGGAAGATTGGGGTACAATTTCAGCCTGTAAACAGAAGCAAGATGAAGACACTAGCGATTACTATGCCCGATTCGAGAAATGTTTTGGTATAAATAGCGGCATAAAAGCAAGTAGCGAATCATACCCACATCTGTTTGTAACAAAATTAGTGGAAAATGCCCTGCCCCCAGTAAAGAATAGAGTATTAAAATTCGAGAGTACCTGGCAAGGTAACACTCCAACACAAATGTTACAAATGTTACAGTACCACCACAATAGAATTAAAGAGGAACAAGAACATGAACACAGACGCATGAAGGACACGAAAATGAAAATGCTAGTTTCCCAGACAGTTCCAGCTGAAGGACATAAAAAGGGTATGACACATTCCGATTCAGCAGGACCTGTAAAAGGGACATGCAATTATTGTAAAAAGCCAGGTCATTACGTACACGATTGTCCAGTTTTGAAACATAATATCGCCATAGGTAAAACACAAGAAAGATCACGGCCACTCAGACAAGATCAGAATGAACAAGGAGCTATGCAGCATGCCCAGGCCATGCCAGCCGCACAACAGCCAATACAGTTTGTGCCAGCTGCACCACCGTTGCCGGCTGCTGCCACACAGACAACAACACGACAAATGTATCAGACCGCACAGTATGAATATCCCGAGTATCAGCGTTACGCATGAACTAGCCTAGAGAGGGAAGTTGACTTACCTCTTATCGAGATTCCTGTAGATCAAGAAGGACCTTATGTACATAGTGAATTATTAGGTCAAGATAGAAAATTTTTACTCGATACAGGGGCAAGTCGAACAACTATAAAACGTAGTGAAGTTCCAGGGGCACCCCTCTCAGGCTCTCAGAATATTTCCCTTGGTTTTTCAGGAAAACCTATTGTTAATGAAGTATCACAGCCTCTTCCACTTACGATAGGACCTCTGACCCGAACTACAGATTTATTGCTTACTAAATCATGCCCAGAAAACTTGCTAGGAATAAAAACATTGAAAGCTCTAGGAGCCATAATATGTTGTTCTCCGGAAGGAGTAAGGTTGTTTTTACGTGATTTTAAAGGTCACTACGTATCTAGAGACATGGATCCCCGACTGCAGACTTTACCTACACATCTATGGGCACAAGGCCCTACTGATGTTGGTTGCATGAATATTACACCATATCGAGTCACACTAAAGGCAGGAGTGGTGCTACCACGAATGCGACAATACAAGTTACCACCAGATGCTGTAGTGGCTTTACTACAAATCATTGACGAGCTTATTGCCCAAGGAGTAGTTGTAGAAACAGACTCCAATGTATGTAATTCGCCGATAATTCCGATTCTTAAACGAACAGATCCTACAGCTCCGCCAGTATATCGATTGGTTATTGATCTGCGCGAGTTAAACAAATGTATTGTGCCACAATTTCCTGTGGTCCCAGATATCTCGTCATTATTGACAGCTATTGATTCCGAAGCAACATTCTTTACTGTAATTGATCTCAAGAATGCCTTTTTCAGCGTCCCAATAGATCCGGAAAGCCAATATTTGTTCGGATTTAGTTTAAATGGGCGTAGCTTTAAATTCTCACGCGCACCTCAAGGATTTACAGAAAGCCCCAGCATCTATAGCCAAGCACTAAAACGAGAACTAGATAGTATCCACATGCCAGTTAACACTGCCTTGCTTCAATACGTCGATGATCTGCTGATCACCGCGAGAAGCGAACCTGAATGTGAAAAAGCATCACTGACAGTTTTACAATATCTAGCCGAAAAGGGGCACAAGGTGTCCCCTTCTAAGCTGCAATTCTGTGTCCAGCGAGTTGTTTATCTTGGACACTCGCTGTCCAAGGAGGGAAGGCAGCTTACACCCGACCGTATTCAGTTAATAGCTAACATGTCAATACCCAAGACACAAAAGGAGGTGCGGGCTTTCATAGGCCTCACTTCATATTGTAGGCAGTGGATCCCTCAGTATGCATTTCTAGCAAAACCACTCATTCAGTTAACCACACAGGAGGCAGCCACACCGACTGTTCTCCCTTGGACTCAGGAACACACACAAGCTTTTGAAAGCTTAAAGAAAGCTTTATGTCAAGCACCCGTTTTAGCAACGCCATGTTACAGAAAACAGTTTACACTCTTTGTTACAGAACGCGGAGGTACTGCCTTGTCAGTACTCACACAGGAACAAGCAGGAGCACACAAACCATGTGCTTATTTTTCTAGTACATTAGACCCCGTAGCTCAGGCTTTGCCTGCATGCCTGAAATCAGTAGCAGCGACAGCTTTAGCAATCAGACAAAGCGATGCCATAGTGTTAGGACATCCATTGACAGTTCAAGTACCACACGCAGTAGAGGTTCTTGTAAATAGAACGCAAACACAACACTTGACTATAGCGCGACTTACAGGGTACGAGCTTACATTGTTTCAGCCACATATAGAAATCAGACGCTGTAACACATTGAATCCTGCCACACTTTTACCAGTAATCGGAACAGACCCACTAGCCCATGACTGTATTGAAGTTATTACAATAACAACAAAACCCAGACAAGACTTAACCGATGTCCCATTGTCAGATCCAGACCTGACCTTGTATGTAGATGGTTCATGCATGAGAACGAGTACAGGAGAATTAGTAGCCGCCTACGCAGTCACAACAGATACTGAGGTCATTGAAACTAATCGTATAAATACTTTGTCAGCTCAAGCCGCAGAACTTATCGCTCTGACACAAGCCTGTATTCAAGCCACGAATAAAAAAGTCAACATATACACTGATTCACGTTATGCATTCGGAGTTGTACATGACTTCGGCGTGCTGTGGCGAGAGAGAGGTTATTTAACCTCCCACGGTGCCCACATTCAGCACGGACCCCTCATTCATGCATTATTAGATGCAATACATCTACCCACTGAAATATCAATTATGAAATGTAAGGCCCATACAAAGGTTACTGATATCATTTCCCAAGGCAATGATCTAGCCGACAGAACAGCTAAACAGACTGCTCAAACTCAAACCCCCGACATGACAAAGACAATAGTCCCGACACCGACACATTGTATGACAGTTAAAGATCCTACTCTTGACGTAATTGACATACAGACACATGCTACACCAGACGAAATAAAGAAATGGACTGAATTAGGAGGGATCCAAACGGACCAAGGATGGATGATGAAGGAAAAGTCTGTATGGTTCCTTCCTGATTCGATGGTCCAAGTTATAATTAACACTATACATAGTCCAGCACATCTAGGAGAAAAAGCTATGCTAGACAGCATTCAACACATTTGGTTCAATAAACATTTACGAGCAGCAGCAAAACAAAAGGTCCGTACCTGTATGATCTGTTGTCAGTTCAACCCGGGAAAAAGCGTTCCCGTAGAACAGGGTGGATTTCATACTCCTAATCATCCTTTTGAAGTACTCCAGATGGACTATATCCAGATGGAACGATGTCGAGGATTCAAATATGTTCTCGTAGTTGTTTGCGCTCTGTCCCGTTGGACGGAGGCATACCCGGTTTCAGATTACACTGCCCCGACTACTGCCAAACAGTTGGTTCGAGAATTCTTCCCACGATACGGTTTACCACGTGCTGTTTACTCAGATAACGGCCAGCCGTTCTCATCCGAATTAATGAAACACGTTTCACTTCTGTTAGGATATCAGTGGAAATTCCACTGTGTCCGACACCCCGAGGCAGCAGGTCTCGTAGAAAGACATAACCAGATACTGAAAATCAGAATGTCCAAAATATGCAGAGAAAAAGGTGTCGACTGGGTAGTAGCGTTACCAGTTGCACTCTTTTACATGAGAATGGTAGCACACTCTCGAACAGGGCTATCCCCGTATGAGGTGATCTTCGGCAGACCACCAAATATGTGGGGGACGCCTATACCACGCAAAATAACTGATATTGACTGTAATATGCTGACAGATTACTTGGCTTCCTTGATGTCTGCACTACAATCTTCTCGTTCACAGGTAGCTGCAGCCTTTCCCGACAACACTGAGGTGAAACCCCATGACGTTGTTCTGGGTAATCTTGTCTTTGTGAGGAATTTCGACCGAAAGACTCAGCTGGAGCCCAGGTGGAAAGCACCCAAGTTGGTCCTGTTGACTACAAGAACAGCCGTGAAGATCGAGGGCCGCAAGGGCTGGATTCATTCAAGCCATATCAAGAAATTTCATGGACCATCCTCGGATATAGACATTGTGCCCTGCACTCCCTCACAGACTGATACAAAGCTCCCTTTTGTTGAACCGAACAATTCTGAAAAGTACAAACTAAAGCTTAGGCCCAGCAAGTCGAGCAATTTGATTGTTTAAGTCCTCTCCAAGGTGAAGCGGTTGAATTGTCTCTGACATGTATCCCTTGGACCTGAGTAGAGAAAATACCCGAAAAATGTTGAAACGACAGGCGTATTGTAAATCACTGCGTAGCCACTGCATAGTGACATTATTAATTTTGTTTTTATTGAGTCTTTTAATAATTATTACAAGTATGTTGTTGCACATATATTACCCTATTTCTAGACATGTTTATAATATTGCTGCTGAACATTCTTTTAGTGACTTACCTCCGCATGAATTGTCTTATAGACTTGCGCTGCGCAATAACACTTTCATTAGTATGTTACATCATTCCCATCAGACTAGTAATGCCACCAATTGTTGGGTGTGTGGCCGACTCCCTCCCTATCAGAATTATGAAGGAGTCCTGCCTTTCTTTCCACATCCATTTACACATAATGGCTCCTGTGGAGCATGGTTTAGTTTAATCAATTCCATAGACTCAGACACAGCAGTTTACCAAGATCATTGGGTATGGGGAAACCTGAACCTAGCTTTACTCAAGGTCTGCTATCCTAACAAGGAGGGTCGCCCCAAAAGAACAGGAACTGATCTAGAAAATGAAGTATATGGATTAGGTAATTTTACACCTAATCTCATGATTCTAAATGTCGTATCCGAAGTTGAACTAGTCTTACCCACCATGTCAGTATTCCCAGCGAAGGGTGAATTGTGTGTGAGAAAGGTTGGTTCCATACATATGGGCCATAGTAAATGCACTACTATAATAGAATTCAGTGATCAAGGAAAATCTTCATTTAGAGCTTCTCGCCACTCCTACTTTATATGTGGTCAGACTGCATATATGCGTCTACCCCTAGATTGGGATGGTACCTGCTACATTGCATTCCTTTTGCCACCTGTTTTCCTAGCTCCTCCTGATTATTACAGAAATATTCATTTAGTACACAACAGAGAACGGAGAGATCTCCCCATTGTCGATTACACTGAGACGGCATGGGACAAGTATGTAGATTTTAATAAAGGCATCTTTCCCTATATAGGTACTGTTACTAATAGTAAGCTGATACGTAGATTAACTAGAACTCTTGAAGCAGTAGTGAATGAGACTATCTCCGCCTTAGGCAATTTAACGGAAGAGCAGTCTGCTATGCGGATTGTTGTGCTTCAAAATCGTCTTGTCCTTGACGTCATCCTGGCTGATAGGGGCGGAGCTTGTAGGGTCATCGGATCAAGCTGCTGCGTATTTATACCAGAAAATTCGCCATCTGTATATAAAGCCATCACCCGCCTCCATAAGATTGTAAGCCAGATACACCAGAACCCAGGCACTTGGACTTGGTCCAGTTGGTTTTGGAATGCGGTATCAGCCTGGGGATGGAGAGTTTTATCCTTCCTAGGTATTGGCCTTCTCATACTATTCAGTTGCTGTCTATGTCTACAATGTGGACCAGCGATTTGTGGTCTGTGTGCCACATCGTGCATTCCACATCAAGATTTTCGTTCAAGATCCCAGAAGAAGAAAGAAGAACAAATGATGCTATATGAACAGATCAATGGATTGATGAAGATTGATATCTCTTGAAGGGCAAGTAGGGGACAAGGAGGGAATGTGGAAATATGGATTTTTCTGGTCAGTTATGTCCCCTATCTTGGACCCCAACGGTTACATGAGCATGTCACAAGTACATGTATGTTCCCTCCAGTTCCAGTTATGAAGACGCAAATACATGTGCGTCCACCGTCAACATGTCCTCTGTCAGATCCGCCATGAATAGGCCGGATATTCCATTCCTAAATATGAAAGGCCACCGGCTTTATATGGTTCACTTATGCCACTTTACAGTCCAGGCAAGCAGGCCCTGATTCTGTCATCAAAACTCCTCTTGCCTTCTGCCTCTGAAAACTCCAGTCCGAGCCTGCATCTGTGACCATGAACTTTGTCTCATTCTCTGCGCGGCTCACGAAGCCTGACATCAGCCTACTCTCTGCCAAGAACTGTATTTCACCTTCGAATTATCTGCTGCCCCCTCAGCCGATGCATTCCTGCCTAGTAGTTTAAGTAAACATTCTTCCAGTTACCAAGCGAAAAGGCCCAACTTCTCTGTCCTCATGCAAGTAATTCATAGTCCTGTTACCATGGAATATTCCTACCCCCTCGCATTCAGTGTAGACACTTAGACGCTTGTACACGCACGCACAGTCAGTATAGAATAGATTCTGTCCGAGAGTCCTTCTTTTGTGGATAACATAGTTCTTTAAACATAGGATGTTAGATATGATTTGGGATTAGGTTGACTTGACCCCCCAGACTTCTCGTCTCCACATATAGAGCTAAATGTCAAGTCCCCGTCACCCCCTAGTTACACGTCAATTACACGTCATACTGCTGCGCGCGCATTTAGGCCAAGTATTATCTTATAGATCCACCTATACATGACATCATAACCAATCATGTTCCTTTTTACTCATTATTACACCCATTTTCGGTTACGCAGACCAAACGTCAATGTCCTTATCAATTGTTACGCCTACTGTATTCACTTCATTATAATGTATGTACTATAAAAGTTACTTTTTGTCAATAAAGTATGTACTTCACTTCCTGAACCCCCGTGGTGATGGAACTTGGAGCATCCGATTATAATCGATTATTGGAATAAAGCCCATTCCGAAACTCTAATATCACGGATTCTGCCTCTCATTTTACTGAGCTATTTTATAATGTTTCTGTATCAAATTCAGTCCCGGTAAAGGAATTTTTATTTACCACAGATGGGTGAGTGAGTGGGTGGGTGGGTGGGTGGGTGGATGGATGAATGACCAGCACTTCCGACGCATCGTGCTTCTTTGACTGCTTATGAAACGTTTTGAAATGCTACTTTCTGCTATATTATGTGTTACTTTGCAGAAATGTTTTCGTTAAACTTATTTCTGTAGCATAGTTATGGGTGAGCCTCAGTTCTCAATTATTTCCAGACTCTTCTGATGTCTTGTTTGTCATAACGCTCGTGCCTGTATCTAGAAAGCTGGAGCCTACATTAGGGTGGTGATGGACAGTGCGTTCTGCTGGCACAAGAGAAGAATTGGATTATACGCTTGCGTAAAATGTACATGGTTAATAGTAGTGCATTGTGGACAAGTGTCTGATACTGGACAGTATGTCTCTGCATTATCCATGTTTCAGACAGGGATTGGAAAACTGCTCTGCCGAGAGTACTGGCCAAGGCCTTGGAAAGCAAAATCTATTGACGCCCACAAAGTGCTACCTTCAGGGGGCAGTCAGAAAGCAAGCAGAAAACCACTGAATTTACGAAGGAGTGAGTGCCTGACTTACACTCCGATGGTTTCGATGTAAGCTTGGAGAATGTGTGAAAAATGACAGCAAGTCAACAGAGTAATTAATATATGTATTTGGCAATGAGTGAAAGGCATGTGAAATTTCAAGGAAAGGATATGTAATGGATAAAGAATGTGCGCATTGTATACTTTTCCTAGTTCCATGCAGAAATGGTGCTGCATGTGACATTAAACACGTGCAGAGCATGTATGTCTTTGGCGAAATATATTATTCATATGCTGTTGAAAAACGTACACATTTTCAGCCCCATTCACAACAAAATTGAAAATGTACATCTGCAGGTTTATGATTTCATATTCACGTAGATTTCCAAATACTTGGAATTCAGAAAGGGTTTCCTGGTTTGGCCTGGAATCCTGTGACAGGGTTAGGTTTGCTGGCATATTCCCGGAAACTTTTTTTTCTTGTTTTTTTTTTTTTAAATCATACTTACGACTATGCAGAAGCATCTGCAACTACCATTATGCATAATGTAAAATTGTGCAAGGTCAAATGCCATTAGATTTGTGCAGTGGCACATTTACGTATTTTGTTGTCTTTTTATCTGCTCAGGGTAAACTTTTTAGGTCTGATGGTAACCAAGCCTTTTTGATTTTACTAAAACAATATATATAATATATTTACTTGAAGGGGCTTTCAGACACCTCTTTTTATCCATTGGTCTGTTGTTCTAGCGTTCTCATTTTGTTTCCACCCACTACAGCATGCAGAATGGGGCAATGGGTCAGCCTACACCAATCACTGGTTAACTTCACTTTGAGTGGCTGCATTTTGCTCTTTCACAAACTGGATATCTGCACACAAGGTAGTTCACTTTACTGCCAGCGTTTTTGTTTTCACTTTACCATTTTTAGGGTGAGCGACACTGTTGAATATAGAAAAGAGCTTGGAGCCCACCTGTTGCTTACCATTTGTTGGCTTGCATGGCATTCTGCTTTACAGCCTCGTAATTCATCAAAGCAGGCCTAACGTAATTTCCATTTCTCTTTGTGGAGCAGGAACCAAGCACTGATTGATTCAACTTAATCAGTTCCCGTCCTCTGATCCCAACGTGATTGAGGTACTATTTTGTTCTTTTTAACTTTTAGTGCCCTGCAAACAGAAGGCATGTGACTGGCAAAAGCATGCCCAGGAGGACAAACGAAATTGCAAAGATTTATTTACTATAGTTAACTTTATTTTATTTGACAAGTCTTCTTTTCTCACTTTGCACTCATGTTTTTTTTTGGGATCATAGGTTCTGTTCTCAAAAGATGAGGAGTATGTTATTGCAAAACAACATTGTTTCTTTCTTATGTGTTATTTCTGAAATTATACTTTAATACATAATCGTGACATCCACCCCAATCCACACCAATCCACCCCACGTCAGCCCACAGCAATGTGTCCTACTCAATCCAATCCACCCCTGACCAATTCAATCGAATCCACCCCACTCCAATCCAAACCACCTCACTCCAATCCAATCCACCACACTCAAATCTTTCCAACTCACCCCACTCCAATTCTCCCCAATCCAATCCGAAAACAATCGGCCCCCCTTCAATACAAAACAATCTGCCCCACTCAAATCTTCTTCAGGCCAATCTGCTGATCACCATTCCAAAACAATCTGCCACTCCATTTCAAAATAATCTGCCCCAAAACAATCTGCCCCACTACAATCTACACCACCCCAATCCAAAACAATCTGTCTAATCCAATCCAAAACAATCTGCCCCACTCCTATCCAAAATAATCTACCAAACTCCAATCAGCCCCACACCAATCCAAAATAATCTGCCCACTCCAAACTGCCCTACTCTAATCTGCACCACTCCAATCCAAAACATTCTGCCCCACTCCAATCTGCCCCACTCCAGTCTGCCCCACTCCAATCCAAAACAATCTGCACCATTCCAATCTACCCCACTCCAATCCACCCCACTCCAATCTGTCCCACTCCAATCCAAATAATCTGGCCACTCCAATCCAACCTACTCCAATCTATCCCACTTCAACTCAAAATAATCTGCTCCACTCCAATCTGCCCCACTCCAATCCAAAACAGTCTGCCCCACTCCAGTCTGCCCCACTCTAACCTGCCCAATATCCAATCTGTCCCACTCCAATCCAAAACAATCTGCCCACTCCAATCCAAAACAATCTGCCCACTCCAATCTACCCCACTCCAATCCAAACTAATCTGCTCCAATCCTCTCCACTGCAAACCGCCCCGCTCCAATCCACCCCACTTCAGTCTGCCCCACTCCATTTCACCACTCTCCAATCCAGCTCACTCACCCCAATCCACCCACCAAATCCCAATCCACCCCTTTCATATCCATCACAATTCACCCAACTCCAATCCAATCCACCCCACACCAATCCAATCCACCCCAATCCAGCCCAATCCAATTTTAACCAATCTAATCAAATTCACCCCACTCCTTCCCCAATCCACCTCATTCCAGTCCATTCCACAGCAATCCACATCCCACCAATCCAAAGCAATCTGCCCTACTCAAATCTACCCCACACCAATCCAAAACAATCTGACATACTCCAGTCTAAAACAATCTGTCCCACTGCAATCCAAAACAATCTGCCCCACTCTAATCGGCTACACTCCTGTCCAAAACAATCTTCCTCACTCCAATCCAAAACAATCTGCCCCACTCCAATCTGTCCCTCTCCAATCCAAAACAATCTGCCTTACTCCAATAAGCCCCACAACAATCCAAAACAATCTGCCCCACTCCAATCAAAAGTAACCTGCCCGCTCCAATCTAAAACAATCCACCCCAGTCAATCCATTTCACCCCAATCCAGCCAAATCCAATCTATTCCACCCCAATCCACACCACTCCACTCCACCCCAATCCAGTCCACCTCCTTCCACTCACCCCACCCTAATCCCGTTCACCCTACTCAAATCCACCTCAATCCAATCCAATCGACCACACTGCAATCCAGTCTACTCCACTCCATCCCACCCCACCCCATGCCAATTCACCCCACTCCAATCCACCCCACTCCATTCCATCCCACCGACTACTCCACCTGACTCCACTCTACCCCACTCTCGTCCACCCCACCCCACCCCATTCCAATCCACCCCACTCCAATACAAAACAATCTGCCCCACTCTAATCGGCTACACTCCTGTCCAAAACAATCTTCCTCACTCCAATCCAAAACAATCTGCCCCACTCCAATCTGTCCCTCTCCAATCCAAAACAATCTGCCTTACTCCAATAAGCCCCACAACAATCCAAAACAATCTGCCCCACTCCAATCAAAAGTAACCTGCCCGCTCCAATCTAAAACAATCCACCCCAGTCAATCCATTTCACCCCAATCCAGCCAAATCCAATCTATTCCACCCCAATCCACACCACTCCACTCCACCCCAATCCAGTCCACCTCCTTCCACTCACCCCACCCTAATCCCGTTCACCCTACTCAAATCCACCTCAATCCAATCCAATCGACCACACTGCAATCCAGTCTACTCCACTCCATCCCACCCCACCCCATGCCAATTCACCCCACTCCAATCCACCCCACTCCATTCCATCCCACCGACTACTCCACCTGACTCCACTCTACCCCACTCTCGTCCACCCCACCCCACCCCATTCCAATCCACCCCGCTCCATTTCAATCCACCACACTCCAATCTGATCCACCCCATCCAGTCTACCCCACTCCAACCCACTGCACTCCAAAGCAGTCAAATCCACCCCACTCTACTCCAATACAGCCCACTCTACCCCAATCCAATACACCCCACCCCAATTCTGTCTGCCCACTCAATCCAATCCATCCAGCCCACCACATTCCAATCCATCCAACTGCAGTCCAATCCAATCTACCCCACTCCAATCCAATCCACCTCCCTCCAGTCCAGTACAATCTACCCCTTCACTCCACTCTATTCACTTCACTCCACCCCATTTCCATCCACACCACCCCAAACCAACCCAATCTAGTCCACCCAATCCAACCTAGTCCACCCCACTCCAATCCACCCGAATCCACATCACCCTATTTCAATCCACCCCACTCCAATCCAATCCCCTATCCAGTCCACCAACTCCAATCTACCACACCCCGCTCAATCCAACCCACTCTGCCCCAATCTAATTCACTCAATCTACACCAGTAACCCACTACCTCAATCCACTCCAACCCACTCCACTCTATGCCATTCCACTCTATGCCACTACACTCTACGCAACACCACTCTACGCCACTCTACTCTACGATGCTACACGGTATGACACTGCACTCTACGTCACTCTCTGCTACTAAACCACTGACCTTTACTCCCTTCTACTCAACTCTACAACAGACTACTCCAACAAATCCAGTCTACGACACTATACCGGTGGTGGCTGGTGAACCCTGAAAGTGGTGAGGCGCAAATCCATACTCCACATTGCAAGTAGAAAATGATTGTGGTGAACAAGCATGCCCATCATACCCTCTCCCCCTTCCTAAGCTATTAGAGACACTTTATCTTTTTTTAATACATAATGTGCAAACTGGATTTTCCACATGAAACAAACCAATTTCTGTTTTAGCCAAGCAAGTCTTAGCCTCCCCAGTGGTGTGGTCACTTGACAGTGAGATAGGGCACAGAGGAGATGGTACAATGAGCCAGACATAGTTGAGAGGTCGGAGAGCGATAGAGGAAAAGGGCAGAGAAGAGACTGGAAAAAAGTAAAGAGTAGGACGTTCTTAAGAGAAGGAGAACCACAGCGAGGAAAGTCCAGACAATAGTATAAGGATAACACAAAATGGAACACTGGATAGTGACACATAGCAGATATAGAGGTGGAACATAGGACACAAGTGATACATAGAACAGGGAGCAGAATATAATATATTGATAATAGAGATGGCCGAGACAGACAGGAGGGCCAAAAATGAAGGAGAGGAGAAAAGCGGCAAAAAATGGAGGGTGGGAATTTGATGACACGGAAGAGACAACTGTAGCAGGGAAGAAAGGATGGGAAGATATAAATTGGAGAGAGAATATACAATAAGGAAAATGGTATATGCAGAAATAAGAGAGAGCAGAATGCCATAAGCATACGAGGGGAAGGCTGGGTGAAAGAAGTTAGAAAGTTACATTAGTGCTTTGAGGACAGGAAGTCTGGGAAGGAGAGAAAAGACGACACTTTATTGTGATGGCAAAAAGTGTTAAAAAGAAGAAAAGCTGCACACAAGGATAAGAGAGAAAAGAGAGAAGGGACACTGGGAGAAGAAAAAACATGGGAGAGAGTCGGGCCACTGGGAACCCAAGGGGAGACATTACAGTAAAAACGAGCGCAAGAGACAGGAAAGAGATCAGACATCAAACCAAGTAATCCAATTACATCGCAATACTGAAGTGATGGGGGAGATGCCTGCTCTTTTCCACATTATGTTTTTTATCGAGCAAGCAACAAACCGGCCTTCCCTTTTTTTCATAATGCATGTGGTGTGAGCTGGATACAATAAATGAGAAAAGACCCGGCATTTGAGCTGTCAATCCAACTGTATGGTTTAGTGGGCCCCTGTGATTGGTCCAAAGCAAAAGATTTTACCTTTTATGTGCTTGCCAATGCGTCTTTCTGAAAACTTGAAAAGAAACCAGGATCTGTGACGTAGAGCAAGCTGCTTTGCCGATTCAGGTGCACTTATGTTCGGATAACTGTCTGCACCACTGCCTTTTCCGTTCCAGAACTGTAGACACAGAGCTACGGGTGCCGGACCACACAATCAAGGCAGGCCTGGCAAAGTTATAGGGCCAGGCAGCAGTGACACAGCCCGTACAATTAAGTGTCGACCAGCTTATCGTAATGTGTCCCTGGACTCACCAATAGGTTTTAATACACTTTTCCAAAGGGCACAACAAACTTTATCGTATTTTCGTATTTAATTTGCAGCACACTGGTAACACTTTTATTTAAATATAGGTGGGGTGTAATTTGGGATTTCGTATCCAATATTTAAATTGTGAAACCCTCTGTTCTTCCTTCTTTTCATATTCTTTCTTTTCTTCTTTTTTCTTTCTTTCCTTGTTCCATTCTTTCTTTCGTTTTGGCTTTTTATACCCTTCTTTCGCTTTTGCCTTTTCTTTATGTTATATCTTCTTTTTTAGCCATATTTCCTGTGTCATTCTTTTCTGCTTTCTTTCTTGCGCTCTGTCTTTCTTTCTTTCTATCTTTCGTTCTTTCTTTCCTTCATTCCTTCTTTATTTATTTTGCCTTCTTTCATTTTTTCTTTTATTTTCTTTCATTTTATTTTTTCCCTTCTTTTCTTCTTTCTTTTTGCCTTCATTTCTTTCTTTAGTTCCTTCCTTCTTCCTTTCTTTTTGCCTTCTTTTTTCCTTTCTGCTTTATTCCATTCCTTGTTCCTTCCTTTTTTGCCTTCTTTCCTCTTTTTCTTCTTTCTGTCTTCTTTCGTACCTTCTTTCTTACTTTTGTGCTTTTTAAATTATTTCATTTTTGTCTTCTGTCCTTTTCTTTCCTTCTTCAAGTCATTCTTTCTTTTTTGCCTTCTTTTCCTCTTCCCTTTTTCTTTCTTTGTCTTCCTTTTTTCTTTTTGCATTCTTTCCTTTTTTGCTTTCGCTCCTTCTTTTATGCCTTCTTTCTTTCGTTCCTTCTGTCTTTCTTTTTTGCCTTCTTTCTTTCTAACTTTATTTTTTCATCTTCTTTCTTTCTTATTATGCCTTCATTCTTTGTTTCGTTTTTGTCTTATTTTGTGCATCTTTCCTTTTTTTCTTTCTTCTTTGCCTTCTTTTGTTCTTTCCTCCTTACCTTTATTTTATTTGCATTCTTTCCATTTTTCTTTGTTTGCCTTCTTTCCTTCCTTCTTTCTTCCTGCCTTCCAGCTTTCTTCCCATTTTTCTTTCTTTTGTTCTCTCTTTTTTCTTTTTCTTCTTTCTTTTCTCATTCCTTTATTTGCCTTCCTTCCTCTTTTGCCTGACTTCCTACCTTACCTTTGTGACCTTCTTCCTTTGTTCCTTTCTTGACATTTTTTCTTCTTTTTTGCCTTTTTTCTCAAAAGCCAGAGGCTGGCAGCCAATACCAGACCAATTTGACTTTTTAAGATGTGTGCTAGCCAAGACCTTTTAATTTTACTAAAAGTATGTATAGCATAGTTACTTAGAAGGGTTTTCAGCCAGACTTCATACATTACTCCTTGATTGTACCATTCACTTTTTTTCCACCCACTCCAACATGCATCAAGGGACAACGTGTCACACTCTACAGTAATTGACTGATTCTACTATGAGTTATGGCATACAGTTCTTTCACAAGTAGCACATATGCACACAAAGTAGTTTCCTTTAGTGCTAGGAAATACTATGGAAATGCATACTGTTACTTAGACCCCATTTTTTTTCCCAATCAATCAATTCATCAGGCAGTACTTATATAGCGCAGCTTATCACCCAGGAGGGTATGCAGGCACTATGCTGCGGGTATCAGTCGAAGAGCCAGTCCCTTCCTGACGTGAGTCAACAGGGGTGCCGTACAGAGGTGGACAGAAAGGGTGTTTCAGGACTTGGTGGCGAGGTGAGAGGAGGAGTGTCCTCTGGTGCGGCCGTGGTGGATTCATGGTATCTGAGCAAGGGCATGGTGAGAGGAGCGTGGGTTTCTGGCAGGTAGGTAGAAATTCAGGTGGTGGTTTATGTAAGCGGGTTCTAGATTGTGGAGGGCTTTGTAGGCGTTGGTCAGGAGCTTTTTGTCTTCAGCCGATGTTTGTTTTTAGATTTGATATGGGCCCAGCAGCTTACTGAACTGTAAAGTTTTGCAAAAACCATAGCAAAACAAAACAGGCATTGCCAAAAGGTTTGCGGCCGGAGTCAGACCTATTGGCTTTGCCAATGCTTGTTTATTCTTGAAGCACACCTCTCCTCTCTAAATGTTGGTATGTTCCAAGCCCATTCCCACCCACGGTAGACCTTCACTCCTCCCCATTTACATTTGTTAACACAAAAATCTTTCGAGTTTACCTGTGTCCCCATACTTTCGAACACATTCCCTCCCTGGAACACTCTTTTTCAGACCCTGTGGCAGAACACCTTCCTGGGATAAAATGGCTATGATTACATAGATTTAGGATCGTAAAGTCAGCTTCTGTGACTACTTTGCAATCGTACATTAGGCCATTTGCGTAGGTAATTTTAACTAACACGTGCAAATGTTTGAGAATTGCCACCCCGTGGAAGTAAGTGATTTATTCAGTCATTCATGGCTGGAAAATGCCCCCACTTAAAGCGTCACACACAAAGCGAGAAAGTGCAGTCAAAACCTAGTGCGGTAACGTGAGCTGCACTGATGATATAAATACAAGCAAACTACATGAATAACTTCCTCTCGATTTAGCCGCCTCGATTTGCGTAAGCAGGGACACTCAAGATGTCGGACACACATTTCGCCTTTGATGGCATCGTGTAACCTGCCAAGTGCCAACGCATAGATCGGGTTGCTCCAAGCAGAAGACTTCCGTGTAAACAGGGCACCTTTGCTGTTAGTGTTCAAATAAACTCTTTTTAGGAAAACACCTGTCCCAACAAATGACAAGTGTCTTTCCCTCGTTTGTCGCGAGCTCTCCCTTTAAGCAGCCATCGAGGGGGAGTCCTCCTCTGCTAACGATGGTCAGTCCACGTGCGCTTCCCAATATGCTGGTGTCACGCTAATAGCGCTTAGTTTAATGTGGGAAGTCTACGCCGTGGTGAAAACAGCAGCGCGAGTCACGTGTGAAATGTGAGCTCCCCCCCCATGCGGAGAGCTGCAGCGGGAATCAGCAAGCTTGGAACTTCATTTAGAATGCCCTGCAAAATTAGGGGCCATAATGCAGAGGGGAAAATACATAACACGTTAAACGTGTGGTAATATAGCATGCACATTTAACGTCTTTAGAACACTCAATAAAACCCCTAGCCAGGGCCAGCTTTAGCACTGGTGGCGCCCTGTGCGACAGTGTTTATTAGCGACCCGCAATGACCACCTCTGCCGAGAATTCCCTCACTACCACCATTTAAAAGTGCCCCTCAAGTCTCCATAACCACTCTCGCAGATTCATTTAGTTTTTATAGGGCCACTCATACCAGTGTAAGGTGTCAGAGCACTTTACATCACACACAGACTGCACAGAGCAGGGCTTTCTTTAAGTGGGATGAAAAAACTGGGGGGTCTCTCAAGGGGGCATGGCCAATGTAATTAGGGCATGGCTTAAAACAGATAAGCTAAACACGTGTGCTTAGCATAGTGTGCCGCCCGACTGGTATTTTACTGTTTCTGCCGTTGCATCCAGATCTATGATACAACAAGTAACATCATACCTACAAAAAGTCAGGACTATTGGCTTTGTCAATGGTTGTTAGTTGCATAAGATAAATGAGCAGCAACTATGGCTTGTATTAATATTGAAAAAGCTGCCACTTAAAGCCCTGGTGACACCAAGACAATGTTGCTGCTCCTGAGTGTCAAAAAGAGAAGGGAAATCCAGAGAGAAAATGACTCTCTTTAAAGGATTTCCCTTCCCCTATAAAGCTCGAAAAAAACGGACCGTCTGTGCCAGGGCACAAAACAGAGCCCGATAGAGACCCGTTTCGAGGCCTCCTTAAAAAAACTGCCGGTGCTCAGACCTGGTGAGACCCGGCCCACTTAAAGCCCTGGCATGGAGACAACCATAGTGTGTAAATCATTGTATATAGGAAATGTTGCATAAGACAGAGGACTACAAGGTGTAGGAATAACGTCATCCATACTGTGGTAGGCAGTATAGATTAAGAGTCCTTGGTCTGGAAAAGCACAAATTCAGAATTTAAAATAAAACGCCATTTTTAGGGGTTCTGTTTAAGAATAAGAATTGATTTCTACCAAAATGAACCCTTTTTTTACAAGATTGGGATAAAGAAAGATTGGGCAAAAAAACATATAGCTCTAATAGATACCTTGCCGTTTTCATGCAGCTCCTTGATGACAGTTTATAGCTCACTGTTCTATAATATGATTTGAACTTATAAACTTCAAATAACAAAAAGATCTCTATGGCAAAAGCAGTAACTCACTTACCTATTTACATTATATGCACTTTGTGTTCTGCATGGTATATGCACATTGTGTTCTGCATGGCTCACCTTCTTTGCAGCAGGCATATTAACC